>NC_066585.1:295854627-296477977 GCF_024323335.1 Lathyrus oleraceus | reverse complement strand
AAACCAAAGTAAGGTTAGGCCAAGTATGCTAAACAAACATAAAAAATTCAGGACCAAAATCGGGGTATGACAGGAATGTGTAAGCCTTTACACAATTCAGCACACGGGTTAGAACATCGAGATAAAGTACAATTGAAAATTGCACCACAAAATAAACACAACAGTCATAAAGTCAGGCCAAATAATGCAGAATTATAACAAATCTTGATTAGATAAACCTAAGGCAAAACAGAAAAGAAACAAAACAGCCACTGTCCCGTTCGCTCCTGCTTCGCCTAGCGAAGGCTTAGCGAGTGCTCGCTACAGGCTCGCTTAGCGATGTGCTAGCGAGCTGCTACGGGTTTTGAGTTTGATAGCAGCATGATCTCCGGCACCCTGAACTTTATGGCATTTAATTACAGGAATAACATGGACAAACATCCAGGATATTCAGGCATACTTAAATTCACATGTGAAATCAAATTACATATCCGAAAATATAATCATGATGCCTTATGTATGTAGCGATTACCGATTAAAAGCATAAAACAAGTAGTGATGCGCAAACCTGTTTGCAATGGAATTGCAGCTTTGGATTGGCAAATCGGGTCGAATTGGGCGGAGGTAACTTCGGTGCGGATGAGCGGCCTTCAGGGTTTCTTTACTCGGAATTCTCTGAATTGGTCTCCAGGGTTTCTATGCCAGGGTTTCCGTCCGTCCTCGTCTATTTTCCTTCTCCCTTTTTCTGACTGAAGCTTGACTATTTATAATGCTCTTGTTGTGACCTAATGGGCTCAAAATGAAGCCCAGAAATTCTGATATTCGCAAGCTTCGCTAGGCGAGCGTTGTAGCGAAGGGTTCGCTAGGCGAAGGATTTGCTCGCCTAGCGAGCAGGCCATCTGTGACCTAATGGGCTCAGAATGAAGCCCAAAAATTCTGGTATTCGCAAGCTTCGCTAGACGAAGGAGTTACTCGCCTAGCGAGCAAGCTAGTTTGGGCCTTTTTCTGGATTGGGCCTGTTGTGAGCTGGGCTCTTGTTCCTTTAAGGTCAATGTCTTGAAAAATAAGTTGGAGTGCCTTAAAAAATGCCTTGTAATATGAACGGGCAAATTTTGGGGTATGACAGATCTCAATGTCAGTCTATTTGCCTTATTTGATCTTAAGATCTGAAGGCGCAGTAGATAATGAAACCAAGAAACGAAGGTGATTTTCCGCCAGAACCTAGATTTGGATTTCCCGTGTTCGTTCGACGGTGCTTTCGAAGCGATCGTGACTTTTTGTGTAATGCCTAGGAATCCAAAGTTGTTTCCCACAGATGGCGTCATTGTTCAATTATGGAACCAAAAAATGGAAAGGATCACGAAAACTACGGTAAAGTGAAGCTTTCTAAGCGATTTAGTGATGCGGCATAATGGATCGAAGGTTGCAATCATAATATTTTTCAAATCAAAGATGTTAATCTTCAACTGATATTGCCAATTGGTTTCGATCTTGAATCGGCGTTGCTAATCTTTGATATGGCGAATGAGATGAAGGGTACCTACATGATTATTACTCCAACACCCAAGTCACTTTAGGGTTCAAGATAATCGTAGTGAAAGTGGAGATTGTATATTATGTACTTGAAAACTCTTTATCAAGGTATTTATACCTTGGGCTCAATGGAATGGACAAAATAAGTGGGTATGGTGTTATTGGACATTTGGCCAGCATGAAACACATGTTATAACATGTCAACATGAGGTTTCAATGAAATCCCATTTCCTACAAGCACATGTAATTTGCTTTAGATTCATATAATATGGTCTAAAATGAATGCACACAATATTTGATGTATATTTTGTAAGTTGTCAAGAAGTAAATAAAGGATTAACTCTCATAAGTCATTTTTTAAAACCTCTATAACTACATAAGCAATTGGAAATATCTAGTTATTACCATCCCTGCCAACATTTGCCATAAACTGACCTCCATATTCGTATGTCATAAAGACAAACATCTAATCTTATGAGATACCTACATGTATGTGAAAAGTATCCTTGCATGCCTCAAAACACATAAAATTCCTCTCTAACATTGAACCTAAAACATTGAATGACAATATTGCTATTTGAGTTTGATTTCAGCAACTCATGTGCATAACTTCTCAAATAAGCGACATGTCATATTTATTATGAATACATTCTTCGTATTATCCATTGCATAGTCTTTTAAAGGAACCACTCTCATGATTCATTTGTCTAAACCTTTACAACTACACAAGCATTTGGAAATATCTAGTTATTACCATCCTTACCAATGACTTCCATCAATTGACCTTCATATTCTTCTTTCAAAAGACAAACACCTAATCCTATAAGAGGCCTACATATATGTGAAAAGTATACTTGCATGCCTTAAAACATATAAAAACCCTGTCTAATATTGAATATAGAATATTGAATGACAACATCACTATTTGAGTTTGATTTTAGCAAATCATGTGCATAACTTTTCAAACGAGTGACCCATCATATTTTTTACGAACACATTTTTTGTATTATCCTTCACACAGTTTTTTACTGCCTTCCTCATCACATCTTTGTTGTTAAACACCGTATCTAATTGAAATTTAGTGACATGCATTCCTTCACCCAATCTATAGGATTTTAATTTCTCAATTTCATCTTCACTATCACTTCAGGATGGTGTATGCAAGTGATTTGAATTTTTAATATCTTCATGTTCAAAATCAAATGCACTTGTCGGAGTATTGTTTATAACTTCATTATCAGGCTTTGCATTATTCTGATTAACCTCACTCAAAGCTTTCAAGGGTAGTAGAATAATCCATTTTATATCCTCAAATTCTTAGTTAAATTCAAACTCAGTATCATTGAAACTATCATAACTTTTTTCATCATCACTTACAACATAATTGACATGAACATCTTTACCATCACCATATTATACATGGACATATTCACCATCACCATTACCCTATCTTACATCAAGTACCACATACATTTAATATTATCAGTATCACAACCTTCGTTTTTTTATTATCATCCCTTCTAATTACATATATAACATAAAATCTACACCTCATATCTTAAGCCTCCCCATTTATATACCATTTAATTAATCATAAGAAACCATATGATACCAATAACACACACTACTAAAATATATACAAATAACTTACATATAAGAATCAAGAAATAAGGATTTACAACATAAAATGTGAACATGAAAGAGAAATGGACCATATTTAAAAGCAAGATAAAAAAAACTTGACACAAAATTTAACTTGTTAAATATTCGTCCATAACAAATATGACATTGATATCTCTACACATAAGGGGAAAAGGAAGAAAATGAAACACGAGAGATAAAAACTCAAGGTGCAAGACAAATACAATTTCAGAATTTTAATTAACTACATTCTTGAATTGATTGAGAACGACATACACAAACTTCAATCTCCTTTTTAATTTTAGAATTCATGATTTTAGAGTTCATAAACTTATTTTGGTTTTTTATTTATTGTATTTATTTTCAAAATATTAATTGAATTATTTTAATATTAAACTATAATGTATAATTATTAGTACTATTTCAGTGATATATATATGCCGACATGGATCCACGTGGGCCTTGCTACATCACTATCACGTCATAAATAAGGTCACATTTGCAAAACTGAAAAAAGAAATCTAAACTTTCATTATATAAACTCTAGTTGCAAGAGATTTTAATCTACTTATATCAAAATTACCTAATTTAGGGCATATTTGTTTTGGCTTTTTTTAAAAATGATTTTCATAGTGTTCAATATTTTAGTGTAAAAAAAATTTATAAAGAAATTTTTCATAAAAATTTCAAATGAAAATTTGGTTTGAATAGTTATTCTTAAAATGATATTTTAGATATTTCATCATTTTATGGAATTTTTTTTTAGATATTAAAATCTCAAAAAATTACTTAATTTTGAAGCTATTTCAAATAACTTTTCATAAAAATCATTTTCGAGATACAATTTTTTGAAAAAATTATGATTTTAACTATATTTTGATCTTCAATAATTTATATTTATATTATAAAATGAACAATTCAATCTTTTAATTTTATAAAAAATAAATTTAGAAAAATTTATAATATTTTAAAAAACATTTTTGTAGAATCTATTTTTAAAAATAAAAAGAAAAAATTCATTTTTTTAAAACTCGAACAAACTTGCCTTGTAAAAATAAATAAAAGAGTTCAACAAGTGTAACGTTTTGCAAACCTTAAATACCGTACTACTGATGAGTCAGAAAATTCGAAAAACATTAAACTCCGTAACACAAAGAAGGTTCTAGTAATTGTCGTACACTCTTTGTTCGTGAACTTTGAAACAGTTGTGGAGGGATCATCCACTAAAATCTACACCTCACTTCTTTATTCTATCTACTAATACTCACTGTTCATCCTAACTCTTTTCCTTAAACGCTCACTTTTCAATCTCCCATCCATTTTTCTCTTTCTCTTTTCATCTCAATGCTTCCCTGGGGCTCAGAAAATGCTACAACATTCATCAAAGGTAATGACTGATTCTCAACTTCATTGTATTGTATTGTATTTCTCTCTTGTTGGTTTTTTTTTCAATGTTGTAAGTTGAACATTTTGTGTCTGTTAAAGATCCGAGGTTTAAATTACTAGGGTTGTCTCAGTTGTAACCATAATGTTTTTTCAGGGTGAAGATATTGTCCAGTGAGGAGGTAAATCTTGAAGAGTCAGTGTAGTTTTTTTCATTTCAGTGCTTGATTTTGATATCATCATATATGGCTGTTCTTATTACACCTGTAAGTTCGAAATTCGGAGCAAAGTATCGGGCTCTAGCTCCTTATAAAGTTGTAAGGGGTTTAATGTGTTTACTGGTGCTGGTTTCATCAGCATTTGTAACATTGGTGTTCTTTGGGTTTATTACTTCTGTTATAGTGAGATTCTTTAGCATCGGTTACAGCAGGAGAACGACGTCGTTTTTCTTTGGTGCTTGGCTAACTTTGTGGCCTTTTCTATTTGAGAAAATCAACAAGACTAAAGTTGTGTTCTCGGGAGATATTGTTCCGTCGAGAGAACGGATCTTACTGATTGCGAATCACAGAACGGAAGTCGATTGGATGTATTTATGGGACCTTGCATTGCGGAAGGGATGCATTGGATACATTAAGTATGTACTTAAGAGCAGTTTGATGAAACTTCCGATTTTCGGTTGGGCATTTCATATATTGGAGTTCATCCCGGTGGAAAGGAAGTGGGAAGCTGATGAGTCGACTATGCGTCAAATGCTTTCGACATTCAAGGATCCGCAGGATCCCCTCTGGCTTGCTATTTTCCCCGAGGGAACTGATTTTACGTAAGCCGCTTGTTAATTGATCTCAGTTTGTATTTGCTAGTTTGTCGCGATTTGTGTATTCTTTTGATGATTTTTCGCCATCTATCTTTTTATTTTTTCTCTCTGGTAGTGAACAGAAGTGCCTTCGAAGTCAAAAATATGCTGCCGAACAAGGGTTACCGATTCTGAAAAACGTTTTACTGCCAAAAACCAAGGGCTTTTGTACCTGTTTGCAAGAGTTGAGGGGCTCTCTAATTGCAGGTTATCCTCTCTGTCTCTATGATAGAAGCTTCTGAAAAGTCTTGAATTCATATTATCCTAACAAAATGCTGTAAACATTAAATTCTCAGTTTACGATGTTACCATTGGCTACAAACACCGCTGCCCGTCTTTCTTGGACAATGTCTTTGGGGTGGATCCATCCGAAGTTCATATCCATATCTGCCGCGTTCCCATCGAACGTATCCCAACATCCGAAGATGAAATGTCGACGTGGCTGATGGACAGATTCCGGTTTAAGGACAAGTTGCTTTACAATTTTCAATTTCAAGGTAAGTTTCCTGATCAAGCAAAAGAGACGGACCTCCCTGCTGTGAAGACCATTTTGAGTTGTATGATAGTTATTCTATGGACTGGCTTATGCATGTACTACATTTTTTCCTGTTTCTGGTTTAAACTTTACGTGTCTGTAGTCTGTGCTTATTTGGTTCCGGCTACGTATTTCAACATTCGGCCGCAACCTATTCTTGGTCTTTTTAAGATGTGATATAAGAATTGCTACATCAATCTCAAATACTTGAATATATTGTGAGTTCGATATTCATGTATGTTTTTAGTTGTAATATTAACATTGTTAGATTGGTTTCGGAGATCGATTACTCAGCCATGTTGTTGAAATGAAGTATTCTGTTTTTGACATTTTTGCAATGAATTTTGTATAAGCATATGTTTGAAACTACTTTCACACCGCACCGGTGCTCTTTGCATTTGCTGCATATTTGATGTCCTGCTACTGCTACCGCAAAAACAGACAGGCCAACATCAAATATGTTTGTTGCCTTCATACAAGCAACTACAACTTGAGTTGACAAAAGAACTTAAGTACTTAATTTACATAATTGAGTAAATTTGAAAAGAGTCTAAAAATTATACTAATAATGAGTTATAATTAGTTGACATGATAAGCTATTTTACCTTAAAAGTGCATAAGAACTTTTCTTTTTAAAAGGTGTGGTTTCTTCTTCTCAAGATCAATCAAATGAAATGTTAGGCCTAAAGCAAAGTTGGTGAGACCATTATCTAAGAGGTAAGATTTAAGTGAAAAAGTGTAAGAAATGATGCCTAATTAAGGGTTTGGACGGTCCTTAGAATTTTTCATATATTGAGGGAAAATAATATTTTACCTAGTACTGCCACTATTAACAATAATAAACAATTATAAAATAAAGAACTATTTTTTTCCTGGTCAAATAAATAAAATGTATAAAATTAGAATAAAGAATTAATTATTTTTTGGTCAAATAAAATAAAATATATAAAATTAGAATAAAGAATTAACCTTTTCTGGTCAAATAAAATAAAATAAAAAACTATTTTTTTTGGGTCAAATAAAATCAAATATTAGAATTTAATGGTCACATTACATTTACACAATCATCCCATTGAGAGACCAGTAGTTTTTTCTAAATTAGATGACAATGTATTTTTTTTAACATGCTAATGAGTGCTTTTAAGCCATTGTTTAAATAATTAAAAGAAGTATGTCTATATAAAAGAGTGATGAAATTATTATATTCACAACTAAAAATTTGTGTTTCTAAAATAAAATTCTTTTAGGAGAGATTCGTGTCCTTACAAAAAATTACGATACTAAAAATTTGGATTTCAAAATTGTATTCAGTCACAAAATCAAATTGAATTAAATTGAACATCGGTGAAATATCATTTGAATTGAATTGAACCGTTTAAATTTATTCTAAATCGAATCGAATCGAATCAAGATTATTGGTTTGATATACTGAGAAATTTCAAATCGTATCAAATCGTTAGAAGACATTTTTTTTTAAACTGAACAATTTGTTAAAGAACCGAACAATTATATATACTTTTTATTTTTTAAATAAAAATTTTTAAATTTATTTTTAGCATTTTTTGTTTGTTTTTAGTATCAATTCGGTTTGGTTTCAACTTCGGTTCAATTTATTTCCCATTTGATTGAGTTTTAAAATTTTTTGAGCAACATGATTGATTCACTAATGAAACATGGCAATCCACTTCTTTTAAATTCAATAGGATTCATTTGGCAGTTCAATTTAGTTAAATGATTTTTCAAAAGTCCTACTCATATTTATTAAACATAAAAAATCTTCCATAAATTGTTCAACATCACCCGCAATACACCTTCAAGTTACTGCATTATAATTGTTGATATGTCAAATTAAGTGATAACGTATCAACATGTGTGTGAGATTAAAAATTACAAATGTGTGGCGTATCCCTACAAGGATATGAGATACTAAGAGGTCTTAGTAGTTTTATAACAGCTAAGGTGGTTAGAGCATATCCACGACGGTCAAAGACCATGTATAATTATGTTTATGGTGTATACTGTATTAAAAGAGATCAACTCAAGTGAGGTACGATGCTCTGTATTATGTGTTATAATGATTAAGTTATGATTTATCCTTCTCGTGTTAGGGGAGAGATATTTATAGAGACTTTTGGGTAGAAGGTTTAATAAACCATAAGAAGTGGTAATTGCTCCCCCTTGACCACCTATTTTCAAGGGAGACGTGGTATGACTTATTATTGTACGACTAGTGACGAAATAACAATATTATACAATTAATTTATCCTAAAGGCGAGACCCAATACTTCATAAAGATAGCATCCAAACAATGCCTTAATAGAAGAGGACTTTGGCGTCACCTCTAGTTGAGACTCACGAATATAACACTAGAGATTCCACATCTTATAGAGCAAAACAATGTGCTTTGATAATTGTTAAAAACTAATAAACACTAAATTTTAGGAAGCATTTTACATGTTTGTTAGAAATCTTGAATTTTTTTTATCACAATACAATCTTTTTCTAATTTTAATTTTAAAGTATCATATTTTTTTTCTCATATATACTAAACTACCACCTTTTCAAAAAAAGATTTTAGTGAGCCTGACGAAACATTGAAAGGACTCGTATAAAGATTACAAGCACTCGCCCAATAAAAGGCGGGAGCCTTCTTTACTTTATTTATTTATTTTAATTTAATATTAATAATAAATATATATTAAATAATAAATTAAAAAATTAATAATATAATTAAACTTATTTATTTATAATATTATAATATGATACATATAGAGTAAAGGTCCGCTAATACATTGAGCAAGTGATTTATATTTTTTATTATTTAAGTAGATGTACAGTACTATGATTGGTGATTGATTTATATTCTTTTATCGTTTAAGTATAATTTTGGTATTGCATTTGACATTTGATTTATATTTTTTAATTATTTAAGTATCTGATACGGTAATTGGTGGGAGATTTGATTTATCTACGATGAGTCCGACATTTATTTTGTAGACTCCACGTGGTTAAACCGATATAAATAGAGGTGTGATGAACCTTTTTTTCAAACCTTTTCTCAATTTTTTTGTTCATTTGTTCTAACATGAATCAGTATGGTCATGTTTTTTATTCGAGAACTAGGCCTCCAATGAATATTTGTTTTTGGCGTAACTGGAGTTTCGAGCAACTGAAGACTAACTTGAATCTTTGGTTACTCTGAGAGATTAAAGATGGTGAACGAGTTAGAAGAATAAACATACTTGTTTCTTACATGTCCATTACATATGCCAATGAAGAAATCCAACATTGTCGGTTGCCAGTTAAGAATGACAATCATGTTAAAGATATGATGTCTGAAACATATGGTATTGTTTTGATTAATGTATGTTCTTAAATATTTTGCAGTGTTTAGGGTTTTTATTTGTTATTTGTGTTGTTGTTTTACACATGTTGGTGATTATTTTGTTTTAAATGGAATATTGTTATCTATATTAAATACGAAGCTTGCTTGTAATCTAAAATTGATGTTTAACAAAGAAATAAATACTTAATTAGTACTAGTTCCAACATATGTGAAGAATGTTTGTAATTTGAAATTAATATTTAACAACGAAATAAAAACTTAATTAGTACCAGTTCCAACATTGGGACACCGCTTTAGAGTGTGACGGGGAAGATGACAAAATCCACGTTTTCTCTCCAGTTTATCAGCCGTGTCCATTTCAATTCTAATACGCGTACTCATTGGTAGTATTTATTTTGTTAAGATTAACCTAGCTAGTGTAGGTTATCATGTTGCCTACATGGAATTATTATTTGTGTATATATATTAGTGTAGTTGTCAACAACAGTGCAAAAATGCAGTTTGTGTGCAACCATTTTCTTTAACCGCTAGTGGAATAATACTGGAAGTTTGTTAGAGTTTGTTATTCTCTCTCTCTCTCTCTCTCTCTCTCTCTCTCTCTCTCTCTCTCTCTCTCTCTCTCTCTCTCCTTTATCTTCATCTTCTTCATCTTGTACACCAATAATTGGTATCTAGAGCTCTGATTCAGATCCACACAGAAATACAGGGAAACACAAGTGAATGGTGAGGCGTTATGTGATTGATTTCATTTCTTGAATTCGTGTTGAATTTCTGAATCGGAGTTGTAACAGAATCACATTTCTTGACTCTGTGGGATTGGGAAACACTAGTGTTTAGTGAGATCTGATTCATTTGCACAAAGTTGAAGATCAACGGAAACGATAATTTGAGTATTAAGCTTCATGTGTTCGATGGTAAGAACTGGAATCGATGGATGACTCAGATGCGTGTGTTGTTTTGCACTCAAGATGATCTTGATCTCATCAACGACATTTATGTTCCATTTTCACTTCCATAAAATGAAATGGATATGCAGAGGAGTGCTCATCGTGATCTGAGGAAGAAGGATCAGAAGGCGTTGTTCTATATCCATCAGTGTGTTTATGTGAACGTGTTTGAGAAAATCGTCGATTCGACAACGTAGAAGGCTGCGTGGGACACATTGGTATGGTACTACGGCGGTGATGCATCAGTGAAGAAGGTAAAGGTTCAGTATTTACATAAGCAGTATGAGAATCTCAACATGAAGAACAATGAGAAGTACCTGACTACATCTCTAGAGTGATTCTGATCACAAATGAGATGAACTCGTATAAAGAAACTCTCTTTGAAGAAAGTATAATTGAGAAGGTACTTAGGTCTCTTACATCTTAGTTTTATTACATTGTGGTAGCAATTAGAAATTATAATGATCTTAGCACCATGAGAGTTGAAGATCTGCAGAGCAGTCTAGATGCACAAGAGTTGCGTCTGATTGAGAGAAACTCTGAAATGGAGGTAGAGCAGCAGACTCTGAAAGCAACTTCTGGTAAAAAATATTAGAAGCAGTCTTGGTCAGAAGCTAGGAAGAGATCTGATGGTGTTCAGACGTCAAAAACATCAACTTCTGAAAGGCAGAAAAGTGCTCATAAGGGGAAGGAGAAGTATGACAAGAGGAAATTTAAGTGCCACTATTGTAAGAAGTTTGACCACTTCGCTGCTGATTGTTGGTCAAACAAGGAAAGGAAGTCAGAATAAGCAAACATATCCAATGGAGATTCTGATGATGAATAGGTACTATTGATGGCTTATGAATCTGATGATGCATATTTGGTAGACTGGAGGAATATGGACACTGGTTGCTCAAATCATCTTACTAGAAATAAGAAATGGTTGGTTGACTTTGACTTTAGAAAGAGGATAAAGATCAGATGTGCTAAGGATAAGTACCTCAATGCTGAAGGTATGGGAAATGTTAGAGTAGTTCCGAATAATGGTAAAACATATTTGATTCAGAATGTACGGTATGTTCTTGGCATGGAAAGCAATCTGATGAGTGTAGGTCAATTAATTGAGAAATGATTTTCATTTACCATGAAGGAAAATATTTTGAAGTTGTATGACTGTAATCAGAAGCCAATTATGAAGTCAAAACATGGGAAGAATAAAACATTCAAAGTGAACGCTAAAACTGCAGACTTTGAATGTCTTAGTGCAACAAGTGTTATAAAGGAAAGTGAGTTGTGGCATAAAAGATTTGGTCATATGAACTTCAAAATCTTAGGGCATATGAATTTAAAGAAGTTGTTACATGGAATTCCTGCAATTATGAAGCCAGAAACAATATTGTATTTATGTGAGAATAATTTTGGTACCTTAATGGTTTGTTATTGTGTAGCTTTAACATCCAGTTTTGGTTCTGAGTATATGATGTGCAATGTCATCAGTTTTTGAACAATGAGTTCCAAATCCGCTTATGCGCTAATTATTAGAAGTTCTGAAAGATATTCAATGTTGCTGCTACAACGATCTTTCTATTTTTGTGATGATTCACTCATGATAAGCTTTTGAGGAAACACTATGTTGTTGCAATGTTCTCTCAGTTCATGCTTCTGGACGTAACTCTAATCATCAAAGGTTCTGAAGAATGGCAATCTTCTGAAGTTATGTTATGTATCTGAAGATTCTGAAGATCTCAAGCCAGGCAATTGAGGTTATCAAGGTTCTGACTATAGATTTTGAAGACTCTGAAGATTCTGAAGACATTGAAGATCTCAAGCCAGACTACTGACACTGTCAAGGTTCTGACCAGATATTTTGAAGTTTCTGAATCCAGCTCTCTGTTTCTTCATTTTATGCTTCATAAACTTTCATCAGAAGCCAATGAATCCAACTACCTGTTTGTATAGAAGCAACTTGTAACATACAAAATATTATTCAGAATGTTTGTTTGATTCCTTAAGGAGGTTATCCTTGAGAAGATAGAAAAGGTTATTCTTTGTGAGTCCTGAAGGAGACTAGGGTATAATTGGATCCCTGAGAAGACAAATAAGGGTATTCTTTGTGATTATTATAATCTGTTGACTATAGTGGATTAAGTCCTTGTCTATGAGGCAAATTACTTTGGCGGGTGGACTGGAGTAACATTGAGTTTCAAGCGAACCAAGATAGAAATACTTGTGTTTTCATCTCATTTTCATTAACTTGTTAGTGGTGTTCTTGAGTTGGTTAAAAGCTTTTGTTTTTGTAAAATCCAATTCAAGCCCTCATTTCTTGTGTTTTTCGCACTTTCAATTGGCATAAGATCTCCAATTATGATTGTGATAAAAGATTTATCAACACTTCACCGTGTTCAGTATCGATCCAGTTTGTGTGAGAGAAATGGTCGCTGCTAACACTTCTAACAATAATGAAAGAGATCATTACAGTGCAAAACCACCAATCTTTGATGGTGAGAAATTTGATTATTATAAAGATAGAATAAAAAGCTTCTTTCTTGGTTACGATGTTGATCTCTAGGATCTTGTAGTCGATGGCTATGTTCACCCAGTTAATGCTAAAGGAAATATTATAGCAAGAAGTGCTATGGCTGATCAACAGAAGAAAGATTTCAAAAATCATCATAAGGCTAGAAATATATTACTAAATTCTATCTCTTATACTGACTATGACAAGATAATAAACAAAGATTCTTCCAAATCCATTTTTGACTCTATGAGGATGACTCATGAGGGGAATTCTCAAGTAAGACAAATGCCTTGTCCTTAATCCATAAGTATGAGGCATTCAAAATGAAAGATTATGAAACAATTGAGACTATGTTTTCAAGGTTTCAAATGCTTGTTGCAGGACTGAAAGTTTTGGACAAATGATACTTTACAACTGACCATGTCAAGAAGATTATCATAAGTCTTCCCAAAAAATGGAGACATATGGTAACTGCTTTGAAGTTGGCAAATAATCTAAACAATATTAGTCTTGAAGAACTTGTTAGTTCTTTAAGAAGCCACAAGATTCAACTCGAGAAAGATGAACCTCAAAAGCAAGGTAAATCTATTGCTCGAAATTCTAAGCCTGAGAAGACAAGAGCTTATCAAGCTGAGGAAGAATCAGAAGGATCTGACGACGACTCAAAAGATGATGATGAGTTGTCTCTAATTTCAAAGAGAGTCAACAAACTCTGGAAGCACATGCAAAATGGTTAAGGAAAGTTCAAAGGATCCAAAAAGACTGATGTTTTTTTTAATTCTTCGTTTGGATAGAAGAATCGAGGTTCTGGAAAAGAAGTTATCTGCTTTGAGTGCAAGGAGCCAGGCCATTACAAAAATGATTGTCCTGAGCTGAAAAAGGACAAAAGGCCTAAGAAGAATTTTTCTAAAGGCAAGAAGGGGTTGATGACTACACGGGATGACTCTGAATATGAGGAATAAGGTTCAAACGAAGAAAAAGCCAATGTTGCATTGATGGCAACAACAAATGATCCCTAAGGTTCTGAAGAACCAGAAGACAAGGTATTATCAGAATCAGAATTCGACTCTGATTTTGAAGAGGTATTTTCTAACTTATCTCATTCTGATCTTGAATTGTGTCTCTCTGAAATGATGGGAAAGTACCAGAGTCTTCAGAGTAAATACAAGGACCTTAAACAAGTCCAAGTAGTTACTTCTGAAAATCGCAGTGATCTTAAGAAAGATATTTCCTCTCTAAATGAAAAAGTATTTTCTTTAGAAAGTAACAACTCTGCTTTGAAGAGCAAAATTTCAAAACTAGAGGAGGAAATAATCTCAGAAGCTTCTGGTACTGATTTCGTCATTAGATATGACAAAACATTTTAATACTTTCTAGCTAAAATAGTAGATATAAGCAAAATAGATTTTCTGATCTATGGAGTTTGAAGAAATGGAAAGAAAGGTTTAGGTTGTACATAAATTATAAAACCTAATGAAAGTCAGAAGGTAAAACCAAAACCTCTCTATGTGCATTTCGTGCCTACTGGCATTGAGCTTGATATTTTTGCATAGACACAGAAACATACATATGATAAGAAATAAGTTCTGAAACCTAAGTATCATGCACAAATTACCCATGATTATCCTTCTTCTAAAAGACTCAAAGTTGTAAGAAACTCTGAGAAAACTAACAAGAAAGGACCAAGAAAGTGGGTACTTAAGGATAAGATAATTTATGTTGCAGACATCCTTAGCAGCTCAGTTGAAACACCAGTCATCGTACCTGGACAATGGATGCTCGCGATGCATGACAAGAAGAAGGTCCATGTTCCAAGATTTGGAACTTAAGCCTGAATGCTTCATTGGTTTCGGATGAAACTAGAAAGGAAAGATCACTGGCTCTGGAACTTTTGGTAACGATAAACTTCCTTCTATTACTAATGTTCTTTTAATTAATGGTATGATGCATAACCTATTGCCTATCAGTCAAATTAGTGATAATGGTTATGATATCATTTTTAATCTAAAGTCCTGTAAGGCTGTTAGTCAGAAAGATGGTACAATCCTTTTTAACGGAAAGAGAGAGAGCAACATTTACAAAATCAGACTTTCTGATCTTGAGGATCAAAATATAAAATGTCTAATGTATGTTAATGAGGAGCAATGGGTATGGCACAAATATTTGGGCCATGTTAGCATGAGAAGGATTTATCAGCTAAATAAGCTTGGAATAGTCAGAGATTTACCCAACCTGAAGTTCGCTTCAGATGCTCTTTGTTAAGCATGTCATAAAGGTAAGTTTTCTAAAACATCTTTCAAAGTGAAAACTGTTGTTTCTACCTCTAGACCGTTAGAACTTTTGTACATTGATTTGTTTGGACCAGTGAAAATTGCCTCCATCAATGGAAAAAGTATGGATTAGTCATCGTTGATGACTATAGTCGTTGGACATGGGTAAAGTTCTTGAAACACAAGGATGAGTCACATTATGTGTTCTCTACTTTTTGCTCACTAGTGCAAACAAAAATGAATTGCAAAATAGTCAGAGTCAGAAGTGATCATGGTGGCGAATTTGAAAATAAACATTTTGAAAATATTTTTGATTCATATGCCATTTCCCATGATTTCTCTTGTCCTAGAACTCCACAGCAAAATGGGGTTGTAGAAAGGAAGAATAGGACTTTGCAAGAAATGGCTCGCACCATGATCCAAGAAACTGAGATGGCTAAACATTTATGGGTAGAAGTAGTTAACACAACATGTTATATTCAGAACAAGATTTCTATCACACCTATTCTGGGTAAGACTCCTTATGAGTTGTGGAAGAACAGAAAGCCTAATATTTCTTACTTTCATCCTTTCCAATGTGAATGTTTTATGTTGAACACTAAAGAGAATTTAGGTAAGTTTGATTCTAAAGAACAAAAGTGTTTATTGTTAGGATATTTTGAACACTCTAAAGGCTACATAATCTTTAACACTGAAACACAAATTGTTGAAGAATTAATTCATGTTAGATCCAATGATAAGCTTGAACCTAAAAAGTCAAAGCTAGTTGAGAAATTTGTAGGTTTGAAGATAAATCTTTCAGAATCCAAGGATACTGATTTTAGAGAAAAATACTTAGAAGGCAAAACTAAAAAATCTGAAGCAAACGACTCAGATACGACATAACCAGAAGCTGCCGTTGGTCCAACTCATAAGAAGAAGAGTAGATCAAGAACCCCTCATTCTAAAGAACTGATTCTGAGAGATAAAAATGCTCCAGTCAGAACTAGATCTCATTCAAACCTTCTGAAGAGACTCTTCTAGGTTTGGTATCTCTGATAGAACCCACATCTATTGATGAAGCTTTTATAGACAATGAATGGATTCTGGCTATGTAAGAGGAATTAAATCAATTCACCAGAAACGACGTTTGGGATCTTGTTCAGAAACCAAAAGGATTCTATGTCATTGGAACTATATGGGTATTTATAAACAAGCTTAATGAGAAGGGCGAGGTTGTCAGAAACAAGGCTCGACTGGTAGCACAAGGTTATAGTAAGTAAGAAGGTATAGAATATACAGAAACCTTTGCTCCAGTTGTCAGGTTATAGTCTATTCCTTTCTTAATTTCGTTTGCAGTCAATCATAACATCATTCTTTATCAGATGGATGTTAAGAACACGTTCTTAAATGGATATATTTTTGAAGAAGTATATGTGCATTAACCTTCTGGTTTTGAAAGCTCTCAAAATCCTGACTTTTTTTTAAACTGAAAAAGTTGTTATATGGTCTGTTACAAGCTCCTAGAGCTTGGTAAGATAGACTGAGTAACTTCCTTTTGGAAGATAATTTCACCAGAGGGAAAATGGACATAACTCTCTTTTGCAAAACCTTTAAGAATGATATTCTGGTTGTGCAAATTTATATTGATGATATTATTTTTGGTTCTGCTAATGCTTTGTTGTGGAAGGATTTTGCTAAGTCAATGCAGGAGGAATTTGAAATGAGTCTGATGGGAGAACTCAAGTTCTTTATGGGAATCCAGATTGATCAACGTTCAGAAGGAACATACATTCATCAGAGCAAATATACAAAGAACTTCTGAAGAAGTTTAACTTATTAGACTGTAAGCAAGCAAAGACTCCAATGCATTCTACATGTATTATGAAGAAAAAATATGTAAGCAGTAAGGTAAGTCAGAAGCTATTCAGAGGTATGATAGGCTCTCTCCTTTATCTAACCGCTTATAGACCTGATATTTTATTCAGTGTCTACTTATGTGCTCGCTTCCAATCAGATCCTAGGAAAACTCACTTAACTGCTGTTAAGAGAATCTTTAGGTATCTGAAAGGTACTATTAACCTTGGTTTGTTTTATAGAAAATCATGTGAATACAAATTAGTAGGTTATTATGGTGCTGACTATGCTGAAGACAAAATAGAAAGGAAAAATACTTATGGAAGTTGTCAATTTCTGGGAGATAACCTGATCACATGGTCCAATAAGAGACAATCAACAATTGCGCTTTCAATAGTCGAAGTTGAATATATTGCAGCTTCTAGATGCAACACTCAGATACTCTAGATGAAGAGCCAACTGGAAGATTATCAGATATCTGAGAGTAAGATTCTTATTCTCTATGATAATACTTCTGTAATTTGTTCATCTAAGAATGCTATCTTGCATTCTAGGGCTAAGCATATTGAAATTAAACATCACTTTTTACGTGACTATGTTCAGAAGGGTATTTTCATCTAAAATGTGTTGATACATGTCATCAATGGGCTGATATCTTTATAAAACTCCTTGCTGAAGATAGATTCGTTTTCATTCTGAAAAACTTATTTATGGATTTATGTCCAGAATGAAAAGATGTATTTCAGAATGTCCAAGTCTTCAGAATTCTTGATTAGATTATGAGAATCTTACTTGTTGACTTTGAAACATGAGCTTTCTGAAGTAAAGAAGTTTTCATGAGTTAGAAAGATTCTAATCAAAAGCAATCTTATCGATTTGTCTTCTTGGTTCTGAACAGTTGTTGCATTAAATGGTTGTCATATCGTTTGATTTCATGTGGTTTTAAGTGGTGACAGATGTCCCACTTTTTGAGCATGCGCGATGAAAGCGTGACACATTGGGTTTCGCAATTCTCAAAATTAGTTTAAAAACTCTTATGCTTCCCCCTATGATTGCGTATTTTTACCTTGTCATCATTGCAATTTTTTTTATATAAACCCACTTCACTCACATTTTCACACTACACACACGATATTCTCACACTTTCTTCTTTTAAACCTAAAATACCTCTCTACAATTGTTCATCCTCTCCTTCATCTTCATCAATGGCTACTTAACAACAACCAATTCAACAACAACTCTCTCCCAGTCGCACCATCATTGATGAAAACCATCCCATCATGGAAGGGATCCCCGAGTTGACTATAAACACTCTAGTTAGTAAGTTAATGGTACTGTGTGAAACGATTATGGACTTTAAGAATCTGAAGTACAATGGGTTCGACTTCTCTGGATCTTTGGAACTTCAAGGATGGAAGACTTTCTTTGAAAGATTAACCGGTCCTGTGTACCCAGTTTTGGTGAAGCAGTTTTGGGTGCATGCCACTTCAGAAAAGGAAACAATAACTTCCTATGTCATGAACATGAAGATTGCCATTACTGAGAAATCCATTGTTGACTTAATCTCTCACAATGGAAAAGGTAAAAGGATTCACAATGCCAAGATCAATGCTAAGAGAGAAGCAGCTACCACTCATATCATCTTCAAAGTTGGAACAAATCTTGAGGATGATAAAGGTCCAAGTGCTAAGGATTTGAAAAATAACCTAAGATTATGGTTTAAGATCATTTTGGGTTGCATTCACCATAGGTCTAACACCAACAATTATGACTATGTCAACACACGTCAGAAGTTCATGTTTTTCTTTCTGGAGAAGGGTCTCAAGCTAGGACTTCCTTCTATCTTGTTCAAGTTCATGAAGGATTCTACCAGAGAATATAGAACTAATGGATTTTTGAAGAAGAACAAAAGCAATTTCATCCCCAATGGAAGGCTCATTTCTAACATTTTTGTTGAGAATGGTCTGGTGGATGACCTTATGGTCAGTGGCTTAACTGATGAACTTGTGAAGGACGCTGAAAAGATATTCTGAGGGAAGAATCTCAAAAGCATGGGTCTCATTTCTAAGGTTGTAAAGACATAGTTCATTCCCTCTAAGGATGACATATGTGGAACAAGGACTCTAGTAGACAACTTCCCAATCTCCAATAAGATTGATCCTCTAGAAATTCTTATGGCCTATTTGGAAAGCTGTCAGAAGGATGGAATTGATCCATTGGTGGATCCTTTCAATATACCAGAAACATATCCAGATTTTCATGGGAAAAGGAAGAAGGAATCTAGAGGATAAGGATCTTCAAGGCCTCAGAAGAAGAAGAAGAAAGATGTTGTCCTTCTGGATGAAGATGATGTGCCTCTCAGTGAGCGCCACAAATTTATGCTTCTGAAGGATACTTTTGGAGTTGTCCAACAATCTTCAAGAGCTTCTGACACTACTTATGGTAAGCTTCCTGAAGCTAGCACTCCTTTTGTTTATGATTCTGTAGTTTCTGAAAGGATCTTACCAATTCACCCACCTCCCACTTATCAACCCATCTCCATATTTTACCAACAAATATTTGAACCAATTTTACTTCCACCTTCTCCAAAAACACACATTAAAGAACATGTTACAGAAACTCCTCCACTTTCTGAAACTCTGTCATAACAAAAACATCAACAAACACCACCAACACTATCTCCTTCACATTTATAAACTTCACCCACTCCACCACCATCTATTTCTGCTCCCCACACAGAAAATCCAAATAGAACAACCCCTAGAAAATCTCTTTCAAGAGATTTTGGAGACCATATGTCTGAGGGTACTCTTGAGGGCATGTTCAACTTTGAACCAGAACTAATAATATCTGATCCAAAAACACCTCCAATGACTTTACCCACACTTCTAACCCTTTTTGGTCCTGATCTTGATGAAACCAAAATAGACCTCACTGTTAGTTACCCCAAACCATCCAAACCTTCTCCCAACATTGGTAAGATTCTGAGGAAGTTTGAATCAACATCAAGAAGCCGTCTGCATGAAGCAATGACAATCATTCGTTCTTCAGCAAATTCGGTTGAGAGTGATTCTTCTTGGGAAGCCTACAGAAGGTGGATTAATTCCAAGATCTCAAGGCTTAAGAACTTTGGGTATAAAGTATCTGAAGGAAACTTCCGTTCTAGGTATGTTCCCTTAATGGAAATTTGGAAGCTATGAAATTCCTAGTTGTGCTTTCCTGCTACAAAGGTTAAGGAAGTAATTTCAGAAGTGAATGAGGAAGTTGTTCAGGATGCTGAGGCTGATTCTAGACATCAGGATTGTGTCATGAAAGAAGCTGCTGATCAGATAGTTGTTTCTGAGATTCAACAAGTTGAAGCTTCTGTTTCTCAACAATCTGCCGGGACTTCGTCTAGAGATATTCCTGATGTGGTTCGGAAGACCATTGAGGAAATCAAAGCTGATAATGCGTTGGTCAAAGAGCTTCTGGACAAACATGATTTGATGTTTCAGTTGATACTATCCAGACTTCTTACGCCTCCTCCTCAGAACCCTTAGCACCTTAGTTTCTTAAACTTTTTTGTTTTGTTTTTAATGCTTCTGTTTGTATCTTTTCTGCATGTTGGCATTAATCAATGAAAAATGTGTCTGTTTATCTTTATTTATTTTCTTATCTTTATTTATCTATGTCTTTTTGATTGATGACAAATGGGGAGAAACATATCTAAGAGGAAGATGTGTAATTATTTATGATGTACTTAAATTCCTAGCTAAAGACCCAAACATTGTTTAAGGTTTTATGCTAACAACTACTTCGAAGAATAGTTTGTTAACTGTTTTGCAGGGATAAGTTCTTAAGCTAGAATGGTTAAGCATCAGACGCTTTCATGAAGTCTCAAAGATCAGAATACAAGTTTCCAGCTTATGACGAAATGGTCTTCTATATGAGTTCGTAAAACCTTCATGCTGATGAGTTAGTAATAACCATGTTTTGAACTTAGAACATTGTGTACTTGGCATCAAGTTCTGAAGAATTAGAAAATTTTGGCATTGGAATCTAGCTACGAGGAAGAGTTTCCTCCATAGTAATCAAACTTGGAAATCACGTTTCTTTAAGAATAATTCTCAACCAGGTTCTGAAAGTTCTTTCCAAAGAGCTCTTCAAAGGCAATCCAACTCTGAAAGAGAATTTCAAAGAAAACCAAAATTCAAGTTCTGACTAAAGACAACCAGCTCTAAAGTGTCTTCAAAAGAACTCAACAAAGCTTTTGAAGTGAAGCTCATCAGAATGTTGATTTTAACAAACCAGTTCTCTGGACAACATCAAACAACTTTTGAATAAAAATCGGATTCTAATTGAAAATTTATTTGGTACTTCATAAGGTTAATCAGTAAAGTGTTCTTTCATTATGATTTTATCTTTTTAAGGATTATACATCTCAGGGGGAGCTTTATGCTTCTGTAAGATGTATTCTTTTTTGATTACCCTGTACAAAACTGTTCACCAAAATACATGTTTTGTCATCATAAAAAAGGGGGGAGATTGTTAGAACAAGATTTGGTTCTGCATCTATACCTTGAGTTTTTAGGATAACAATGTTGTATTCGTGTGGGAATAATTTTGGTATCCTAGTGGTTTGTTATTATGTATCTTTAACAACCAGTTCTGATTGTGAGTATATGACGTGCAACGTCATCAATTTCTGAACAATGAGTTCTAAATCCACTTCTGCTCTAGTTATTAGAAGTTCTGGAAGATATTCAATGTTGCTGCTGCAATGATCTATCTACTTCTGTGCTGATTCACTCCTGAGAAGCTTCTGAGGAAACTTTATGTTGCTACTGCAATATTCTCTCAATTCGTGCTTCTGGATGTGACTCTGATCACCAAAGCTTTTGAAGAATGGCAAGCTTCTAAAGTTGTGTTACGTAGTTGAAGATTATAAAGATCTCAAGCCAGATAGTTGAGTTTATCAAGGTTCTGACTATAGATTTTGAAGACTCTGAAGATTCTGAAGACACTGAAGATCTCAAGCCAGACTACTGACACTATTAAGGTTCTAACCAAAGATTATGAAGTTTCTGAATCTAGCTCTCTGTTTCTGTATTTCATGCTTCATCAACTTTCATCAGAAGCCAATGAACTTGAAGATAAGATCAAATGGGAACATGATCAAATAGTACATAGTAAAAATTAAATATCATTTTCATTACCTGATTTCGTGGGCAAAGGACAATACTATACATCACATCTGTCACTGATTTTATGGGCGAATAACAGTACACATTATCATTCCTTTCACCATCCAACATTGGACATCCACTCCATGACCTTTCCCCATTTCCCCTCCAACGGTCTTCTTCTTATGCTATATAAGTGAGACTTGGAGGCTTGAAGAAAAGGTGATGGTGATATAATATTTTGACAAGTCTGTTTCTTTGTGAAAAGCTATCATCCTTTGTGAAAAGCTATCATTCTTTTGTATATTATTCAAACTTTTTGTTTGATCCCATAAGGAGGTTATCCTTGAGAAGACAAATAAAGTTATTCTTTATGAGTCCTTAAGGATACTAGGGTATAGTTTGATCCTTGAGAAGACAAAGAAAGACATTCTTTGTGATTATTGTAATCTGTTGCTTATAGTGGATTGAGTCCTTGTGTATAAGGAAAAATCACATTGACGGGTGGATTGGAGTAGCTTTGAGTTTCAAGTGAACCAGGATAAAAATACTTGTGCTTTTATCTCATTTTCATTAACTTGTTAGTGGTGTTCTTGAGTTGGTAAAAAACTTTTGTTTTTGTAAAAACCAATTCAAACCCCCCTTTCTTGTGTTTTTTGCACCTTCAAGAATAGATATTTTTTTGTCATTTATTGATGATTCACAAGAATTACATGAGTATCCTTTATAAAGTTCAAATATGAGGTGTTTGTTGAATTTAAGAAATTCAGAATCAAGGCTGAGAATCAAAGTGGTTAGAAGCTGAAAATTCTCATAACTGATGGTGGATGTGAGTATAACTCTACATGGTTTAGAAAGTTCTATGAGAAGAATGGAATTGAGCATGAGGTGGCTTCTCTATACACTCCTCAACACAATGGTCTTGCTGAAAGAAGAAACTAACCTTTGCTTGATATGACAAGGAGCATGCTGAAGGAGAAGAAGTTACCTCACACCTTATGGGAGAAGCTGTTGCCACCTCAGCATATGTGCTTAACAGGTGTCCAACCAAGAAGCTGAAGGAAATTGTTCTTTTAGATAAGTGGACTAGAGATAAGAAAAGTGTGAGTCATCTGAAGGTGTTTGGTTTTGTTTATTACAAACATTTCCAGATGCTAAAAGAAGGAATTTGGATGACAGAAGCATAGTTATGTTTCCTGTAGGGTACCATAATACAACTGCTTATAAGCTCTACTGTCTTGTCACTAACAGGGTTAAATTCAGCAAAGATGTCATTGTGAAGGAATCAGAAGTGTGGGATTGGAGTAAATATCAATCCAACTATGGTGTATAGTAAACCTTTGAAGATACTTTAGAATTTGAAGGTTCTGAAGATGAGTTAGAATAAAAAAATGATTCTGAAAGTGACTCTGAAGGCGAGTCTGACTCTGATGGTGAATTTGATTATGATCTAGATTCTGATGGTAATTCAGAATCTAGTGGAGATCCAGACTATGAGAATATTCCAGACTCTAAAGGTGGCCATGCCTCTGAAGGTGGTAGTTCTGGGTTCCATCGTCCGAAGGAGATTCTAATCATGTTCATATGCCACAAAGAATCAGAAACATTCCAAAAAGGTTTGTAGAGTTTGATATGCTATAAGATACTGAAGTAGACTCTGAAGGAGAAGTCATTCAATGTGTCATGTTAGTAGACTCTGAACCAGTGAGTACTGAAGAAGCGCTTAAGAAGAAAGTGTGGCTGAAGGCCATGAAAGAAGAATTCAAGGCTAGAGAAATAAATAAGACTTGGAAGTTGATTGAGCTTCCAAAGGACAACAAAGCCATCAATGTTAGATGGGTTCTCAAGGTGAAACTGAAGCCAAATGGATCAATTGAAAAACACAAAGCAAGGTTAGTGGAAAACGACTTTTAAAGAAACCTGGGTTAGACTACCTAGAGGTGTTTTCTCCTGTAGCGAGACATGAGACAATCAGACTGGTGATAATGATAACTACTAACAGGAATTGACCTCTAATGCATTTATATGTGAAATCTTCCTTTCCGAACGGTCCATTACAAGGAGAGGTATGTGTGTCACAACCTTCTGGATTTGTGAAAGAGAATCAGAAAGGGATGGCGTACAGGTTACATAAAGCGTTGTATGGACTGAAACAAGCTTCTAAAGCTTGGAATTTGAAAATTGATTCATTTTTCAAGCTCAAAGGATTTAGAAAGTGTGAGATGGAGTATGGCATTTATGTTCAACATACTTCTGAAGGCAATATGATTATGATGTGTCTCTATGTTGATGACATATTGCTAATAGGGAGTTGTGAACATGAGATAACTAAGTTCAAGAAAGTGCTGAGGAATGAGTTTGAGATAACTGATATAGAAAATATGACATATTTTCTAGGGGTGGAGTTTATGTACTCTGAGAAGGGTATCATTTTGCATAAGCTGAAGTATGAAGTTGAGCTTCTGAAGAGATTTGACCTGCTGAATTGTAAGGTTGCGGTCACACCTGCACAAACAAATCATAAATTGGATTTTGATCCTGAAGGTGATGATGTAGATGCCATAACTTTCAAGCAATTAGTTGGATCTCTGAGGTATTTGTGTAATACCAGACCTGACATTTGCTATGCAGTTGGAATGGTTAGTAGGTTCATGAGTAAACCGAAGTGGTCTCATTACCAAGTTGCTGTCAGGATTCTGAGGTATATTAAGGAGACTCTGAAGTATGGAGTTTTGTTCCCTTATAGTGAAAAGGCTAATTCAGAGCTATTGTGTTACTCAGGCTCTGATTGGTGTGGAGACAAAGTTGATAAAAAAAGTACTTCTAGATATTTCTTTAAGTATCTGGGAGGTCCTATTTCTTGGTGTTCCAAGAAGCAACCAATTGTTGCTTTGTCAACATGTGAAGCTGAGTATATTGCAGGTTCTATGGCAACATGTCAAGCTGTTTGACTTCTGAATTTAGTACATGATCTGAAGATCAAGGTAAACAAGCATTTGAAGTTGATGATTGATAACAAGTCTGCAATCAATTTTGCAAAGAACCTAATGCTGCATAGGAGAAGCAATCATATTGAGACTAAGTATCAATTTATGAGAAGTCAGGTTTAGAACGGAGTGCTAAAAGTTATGCACTGTAACATCCAAAAGCAGCTGACAGATGTTCTGACGAAAGCGATCAAGACTGATCAATTTCTCCACTTTAGGGATGAAATTGATGTTATTAATTTTGATTAGCTGAATATGAATTAAGGGATGTTGTTAGAAATAATTCATTTCTAATATTAGTAGTATTTGTTTTGTTAAGTTTAACCTAGTTAGTGTAGCTTAACATGTTTCTTACGTGACGTTAATATTTATGTATGTATATTAATGTAGTTGACAACAACAGTGTAACAAGTGCAACTGATTACAAAAGTGTATGTGCAATCATTTACTAGAATCAGTGAAATTGTAATGTAAATTTGTTAGAATTTGTTATTCTCTATCTTCCTCCATCTTATTTTTTTCATTTTGTGCGGAAAAAAAATTGGTAACAACACTATGCACGTTTATCTTGTAAAATTTTTAATATTTATTTCTTGTTCTTTAAAAAAAATCCAAATGCAAAGAGAGTTTTATTTAGGATATTGATGATAAAAAAAACTTAGTTGGATGATTTAAGTTTTGTATAAAAATATTACAATTATAATTTACATCAAGTGAGCACGGTGATGAGGTTTCATGATTAACCATATACACCTAATTTGCCAAAAATGCCATCTAACTTTTACTTCTTATGATCATCCTGCTCTACAACATTCACTATTACTCACCAAATTCTGTGTTACATCCTTTTCTTTGGTAATCATAACTTACGAGACATTACCCAACCCCAAGATTCTTCTAACTTTTGACAATTCTTACAGGCTAAGTTTATCCACATTTCACAATAATTAATGCATTTAAGAGACAACTACTTACTTTATAATTTTATACTTTTATGCGCCTCTCTCAATTCATATTTATCATTATAAGTATATTATAATAATAATATAATCATTGTCTCAAATATAATTCAAAATATATAAACTTTAATTAGCTACTCATAAATAATGAAAAGAAAAAAAATATGCATTACTACACTAATATTGTTTCAAAAGAATAAAAAAATTATATAACTGCAAGTGTAAAGACATAAATGTCCTATTATATTATCTTCACCAACACAAACCCATTTATGCATGGATCCATAATAAATAAATAAATAAATTTCATAACATACATATATAATCAAAATATGTTTCTCCGAACATAATTAACAAACACCAACAACATAAAACGTAATTCTTCAACTTCAAACGTGAGGATGTTTTATGATTCTCTGCAGCACAACAGTTCTTGCTCTCCTAATGTCCCTGCTACAAACATCAGCTTGAACTCCTAAATCTTCAACATTCTTCATAAACACACCAAGCTTCTTCTTTATCTCCTCAATTCCAATCTTCACAGCTTCTTCTTCAATCGCAAAATCAACATTATGCAACAAAGATTCGATCTCGATTTCAAGCCGATCGATAAGTACGCGAATATTGTCCAGATCTTTAATAGCTACATAAGTCCCAGCCTGCATTGAACCAATAACTTCTTTCTGTCCTTTCAATGCATTCTCATAGTTTCTCCAAAGCGAATCAATCCATTTCCCCATCGATCCGATCGGGATCGCTGATGCTGCGGCTAACGCCGCAGCAACCGCCGGAGCAGCAATAGCTGCTGCCACAACCGAACATATTAAAACAGCTGCGAAAGTAGCCACAAATATCATACTCGAAACTTTCCTCCATGAATGAATGCGATTCAGCTTCTTATCGAGCTTGTTCTTTCTCAGTTGAAGCTTCTCCAGCATTAAAATCTGTTGTCTATAAACAGATTGAAAGATTTGGAAAAACTCTTCCGTGAAAGGATCACCCGCTGTTTTAAAATTCTTCAATTCTTGTAATGTTCTTAAGTAGCATTTATCTTCGGATTCAGATTCTTCTTCGAACCGCTGAATCGCTACGAGAATAAGCAACTGGCTATCCCTAGCTCTTTTCAAACACTTTTCCAATGCAGTGCAGAAATCCAATGTTTGTAAACTGTTTTCAAAATATTCTTCCACTAATTCAAACAGATCCTCACTTTTCCATATGTCTTTCTTGCAGTCCAAGATTACTTTCACAACTTCCTGATTCATCTCAAGGAGACATTCTGTGATTTGTTTTAACGAATCGAACGAAAGAGCGCGAACTTCTACGCCGGAAGCTAGAGTATTAATGACTTGATTTGTCCTAGTTTGAAGCGTTGAATCAAATGTCTGCAAATCTATATCTACCTTGCATGCCGCTTCATAGGAGCTTAGTTCAGTTTTGTAGTGCAATTCAGTAGTCGTAAAATTAACCGCAGATGATGTTCCTGGAGTCTTCTTGCTCACATGACTCCCCATTATGACTTCAATTGAGAAACGCTCTATAAAAACACAAAAAGAATCATCTCAAAAGAGTTGCAAAGATGAGAAACATCATTATCATTATCATGAATATAATCCAAGAAACAAGAAAAAAACAAAATACAAAGAGATTATATATGAATTCACAAACAAGTGAAATAAAAGAGATCCAAATAGATAGAGATTTAAGAAAAGTTCAAACCTTTGAAAGAGATGGAATACGATAATGAATCCAAGACAGCGACAATGAAGAAAGTATATATGGCTAGTTACCTAAAAAGGGTGATGAAAGAAATTGTGGTGGAAGATGAATGCAGAATCTTAAAGGTATTAAGAAGCAAGAAAACGTATAGTTAATAATTGCTTGCACGCATGAAGAAAAATAGAATGAAAACGAACACAAGAAGCAAAGCAACAACACTTGTTATCACACTGAGTTTTGAAGGGGAAAGCAACAAAGAAAATGAGATAGAAGCAACACAAGAAGCGCAAGATTCGGGTTATATTTATAAGTAGTTAACAACACAACACAACACAAGTCAGAAGATACATTAATATTATATTATATATGTGAGGTTAATTGTTCAACAAGTTTCTAAAGGGAATGAATGAATGAATGGATTCAATATAACTAAACACGTTGTGCTTGCAACAGCTGTAATATTTTTACGCCAAAATTATAGAAAGTGATAAATATTTGGGCTCCATATGAATTTATGACCATATGAAAATTTGACTGGTTGTTAATAATTGCTTGGGGCCCACTCTAAATGTTTGTTAACCTTGTAGTTTTTTTTGGATTTATATTGAGATAAGAGTAAATGACAAATGTTTTTGGACACATCACTCCTTCTTATTTTGTCAAATAATAATAATTAAAAAAATATAAATATCATTAAGTAAATAAAAACAAATTTTCCATTTATAGTAAATTAAAAGATAGACATAAAAACTAAAGCATATACTTTTTAATTATTCAATATAAAAAAATAAAGAAAAAGTAAAGAATTATATATTTTTAATAAAATAATACATTTATCTTTTATGATAACTTATTAAATAGATATACATTGTATATATCACATACAAAAAACTTAAGCATGTTTGATATATAATATATATAATATAAATAAAATAACATAAAATTTTATTGGAAGTCCTTAATAATTCAAATGCTTGATAGAAGCTTTAAAAAGCACTGCAGTGAAAACAGCTTATTGGATAAGTTGTTTTGGAAATAAGCTATTTTTGCAATTCTGTTTTTTCTGTTATTCTTGAGCCTGTTTGTGGTTCCAATTTGTACCCTATAAATAGACATTGTATGTCATAGTTGAAAGGTTAATGCCATATGATTCAATTCTCTCAATCTTTCTCTATTTCTCTATCTCTCTCTATTCACATTATCATCTTCATCTTTCCCAAACACACTGTTTTTCACCATTCCATTTCTGGTTTTTTCCAACATTTGGCATCAAGAGCTTTGGTTCTAATCCAATTCCGCTGCAATCATGACCGTTTCAAACGATAAAATACCTACCAATCTTCCAATCCTTGACTCGAAAAACTACGACAAATGGGCGAAGCAAATGAAGGTTTTGTTCGGCTATCAAGACGTTCTTGAGGTGATCAAAGATGGTGTTACGTCTCTCGTCGAAGGAGCTACGGATGCTCAAAAGGCTACGTTCAAAGAAGAGAAGAAGAAGGATTACAAAGCGCTGTTCTTGATCCAGTCTTGTGTCGATGGTGACAACTTTGAAAAAGTAGGCGATTGCGATTCCGCAAAGCAAGCGTGGGAGATTCTTGAGAAGGCTTATGCAGGGGCTGCCAAAGCCAAAGTGGTGAGGTTACAAACTCACAAGCGACAGTTCGAGTTAATGCAAATGGAGGACAAGGAGTCGATAAACGATTATGTGACGCGTATTACGCGTGTGGTGAATCAAATCAAGTCGTGCGGGGAAACTACGGTAGAGCAGAATGTTGTGTCGAAGATCTTGCGTTCTTTAACGCCAAGATTCGACAACATTGTCGTTGCGCTTGAAGAATCGAAGGATTTATCGTCGTTGTCGAAGGAGGAGCTTCAAAGCTCACTAGAAGCTCATGAACAACGAATGGATGAGAGGGGAAACGATAAAGCGAAGTCGGAAATAGCACTACAAGCGCAACTTCATGAGAAGAGTAAACGATCGGAGAGGAAAGGGCATCCGAGAGGGAAGTCCAATTTCCAGAATTTTGGTGGTAGAGATTCACAAAATTCAAAGGGGCAAAAAGGTGAGGGAAGCTCCAAGGAGGGTGATCAAGGAACCCACAAGCCATTCGACAAAAGTAACGTGAAGTGTTACAATTGTCAAAAGCTTGGGCATTTCACAAAGTATTGCCACGCGAAACGAAGAGAAAATCACGCGGATGAGGCGAAGTTTGCTAGGGAAGAAGCGAATGATGATAATACGCTTCTTGTGATGATCACGGAAGAGAATTATGGCATGAGAAAAGGGCTGGACAGCAGTGGCAGCAGTGCATACAATTCTGCAGAAACGCGTTCGGAGAAAAACGCAATGGTAACGGTTCGAGATGGAATTCAAAGTAGCGATGAGTGGTACTTGGATTCTGGTTGTTCGACTCATATGACGGGAAGAAAGGATTGGTTTGTCAAGACCAATCAAGCCACGAAGAATAAAGTGAGATTTGCCGATGATACGACGTTATCCGCCGATGGCGTTGGAGATGTCTTGATCGTGAAGAAAGATGGTGGTCGCTCATTGATCAAGGATGTGCTGTACATTCCAGGAATCAAATGTAATCTCTTGAGCATTGGCCAACTACTCGAGAAAGATTACATTATTCGCATGGAAAATAAGGTATTGCGCGTTTTGGACCGAAAGGGAGTTTTGGTACTTAAAGCACCGATGGTTGCCAATCGAACTTTCAAGATAGCATTGAAAGTAATGGAGCATCGATGTTTAGCTACAGCGGCAACTCGTGAGGAGTGGTTGTGGCATTACCGTCTTGGTCATCTCAATTTTCGAGACCTCGACGCGTTGCATAGACATGGTATGGTGACCGGGCTGCCAAGAATCGTGGTTCCAGCTGAGTTGTGTGTTGAATGTGTTCAAGGGAAGCAACACAAGAGTGTTTTCAGCAAGGATACAGGTCATAGGACCAAGCATCTTCTTGAGGTGGTGTATTCGGACGTGTGTGGGCCGATGCAAGTCAATTCGTACGGAGGTAACCGCTACTTTGTCACGTTTATTGATGATTTCAGTAGGAAGCTGTGGATTTATCTAATCAAGAGGAAGGATGAGGTGTTTGATATGTTCAAACGATTTAAATCCATGGTTGAGCGACAAAGTAGTCACAAACTCAAAATTCTCAAAACCGATGGAGGAGGAGAATTTACTTCGAGGGAATTTGGGAGTTATTGTGACGATGAGGGTATTGTGCGTGAGGTTGTACCACCCTATACGCCTCAGCAAAATGGTGTTGCCGAGAGAAAAAATCGGACGATTATGAACATGGTGCGTAGCATGTTGAAAGCGAAAAATCTTCCGAAAGAGTTGTGGGGAGAAGCTGTTTCTACAGCTGCCTATTTGATAAACAGGTGTCCTACAAAGAAGCTGGACAAGGTTACTCCAGAAGAGGTATGGTGTGGACACAAGCCAAGTTTGAGTCACTTGCGTGTTTTCGGTTCGGTAGCGTTTCGACATATTCCGGGTCAGATTCGAAAGAAATTAGATGACAAGGGTGAAATGATGTTGCTGGTTGGTTATCATCCTACCGGAGGCTACAAGCTGTTTGATATGAGTAACAAGAAGATTGTGATAAGTCGAGATGTGACTGTGGACGAGTTTCGGCAGTTTGATAGCAGAAAATCTGCCATATCAGTTCAGGAAATCGATTTGCCTCAAGATGAAATCGATTTCATGCAGGAAAATCAGCATTCTGGAGCTGCTGGAACTGGTTCTGGTGAGGTTGAAATCGATTTGCCTCAAGGTGAAATCGATTTCATGCAGGAAAATTTGAATTCTCAGCCTGCTGAAGGTACTGTACAGCAACCTTTTGTAACCGAAACAGGTGAATCAAGTAGACGACCAACAAGGCAAAGAGGATTGCCTCAAAGACTCCGTGATTGTGAATTATTCCGAGATAGCGAGATCAACAATGAGGGTGATCTTATTCACTTCGCTCTAATGGCCGAATCCGAATCGGTGAATACGGAGGAGGCATTAAGCGATCCAAAGTGGATGTGTGCGATGAAAGAAGAACTGAATTCGATTGAGAAGAACAGTACTTGGATGTTGGTTGATTTACCGAAAGGTAAAAAGGCGATAGGTGTGAAGTGGGTCTACAAAGTGAAAGCGAATCCGAAAGGCGAGATAATCAAGCATAAAGCTCGATTAGTAGCGAAGGGATTTTTGCAAAAGGAAGGGATAGACTTCGATGAAGTGTTTGCTCCAGTTGCAAGGCATGAAACCATTCGGTTAGTTGTTGCGAAGGCAAATAACAACAGCTGACCGTTGTATCAAATGGACGTCAAATCTGCGTTTTTGAATGGTCCACTTGATGAGGAGGTATATGTGAGACAGCCACCTGGTTTTGTGATCAAAAATCAAGAGGCAAAGGTCTATAAGTTGAGGAAGGCACTCTATGGTTTGAAACAAGCTCCAAGAGCTTGGAACAAACGCATAGATGGATTTCTTAGCGATGTTGGTTTCAAGAAATGCGTATCCGAACATGGAGTTTATGTGAAACCGGATGCAAGTGAGGGAGTAATCATTCTTTGTCTTTATGTGGACGATTTGTTGATTACCGGCAACTGTGAAAAGAACATTTCAAAGTTCAAAGGAGAGCTTACGAAGGAATTTGAAATGAGTGATCTTGGTATCATGAAATACTTCTTAGGCATAGAGTTCCAAAGGACAAAATTGGGACTGCTCATGCACCAAAGAAGGTATGCCATGGAAATTCTGAAGAGGTGTGATATGGAGCATTGCAATGCTGCCACAACACCAGCCGAGACACGATTACAGCTGTCCAAGAGTGAAGAAGAACAAGATGTGGATCCTACTCAATACCGGAGATTGATAGGATCATTGCGTTACTTGTGCAATACGCGGCCAGATTTGGCGTTTAGTGTCGGTATTGCGAGTAGATTCATGGAGAGGTCGAAGGTATCACACTTGGCAGCAGTTAAGAGGATCCTTAGATATGTGAAAGGTACTCTTGGTTGTGGAATTTTGTTTCCGGCAAGCGACATGGGCAGAAGTTGTGAGTTACTCGGATACACCGATTCCAATTGGTGCGGAGATAAGGATGATCGAAAGTCTACGGCGGGGTATCTCTTTATGTTCGGTAAGGCACCAATCTCTTGGTGTTCGAAAAAGGAACCGGTTGTAGCCCTCTCTTCTTGCGAGGCCGAGTATATAGCAGCGTCGATGTGTGCATGCCAAGCTGTGTGGCTGGTGAATCTATGTAAGGAGTTGGACAGCAGGAGAAATGGGGCTGTTTTGCTACTTGTGGACAACATTTCAGCGATAAACCTTGCTAAGAATCCCATAGCACATGGGAGGAGCAAGCATATTGAAATGCGATTCTACTATTTGAGAGAATTGGTGACCTCCGGACAATTGTGTTTAGGGTACTGCAGAAGCGAAGAACAAGTCGCAGACTTGTTAACGAAAGGCGTGACAAGTGATGTGTTCAAGAGACTTGTGAAGAAGTTGAGCATGATGAGTGTGGAGCATTTGAATTAAGGTGGTGTATTGGAAGTCCTTAATAATTCAAATGCTTGATAGAAGCTTTAAAAAGCACTGCAGTGAAAACAGCTTATTGGATAAGTTGTTTTGGAAATAAGCTGTTTTTGCAATTCTGTTTTTTCTGTTATTCTTGAGCCTGTTTGTGGTTCCAATTTGTACCCTATAAATAGACATTGTATGTCATAGTTGAAAGGTTAATGCCATATGATTCAATTCTCTCAATCTTTCTCTATTTCTCTATCTCTCTCTATTCACATTATCATCTTCATCTTTCCCAAACACACTGTTTTTCACCATTCCATTTCTGGTTTTTTCCAACAAATTTGAAAAAATACCACTCATAACCTATGATAATATATAATACATTTTAATATAGTATTAATATATACAAATATTATATATTTCTAATGAATTATTAAATAAATTATATATAAGTCTATAGTATATCATAAACTAAAAAAAACTCATGTTTCCTTTCATCTATTTATTTAAAATGAAAAACATTTAATTCATTTGACTTTTGGACAATTTAAATGCTTTGGTAGCCATTAATTTAAATTGAGTATTCATATTTTTAGTGCATATAATTTTGAAATTTTAGTTTATCTTAAAATAAAATAAAATAAAATAAAAAAGTGATTGACATTGAGTTATAGTGTTTGATTGGTTGGAGGTATCGATACCAATTAAATTGAAGAATTCTTGAGTGTTCACCTTATTTTAATCAAATCAAATGAATCAATTTTAGAAAATAAAAATATCATTAAAATAGGTAATTGAAAACAAAATTGTCATTTATAGTAAGTTAAAAGGATAGACACTAAGAACAAAGCATATACTTTTTAATTATTCAACACAAAAAATAAAGAAAAATAACAATTATATATTTTTAATAAAATAATTAATACATTTATCGTTTATGATAATTTATTAAACAGGAGTAAATAATATACAATCTATATATCCCAGACAAAAACCGTGTGCTACCTTTCATCTTATTGTTTTTTTTTTCTTTTTTTTTTCTTTTCTTGTTGAATTCTTTACTTTTCAAAATGTTTACAATGTTTCTTTCTTTATTTTATTTTATTTAAAAAAAATCTAGGGATAGGCTAAGAAAAGATTACATTAAATATGCCAAAAGAAAATATAATTTAGATAATAAAAAAAGTATATAAAATAATTTTAATTAATAACTTAAAACTAATTCAATATACATTACTTAAATAAAATAGTTTTTCACAACATATTTATATTTTGACGTGGAACAGGAGATCAATGAGATATAGGTAGTAGTTTTTTCTTTAATTTATATTTGGACATGGAACATAAAATCAATGAGATAAAGATTGTGCAATAGTGTCAGTTTACGATATATGTAGCAAGAGTGTGCATGCAAGTTTAACATTTTAACGTCTAAGTTATTAAGATTAAAGATATGTAACTTTGCAAGAGTGCACGAATAATGTATATTATGGTATGTGACATAGCTTATATATAATAGGAAGTTGAAACCGACTATTTTGACCATCCTCACTATTTGTCTAACGGGTGCCGATCATATCTTCAATTTGGGGTTGGAAATACAACTAGTGGGAGTAGTTGGACTTGGGAAGATGTGCATTAAATGTCTGTCTTATAGCCAAAAAATTTCACTGTTAAAGCTCTCCATGTCGCTCTAGATTTCATGGTGAATGTGATATTTTTAGAGTACTCGAGTGTCGTGGGAGGATCGAGCCCAAATAGGGATCATTGATGGTGATAATGCATTTTCCTCGATCTTCTGCCGCCGATAATGAGGTTATCTACTTCCAAAATATAAAAGCCAAAGGGTAACTTTGATGTTTTTGATCATCTTGCTTGTGAGACCTTAAATATATTTGTGTTCTTTCAACTATGCTTGACCCCATGCTTTATTGTCATTCTTCTTCTCAGTCTTTTTCCTATATTCTGACCTCCCTCCCAGTGCTCAGGCGACTCGACTTATTCATATACCAGAATATGTGATTCTTGAAGGTAATGATCTTGACTCCCTTCTTATTTCATTTGCTTGTTGTTTGTCAGGATTCTTGGGGTGATTGTCATGGAAAAATTGAAATATGACATTGTGGTAAAAATTGTAGGTGTTACTGTAGACATTGATCTCAGGGAAGTCGTTGAGGGATTTTTCTTTGATAAAGATATAATGCGTAGGTGATTTCTATTAACTAAGTGACTTCAAACACAAGAGAGGAGGGGAAGGGGGGCAGAATTGTGTTATTTGATTTTTGAATTTGTTTTGCAAAATGATTGATTTTAAGAAATGAGAAAATGAGAATCAGTATTATAAAATGAAATACTGAATAAATATAGAGAAAACACATCAGAAATTTATAGTGGCCTGACCTTAAACCACACAGCCTAATCCAGCTCCAAAGAGTTTCCTCTTGATATTTCCACAAAAATAACTTGAGCCTTTACGTCAGAATCAACCTAACAACGTTCCTTACACCAATGTTTTACCAGGTTTAACTTGAAACCTCAAAGTCATTTACAAAGATAAAAGAGAACTATGCTCTTGAATTACAATTTCAGTACAACAACACAACAACATAACTACACAACTCTCAATATAAGCCTTTCACTATCTCATCACTTAAACAATGAATAATGTATAAAAATAATTTTTATGAAGAGGTGGAATTGAGACATTAGAAATCAGAGATTGCAAATTTAGAAAAGCAGTTTTAATGTTATTAGGGATAAACCAAGTGTTGTTGTTCAAAAGGTCACTCACATTTTAAGTGAGGGTGTTGTGGTAAATATCAAGGATTTTAAAATTACGGGCCAAAGGTTCATTAACCAGCTATTAAGCCAAAAATTGATTAGAACATCATTTCCAATCAACTAATGAGTACTATCTTTGACTGTGCCAAAACATGATTTAAAGCTGCTCCATAAAGAAGATTTAATGTTGTGTGAAATGGTTCCATTATTTCTTATAATTCTAGAAGCAAGAAGTTGAGACCAACCTTTTAGATTGATAAAAGTTCCAACAAAGATACAGGTTCAAAGCTTCATTGAAAGTCTTTAAAGACCTTAATCCAAGACCTTGTTCCTTGAGAATTTTGAAGCAAGTTTTCCAAGTCACAATAATCGCTTTCTTCTTTTCAAAGTTACAACTCCAAATGAAGCTTCTCGTCCTGGTTTCAGTAGTTCTGATTATTCTAGAAGGCCAGATGTAAATGGAAATGCAGTGCATAAGCATACTTTGAATCACTGATTTGACCAACTACACTCTTCAGTAATTGAATGAAGACTTGCCTTCCAAGCTACAAGTTTGAGCCTCACCTTGTCTGCTATGAACTAAAAGTGTTGAGCTTTTGTTCTTCCAATAAAAATAGAGGCTCCCAGATATAAGAAATTAGGAAAATCTATAGAGAAGCCTAGAATTTTATACAATTTTTGTGTGTTTAGTACTTGTCATTTCTCCTGCATAAATAAGAGATTTAGATGCATTACAAATTTGACCAGAACAACTAGCATAATTAGAAATAAGATTGGCAATAACTTTGATATATTTTTGATCCCCTATACAAAAGATCATGATATCATCTGCATAGAGGGTATGATAAGGCACTTTGTAATGTCTAGACCCCTTGATCAATGATATCCGATTCTCCGCTACCAACTTTGAGACTCTTCTACTTAACACTTCTTCAGGCAGGAAAAAGAGAAAAAGAGAATGAGGATATCCTTTCCTCACACCATTAGAACATTTGAAGAATCCAAATTTATTAATATGCATGCCTAGTGAAAGGAAAGCATGTTAAAGAATCACATGAATCCACTTGCAGAATTTGTTGTTGAAACCAAAGAAAGCAAGAGTCTTAAGAAGGAAAGGCCGAACTCAAAGTATCAAAGGCTTTGGAAATGTTAATTTTAAGAGCCACATTGCCTCCAAATTCTTTATTATTTAAGATATTTATATAGCTAATAAAAAGTAAAGAATCTTCAAAGAATAATTCGGCCATTTGAAAGTATATGGATTATTCTACATTGATAGGGAAATGCGCCAGTGAAAGCAGATATTGCCCATGTTTATGTAATTTCTATAATTTATGCGGAATTCACGTAATAGAAGTGACATGGATCATGCGATTAAGTTAGAGTAAGAACTATAACCCCAGGTCTTGCTTGCCCCAATTGAAATTTAAGTGATTTTTCAAATAAGCTATTTACATTTAAGCTGTTTTACCAAAATCCATATTTTCTATTTCTCTAGATATACACCAATAAAACGTAATTAGGTACTTATGCCATTGGTCTTTGTGGTTCGAGATCTTTTACTACTTCGCATAGTCGTTCACTTGCGGCTGTATCATTGGTGCTTAAGAAGAAGAAGCTTGCAGAAAATTGGACTTTTACATGACATGGTGATGATGATTTGGCCATATATGGTGTGACCATTGACAATGTTGTCAATTTTAAATAAGAGACGTGTGCATGTAGGAAATGGGAAAAAAATAGTCCAACGAAGGAATAAGAAAATATCGATAAAACCTTTAAAAATAGAATAATGGTCGTCGCAACCATATTCGGATTCAAAAGTCGATTATGCAAGGGAAAGGTATTAGCATCCCTCATGTCCGTTGTACTCAACGGGAACCTTTTAGTCTAATTTGCGATTTGAATGTTAGCTGGTGTCGTTTGTTTTCTTTGAGTGATAAAAAGATTGAAAAAAAGAGATGGATGGAAACCTCAGAAAGGGGGAAATTGAGGTTTTTTATTAGTGTGCTTGCCAAGATCTCGGAATCTCGTGCCCACGTATCCTTATGGTGTAATAAGCAAATCAGAGCATTCGTAGTTCGGGGAACTACGGTTTATGGGTGTCTTTTAATGAACACGTGTTTAGATCACATTCTAAAGGCTAAACATTTGGCTTGTCTGCTCTCGGCAGAGGCTTAAGCACTAGTTTGTTATGTGCGTTAGAAGGGATTGAATAATGTTCTTTATGAAAAGATTTTTGGTCACATGGGGTGACAAGTTGGATTAGTATATTGAATATTTTGTTTGATTGGTTTCGATCGCACGGGGGCGAGAAAAGATAGGTTTGATGTGTTGAGATATTTTGTTGGATGACGATTACTTGGATAGTCGAGTAAAGTAACTCGTATCCAAATAGTCGAGAAGAGGAATCGAAGGCTCAAGACCATGTCCTGTTTCATCCTTAGTTATATAAGGGTTTAATAATAGTTAAGGTGTTTTGAATGGATGACAAATACTCGAATAGTCGAGTAAGGTAACTCGTATCCAAGTATTTAGAAAAGGGAATAGAAGGCTTTGAACCAATTTCTTTTTCATCTAATTAATTATGAAAACACATCATAAATTTATAGTGGTTTGACCTTAACCCACACGGTCTAATCCAGCTCCAAAGAGTTTCCTCTTGATATTTCCAGTAAAATAACTTGAGCTTTTACATCAGAATCAACCTAACAACGCTCCTTACATAAATGTTTTACTAGATTTAACTTGAAACCTCAAAGTCATTTACAAAGATAAAAGAGAACTATGCTTTTGAATTACAATTTCAGTACAACAACAGAACAACATAACTACACAACTCTCAATGTAAGCATTTCACTATCTCATCGCTTAAACAATGAATAATGTATAAAAACAAATTTTATGAAGAGTTGGAATTTAGACATTAGAAATCAGAGATTCCAAATTTAGAAAAGAAATTTTAATGTTATTAGGGATAAACCAAGTGTTGTTGTTCAAAAAGTAACTCACCTTTGAAGTGAGGGTGTTGTGATAAATATCAAGGATTTTATAATTATGGTCCAAAGGTTCATTAACCAGCTATCAAGCCAAAAATTGATTAGAGCATCATTGCCAATCAACTAATGAGTACTATCTTTGACTGTGCCAAATCATGATTTGAAGCTGCTCCATAAAGAGGATTTAATGTTGTGTGAAATGGTTCCATCGTTTCTTATAATTCTAGAAGCAAGGAGTTGAGACCAACCTTTTGGATTGATAAAAGTTCCAACAAAGATACAGGTTCGTAGCTTCATTGCAAGTCTTTAAAGACCTTAATCTAAGAATTCATTCGTTGAGAATTTTAAAGCAAGTTTTCCAAGGCACAATAATCGTTTTCTTCTTTTCAAAGTTACAAATCCAAATGAAGCTTCTCATCCTGGTTTCAATAGTTTCAATTATTCTAAAAGGCCAGTTGTAAATGCAGATGCAGTGCATAAGCATTCTCTGAATCACTGATTTGAGCAACTGCACTCTTCAATAATTGAAAAAAGACTTGCCTTCCAAGCTACAAGTTTGAGCCTCACCTTATCAGTTATGAACTGAAAGTGTTTAGCTTTAGGTCTTCCAATAAAAATAGATCCTCCCAGATACAAGAAATTAGGAAAATCTAGAGAGAAGCCTAGAATTTTATCCAATTTTTTGTGTTTAGTCCTTTTCATTTCTCCTGCATAAATAAGAGATTTATACACATTACAAATTTGACCAGAACAACTAGCATAATTAGAAAGCAGATTGGCAATAACTTTGATATATTTTTGATACCCTCTACAAAAGATCATGATATCATCTGCATAGGGGGTATGATAAAGCACTTTGTAATGTCTAGACCCCTTGATCAATGATATCCGATTCTCCGCTACCAACTTTGAGACTCTTCTACTTAACACTTCTTCAGGCAGGAAAAAGAGAATAAGAGAATGAGGATATCCTTTCCTCACACCATTAGAACATTTGAGGAATCCAAATTTATTAATATTCATGCCTAGGGAAAGGAAAGCATGTTGAAGAATCACATGAATCCACTTGCAGAATTTGTTGTTGAAACCAAAGAAAGCAAGAGTCTTAAGAAGGAAAGGTCGAACTCAAAGTATCAAAGGCTTTGGAAATGTTAATTTTAAGAGCCACATTGCCTCCAAATTCTTTATTATTTAAGAGATTTATATAGCTAAGAAAAAGTAAAGAATCTTCAAAGAAAAATTCGGCCGTGTGAAAGTATATGGATTATTCTACGTCGATAGGGAAATGCGCTAGCGAAAGTAGATATTGCCCATGTTTATGTAATTTCTATAATTTATGTGAAATTCACATAATAGAAGTGACATGGATCATGCGATTGTGTTATAGTAAGAACTATAACCCCAAATCCTGCTTGCCTCAATTGAGATTTAAGTGATTTTTCAAATAAGTTGTTTTACCAAAATCCATATTTTATATTTCTCTAGATATACATGTCGCATTACGCGAAAAACCGGCGGGAAAACGAAACAACAGAGCCGCCACCGTACGTTATTTATCCCAAAAGAGGGAAAGGAAACGCTCGAAGTAAACCTGGAAAAGATATGGTCTCGCGACGAAAGAGAGATGGAATCGGGAGTCGGTTATGCGAAGGGAAGGTCTTAGCACCCCTACGCATCCGTCGTACTCGACGGGATCCACACTCAGAAAGAAAGGACAAGGTTGCTAAAAACTGATCACAAACTGCACAAGGCTGGAAGGAACACACAGAAAGACAAGAGAAACAGGACTCGGCAGGATATCGCATCCTGGGCCTACGTAGTCTATCAGGCACAGACATCAGAGTCGACGTAGTTCGGGACAGGGGAAACGTGCTCGCTAGGATGTCGCATCCTATGCATACGTATCTTCTCTAACCAGAGAAGAATCAGGGCACTCGTAGCTCGGCTAACGCACGCCAAACAAAACACAAACAGGAAACCGACTGCCAATCGCTGGGCTTACGTCAGACTCCACAGAAACAAGCAAACATGGAAACCGAATGCCAATCGCTGGACTTATATCAGACTCCGAACCAACAAACACACACAGGAAACCAACTGCCAATCGCTGGACTTACGTCAGACTCCTACCAGAAAGGGAGAAACAACTCACACAAACAAAACAAAAGGTTGCCTGGAGAGATCAACTCATCTCCTGCCTACGTACCTCATCTGGTATGAGGATCAGGGCGACGTAGTTCCCCTAAACAGGGAAAGAACTCTTGTCCTAACCAGAGACAAAGGGAGACACAAGCTACTAGGGAGACTACGACTCGAGCCTAGAAGTTGTCATGCATACGATCCCTATGTTGAGGTTTCTATCCTAACTTGCACAGGAAGCAAGCTATCCTACACAGCACAGGCAAACACATACAAGCACAAATAAGCAAGCACACACACTATATGCACACAGATGGGCTCATACAAGGCTAGGCTTTGGTCAAGGGGTCATGTCAACCTCGACAAACAAGCCACTGGAAAAGGGTATGATTAGCTCTTAACCCTAACATTGAGAGTTAGGGTGAAGCAGATGAAATGGGGAGTGAGGGTAAGACCTCACAGCTCTTATCCCTGGCCTGGGAGAGCTTGACTCAAAATAGAAAGGTGTGGGAGTTCAGAATGTAGGAACTCTTCTCCACAGATGACTGACTCAACATGATCTTGGGTTCTTATTCACAATGCATCAACACATGGTGTGTGAGCAAAGTGAATGACACACTGAATAGCAGGGGATGGATTGCACATCCCTTTTATCTGCCAATTGCCTCTTAAGAGGTCTTTACCTGCTTGGCACAAAAGTAAACATTCACAAGCATTGCCTCTTAAGGAGGGCTTCAGACAGGTGCCTGCCCACATAACAGGACAGGTCTTCCAGACTACATGAAGTCATAGAAATTATACCTCAGTGGTTAAGCAACCAAGCAAAGCAAAAGCAAGTTCAAAAGAACTCAAAGCAACTTAGGTACCTGTGAAAAATCTAAACCAATCAGTTCAACTATACAGACAAACAGACAACAAGCAATAACAAATAGACAGACAATGTTCACAATGTGCAAGCCACAAGGCAAACTCAAATGAGCTAACATCAACCTACAAAACACACAAGTTTTAGTAATCAAGAGCAAACATCAAAAGGTCCCATATCAAAATCATTAATCATGTTCATTTCATAAACAAAACATGGCAAGGTATGCAAGTTGTGAGCACATTGAGACATCAGCAGAAACAAATGCACATTAAATCAAAAATGACTCCAAAAATCTTGACAAAATTCATGAGTAAACAGGACATATAACATGATCATCACACAAAAAATCAGAGGCATTGGACATCATTAGGCATGGCAATCACTTTGATAAATCAAGACAAGCACATGTGTGACACAAATTGTCACACCAAGTTAGCATAGGCATAAAACAGAGATGGATTATGGAAAAAATCTCAAACCAAAGCCAAAACATCACTCAAAATGTCTAGAAATAGCATGCAAAATTTCAGAATCATTGGATAAGAAACAAGCATTTTATGATCAAATGAATAAGGCAATATCAAACATGTATACATGTGCAATCAACCTAGGATAAATCATTTTTTAAGCCAGGCACAACTTGCAATTTAATAATCACAAAAAAGTAGACAATATGAGGATCACAATGCAAAAAATTGGAGGTCATTTGATGCATTTTTCAATTTTAAATGATTTTTTGAAGTTTGGAGAAATTTTGAAAATGAAAATGGAGCTAAGGTATCAAATGTGGAGGGAAAAGGATAATTGGCAAAGCAATTTGAAAATATGGCTTCGCTCGGTATCGAACCAGGGACGATTTTGAATCCCCTAGCGCACGCATCCAAAACGACTGTGTTTTGGTATTCAAACCCTAAACGCGCGCTGCATGGATTTCATAGCAAATTAAAAAAAACACATGTGAAATTCGTAGCTAAATGGCAGCGAAGTCGTAGCAAAACCTGGAGATGAAGAACACCATGCATGAACGATGAAGATCATGAAGATCTTCATCTGGAAATTTCCAGATTCAAAAAAATGTTCCAAAAATTGGTAAAACTTATATCAATCAACTCGCCATGCCACATACAACAAGGATCAAGCAAGGATTCATGCAAAAACACCATAACACGCTTGGATCGAAGGAATCAAAGATTAACATCAAAACTTTAATCACATGTAACTAACTCAAAACAACGCCAAATCACTCCAAATTTTCATCAGAATTACCACCATTCAATGATCTATACAACTAGCATAATGAATTTCAAAATCGAAGAGGTCGAAAAACTGACCTCTTGATGAACAGAATTGGATTCACGTGCTTCCAAGCCTTGCTGCGCTTCAGATCTTCTCCTATGATGCTTGTGAGATGAATGATGATGAAATGGAAGCTCAATGATGCACAAAACCAGCTCAATCTTCAACTGCCATGGATGCTTCAAGCTTCTACTCTATCTCAATGTGCCACGATTTCTTCTAAATCCACATCCAATTCTACTCAACAACACTTCATGATGATGAATTGAGCAAAAGAAAGTGTTCTTGTTTGAAGGATTTTGCAAAAAATGTGAGAGAAAAATTTGGAGAATTTGTTTGAATCTAGATCTGAAATCTGTTAATGACCAAAAACAGTTGTGATTAACCATTTATACTCCATGCTAAACCTGTTTTAATCATGTTTAAGCTAAATGCAAATGTGTTTAACCAATTTTGTGGTGTAAGTGCAAAAATGAAATTTTCACTCCATGCACCCCCATGCACGTGAACAATGCACATCCTTGGCCCAAAATGCCTTAAAATGAGTCCATGCACACTTGTGAATTGGTTTGGTATGCATATGTTCCACAAAAATGATTTTATGCAATTTCCTCCCAAAATCTTCATGAATGAACCAAAGGCCATGTAATGAGATTTTATGCCATGTGATGGTATGCTTGGAAAATACATGTTATAAGGATCAAAGTGCAAAAAGAACCACTCAATTTGGAGTTTTTTGTTTGAAAGTTATGCTCATTTGAAGTTTAAACCACACTTTGCCATGATTGGACCATAACTCCTCAACCATACATGAGAAATCCATGATCTTGGACTTTTTGGAAATGAGAAAGAAAGATCTTCAACTTTCATGTTGGACAAAATTCCATTTGAAGCTTTCTTGATGATGTAATGTTGAGTTGAAGTTGGTCAAAAACCTTTCCATTTTTGGAAAGTTCAAATTATAGGTCACTTGCTATTTTGGGAAAGTCTTGATCTGACTTCAAATTCTTCAATGTTGATGTTTGAAATGTCAAATGAGACTTGTTGGAACATGAATGAAGCCTCTCTAACCACTTCCCACCTCCAAATCCATGGTTGACTGTGCAGTTGACTTCTGTTGACTTTTGTGGGCCTCAAATGATTTGCACATGGACTGATGAGTTCTGAGCCTTCAACACTTGGCCAAACCACCTCAAAATGATCCTTGGGTCATATGAACTCGTTGTACCAACCCTAGGGCTTTGATCTCCTTGAAAAATGCTCTTGTTGCCTTGCACAGTGGAATTTCCTGACCGACCTTGCCTGATGCAATGCAATGACAATGCAATGTTAATGACCTAAAATGAAAATGTATATACAAATGGGAGGTGCAAATTTGAGGTGCTACAATACACCAATAAGACGTAATTTAGTACTTATGCCATTGGTCTTTATGGTTTGACATCTTTTACTACTTCGCATAGTCGTTCACTTGCGGCTGCATCGTTGGTGCTTGAGAAGAAGAAGAAAAAGCTTGCAGAAAATTGGACTTCTACATGGCATGGTGATGATGATTTGGCCGTATATGGTGTGACCATTGACAAAGTTGTCAATTTTAAACAAGAGATGTGTGCATGTAGGAAATGGGATTTATTTGGAATCCCAGGTAGTCATGCCATAACATGTATATGGCTAAACAAGAAAGAATCAAAAGAATATGTATCTGAATGTTCCAGGTCTGTGTCAACACTATGTGTCACATCTCGAAAAATACGGTTCCTCACGATGGTCGCGGAAAAAATAGTTCGAACAAAGTCGCCACCGAACTTTATTTATTACAACGAAGGAATATGAAAATATCGATAAAACCTTTAAAAACAGAATAATGGCCGTTGCAACCAAATTCGGGTTCGGGAGTCAATTACGTAAGGAGAAGGTATTAGCACCACTCACGTCCACTGTACTCAACAAGAACCTTTAAGTCTAATTTACGATTTGAATGTTAGTTGATGTCATTTGTTTTCTTCGAGTGATAAAAAGATTGAAAAAGAGAGATGGATGGAAACCTCAGAAAGGGGGAAATTAAGGTTTTTTATTAATGTGCTCGCCAAGATCTCGCAATCTCGTGCCTATGTATCCTCATGGTGCAATAAGGAAATTAGAGCATTCATAGTTCGGGGAACTACGGTTTATGGATGTCTTTTAATGAACAACTGTTTAGATTGCATTCTAAAGGCTAAACATTGACTTGTCTACTCTCGGAAGAGGCTTAAGTACTACTTTGTTATGCACGTTAGAAGGGATTAAATAATGTTCTTTTTGAAAAGTGTTTTGGTCACATGGGGTGACAAGTTGGATTAGTATATTGAATATTTTGTTTGATTGGTTTCGATCGCACGGGGGCGAGAAAAAGATAGGTTTGATGTGTTGAGATATTTTGTTGGATGACGATTACTCGGATAGTCGAGTAAGAAAACTTGTATCCAAATAGTCGAGGAGAGGAATCGAAGGCTCAAGACCATATCCCTTTTAATCCTTAGTTATAAAAGGGTTTAATAATAGTTAAGGTGTTTTGAATGGATGACGAATACTCAGATAGTCGAGTAAGGCAACTCGTATCCAAGTATTCAAAAAAGGGAATAGAAAGCTCTAGACCATTTTATTTTTCATCTAATTGATAGGTTTACGTGCGATTGATGTATTTAGATAAAGGACAAATGCTCAAATGATTGAGTAAGGCAACTCATATCCAAGTATTCGAGGAAAGGAATCGAAGACTCTAAACCGTCTCCCTTTCCGTGTAGTTTATTATGAAAATGATTTGATTTAATTGGTTTGGAAGGTTTTAAGAGAAATGACGATTGTTTAACTAACCGAGTAAGGGAATTCATATTCAAACAATCGAGGAGAGGAGTTAAAAGCTCAAAATCACCCCCCTTTTCATCTCTAATGAAAAGGTATTTAATCGTGATTAGGTACTTTAATTGATTTGAATAAAAATACTCAATATTGGATCGAAGTTTTGAATTTGTGTTTACGGATAAATTAGATTATATTTAGTGAATCAATCATCTAATCGATTAATTAAAATCGAATAGGTCTCATTGTAAGAAAGTCCAAGAGTAAGCTATGTGAGGTTGTTGGCGATGCTAAAAGCAATCGACTTACAAAGATATTTGAAAATGGGGGCTCAATATTGAATAGAGAAACTTGTAATTTTAATGGTTTATCATGGTTTGGTATTGATGATGAAAAGGAATGAAATCAAATTTGTATTATGCAAAGGTAGTGGAAATTGATGGTGAAATTGTGATAATGAAAGAAATCGGTCAACTTCTAATTAAAAAAATTAATTTATTAAAATTTGGTTAAATTGATTAATTAAGTTAGTTAACATTAATTATCAAGATTATTTAATTAAATCAAATAATCAATTTAATTAAATTTGATTAATCAAAATTAAACTAGTTAAACAAAATTTTACTAAATTAATTAATTTAATCAAAAGAAAATGAAATGAGTAAAAATATCGATTTAATAATGAATTGAATCGGTGTGCTCATAACCGATTTGTATGAAATGACAACATTATAGAAAAAATAATTACTTTCACATGGATTAAAAAAATTGTCTAAGTGTAATTAATTTTTTTGATTTCATGTGCAATCAAAGAAAATTTTACTATAATATTATTAGTTGTATTTGATGAATTAACTACTAACAATAAATGCTTTTGAAATAAATTAAGGGTAAATCAGTAATTTAAACATTAATTAGTTTTAAAATTAATGACTTTTGTTTATAATAGTGACCAAGATTTAAGGTGGTTTTTTTTATAATAGTGATCGGAGGAAGTATATATACTACCCCGACATGATTTATAAAAAAAAAGGACAAAGTTCATGTTTATTAAAAAATATAGTTAAGTGCATTTAAGTTTCTTGATTTTATATAAGAGAGACAACACAATTACTAATATACCTTCAATTAAATTATCTTCTATTAACAATATTAAGTAATTAATGTAAGAATACTTTTAAAATAAACGCATTAAATGCATATTGATTTCTACTCAACGGGAGCCTTTTAGTCTAATTTGCAATTTGAATGTTAGCTGATGTCGTTTGTTTTCTTCTAGTGATAAAAAGTTTGAAAAAGAGAGATGGATGGAAACCTCATAAAGGGGAAAATAGATTTTTTTATTATTGTGCTCGCCAAGATCTCACAATCTCGTGCCTACGTAGCCTTAGGGCGCAATAAGGAAATCAGAGCATTCATAGTTCGGGGAACTACAGTCTGTGGGTGTCTTTTAATGAACAACTGTTTAGATCACATTCTAAAGGCTAAATATTGGCTTGTCTACTCTCGGAGGAGACTTAAGCACTAGTTTGTTATGCGCGTTAGAAGGCATTAAATAATGTTCTTTTTGAAAAGAGTTTTGGTCACATGGGGTGACAAGTTGGATTAGTGTATAGAATGTTTTGTTTGATTGGTTTCGATCGCACGAGAGAGAGAAAATATAGGTTTGGTGTGTTGAGATATTTTGTTGGAAGACGATTAATCGGATAGTCGAGTAAGGCAACACGTATCCAAATAGTCGAGGAGAGGAATCGAAGGCTCAAGACCATCTCCTGTTTCATCCTTAATTATATAAGGGTTTAATAATAGTTAAGGTGTTTTGAATGGATGACAAATACTTGAATAGTCGAGTAAGGCAACTCATATCCAAGTATTCAGAAAAGGGAATACAAGGCTTTGGACCAATTTCTTTTTCATCTAATTGATTATGAAAACACATTATAAATTTATAGTGGTTTGACCTTAACCCACACGGTCTAATCCAGCTCCAAAGAGTTTCCTCTTGATATTTCCAGTAAAATAACTTGAGCTTTTACATCAGAATCAACCTAACAACTTTCCTTACACCAATGTTTTACTAGCTTTAACTTGAAACCTCAAAGTCATTTACAAAGATAAAAGAGAACTATGCTCTTGAATTACAATTTCAGTACAACAACAGAACAACATAACTACATAACTCTCAATATAAGCCTTTCACTATCTCATCACTTAAACAATGAATAATGTATAAAAACAAATTTTATGAAGAGATGGAATATAGACAATAGAAATAAGAGATTCCAAATTTAGAAAAGAAATTTTAATGTTATTAGGGATAAACCAAGTGTTGTTGTTCAAAAAGTCACTCACCTTTGAAGCGAGGGTGTTGTGTAAATATCAAGGATTTTAAAATTATGGGCCAAAGGTTCATTAACCAGCTATCAAGCCAAAAATTGATTAGAGCATCATTTCCAATCAAATAATGAGTACTATCTTTGAATGTGCCAAATCATGATTTGAAGCTGCTCCATAAAGAGGATTTAATGTTGTGTGAAATGGTTCCATCGTTTCTTATAATTCTAGAAGCAAGGAGTTGAGACCAACCTTTTGGATTGATAAAAGTTCCAACAAAGATGCAGGTTCGAAGCTTCATTGCAACTCTTTAAAAACCTTAATCTAAGAATTCATTCCTTGAGAATTTTAAAGCAAGTTTTCCAAGGCACAATAATCGTTTTCTTCTTTTCAAAGTTACAACTCCAAATGAAGCTTCTCATCCTGGTTTCAATAGTTTCGATTATTCTAGAAGGCCAGTTGTAAATGTAGATGCAATACATAAGCATACTTTGAATCACTGATTTGAGCAACTGCACTCTTCAATAATTGAAAGAAGGCTTGCCTTCCAAGTTACAAGTTTGAGCCTCACCTTGTCAGCTATGAACTGAAAGTGTTGAGCTTTAGGTCTTCCAATAAAAATAGATGCTCCCAGATACAAGAAAGTAGGAAAATCTATAGAGAAGTCTAGAATTTTATCCATTTTTTTGTGTTTAGTCCTTGTCATTTCTCCTACATAAATAAGAGATTTAGATGCATTACAAATTTGACCAGAACAACTAGCATAATTTGAAAGTAGATTGGCAATAACTTTGATATATTTTTGATACCACTCTACAAAAGATTATGATATCATCTGGATAGAGGGTATGATAAGGAACTTTGCAATGTCTAGACCCCTTGATCAATGATATTTGATTCTACGCAACCAACTTTAATACTCTTCTACTTAACACTTCTTCAGGCAGGAAAAAGAGAAGAGGAGAATGGGGATATCCTTGCCTCACACTATTGGAACATTTGAAGAATCCAAATTTATTTCTATTCATGCCTATGGAAAGGAAAGCATATTTAAGAATCACATGAATCCACTTGTAGAATTTGTTGTTGAAACCAAAGAAAGCAAGAGTCTTAAGAAGGAAAGGCCCAACTCAAAGTATCAAAGGCTTTGGAAATGTTAACTTTAAGAGCCACATTGCCTCCAAATTCTTTATTGTTTAAGAGATTTATATAGCCAAAAAAAGTAAAGAATCTTCAAAGAATAATTCGGCCGTGTGAAAGTAAATGGGTTATCCGTTGTCGATAAGGAAATGCGTCGGCGAAAGCAGATATTGCCCATATTTATCTAATTTCTATAATTTATGCGAAATTCACATAATAGAAGTGACATGGATCATGCGATTGTGTTAGAGTAAGAACTATAACCCCAGGTCCTGCTTGCCTCAATTGAGATTTAAGTGATTTTTCAAATAAGTTGTTTTACCAAAATCCATATTTTATATTTCTCTAGATATACACCAATAAGACGTAATTTAGTACTTATGCCATTGGTTTTTATGGTTCGATATCTTTTACTACTTCACATAGTCGTTCACTTGCGGCTGCATCGTTGGTGCTTGAGAAGAAGAAGAAGAAGCTTGCAGAAAATTGGACTTCTACATGGCATGGTGATGATGATTTGGCCATATATGGTGTGACCATTGACAAAGTTGTCAATTTTAAACAAGAGATGTGTGCATGTAGGAAATGGGATTTATTTGGAATCCCATGTAGTCATGCCATAACATGTATATGGAAAAACAAGAAAGAATCAAAAGAATATGTATCTGAATGTTCCAGGTCTGTGTCAACACTATGTGTCACATCTCGAAAAATACGGTTCCTCACGATGGTCGCGGAAAAAATAGTTCGAACAAAGTCGCCACCGAACTTTATTTATTCCAACGAAGGAATATGAAAATATCGATAAAACTTTTAAAAACAGAATAATGGCCGTTGCAACCAAATTCGGGTTCCGGAGTCGATTACGCAAGGAGAAGGTATTAGCACCACTCACGTCCGTTGTATTCAACAAGAACCTTTTAGTCTAATTTGCGATTTGAATGTTAGCTGATGTCATTTGTTTTCTTCGAGTGATAAAAAGATTGAAAAAGAGAGATGGATGGAAACCTCTGAAAGGGGGAAATTAAGGTTTTTTATTAATGTGCTCGCCAAGATCTCGCAATCTCGTGCCTACGTATCCTTATGGTGAAATAAGGAAATCAGAGTATTCGTAGTTCGAGGAACTACGGTTTATGGGTGTCTTTTAATGAACAACTGTTTAGATTGCATTCTAAAGGCTAAACATTGACTTGTCTACTCTCGGAGGAGGCTTAAGCACTAGTTTGTTATGCACGTTAGAAGGGATTAAATAGTGTTCTTTTTGAAAAGAGTTTTGCTCACATGGGGTGACAAGTTGGATTAGTATATTGAATGTTTTGTTTGATTGGTTTCGATCGCACGGGGGCGAGAAAAAGATATGTTTGATGTGTTGAGATATTTTGTTGGATGACGATTACTCGGATAGTCGAGTAAGGAAACTCGTATCCAAATAGTCGAGGAGAGGAATCGAAGGCTCAAAACCATATCCCTTTTAATCCTTATTTATAAAAGGGTTTAATAATAGTTAAGGTGTTTTGAATGGATGACAAATACTCAGATAGTCGAGTAAGGCAACTCGTATCCAAGTATTCGAAAAAGGGAATAGAAAGCTCTAGACCACTTTATTTTTCATCTAATTGATAGGTTTACGTGCGATTGATGTATTTAGATAAAGGACAAATGCTCAAATGATTGAGTAAGACAACTCATATCCAAGTATTCGAGGAAAGGAATCAAAGACTCTAAACCGTCTCCCTTTTCGTGTAGTTTATTATGAAAATGATTTGATTTAATTGGTTTGGAAGGTTTTAAGAGAAATGACGATTGTTTAACTAACCGAGTAAGGGAATTCATATTCAAACAATCGAGGAGAGGAGTTGAAAGCTCAAAATCACCCCCCTTTTCATCTCTAATGAAAAGGTATTTAATCGTGATTAGGTACTTTAATTGATTTGAATAAAAATACTCAATGTTGGATCGAAGTTTTGAATTTGTGTTTACGGATAAATTAGATTATATTTAGTGAATCAATCATCTAATCGATTAATTAAAATCGAATAGGTCTCATTGTAAGAAAGTCCAAGAGTAAGCTATGTGAGGTTGTTGGCGATGCTAAAAGCAATCGACTTACAGAGATATTTGAAAATGGGGGCTCAATATTGAATAGAGAAACGTGTAATTTTAATGGTTTATCATGGTTTTGTATTGATGATGAAAAGGAATGAAATCAAATTTGTATTATGCAAAGGTAGTGAAAATTGATGGTGAAATTGTGATAATGAAAGAAATCGGTCAACTTCTAATTAAAAAAATTAATTTATTAAAATTTGGTTAAATTGATTAATTAAGTTAATTAAGATTAATTATCAAAATATTATTTAATTAAATCAAATAATCAAGTTAATTAAATTTGATTAATCAAAATTAAACTAGTTAAACAAAATTTTACTAAATTAATTAATTTAATCAAAAGAAAATGAAATGAGTAAAAATATCGATTTAATAATGAATTGAATCAGTGTGCTCATAACCGATTTGTATGAAATGACAACATTATAGAAAAAATAATTACTTTCACATGGATTAAAAAAATTGTCTAAGTGTAATTAATTTTTTTGATTTCATGTGCAATCAAAGAAAATTTTACTATAATATTATTAGTTGTATTTGATGACAATAAATGCTTTTGAAATAAATTAATGGTAAATCAGTAATTTAAACATTAATTAGTTTTAAAATTAATGACTTTTGTTTATAATAGTGACCAAGATTTAAGGTGGTTTTTTTTTTATAATAGTGATCGGAGGAAGTATATATACTACCCCGACATGATTTATAAAAAAAAAGGACAAAGTTCATGTTTATTAAAAAATATAGTTAAGTGCATTTAAGTTTCTTGATTTTATATGAGAGAGACAACACAATTACTAATATACCTTCAATTAAATTATCTTCTATTAACAATATTAAGTAATTAATGTAAGAATACTTTTAAAATAAACGCATTAAATGCATATTGATTTCTACTCAACGAGAGCCTTTTAGTCTAATTTGTAATTTGAATGTTAGCTGATGTCGTTTGTTTTCTTCTAGTGATAAAATGTTTGAAAAAGAGAGATGGATGGAAACCTCATAAAGGGGAAAATGGATTTTTTTATTAGTGTGCTCGCCAAGATCTCACAATCTCGTGCCTACGTAGCCTTAGGGCGCAATAAAGAAATCAGAGCATTCATAGTTCGGGGAACTACAGTTTGTGGGTGTCTTTTAATGAACAACTGTTTAGATCACATTCTAAAGACTAAATATTGGCTTGTCTACTCTCGGAGGAGACTTAAGCACTAGTTTGTTATGCGCGTTAGAAGGCATTAAATAATGTTCTTTTTGAAAAGAGTTTTGGTCACATGGGGTGACAAGTTGGATTAGTGTATAGAATGTATTATTTGATTGGTTTCGATCGCACGAGAGAGAGAAAATATAGGTTTGGTGTGTTGAGATATTTTGTTGGAAGACGATTAATCGGATAGTCGAGTAAGGCAACACATACCCAAATAGTCGAGGAGAGGAATCGAAGGCTCAAGACCATCTCCTGTTTCATCCTTAATTATATAAGGGTTTAATAATAGTTAAGGTGTTTTGAATGGATGACAAATACTTGAATAGTCGAGTAAGGCAACTCATATCCAAGTATTCAGAAAAGGGAATACAAGGCTTTGGACCAATTTCTTTTTCATCTAATTGATTATGAAAACACATTATAAATTTATAGTGGTTTGACCTTAACCCACACGGTCTAATCCAGCTCCAAAGAGTTTCCTCTTGATATTTCCAGTAAAATAACTTGAGCTTTTACATCAGAATCAACCTAACAACTTTCCTTACACCAATGTTTTACTAGCTTTAACTTGAAACCTCAAAGTCATTTACAAAGATAAAAGAGAACTATGCTCTTGAATTACAATTTCAGTACAACAACAGAACAACATAACTACATAACTCTCAATATAAGCCTTTCACTATCTCATCACTTAAACAATGAATAATGTATAAAAATAAATTTTATGAAGAGATGGAATATAGACAATAGAAATAAGAGATTCCAAATTTAGAAAAGAAATTTTAATGTTATTAGGGATAAACCAAGTGTTGTTGTTCAAAAAGTCACTCACCTTTGAAGCGAGGGTGTTGTGTAAATATCAAGGATTTTAAAATTATGGGCCAAAGGTTCATTAACCAGCTATCAAGCCAAAAATTGATTAGAGCATCATTTCCAATCAACTAATGAGTACTATCTTTGACTGTGCCAAATCATGATTTGAAGCTGCTCCATAAAGAGGATTTAATGTTGTGTGAAATGGTTCCATCGTTTCTTATAATTCTAGAAGCAAGGAGTTGAGACCAACCTTTTGGATTGATAAAAGTTCCAACAAAGATGCAGGTTCGAAGCTTCATTGCAAGTCTTTAAAGACCTTAATCTAAGAATTCATTCCTTGAGAATTTTAAAGCAAGTTTTCCAAGGCACAATAATTGTTTTCTTCTTTTTAAAGTTACAACTCCAAATGAAGCTTCTCATCCTGGTTTCAATAGTTTCGATTATTCTAGAAGGCCAGTTGTAAATGCGGATGCAGTACATAAGCATACTCTGAATCACTGATTTGAGCAACTGCACTCTTCAATAATTGAAAGAAGACTTGCCTTCCAAGGTATAAGTTTGAGCCTCACCTTGTCAGCTACGAACTGAAAGTGTTGAGCTTTAGGTCTTCCAATAAAAATAGATGCTCCCAGATACAAGAAAGTAGGAAAATCTATAGAGAAGTCTAGAATTTTATCCAATTTTTTGTGTTTACTCCTTGTCATTTCTCCTACATAAATAAGAGATTTAGATGCATTACAAATTTGACCAGAACAACTAGCATAATTAGAAAGCAGATTGGCAATAACTTTATATATTTTTGATACCCTCTACAAAAGATCATGATATCATCTGGATAGAGGGTATGATAAGGAACTTTGCAATGTCTAGACCCCTTGATCAATGATATTTGATTCTCCGCAACCAACTTTAATACTCTTCTACTTAACACTTCTTCAGGCAGGAAAAAGAGAAGAGGAGAATGAGGATATCCTTGCCTCACACTATTGGAACATTTGAAGAATCCAAATTTATTTCTATTCATGCCTATGGAAAGGAAAGCATATTTAAGAATCACATGAATCCACTTGTAGAATTTGTTGTTGAAACCAAAGAAATCAAGAGTCTTAAGAAGGAAAGGCCCAACTCAAAGTATCAAAGGCTTTGGAAATGTTAACTTTAAGAGCCACATTGCCTCCAAATTCTTTATTGTTTAAGAGATTTATATAGCCAAAAAAAGTAAAGAATCTTCAAAGAATAATTCGGCCGTGTGAAAGTAGATGGGTTATCCGTTGTCGATAAGGAAATGCACCGGCGAAAGCAGATATTGCCCATATTTATCTATTTTCTATAATTTATGCGAAATTCACATAATAGAAGTGGCATGGATCATGCGATTGTGTTAGAGTAAGAACTATAACCCCAGGTCCTGCTTGCCTCAATTGAGATTTAAGTGATTTTTCAAATAAGTTGTTTTACCAAAATCCATATTTTATATTTCTCTAGATATACACCAATAAGACGTAATTTAGTACTTATGCCATTGGTTTTTATGGTTCGATATCTTTTACTACTTCACATAGTCGTTCACTTGCGGCTGCATCGTTGGTGCTTGAGAAGAAAAAGAAGAAGCTTGCAGAAAATTGGACTTCTACATGGCATGGTGATGATGATTTGGCCATATATGGTGTCATTGTAAGAAAGTCCAAGAGTAAGCTATGTGAGGTTGTTGGCGATGCTAAAAGCAATCGACTTACTGAGATATTTGAAAATGGGGGCTCAATATTGAATCGAGAAACGTGTAATTTTAATGGTTTATCATGGTTTTGTATTGATGATGAAAAGGAATGGAATCAAATTTGTATTATGCAAAGGTAGTGGAAATTAATGGTGAAATTGTGATAATGAAAGAAATCGGTCAACTTCTAATTAAAAAAATTAATTTATTAAAATTTGGTTAAATTGATTAATTAAGTTAATTAAGATTAATTATCAAGATTATTTAATTAAATCAAATAATCAAGTTAATTGAATTTGATTAATCAAAATTAAACCAGTTAAACAAAATTTTACTAAATTAATTAATTTAATCAAAAGAAAATGAAATGAGTAAAAATATCGATTTAATAATGAATTGAATCGGTGTGCTCATAACGGATTTGTATGAAATGACAACATTATAGAAAAAATAATTACTTTCACATGGATTAAAAAAATTGTCTAACTGTAATTAATTTTTTTGATTTCATGTGCAATCAAAGAAAATTTTACTATAATATTCTTAGTTGTATTTGATGAATTAACTACTAACAATAAATGCTTTTGAAATAAATTAAGAGTAAATCAGTAATATAAATATTAATTAGTTTTAAAATTAATGACTTTTGTTTATAATAGTGACCAAGATTTAAGGTGGTTTTTTTTATTTATAATAGTGATCGGAGGAAGTATATCTACTACTCCGACATGATTTATAAAAAAAAAGAAGATAAATTTCACGTTTATTAAAAAATATAGTTAAGTGCATTTAAATTTCTTGATTTTATATGAGAGAGACAACACAATTACTAATATATTTTCAATTAAATTATCTTCTAGTAATAATATTAAGTAATTAATGTAAAAATGCTTTTAAAATAAACGCATTAAATACATCTTGATTGGTTGACATTTGCTTATATTTAAAATTAAAAAAAAAATATTTTTTTCTTCTTATAAATAAAACTGGAGGGAGTATAAAAGATTAAAATAGATTGTCTTATGGATGCCCCTTTAAAACATCACATATATTATAGTTAGTATAGTACGTTTGTTTTGCCTTTTCCAATTCCTTAACGATATTACGAAGTTTTCCCTATGAGGTATCTAATGAGTAAAGACGTTCATTCGCATGATTAGAGAGCATGGCCGGCCTATAGTATTACCAACTGGCCAACAATACTCAATTTTTTCACATCCAATATATATATAGTTGTCATTCTTATGAAAATAGTAAAGTGGAAAATAAGAGTGAAAGTTTAAGCAAAGTGATGGAAGCATACAAGAAGGTTTTGATTGTGGGAATGTTGCTGGTCATTGCTAATACTATGTTTGCTAATGGTGTGACAATCTGTAACATGACAAGAGACGAGCGAAAGGCATGCGAGCCTTATGTGAGTAACGAGAAGAATTACACGCATGTTAGTTATAAAGTTCCATCCCATGCTTGCTGTTCTGCTACTGCCAATGCTGATCTTCAATGCTTCTGTGGTTATAAGGATTCAGGGTTGCTTTCTTTATATGGTATTAATCCTAAACAAGCCTTGGAACTTCCTGTTAAGTGTAAGATTGTGGACGCTTTCCATTGCAAGTGATTATGTGTAGTAGTGGAACTCATGTATATGTAATAAATATATAATATAATTAATCCAAGATTTTGACTTTTTAAGATGTCTCGTTTCAACCACTTTAATTATTCTTTAGGGGTGGTATTTATGTTTTCTTTTGATTTCAGTGTGTTTGTTGTTATTGCTAATGTCATGGATATGACATGGTCGTTTGTTGTTGTCGACCATGTTTTGCCTTGGTTAAAAACTATTTCTAGAATATGCATATTAATATTAATAAACCAAATTTATAACTAAACAAGAGAAGGTAGAGGAAAAAAAATCTTAATTTAACTTGCAGTTGATTAAATATGTATTATATTATGTGGTGAAATATATATTATGCGAGAGTATGAGATGAATAGTAATTTATTCATAGTCACTTATATATTTATTGTTGGAAATTCCCCCAAAATCTATGGAGAATTTCGATCAATCTTGATGAATAAGATTGTCATTATCCACACAATAGCAATAAAAAGAAAAGAACAATGGAAAAATAAAGAATGTAAAGAACGATGAAGGAGAAGAAGAATTAAAATTCTGCAGAGTTTCTCTCTGTTCACAAACTGTGGAAAACTTCTTTTCACTTTGCAACTGCAAAATATTGTGAATACAATGTTATGAATACTTTATTCACTTCATTACAAAAATAAGGGTTACCCCCTCTATTTATAGATTTAGGTTAACTTGGACCTCAAGCTAAAACCCAAAATTATAAAAGTCCAAAATAGCTAACACTACTAAAATAGGCATAAGTCGAAATCCTGTGTGAAACAACCTGCTTCGACACACTAATACAACTCAACACACTAGGTGGTTCGACACTTCCTTTCTCTGTCGAGCAACCTTCTTCGATACAAGGAATTACAATTCAACACACCACATAATTCATTGTGTCTAAGCTATCTACATTCATCATAGCTCTTAGTCTTCTGGACACTTCGACTTGCACTCCCTTCGTCATGATATCTGCAATCTGATTCTCAGTTCTGTAGTGTTCCACATTCATCTTCCCATCTGCTACCTGCTCTCGAAGATAATGGAACCTCATCTCGATGTGCTTGCTTCAACCATGTGCTATCAGATTCTTCGCCAGATTGATAGCTGACATGCTGTCGATCTTCATGATAATTGCTCCATGACTCTTTGCTGTTATCTCTTCGACCAAATTGATCATCCACGTTGCTTGACATGCACAAAGAGAAACATCTATGAATTCTGCTTCACATGACGATCATGCCACTACTGATTCTGCTTCACTAACCTTTTCAAAGTTATCTGCATCAACATATTGATGGATTATAAAGAGAGCTTTATAATCTTTATTCTTCAATTCTTTATGTGCATCCTTTTCTTGATTAATCGCGTCTTCTGCAAGCGTTGTTACTCATTCGTTCACAAGATTCCAAAGATCTTGATAACATAACACAACCTTTATCTGCTTGCACCAATTCTCATAATTGTTGTTCTTGAGAATCAGAAGATTTTTGTTTAGATGATTCGTTGCCATGGTAATTTCTTCCTACAAATGGATTAACCGGAGCTCTTGATACCAGATGTTGGAAATCCTCCCAAAACCTATGGAGAATTTCAATTAATCTTGAAGAACATGATTGTTATTACCCACACAATAGAAATGAAAAGAAAATAACAATGGAGAAGAAAAAGTGTAAAGAACGATGAAGGAGAAGAATAATTAAAATTCTGTAGAGTTTCTCTCTGTCCACAAACTGTGGAAAACTTCTTATTCACTTTGCAACTGCAAAATACTGTGAATACAATGTTATGAATACTCTATTCACTTCATTACAAAAATAAGGGTTACTCCCTCTATTTATAGATTTAGGTTAACTTGTACCTCAAGTTAAAGCCAAAAACTATAAAAGTCCAAAATACCCAACACTACTAAAATAGATATAAGTCGAAATCCTGTGTGAAGCAACCTGCTTCGACACTTTGACACACTAACACAACTCAACACACTAGGTGGTTCAACACTTCCTTGCTCTGTCGAGCAACCTGCTTCGAGACAAGGAATTACAATTCAACACTTATAGCAATGATATTCTGATATTATCATCATACATTACATCGTATTTACTGTTTATAAATATGGTGAGCAATGTTATGAAGTGTCATGAATAATGAACAATAACATGATTGTGAACAGCATAAAGAATAGTGCATGAATAGTGATTTTTAATTGTAAAATAAATTTGATTAATGAAATGTAAAATGATAGTTAATAAAATGATGCAATTGATTAATAAATGCTCAAATATTAAAAGTAATTTAGTAGTAAAATAAAGTTGGTTAATAAAATGTAAAAAATTGATTAATAAAGTGATGAATTTGAATAATCACACAATTTTATATCGGTACCCCTTAATAGCAAAAAAAAGCACATCTCTGATTCAGAGGTGCTTATGCCTAACCTAGATGCGGTTTCCCTTCCTTTTCTATTGTCATTTGAGGTTGAATCTCTTTCTACTAGGTTTTTTCTTTTAGAAGTGGATGAAGTGGTAGTTGGCATTTATGGGTCCAAGAGATCAGGTCTTGATGGTTTCAATTTCTCTTTTTATAAGATGTTTTTTGGACTTATTAAGGGTGAGACATATGTGATGTTAGACCAATTTTTGCAACTTGTTAAATTGCCGAAGACTTTCATGTCTTTTTTTTGTTGCTCTTATCTTGAATGTTGGGAGATTTTAGACCTATTTCTTTACTTGATTCTTTGTATAAGTTAGTAGCAAAAGTGCTGACCGTTAACTTGACACGGATGATGGAGAATCTTACCTTCCTAAAGCAACCACCTTTATTAAGGAAAGACAATTGGTGGATGGTGTGGTAGCTCTTAACGAGGTTTAATTTTTGTTGGATTTTCGTTGTATTCTTTTGTTGAATTTTTTTTACTAGTGAATTTTATTTTATTTTATTTCAAGAGTTTCTGTTGATAAAACTTGTAATTTGTGTACACTTTTTGTTCATTAATATATTATTTTTGTTAATAATGGAAAATGTTTAAAGTACACTCTTATTTTACACACGTACAACATTCAACTAATTGAGTGTAAAAATATAGTTAACTCAATAGAAAAATATTTGATTCAATTATGAAAAATAATTAATTTGTATAATTAAATAATCATGTATAATGTGAATTAACTTAATGATCTGACCCACTCAATTAACTACAATTTTTACATGTGATCAGGGTGTAAGAAAAAGTTGCATATGTATCATTGCTCCTTAATAAGATGCAATTCCTAATACATCTTTTCACACTAAATATGTTTCTTCTCCTTTGTATAAGTAACACTATATCATTATATTGAATATAAATCCATTATGGTCTATTTCTTGCTTTTCATCACTCTTGTAATTCTTGCTATAACCATCAAATTAGCTGTAAAAATAATTGAAATGATTGTCTGATCGATACACCTTTAAGACATCACATATATTTTTTGAATGACCGGGACATCACATAATATTAACTCATATTATATTATGTCTCTTGTCTTTTCCAACTCATTAACGACATTATGATGAACGTTCATGCACATAGTTAGAGAGCATCGAACATACTTAATATCCTTAATATTACGTAAGTTTTATTTATACGAAAACTCAAATCATTGACATCAAGAAATATCTTTATATATAGAGATGGAGGCATTCAAGAAGCTTATGGTTGTGGCAACGTTGTTGATCATTGACAATGCTATTTTATCTAATAGTATGACAATTTGTAACATGACAAGAGAAGAGAGGAAATCATGCGAGCCGTATGTGACTGGCGACAGTAATCTTCGCAAACCTAGTCGTGCTTGCTGCTCTGCAACTGCTAATGCTGATCTTGAATGCATCTGCAGTTACAAGGATTCAGGGTTGCTTTATTTATATGGTATTGATGCTAAACAAGCTTTGGAACTCCCTCTTAAGTGTAAGCTTAAGGTTTCCGTCCACTGCGAATAATTTGTAGTGGAATGCATGCATATGATGATATCCTGATTTTTTTTCTTCTATTTTTGATATTCAAGTTTGTTATGCTATTAGATAAAGTATAAACTCTTAACCTTGTTCTTGTGTCATGGATATGGCATTTGCTTGTTTGTTCTTTGTGACGTTTTTTGTTTGTTGAAAACTTTTTGGTATTTGTTTGTATATTGAAACATAAGGAGGTGGAGACATCATATGTTTGTTGTTGTCGATGAAAACTTTCCAACCCTACAGATTGTGGGTATCCAAGAATCCAATTAATGCATATTATGATCTCTGGTCTAATTCAATCCATAAAATCGGTTTATAATAACAATTGCTTATAATTTTTTAGTACCGTTTAAGGCTCATCTCTAGCCAATATGTTACTTTTAATTTGTTCGATAAATTAACTTTTTACATGAAGATTTGCGTGTTTCTCTAGCTAATCTTATTATATTTATCAAATTGAGAGTATTATAACATTGAGTAGTATTTTTTTTTTGAAAATGTAATTCATGGTGTCGAAGTATATTGTTGTTGAAATATTTAATTGTCAAAGTGTTTAGGAGTTACTCTCGACATGGATTTTACTTAGGTTCAATTTTGCAGTGTTAGCAGAATTATGTATTTTGGAGTTTGTTGAGGAGCAAGCAAGTTGAAAATCTACAAATAGGGAGTAACCTATCATTATAAAAAAAAACCACCTACTTACAGTTGCAAAGAATAAAAAAAATGTCAGTTTAAGAGCCGAGAGAAACTCTGCAGAAATTTCTTTTTCTTTTTCATTTTCTCGTAAATCCTAAATTTTCTTTTCTTCCAAAATTCAATTTTTCTTTCTTCTTCCATTAAAATTGTGTAGCGCAATCTTGGAGTCAAGGCCAATTGATTCACTCGAATGAAAAGTGAGGAACAAGAAGTAATTTGATCGGTGTAATTGAATCTTGTTCATCAAGATTGCAACGAAATTCTCCATAGGCTTTGGTGAATTTCCAACATCTGGTATCATCCGAATTGATATTTTCTGGCGAGTCTCCCAATTCTGAAGAATCTGAATTACAAGAATTTGTGCAAGCAGATAAAGGTTGTCTTTTGCTACCAAGATCTTGAGAATCTTGTGAAGGAGGGAGTGACGCCGCTTGCAGTAAACGCGATGGATGAAGAAAAGGTTGGACACAAAGAATTGAAGAAGAAAGATTATAAAGCTCTTTTTATGATCCATGATGCAGACAATTTCAAAAAGGTTAATGATGTTGAATCAACGAAAAAAACATGGGAAATTCTGTAAAAATCGTTTAGAAGCGTAGAAAAGGTGAAAAAGTGAGGTTACAAACTCACAAAAGAACGTATGAATTACTTCAGATGGAAGACAATGAAAGCAAAATTGATTTTTTTTACTAGGGTTACAAAACTGGTGAATCAAATCAAGATATGTGGAGAGGCGTTGACATCAAGATCGGTTTTCACAAAGATCTTGAGGTCATTGACTCCAAAGTTCGACCACATGGTAGTAGTCATAGAAGATTCGAAAGATTTGTCAACATTGACAAAGAAAAAACTTCAAGGGATATTTGAATGGCATGAACAAAGAATGACCGAAAGAGTTGCGGGCAAGTCGAAAAGTAATATGGTTTTGCAGACACATTCAACAAGAGAAAAGAAAGGTAAAGGGAATTGGTTCGACAACAAAGGTAGATGAGGCTACAACAATTCGACTGATCAAAATCAATAAGAAGAAGGTTGGTCGAATTTGAGAAAGACCTCATACCAAAGCAACCAAAGAGGTGGTGTTGTAGGTAGTGGAAGAAGTGGTGGTAGAAAACCTGACAAAAGTCACATTCAGTGTTTCAAATATCAGAAGTATGATCATTACTCTAGTGATTTTCCTGGGGAAAAAGTAATCAAGATAATGATGCAACATTTGTAAAGCATGAAGAAGAAAAGATGTTGTTAATGGTCACAACAAGAGATGAAGAAAGATTCCAGGACTAATGGTACTTGGACTCAGGATGCTCATCACACATGACTTGTAGGAAAGATTGGTTTGTCAACATGATATCCTCAATGAAGAACATGGTAAAATTTACAAATGACAATACTCTAGCAGCTGAAGGTATTCGTGATGTTCTGATTATAAGGAAAGATGGCAAAAGGTCAGTAATTTCCAATGTACTGTACATACCAGGCATGAAAGGTAATTTGCTCAACATTGAGCAATTGGTCGAAAAGAACTAGAAAGTGTCGATTGAATATAAGATGATGAAAGTTCTAGACTTAGGTGGAAGGTTAATCTTGAAGGCACCTATGTCTAAGAATAGAACCTTCAGGATTGAACTTAGTGTGATGAAGCACAAGTACCTTGCAACTGCAGCTAGCAGGGATGAATGGATATGGCACTATAGATTTGGCTATCTCAATTTCAAACACATCAAAGATCTAAAGAGAAGAAATATGGTTTCGAGGTTACCAGAAATCGACATTCCAAATGAAGTATGCGAGGATTATGTGCATGCGAAGCAGCACAAGAACAACTTCAGCAAGGTTGTAGGAAGCAAGTCAAAGGCAATCCTTGAAGTCATATACTCTGATGTGTGTGGTCCTATCCAGGTGGATTCGATTAGAGGTAACAAATACTTTGTCACATTCATAAATGACTTCATTCAAAAACTGTGAACTTACCTTATCAATAAGAAAAGTGAAGTGATCGAGGTATTTGCCAAGTTTAAATCTATTTTCGAAAGACAAAGTGGTCGAAAGCTCAAGATTCGGATGATTGATGGTGGTGGAGAATATGTGTCGAAAGACTTCGATATGACTTGGTTCCACCCTAAATTCCACAACATAATGGAACTATAGAAAGGAAGAATATAATCATCATGAATATGGTGAGAAGTATGTTGAAAGACAATCATCTACCCAAAGAATCATGGGGAGAAGTTGTGTCGACAACAACATATATTTTGAACAAATGTCCAAAGAAAAGTCTAGAAGAAGTCACTCCAGAAGAATGTTGGTCTGGTATCAAGCCTAGCTTGAGTCATCTGAAGGTATTAGGATATATATCACATAGACATGTGCCAGATCAGTTGAGAGGAAAACTTGATGACAACTAAGCATGGATTATATGTAAGAAGAAACAATAGTGAGTTGCTTATAATATATCTCTATGTCGATGGCCTATTAATAACAGGAAGTTGCAAGAAGAAGATCAAAGATTTCAAACATGACCTAAGTGAGGAGTTTGAAATGGTAGACTTGGGAAAGATCTCACACTTCCTTGGTATCGAATTGTACATAAGTAGTAGAGGTTTGATTATTCACCAAAGAAGATATGCAAGAGAAATACTCCAGAGATTTGAGATGTAAGATTGCAACCAACTTTATACTCCAGCTGAGCCAGATTGCAACTATCGAAAGATACAGATGAAGATGATGTCGATCTAATGCAGTACAAAAGACTCATTGGATCACTTTGTGTTTACTGTGGAAATTGGTAAACAACCGCTGGTCCTCCCTAGGCTTTAAAATAAAGGGTTACTTGCAGGATCGACCAGTTGATCCCAGGACATGTGCTAGTGCAAGTGAAGCTTGTCTAACTCGACAGCATAACTTTGCGAGAAACGGTTTCTAACAAAGTGTCGAACAAGCGTAGGGTTTTTCCACACGAACGGTTTAGATAATGTTACAGCCTATAGGTGACTCGTGACCGACAGCGCTATAACATTCAAAAAAGGTATATGACAAACACGCTTTTAGTAAACTCTATTATCGTAATAGAGTTAGTGTCGACAGCGTAAACGAAAACGTAAAATGATAACTCAAAAGTAAATGAAATTAAGATAAAATGTTCAACGGGAACAATTGAAAAGTAAGGAAGTTGCATTGAAATAAATGTGGTGATTCACGTACATATCACTCTAAAAAAAACTCTTGCTTCCTCGCGCTGGGAATGGGAAGTTTTCTTCCAAGTGATTTTTAGTACGAAGTGAACACCCTGAGCCCCTTGTGGGACATTCTATTTATACTAAGCTAGAGGAACTTCTTATAGGCTAAAACTCCTAGAAACTAGCAGATGTTATGTCACACGATCTGCCCAACCGTTGCACCCATGTCTTGCTAACTGCTCCACATTCTGGTGCTCTTATCCTGTTTTTAACTGCTGGTTATTTTAAATTTCAAATTTCTCCCGCCCATACGTTAGGGCGGTGTTGTCTTCTGCACATTTGGCTATAATTCTTTAAGTCCCAAACTTTACGTTGGTCGACCAAATGGCCTGTCGACCGGGCCAGCTTCCCTTGTCGGCTTCATCCTTTGATTTGTGTTTTTCCTACTCTTGCTTGCCTCCAACACCTCTTCATCCTTTGATGGGGTATAACCCCCAAATTCACAGGACTCTGTCATTAACTATGCTTTCGACATGCCTTAGAGATTTTTCGTGGTAACAAAATGCCCCCCAGAGATGCCATTTTCGACTGTCGAAGTTGGTGAGATGATGGCATCTCTGAAACGTCGATTTACCCCTTACTGTTTCCACTTCTACTTAGTGGGACCTCTGTTTACCCCACGTTGATGACGTCATGTAATCATGGCGGACGTTTCCTTTTTCCCTCGAGACGCACAAAATCACGTCTACGTCATTTCGCGTCTTTATGACTGAAACGTGTTTGTCTTTTCGCTTGCCTTCTCTCCACCACGTGTCTGTAAGCGTGGGAACATGGGCATACGTGTCGAAAATGGAAGTTCAACCGCTCACTCTTCTCTGCTCAGGGTTTGAACTCTATAAAACCCGCATTCTTTCTTCTTCATCTCTTTTTTCGCCCTCTTGCTTCAGCATTTACTTGTCTTTTGCGCTCTGTGAAAAACTCTTCTTCTCCACAATGAAAAAATCTTCTATTCTCTCCATGGCCAGCTCCAACAAACCTTCTGCTGCTAAACTCACACGTCCCATCAACATTGATGGTAGGGAGTATGTTCCTGAGCCTCCGTTTGCAGAAGAAAAGGAGAAAATCAGGCGTTCTCAGGTATTGATTCCTCTTTCTTTGGCTAATGAACCCTTAGCGTTCTTAGGTCCTCTCCCAGAAAACCGACACCCAGAGGTTACCAGAAACGATTCTTCCCTTTTTCCCGCCAGTCACATTTCTGAACCTGTGATTTCCGCTCAACAACCCTTCTCCCTTCGATATGTCGACAGGAACTTCAGGACTGCTCCTCCCAAAAATTGTCCTAAGTTTTGCGCTTGGATGGACCGATTGGAATCAGAAAAAATCGACCACTGGAAAAGGACAGGCATCTATACCCTTTTACAGATTGCCCATTGTGGCCCTCCCCAGTCCTGTGGCATGTTATTAGCTGCCCTTCAATTCTGGGAGAGTTCGACCAACTCCTTCCATACTAAGTGTGGCATGATCACGCCGACACTTCTGGACATTGCTGCCATCACTGGCTTGAAACCGACTGGCGAAGTCTTCGACTGCGAAGCTGTAGCGCCAGTTCCCTTGAGGTTCGACATTGGTGACTCTCACAAGCCAACATACAACAATTTTATTGATCATCATGCCACTTCTGCAGGCCCTGTGACCGACGAAGAACATGTGGCTTTTTTGACCCTTTGGCTGTCCCGCTTTGTCTTCTGTTCTAGATCTATGCAGGTAGCCAAGCACTTTGCTCTCCTGGAAACCCAACTGCACCAGGAGCGTGACATTGCCTTGGGCCAACTGATTTTAGCTTCTCTCTATGAGTCTCTATCTGAGGTTGTCTGCCAAATTAGGCTCTTCGACCCCGAGAACTCCAGAAAGAAAAATGTGTTGGTCCATGGCCCTTTCTGGTTTTTGCAGTTGTGGCTCAATGCCACTTTCTCCAAAGATATAGCCCCCTACGGAATGAGGAGGGTTGCGTGTCCCCTAGAGGAGCGACATCTTATCTGGAAACGGTTGATCCCCCTGACGCCTATCGACAAAAACTTCCCGGACCTTCAAGTGTTTCGACTTTTATTCAACATCATGTTGACTCGTGTCGATTTCCTACCTTCTATGGCTCCTTTCAACCGTCGAACTGAGGGTCCTGAGTGGCTCACCAGACCTTTCCCTCCGGCCGATGGGGAACACAGAGATGAAGCCTTCCTCATTTGGAGGCGTTTTCTGGTCCCTCGCTTCCTGTCGGCTGAGACCTCCAGCAGCAATCCTGGCCTAGTGGCTTATCAGCCTAACCTTGTGGCCAGGCAATTTGGCCTTTGCCAATTTATTCCCAAGCCTCTATTCTCTTCCAAGAATTGCTTGCCAATATCCTCTGCGGTCAACCTTGGAGCGAGATCGAAGAAGAACTCGAAACCATTTGGAAAAACCGACCTCGTCTCCCCTCTCTTCCTTTTCGACCAGCCTACTACTGTACCAAAGAATTCAATGATTGGTGGCAGTCATATTTTACCCTTTATGTTGGCGCTTCTGATGCCAAACTATCTGAATTAACCGAGGCTTTTGTTTGTTTGCAGGCGAAATCGACCAAGTGTAAGGCTCTTCACGTCAAACCAATTCGTGCTTTCCAGAATTATTTCCAAGTTGTGTATCGACCAGATAATCTTCGTGGGACCATCTGGGAGGCTGCGGTCGAACTAAAGGCGAAAGTAACCGACAGGCTTTCAAAACTCAAAATCCCTGGTTACGCGAAAGACAAGTATCTTTACGCCCTTCACTTTGGAAACCTCAAGTTCCCTCCTCTGCCATCTAGCCCTTTGGCTTTGGCCTTTGGTCATTTGGTTCCGGTGTGGTTTTATTGTCCCATTTCATACGTACAAAACGCCTCTAAGAAAAAAGCCGACAGAGTGGTCCCGACGAAGTATTATCTGCCTGACTATTCAGGGCCGCTTCATATTGATCCTCAATATGTTAGCGTGTTCGAAACCACACAACTTGGTAACACTTCTCTGGAAATTTTAACACTCCCTTCTATCTGGATTTAGTCGCTCACTTGCGTTTCTTTTGTTTATTTGCAGCGCTCCCTCTAAATCCTGCAGGTTCTGCCTCTGCTAACCAACCTACTCCTTCGACGCAGGAGGCTCAGGTTCGACTTTGGCTGAATTACTATTTCCTTTAGTCTTTTGTTTTTACTCTTAGCCATCCTTTCTCTTCTTGTAGGCTGCTCCTGAGAAATCCTCTGACGATGATGGGCGTCCTATTGCTCAAGTCTTGAGGAAACCCAGTTCTTCTGTATGCCCCTCTCTGAAGCGTTCATATTCACTCTTGTGCCTTCTTAGGAGAAATATCACGTGGTCACTAATGTCTCACTTATGTGCAGGGTCAACCATGTTCGACCGAACCTACTGTCTCCTCTCACTCCAAAAAATCCAAGAAACACAAACGCTCTGCCCCCGCAGGCTCTGAGGTATTTCTTGTCGGCTTGTCTGCTCTTCTGGCTAGAATATCTGCTTATAACCTCTCTTCGTGTCTCCAGCACACTTCCCAGCATAAATCCAAAAGCCACCATGGCCACAAGAGGAAAAAACATGACTCTCCCTCCAAGAGTGGCGAAGCCAAGAGGAAAAGGCACCATACAATGCCTCCTTCGGGGGTTCCTGTTGAAGACGTCGACACCATTGTGGTCGACACTTCCATCCTCAACCCGGTCCCTGATCCAGCTGTGGGAGCTTCACCGTCGACTGGCATCTCTCCTGCTGCTGCCTTGGGGAAAGCAAATCAGGATGCAGTCTCTTCTGCGTCGACACAAGTATTTACCCATTTCCTATTTACTCCTTTGGATTTTTTTTGTACTTCTCTTACACAATTCTTCTGTCTGCAGGCTGATGCATCTACTGAACCGACTCAACCTGTTACCGACTATACTCCTGCGTCGCCGGTCTCTTCTCCAGCTCGCCCATTTCAGTCTGTCGACACCGCTGGTGAGTTCATTGAATTCCCTATCCAGATTAGTGATAGTGACTCTGACTCAGTCACTAGTCCTGCAACGCATCTGGACTCCAGTTCGACTAGTTCTGACTCTAGTCTTTCTTCGGCTTCCTTGCCTTTGCAGGATCCACGGGGGCCAGCAGGTGTCGACACCAACAAACAACAACCCTCTCAGCTTACTCCTCCGTCGATTGTTTCTCCCTCTCAGACTACTCCTCCATCAGCTGCTTCTCCGTCGACATTCCCGGGGCTGACGATCAAGCCTTCTGCTTTAGAAGCAATTGCCAGGCTCCGCAATCTGGTGAAATCGCGTGACGCCTCTTCAGACTCTAAGCAGCTCCATTCTGGAAAAATGGGCCCTGAGGCGACGAAGGCTAAGGCTCTCATGGACAAAATCCGCGTTCACGCCTTGAATCCTGATCTTCCTTTCATGCTTATGCATGAACCTGTTGTCGGTCCAGAGATCCTGAGTGTGCTTGCCCAACTAAAGGGTCTCCGGCTCTCTGATTATGCCAAGCGTGCAATGGCGGCTCTCGAACAAATTATGGTGCCTATGCTGTGCCACATCGACAACGTCCAGGACATTTAACGCCAGATTGCTGTTACTGAGGCCTCCGTGAAGGAGAAATGGGAGTTGGTGACGCATGCCGACGCGGAGGTCACCAATATGTTGGGGGCTATGGAGGAGCGGCAGAAAGAATTGACTTCCAAAAAAACACGGGCCACTGAAATACGTCAACAAATTGATGCCCTTCGGCGTCAAATTGCCACTCTGGACAGCGAGTTGGAATCAATTGTCAAGGAGGAGTCACATTTTATCGACGAAGTGCTAAAACCTGCCCTGGTCACTGTGGAGCAAACCACCAGTGATGCCTTAGCGGTCGGTGAAGAGCTTATGGCCGTCGAAGGGAAGCTTGAAGAGCTCAAAGCCCATGCCGACACCTTGGAGCCTGCGTCTTTGCATTATAATTTTGAGCTTAAATCTTTCCAATCTAAGTTCGTCCAGCTTTTGCCGTTTCTCTTGTCTGCACAAGTTTTTTGTAATATTTAAACAATGGCTTCCTGCCACTTTAATGTTATCTTTCTTACTTCTAGCACTGTATATTTTTTTTGTGTGCCTTTGCAGCTGGTTTCTGACATAGTTATCTCCAACCTTATTCTTTCGACAATTATTTAGTCTGCCAAAATTTTGACCTCTTGAAGGAGAGGCCTATATTTTTTTAAGTACTTTCCATTCACTCTTAAAATCCGCCTATCTGGTGCTAACTCTTCGACCTCGTAAGCGTTGTTAGAAAAAACCTGCAAAACCTTAAACGGTCCCTCCCAGTTAGGGGACCATTTACCCAAAACTCTATCATTTATGTCCATAGGCAGGATCACCCTCCAAACCAGATCGTCGACAGCGAACACTTTCACTTTCACCCTTTTATTGTAGGCTCGGGCGACTTTCTCTTTCTGTCTTTGTAGGGAGTCCAATGCTAACATTCTTTCTTCATCTACATCGACCAATTCGTCTGTCATCATACTCCAGTAATCTTCAGAAGGTATTTCATACTGCCTTTGGGTTCTGACCGCCTGGACCTGAATCTCTACCGGCAATACTGCGTCATGCCCATAAACCATTCGAAATAGGGTTGTTCTAGTTGCTTCTTTTGGTGACGTTCGACATGCCCACAAAGCTTGGTCCAACGTCTTATGCCAATTTCTTGGCTTCTTTCCTATGTGTTTCTTTATTAGGCTGACAATCACCTTATTAGCAGCTTCGACTTGGCCATTCGCCTGTGCGTAATAGGGGGTAGAGGTCAGTAATTTGATTCCCATTTCTTTTGCAAAATCTTGCACTTTTCGACCAGTGAAAACTGACCCCTGGTCGGTTGTAATAGTTTATGGGATGCCAAACCTGCAGATGATGTAACTCTGGACAAAGTCTATGACAGCCTCTTGGTCCACATTTGTTAATGCTACGGCTTCGACCCATTTTGTGAAATAATCGATACCGGCTAACACATACCTTTGTTGTTTCGACGAGGCTGGCTCTATTTCTCCTATAACATCTAGAGCCCATCCTCGAAATGGCCAGGGCTTCACAATTGTATGCAACTCGCTTGCAGGCACATGCTGTATGCCCCATGTAATTGGCATTCTTGACAGCCTTTAGCAAATTCAATGCAATCTTTCAGCATTGAAGGCCAATAAACTCCTGAGCGCATCAAGAGTCATTTCACCTTCAAGCCTGCTTGGTGTGCCCCGCACGCCTCGCTATGTATGCTTGACACAGCCACGTATGCCTCACTCTCTCCTAGGCATTTTAATAACACTCCTTCGACCGTCTTTTTGAATAATTCATCATTTAACAAGACGTAGCTAAGGGCCCTATATTTTATCTTTCGATTTGTCGACCCCACGGGATTGCGTAAATAATCGACTAACGGTTTATGCCAATCGCTTTCATCTTCACCTTCGACAGCCCGAATTTCAAAATGATTTTTATCTATGGCTCCCAACTTCACGATCGCCAAATCTGACGGTGACAACAGGGTTGCTCGTATTTTCTCTCTTACCTGGACCTCTTCATCCAGGTCTTTCGACGCTTTGTACCCCGAGGCCTCCTGCGCCAAATCATTTGCTCTTTGGTTTTCTTGTCGTGGAATGTGTTGGAGATTGACTTGCTCAAACCTCTTGAGTAATCTGATAGTGACCACAAAGTACATGATTAAATTTTCTTTAACACACCTGTACTCTTTTGATGCTTGTTTAATCACTAACTCTGAGTCTCCCATAATTTCGACATTCCTTGCCCCCAATTCTAGCAATAGTTCAAGTCCGGTGATCAGTGACTCATATTCTGCTTCATTATTGGTTCATACCCCTTCGATTCTGTATTTGAACTCTGCTGAAATTCCATCTGGAGAAATTATAACTCCTCCTATCCCAGATCCGTGCTTATGTCTTGACCCGTCGAAGTATAGCCTCCATGGTGCTAAATCTACGTAATTCTGCGCCATTTCGACCATTGAATGGTCGACAAGAAAATCCGCTACTACCTGCCCTTTCATCGCTTTCAAGGGTACGTATGTCAGGGAGTATTCTGTTAACGCTAAAGCCCATTTCCCAATTCGACTATGCAAAATTGGTTTAGATAACATGTGTTTAATAATATCAAAGTGGGAAGATACGTACACATCAACAGGCTTGATATATTGCTTTAGTTTCATACAAGAGAAATACAGGCATAGACATAGTTTTTCTATATCACTATACCTAGTTTCAGGATCATTAAGCATTTGACTAAGGTAATACACTGGTCTTTCGACACATTTTTCATCCTCTTGGACTGACATACTTCCTATAGTCGATTCTGAGGCTGCAATATACAATCTCATTGGCCTATGCCTAACATGAGGGGCCAATACTGGAGGCCTAGTCAAATACTCTTTGATTTTGTCGAAAGCCTCTTGGTGTTCATCCTGCCACTTGAAATCCTCATTCTTCAGTCGAACTAGTGTGGAGAATGCTCTTGTTTTGCCACTTAGATTTGATATAAATCTTCTAAGAAAATTTATTTTTCCCAGAAAAGATTATAGCTCCTTTTTGGTCGACGGAGGCTTGACGTCCATGATGGCTTTTGTTTTGCTTTGGTTTACTTCAATACCCTTTTTATGCACCACAAAACCAAGGAAGTCGCCTGCTTGCACACAAAAAGCGCACTTTAATGGATTCATCTTTAATCCATATTTCCTCATCCTCAGAAAGGCTCTTCGAAGATGTTCGATGTGAGCATGTTGACCATTTGATTTTATCACAATGTCATCAATGTATACTTACATGAAATCTTCAATAAAATCATGGAACATTGAGTTCATTACCCTCTGGTATGTTGCTCCGACATTTTTCAAGCCGAATGGCATGACAACCCACTCATATGTCCCCAAGGCTCCTGGACATCGAAACGCCATCTTCGGAACGTCTTCTTCTGCAATAAAAATTTGGTTATATCCAGCATAACCATCTAACATGCTTAAATATTCAAAACCAGCGGCCGAATCGACCAACATTTCAGCCACTGGCATGGCATATTCATCCTTTGGGGTGACAACATTTAGATCTCTAAAATCAATACATACTCTTAAAGACCCATTTTTCTTAATGACTGGCACAATATTGGCCAACCATTCGACATACCTTGCAGTTTGAATAAACTTGCTTTTCAGGAGTCTTTCTACTTCTGTTTTTATCTTTGCCATGATCTCTGGGGAGAAACGCCTAGGCGTCTGCTTCACTGGCTTTCTTCCAGCTTTTATTGGCAGCTTTAACTCGACCAAATCTCTACTTAAACCAGGCATTTCGTTATAATCCCAAGCAAAACAATCTCTAAATTCTTTAAGTATGGATATTACCTCATACTTTAGTTCTTTGTCGATGTTGGCGCTTATGTATGCTGGCCTTTTCTCGCCATTCTCGCCAAGGTCGACTTCTTCCAAGGGGTCTTTTGGTCGGATTTTCTCCGGTCCTTTGGGTCTTTTTCAAACCCTAAAGGTTCATTGTCATAAATGCAGTCCAGACGCTGCATGTGGATATTCCTTTTGGCCAAAGTTGGCTTGTCTGGGGGTTCTGGCCCAATAGCCATATGCCCTTCTTTATTCAACGCACAAGCTTCAACAGCCATGTTTTCTTCAGCCTCTAGAGCCGACTTTATTTTGTTCTCGGCAACGTATGCCGAACTCTTTCTTAGAGCTTCTAGCTCAGACATGATCAGTGACGTCCCCCTAGCCTGTCGGCCGGATACCTGTATAGGGTGGATCGTCCAGGCGTTCCACATCCCAAATGAAACTGTGAGTCTCGTGCAGTGTTAGAGAGACGAAAGCTTCACTCAGATTAGCATATACATCCTCAGTTGGTAAGCAAGGAGAGATGTTGGCCAGCTTTCTTTCGAATTCTTTCTTACCGACATTATTCACGTCGGCCATAAAGTACCCTTGGTCGACTTCTATATTTTCGGCCACCCCATCTTCTCTCCAAATCACCAGCCTTTGGTGCGTTGAAGATGGTACAACTCCGACGCCATGTAGCCACTCTCTGCCAAATAACAAGTTGTAACTTGGCTTAGCGTCTATCACCATGAACAGTGTCAGTCTGGTTACTGAACCCACCGTGATATTTACCATAATCACTCCCATGGTGCTTTTTGTTTTTCCTCCGTAGTCTGACAAAACCACGTTATTAGATCTGATGTCGGTATCATAATTGCCAATCTTCCTCAGAATATGGTGCGACATGATATTGACCGTGGCACCACAATCGACCAAAACTTTGTTGACAGTTACGCCTTCAACTTTTGCCCTTATCAGTAGGGGTTTCAAATGATTTTTCATGCTCATCGTTGGTCTTTCGAACACTGCCTCTTGGCTTTCAGCAGACCCATCGTTCAACACAAAATAGCATCTTGGTTGGTGCAACGCCATTTTTTCAGCGTCAGCATTGTCTGCCGACTCTTCGACTTCAGTCACACATTTGTATTCTTGTGGTAGGATTGCACCACGTTGACCAGGATGTCCAGGCTTGCTTCAGATTCTGAATTGAAGTCATCAGTCACTTCTTCGGAACATCTTTCAGTTGGTCGACGAATGTATTCTCTTATTCGTTCCTTCGCTGCTGTGTCGACTTTCACAACAATTTTCTTTCCATCGTTTGCCTCACTGGTCATGCCTCTTGCAGCCTCTCTTTCGGCCTGTTTACGCCTCTGAAAACATCTCCATTGAATCCTCGACATGGGATTCTTTCCCAAATAGTTTTCAGAGACATGAGTCCTTTTTTCAGACTTAAACTCACGCATGTAGTTAATTGCTAGACCTCCTCTGGCAGCAGCAGCAACACCTTGTGGGGTGTCTTGTTTTTCCTGGGGCTTGATCCAAGTACCTCTAGGGGGACTTGCCGACGGTACAAAACTTTTAGGCCTTGCTTGGTTATTTCCCACAACCTTTTTTGAGCCTCTTTCCTTCTGGTAACCCCTGGTCGGCACATTCCTTTTGCTTTTACCTAGTTGCAGCTTCTGGAAATTCTCCGCCGCTATTTTGTCAGTGACAGCACCACACCTAGGGCACAGGCACACTTGTGAACCCTTGTTCTTGCAGCGATACAGAAAATCCACCAAGTCTTCATCCGCCCTTGGGTAAACTTCAGTTATATCGACATTTGGGCTTTCCCCAGTTTGCTCCAACATGTTGGCCTCATCATACTCAGTGATCTCGACCATGTTGAACTCGACTGGCTCCACGAAGAGGGCTTCCTCCTGGTGAAGAGGATCAACGTCGATCTTCATTCTGCGGCCAACAAATTTCAGCCTGCCTTCTTGAATCGCTTTCTGAACCAAATCCCTGAAAAGGTAACAATTAGAGGTATTATGACCAAGATAGTTATGATATTTACAAAACCCTCTTTTCTGTCTCTGTTCTAACGGTGGTTGTTTGGTACCAGGAGGTACCACCATTTGCCCATCTTTGACCAATAAGTCAAAAATTTCCTCACACTTCGACACATCAAAGGTATAAGTTTTCGAAGGGAATTTTGGGTTGTATTCGACAGGATTTTTTCCTTGCGCAGGCAGCAATGATCGACACTCATAGGCGGACCCTGGCTTTAGTTCAGCCATGTCGATTTCTAACTCGGTCGATGAAGCATAATCAGCCTCATGTATTGGGTCTGTCGCGTCGTATTCGACAAACGCTACCTTTTCTTTTTTAGACTTATTGTGCCTAACTTTTTCTAACCTTAGCCGTTCTACATGTCGAACTCTATCAGCCAGTTGTGACATACTTTTCACGAAAGTTGGATCTATCTTCTTCCTAATGGAATAATCTAAACCTCCTGCGGCCATTTGAATTAGTTCATGTTCTGGCACTTGCGTAAAATACCTAGCCTTTAAGGACCTAAAACGATTCAGATAATCATCAATGCTCTCGACAAACCTTCTCTTGATACTAGACAATTCTGCCAAACTAATTTTGGAGTGTCCTTCGTAAAATTGTTCATGGAACTTCTTTTCTAATTTGGCCCACGAATCGATTGAACTTGGGGCCAACGAAGTAAACCATGTGAAGGCAGCCTTGGTCAAAGAGGAGCGGAAGTTTTTTACTCTCAAACATTCATTATGAGCTAGATCCCCTGACTCTGTTAAGTATCTGGGAACGTGCTCTAGTGTCGATTCACCAGACTCTCCCCCAAATTTAGTGTACTTAGGCACTTTCATCCCCCTGGGCGCTTTGGCCTGGAGAATAAACTCAGCTAACGGGGAGGCGTATAATGACCTTTGTAATGTAGCACCCATGCCATTTCTAGCCATAATCCTTTCGACAATAGTTGTCAAATTGTTTTCCACTGCCAAGTCTTCTTGTCGATGTTAATCGACAATTTGATCAGCATCCTGGTGTCGGTTAACCATTATCATCTGGTTACGTCCCGCGACTCCTGATTCGACGCCTTGATTTTGAAGGGGTCTAACGATTTGTCCCTCGTGGACTGTCTCCTCCTCTGCTGACCCTATCTCTATCTGCACAGGAACAGTTGGTCTAATCATTGGCGTCATCTGTCGAGCCGGTGCCCCCAGAAAATTGCACAAGCGTGTCAATTGGTTCTCCACCTGCCTATTTGTTTCAGCAGATTCTTGTATTAGTGGATTAAAGACCGTGCCCATCTGGTTGGTCAACATGTTAACCAATTCATGGTTACTATCGTCCATTTGCTGTCTCAACACCGCTACTGAAGTGTTCGACAGCGGCATGGTTCTATTCTGAGTATTACTCCTCATGTTGCCCCCTTGCGCTGATCCTTGCAAGGAAGGATTTGTATCTGAAAACAGTGTTGCACTGGATGTCGACTGATATCCTGGCATTAAAGAATATGGCATTCCATAAAGAGGATCTGTGGTGCCAAAGCGAGGCACATAAGGTCTGAACGTCGTTATCGTTGATCCTGAACCCCCCGGTGGAGGCTGAGGCATTGATGTTCCAACCACACCCGTAGTCGACATGGTTATGGCTGCACTTGTCATCGGTGACAAAGTGGCAACCTGTGAGACTACTGTTTCCGTAGTGGATATAGTTCCTCGTGGTACTTCATCCGTGTTAGTTTCTGACATTGTCACTATATTTCGTGGCTTACTATACAGTTTGCCACTTCTAAGCTTCATGCAATTTCGCAACTGCTCTAGCACTGTCCCACTGGGCGTGCCATTTTGTTTACTGTGGAAATTGGTAAATAACCGTTGGTCCTCCCTAGGCTTTAAAACAAAGGGTTACTTGCAGGATCGACCAGTTGATCCCAGGACATGTGCTAGTGCAAGTGAAGCTTGTCCAACTCGACAGGATAACTTTGCGAGAAACGGTTCCAAACAAAGTGTTGAACAAGTGTAGGGTTTTTCCACACGAACGGTTTAGATAATGTTACAGCCTATAGGTGACTCGTGACCGACAACGCTATAACATTCAAAAAAAGTATATGACAAACACGCTTTTAGTAAACTCTATTATCGTAATAGAGTTAGTGTCGACAGCGTAAACGACAACGTAAAATGATAACTCAAAAGTAAATGAAATTAAGATAAAATGTTCAACGGGAACAATTGAAAAGTAAGGAAGTTGCATTGAAATAAATGTGGTGATTCACGTACATAGCACTCTCAAAAAAAACTCTTGCTTCCTCGCGCTGGGAATGGGAAGTTTTCTTCCAAGTGATTTTTAGTACAAAGTGAACACCCTGAGCCCCTTGTGGGACATTCTATTTATACTAAACTAGAGGAACTGCTTATAGGCTAAAACTCCTAGAAACTAGCAGATGTTATGTCACACGATCTGCCCAACCGTTGCACCTATGTCTTGCTAACTGCTCCACATTTTGGCGCTCTTATCCTGTTTGTAACTGCTGGTTATTTTAAATTTCAAATTTCTCCCGCCCAGACGTTAGGGCGGTGTTGTCTTCTGCACATTTGGCTATAATTCTTTAAGTCCCAAACTTTACGTTGGTCGACCAAATGGCCTGTCGACCGGGCCAACTTCCCTTGTCGGCTTCATCCTTTGATTTGTGTTTTTCCTACTCTTGCTTGCCTCCAACACCTCTTCATCCTTTGATGGGGTATAACCCCCAAATTCACAGGACTCTGTCATTAACTATGCTTTCGGCATGCCTTAGAGATTTTTCGTGGTAACACTTTGATACATTTGTCACACAAGGCCTGATCTAGCATATAGTGTAGGTATGGTCAGTAGATTCATGTAGAAGCCAAAGGTATCACACCTAGCAGCGACGAAGAGGATACTAAGGTATCTAAAAGGAACTATCGACTATGGAATTTCGTTTCCTGTAGCTAATGAAGGAAATTAATGCAAGCTAGTGGGAACATAAATGGAATATGAATTTGAATTAAAATAACCTAAAAGCGGTGGAACCCCTAATCAGTAAAATTTGCCTTAGGGATTAGTTCTCCATGAAAATCACAAAGCAAATATAATTTATTGAATACTGAATAATGTGAATAAATAGTACTTTAGTTGCTTTTGGTTAAAGGAAACAAGGAATTAGGGCTCTAATCCTAACTGGGTCGGAAAACATAAAAAATTGGCCCAAAACTAATTATTTTCTAAAGTCTGAAACTAAAATGATTTATTTGAGTCTTTTACACTCCGAATATGCTTCTTATTTAAACAAGAAACATTTATCTTATCCCCTTAGCTTTTCAACACCTATTAGAATGCGTCAATCTGATTCTCGTAGCCCAAGTTATGACTTATGAAGCGACATGGTGTAAATAGTTGTTTATTCCAAAAATACCATACAAAATTAAAATAAATGTAACAATAAACTAAGCTAAAGAAACACACTAAAATAGTAGAAATAACAAAATACACTCTAGAATTATTGCAACATAATAGTGAAAAAATATGCATGAAAATGCACTTATCATCCTTCTTTTGTTGCTCATTCATTTTGCTTCTTTCAAGCTTTGTACCATTTTCATATGTGGAATGTGTGTAACCATCTATTCCCATATTCAATAGATCTGCATCAAAACCTACGGAAAAGAAATTGATTCTATCTTTTTAATAGTAGAACTTTTCTCCACCAAAGACTGGAGGTTTTAAGGCATAATGATCTTTATCATTGTTTGCGTGTGCCATTATGTGTTTCAAAATATGAATCTTTATCTGACGTGGTTAAGTGTTTGAAAAAAAGTAGTCAATACCAAAACCGAAGCTCTGATGCCAATTGAAGGTTTAGGAAACACGAGAAAGGGGGGATTGAATTGGGTTTTAAATATGACAATTTTTCGTGACCCAAAAACAATAACAACAATAATAAAAATAACAAGATATGTTTTCCTAGTTCACCATTAATGAGGTTAATCCAGTCCACTAGCCAAAGTGATTTTTCGTTCTCAACTGGACTTAATCCAATAATTAAACTAATTACAATCTCAAATAGTACACGTCAATGACTTCTTAAGGATTCTGACTAAACTTAGTCCCTTAAGGAATTACAACTCAAACACTAACCATCAATGACTTCTGACTATAACCTAATCCCTCGAGGAATTTAACAGTTATTAAATACAAGATTTGTGTTTACGAAGTTTCTTCTAAATAAGCAGATACACATAATGAAATTCAAATTTTACACTTAAGAATATACGAAATCAAGTTCTGAGTGTTTCTCTCTTTTTCTCTTTCTTGATGTTGATTTTCTTTATTGAAATTCTTTCAACATGAAATTTCTTCAAGTTCTTCGTAAAAATATCTATTTTCATAATTCATTTGTCCACTTTATATTTATTAAGAATAAAACTATTGGAGGATAGAATTGGAAACTTCTTCAAACATACAACTGTAATAGTTGGTACGAGGTTCAACCTCAAATCGTGGGTAGTGGAGAGGGAATCTGTTATAGTTGTTTGCATTACATTCCTTTTTAATTTTGCAGCTTAACTTGTACTATATTCTTAGAATATTCATTTATTAATTCTCTCTAAATCATTGGCTTCGTATATGAGAGATTTGAAGCTTGATCAAAGTTCAGCGCCTTGAGAATAGACTTTAGAGTCTAGTGAAAATGAGGCTTGAATATATTAGAGTAGATCTGGGTTGCTTACTTCAGAAATGTTGACTGGTAGATCCAGAGTTTACTTTTAAGTTTAGAACTTCTTCATATTATCACTTTGATTCAAATTCAGATGACATCCAAAGTCCATAGTCTCTCTCTATCCAGAGTTCAGAGTCTCTCTCTCTATAAGCAAATATCACCTATAATTATTACATTCAATATCATTATTCCAAATATACCCATACTTTTTCACATTTTAATATTTTTAACGATTTTCAAAGTAAAAAGTAGGGCTAAAATTAGAAAGAGTGTAAGACTTAAATGCATTTAGACATTTTTCTTAAAGGGTGAGCTTTTTTGTAAAGTTGCTTATATATGAGACCGGAGGGAGTATTAAAAAATATGTTATAGTATTTTTTAAAATAATAAAGTAGTCAAAATGTATTATATTTAAAATAATACAATTAATATATTATAGAATATGTGTTGGTAAATGTAGAAAAATTCATTTTCTAGTGGATTTTATGGTGTTATGCATAGCTGAAAATGAAAATATTCCATTGATTTTTGGACGATCATTCTTACTAACAAGTAGATGTAATGTCAACTTAAAATAAGGTACACTCACTCTAAAGGTATACAATGAGTGTAGTTGTAAATTCATGACCATCAAGCTATGGATAAACTTGACGTCAACAAAACCAGAGTCGCCATCGTGCTTTTATTGTTTTCAAAGGAAAAGGAAAAAGTACGAACAAAACCCAAAGAGTTTTCAAATCAAACTAATAAAATGCCAGAGATTACAGGTAAAGGGGTTGGTTACACATAGGGAAGGTGTTAGCACCCAAAGTGTCTTAGGTACTCCTATGGAGCCCTTTTTTGTGTGCATATGTTTTTGGTATAAAAGATGTTTGTTAAAATATGGAACGTAGGGGATAAGAAAAGAATTCATTGATTATATTTTTGTGTTTGACAAGACCTTCGGTCTTGTGCCTACGTACCAACATAAAATGAGGGATCAAAACCTTGTTGTTCATGGTAAAAATTTCAAATGAGTTGATGAATTGATTTTAACAAAAAAAAGTTTTAACAAGAAAGGGCAGAAAAAGGCCAAAGGTTTGACTGGAGTCGTTAGTTCTTTTTGTCTTTTGAAATTTAAGTCAATATGGTTAAGTTTATTCACAAGTTTGATTTAAGAAAGAAGTTTAAAAATTCAATGGCATAAAGAAAGTTTTTGAAAAGAAGGAGAGGTTTTGAAATTAATGAAGTGGGAGGAGATGAAGAGACTACCCTAAGCAAAAATTAAAAGTTAAGAGTTGAAAAGATCTGACAAATGGGATGCAATCCAACAGACAAGAATGTCATATAGAAACCCATTTTCCTTTGGACTTTAATCAAGCAATAAGAAATAAACAATGAGCAATATCCAGACATCATAAAGATCAAGGCATCAAATAAAGATAGTCATATTCAAGCAAGAACTCCAATAGCTAGAAGTCTTCATTGGCTTCCCATGTAGCAGATGAAACATTCTTTGATCAACTCAGAACAAAACATCAATCATAGACAATGATAACAAAATAACAATTAAGCATAAAGACGGAGTAGCAGATGGATCAGTGGGATCCAAAATCTTGCATCATATGAAGGCATAATCAAAGATAGATGTCTCAAATGTTGGCATTGGCCAAGTCCTTTAGCATATGGAATGTTGCCTAATTCTAAGTCCAAAAGTTCAGATCAAGTCCAACAGTCCACCAAATGTTTTTAGGCTTTTTGTTGTTATTGTGTGTTTTAAAGCCCTAAGACCACAAACAAAACAAATACAAACAAACAAATATATACAAACACAAGATATGGCTCAAATGAGAAAAGTGAAAAGGACTTGAAACATAAACAAGTTACAAGAAATGTAAATGGCAATGAATGGTAAATGCACTGAATTTTAAATTGCATAAAGTAAATGACTTAAAAGTAAAAGCAAAAATGAATAAGAGTTAGTCAATGGTTAGTCAAATGTTAGTGGTGAGTTTTAATTTATTAAGTCATTCTTTGAAGAACACTCAACCATTCATTCACAAGTATGGATCCTTAAACCAAGACATCTTCCATGAGAAGTGCTACGACTTGGATAATTCAACAAGTATGCCACTAGCTCTCTTGAAAGGAAAAAGTTCAAGTTTCCACACAATGCCGTGAAGAATGGGAGGCTTACAATCTCACTTACTAGAATGTTATGCCTTGAGGGTCAAATTTAGCTCTATGTTAAGCAATCGTAATTGGACTTATGTAGAAGTCATAACTATCTGAGGCCGAGCAAATAAAAGATAGGTGTTAATGCATGTTAGAGATTTGGTATAAAGAACCAAACTCCTAAAACATACCACGTACTAAAAGAATATGAGAGGGACCTATCTCAGTCATATTTGTATTGAGTCATCTGACACAAGGTCATTGATGATTCAATTAGCTTTTAGACATTAGAGATTTCAATGGTCAAATGAGGGAATGTGGAAGAATAGGGATGAAGATGAAGAGGGATGGGGAAATAGAAACACAAATTGATCATGAGAGGAATTTCATCTGATCAAAACCATCCATTCATTTTGGGAGATGAAATGTACATTTCATCAATCCCCTAAATCTAATGGTTTTGATCCAACAAAAGTCAAATCAACCATGACCAAGGCCCAAACAGAAAGTCAAACACCACAAGACCATAAAAATGTCTCAACATAATTTTTAAACATTGAATCAATTAAAAATCACATTAAAAATGAATTAAAATACATTTTAATTTGGACAAAACCTCAAATCCCTTCAAAACACCAAATAAATGGCCAAGGGATTTATCCTAGATCAAACAAGGTCAAAGGACCTTAGACAAAAAATTTCACAATATTTAGAAAGTCAGAAGTATTTTTAAACAATTAAAAATATGCACAAAAACATTTAATTCATAAAAAATACCACAACTAATCCAAAAAATAATTTTAATTCAGAATATGGAAGAGAAAAATATTTAAATATTTTTGGTGAAAGTCCCATATTTTTTAGATTAAAATGAATTTATTATGAATTAATTAAAATAAATGGATTAAACATAAAATCATAACTTAAAATAAAATAAGAAAAAACAAGGGCCATCAGATCTCCCTCATTAATTGAGGTGGCAGATCTGATGGCCAACACGCGATATCCACTAAATGCCTCAGTCAATGCACGCGTATGGATGGTAATTCAAACCAAAGGCCGGGATTAGATCATTGTACCATGATTAGATGGATGTGAAGCTGGAAACACACCACCCGAGCTAGGGCTCCGTTCATCTTCTCTGGTGGACCTCACCGGACTAGTCCACCACAAACCACCACAAAAATGAAAAGTAAGGACATGATTATAAAGGAAAAATGCTTAGGAGCACGAATCTGAACTTCATATTATCCAATTCCAAGTATATTGAAAGATACATGGATTTGAAAATTGAGGTTCATGATCTGAGTTGTTTCGATTTGACCTCAAAGCAACTCAATCTTGTTGCCTACATTGGTAGGACTTCAGCAAACCAAAAATCAATCAAAATAGTTGAGAAATGAGGGAGAATCGAAGAAGAGAAGTTTATGAAATTTCACCTTCGGGTATCTTCGATTCAGCTTGATCTTGATCTGAATTTACTTGATTCTTCCTCCTCTTGCTTGCAATGACCAATTGAGATGAAAAAGGCAATGAATCCTTGGAGTTTGAACTTCAAAACAGAAGGTGAAATTCAAACATGATTTCTAAGAAATCCTCAAGGTATTCTATAGTGTGAGGTTCTGAGATCCCTTGGCAAAGCTTGGGCAAGGTGTATGTGTTATTTCTGAAGCAAATGACTTGTTTATATAGGCAATTGAATTCATTTTTGCACCCTTTGAAAATCTGCCAAAATTAGCAAGTTTGCTTGCATGGATGCATGGGCGTGTACAAGGCCCAATTCACGATGCTAAATGATCCAACATTTTGTGCTAATCAACCTGAAATGATATCACATGGTCATGCATTATGGAAATGAATTTTGAACATAGATCTTACCAAATGAAGCCTTGTAAAAAACCCATGCGCAAGTTCTTCAATCTTGGTCCAAATAAGGTGATCTTGGAGTTTTTGGAAATGTGACATCAAGGGGATCAACTTTGATGTTGAAAACGTTTCCATTTGAAGCTTGTATCATGATTAATTTTGAGGTGGAAGTTTGAGAAATCAAACATAATTGAAATTTTTCTAAGTACCAAGTCAAATGAACACTTCTTCCACCTTGAATAACTTTTGCTATGAGCTTAAAATGGAAAAAGTTCCTTCATAAAAGTTGTATCCCTTTCATCCCTCTTCAATTTGGTTATAAATTTGACATCATTTGGATTTGGCATGGGGGAGTTATGCATTTTAGAAGTTGAGGAAAATTTCTTGTTCAATGGTAATGGCTCAAAATGACATATAATCTTTCCTCTTGGCACATGCCCTCGCAAGTTGAATTTAACATTTATCAAAAAAAAAAGTTGGAGAAGACATATTGTAATTGATCATGAAACTTGGATGACATTTATCTCACAAAAATTGAGCAAGTTATGGTCCTTGGAAGTTGACCTCCTAACTAGGGCACATACAAAATGACATATAATCGTTCACCATAAAAAATAACTTTCCAAGAAAAACTAGATATTAATGTCAACATGAAATTTGTTTATAACGTTATAAGGAGTAACTTTTATCTTGGAATCATTTTCATATGACCAAAATTATATGAGATAGGGTCTAGGGAACCCCAGTTTTGACCAGTTGACTTTCTCTAGTCAACCTCTTTAAACCAACTTGCAAACTTGAAGTTCTATTGATATTTGGGACTCATGGAGGATAATATATGCATAAGATGAATTATCACTTGAAATATTTGATTAATTGTTGAAGAAACTTGCTGAGGAAGTCACACAAGATACTCAGATGAATTAGGGCTTCCAAGGTAAACAAGCTTCAAACTCTTGATGAATTCTTGATCAAAATGATAAGTGAAGATCATAGGGATCCATATATGATGTGTAGAACCAATGTGAACCATATCTTGATTGATTTCCTTGCACTGAGGGTCTCAAACCCTAGATGTTAACTTGGTGGGGCATAGGTGGATGCACACACTACCTACAAAAGAAACAAAGTTATACATAGACATATATTTGGTATTTTAGTTAGTAAACAATGAAAACAAAAGTATGATACAATCAAATGTGCTTGGTGATATCTCCCAATGCAAACCCAATGAATAAGGAGTGAGAAGGATGCCAATGTGTGATCCCAAAGCTAGTGTATATGATGAGATAGCATGAGGGATCTTAGGGTCAAAATTAGGGTCTTACAGCTGCCCCTATTTAAGGAATTCTAACTGAGGATGTGAAGGTTAAAATCTTCGTATCAACTCAGTAGAATGGACTTAAATAACAACATCTAGAAATAGATTTTGGCCCCTAAGAGACCTCATGATGCACATGATATATATGTAAAAATAATATTTGTGAGGAATATATTACCACAAAGGAAAGAATTCGGAGAGACTGAAAGTCCAAAGGAGCGCAATGCATTCCATAAGGAAAACTCACTGAGGAGAAAAAGAATCTAGGGGATAAAACGTTATGCGTAGGTCAGGTTACGACTTGAAAACTGCTAGAGACACAAGGGGTTTTCCATGAAAATAAATCAATGGAAGAACTCGGCTTGGGGAAAAGGAGAAAGGATCTCCATGGGATGAGAATAGATCAGAACAAAGCTTAAATACTCAAACTAAATAGGGGAAAAATGAACTTCAATACAGGAGTAAAAGAGATGCACTATCTACTGCCAGTTACTGGGTAAGGAGATAATACACTCTGACAGAGGGACATCCGTTACCGGTTAGGGTAAACATATCAAGGATGACTCGCTGAGGAAAAAGAGGTGTATCTGTTATCGACTACTAGGTAAGAATAACCTAATGGGGAGAGAAGATCAAATAGGATTTACAACTACCGGTTACTGGGTAGAAGACCGAAGATAGAGAATATCCATCACTGGTTAAAGTGAACATATTGTAGCGGTAAATTCATGATCATCAAGCTATGGATAAGCTAGACATCAAATAACAAGAGTCGCCACCGTGCTTTTATTGTTTCCAAGGGAAAAGGGAAAAGTACGAACAAAACCTAAAAATAAGAAGTTTTCAAATCAAAACTAATAAAATGCCAGAGATTACAGGTAAGGGGGTTGGTTACACAGAGGGGAGGTGTTAGCACCCAAAGCGTCCTAGGTACTCCTAGGGAGCCCTTTCTTGTGTGCATATGTGTTTTGTACAAAGTGATGTTTACAAACAAATAGAATGGGGAGATGAGAAAAGAATTCATTAATTATATTTTTGTGTTTGACAAGACCTTCGGACTTGTGCCTACGTACCAACATAAAAATGAGGGATCAAAACCTTGTAGTTCATGATATAAATTTCAAAGTGGATGCATTGCTTTTAATCAAAAATTAAGTTTGAAAGGCACAAGGTCCTAGAAAATGGTTTGAATGAGTTAGTTCTTTTTGGCTTTTGAAAATTTTAAGTCAAGTATAATTAAATTTATTTACAAGTTTGATTTAACAAAAGAAGTTTAAAAATGCAATGACATAAGGCCAAAGTTTCTAGTTTGCAAAGGGTCAAAGTTTAGAAAATTAAAAGTTCAAACAAAGAAGTTTTAAAAGGAGGGAGAGATTTTGAAATTAAAGAGATGGGGAGAAGATGAAGAGACTAATCCTAAGCATAAATTTAAAAGTTAAGAGTTGAAAAGATCTGACTGATGGGTAGCAATCCAATAGACAAGAATGCCATATAGAAACCCCAAATTCCCTTGGATATTAAAATCAAGCAACAAACAATGCAGGCAATATTAACTTGAAGAGCAAGGCATCAAATAAAGATAGCCACATCCAAGCTTTAGCCACTCCATAATCTTCTTCAAATTGGCCTATGTAGCAGATGAATTCCACAAGTCACATGTTCAAAATAACAGCTTCACAATGATCATGTTGCAGATGAACTCAGATGGATCTTCAATGATATATCAGATGAAGTTTCAAATTGCAAGCACTTGGTTACATGAAAGTTGGCATTGGCCAAGTCCTTTTTGCATATGGATTTTGCCTAGATTCTAAGTCCAATTGTCCAAGATCAAACCAACAGTCCACACAATAGTTTTTTAGGGCTTATGTTTCTTATTATGTACATTGATGGTCAAAGACCACACAAACAAACAAAATATGCACAAACAAGATATATCACACAATATGGTCCAAGTGGACAAAGTGAAAAGGCATTAATATAAACAATTAGAATGGTATGAATAATGGCAAATGAATAGAGCTTAAAAATTAAAGTGCATTAAAAGTAAATGGCTTGAAATTAAATGTTAGTTGTTAATGAGTTAGAAGTTAGTATTTGCTTTTGCTTTTGCTTTTCATTTTAAGTCATTCTTTGGAGAACACTCAACCCACTTATCACAAGCATGGATCCTTGAACCAAGACATTTTCCAAAGGAAGGAAAAAATGCCAAGTTTCCATACAATACCATGAAAGAGGGGAGACTTACAATCTCACTAACTAGAATGCTATGCCTTTTTGTGTCAAAAATTTAGCGCTATGTTAAGAAATCGTAATTGGACTTATTTAGAAGTCACAACTATTTGAGGTCGGGCAATAGAATTTTGGTGTTAATGCATGTTAGAGACATAATATAATGGCCTATGCTCATGAAACATACCACACACAAAAAGAATATGCAAAAGAGGTGGCCTAATCTCATCCATACTTATGTTGATTTTTCAATCAACTAGCCTTAGGACTTTGAGATATCATTGGCCAAATGAGATGGATGCATAAAAAAGGGGAATTAGATGAAGAGGGAGGGGAATATATCAAAACTCAAATTGGTCAAAGGAGGACTTTTACCAAATTAAGATCATTAATTCATTTTGGAAGATGGAATGTACATTCCATCAATCTCCTAAATCCAATGATCTTAACCTAGGAAAGTCAAATCAACCTTGACCAAGGTCCAACAACACAAGCCAAACTTATACAAATCATCAAGATAGCTCAACACAATTATTTGACATTTATTCAATTTAAAAATACTAAAAATAATGCATTAAATTAAATATGGTTTGTCAAATTCCTAAAATCTCATCAAAACACCAAAGAAATGGCCATGAGATTTATCATAGGTCAAACAAGGTCAAAGGACCTTGGAGAAAAAATTTCAGAATTTTTGGAGACTTAAAAGTATTTTTAAACAATTAAAAATATTCACAAAATCAATTAAATCATGAAAAATATTAATAATGATCCAAAAAATAATTTTAATTCAGAATATGAAAGAAGAATTTATTTAAAATTTTTTGGTGAAACTCTCATATTTTTTGGATCAATATTAAAATTAACATGAATTAATGAAAATCAAATGAAATAAAATGAAAATCAGAAAATAAAAAAAAACGCGGACCACTTGATCTCCCTCATTAATTGAGGTGGCAGATCAAGTGGTCTAACACGCGCGTTCCACCAAACACACGAGTCAGCGCGCCATACCAATGGTATTCAAAAGCAATGCTCAAGATTAAAACAATTTAAACAAGATCAATGGCTCAGAACCTATCCAGCACATCACTGGCGCAGGACCTCCGGTCACCTTCTCAGGTGAGGTCAACCGGACTGGTTCACTCATCACCATCAAGAAAATGAAAAAAGAGGACATGATCTGAAAGAAAAAATGGCGTAAAGCACGAATCTGACCTCAATTTCAACTAACTCCAAATATATAGAAAGATATGAGGAGTTGAATTTTGAGGTGTGTCAACCGAGTTGCTCCGATTTGACCTCAAAGCAACTCAATCTTCTTGCCTACATTGGTAGGACTTCAGACAACCAAAGATCCAAGAGAATTGATGAGAATTGAGTGAGAATCGAAGAGAGGAAGATTTATGAAAATTACCTTCAATGTTGTGCAGAAATGGATCTTGCTTGCTTCAAACTTGACTTGATCATACTCGAGGAGCTTGCAGAAGTGGTTTGGCAATGGTACAAATCTTTGGATCCTGGAGTTTTTGAATCTCCAAAAAGTGAGATTCAAACTCAATTTTTAGGTTGAAAATTCTCAGGTTTTCCTTTGAATTGTGAGGCTTTCAATGGGGGGCAAAGCTGGCACGTAAGGTGTGTTTGAAATAACCTCAGAGGCCTTGTATTTATAGCATTTGGGATTGATAATTGCACACTTGAAAAATTGCTAAATTTGGCAAGGGTGATGCACAAGCTTGCATGGGCGTGTACAGGCCCATGAAGCAATCCATTATAATCCAATTGCAACTGTATTGAAGTTTAGATCATGCTTGAATGGCAAGGCAAGGTGAAATGGAGTTTTGGATGTTTGATTTTCGCCAATGATGCTGACCTGTTAAGACCATGGGCAGCCCTAGCAAACCTCATCCAAAATGCATGAAATATGACTCTTTGGAAATATTAGATAAAGGGGAACAAGTTTGATGTTGAACACTTTTTCATTTGGGACTTGGATCATGGTGAATTTTGAGGTGGAAGTTTGAATATTCCACCTTACTTAACTTTTTATGTGAGCTCCAAATGAGAAACGTGTATTCATCAAAGTTTTATCTCTTTCAAATTCCTTCAAAATCGTCACCAATTTCATGTCATTTGGATTTATAATGATAGAGTTATGCATTTTTGAAGTTGAGGAAAATCACTTGTTCAATGGTATAGGGCAAAAATGACCTATAATGTATCCTCATATAACATGCTCATAAAAGTTGATTTAGCTCTCACTCAAAACATAAAAGTTGAAGCAGACATATTTAATTTAATTGTGCAACTTGTAAATATTTCATATCATAAATATTGAGAAAGTTATGGCCTTGGGAAGTTGACTTTCAAATTAGGGTTTAAACAAAATGACCTATAATGTTTCAACATAAAAAATGATTTTCCAAGCAAAACTAGCTATAGGTATCAACATGAAAGTTGTTTGGAATGTCATTTATAGTAACTTTGATCTTGGAATCATTTTCATATGGTGAAAATTGTAGGAGATAGGGTCTAGGGAGACCCAGTTTTGATCAGATGAATTCATCTGGCCAACCACCACCAACCAACTTGCTAACCTTCAATTCTCTTGACTTTCTAGGCTCATGGTAGACCATATATGCATAAGATGATGAATGTTTAAGTGTCCCTTGAGAAATTTGATCAATTGGTGAGATAGCTTGTTGGAGAAGTTACTTAAGATACCTAGTCAAACTAGGGTTTCCAAGGCAAATCACCTCCAAACTCTTGAAGAATACTTGATCAATATAACATGTAGAGATCATTGGGACTCATGCATGATGCTTAGAGACATTGTGGATTAATCCTTGTTTGTGCTCTTAGCCATGAGGGTCTTAAACCCTAGATGTAAACTTGATAGATCAATGGGGATCATGCCCTACCTACAAAAGAGTTAGGCAAATGCAAAGACATATTTTTGGTATTTTGGTTAGTAAAATGATAATATACAAGTATGATACAATCACATAGTGCTTGGTGATCTCTCCCCAAACAAACCTAATGAAAGAGGGGTAATCAGAATGCCAAGGTATGATCCCAATGCTAATGCATGTGATGAAATTGCATGAGGGATCTTAGGGTCAAAATAGGGTCTTACAGCTCACCCTGTTTAAGGATATTCTAATTGAGGAGGTGAAGGTTAAAATCTTCATATTGACTTAGTAGAATGAGCTTAAATAACAACATATAGAAACATATTTTGGTCCCTAAGAGACCTTATGATGCACATGATATGAATGTAAAAGCGAATTCTCTGTGGGGGAAATGTTGCCACAAAGGAAAAGAAATCAGAGAGACCGAATATCTGCAAGAGCTTAATGCATTCCATAAGGGAAAACTCACTTGGGAGACAGAGACTCTGGGGGATAAAAGAGATTGTGCGTAGGCCAGGCTACGACTTTTAAAAACTACTGGGGGACTCAAAGGAATTCCATAAAAAATGGAAAGACTTAGCCAGGGAAACAAAACATCTGCAGGGGAAACAAGTAGATCAAGGTAAAGTTGAAGTACTTGAATCATTACAGGAAAAAAGATTCCACTAAGGAAATGTGCACTCAACTCAACTGGGGAAGAAATAAACTTCCACACAGGAGGAGCAGAAATCTATTATCCACTACCTGTTACTGGGTAAGGAGATAATAAAGATCTGACAGAGAGGACATCCTTCATCGGTTATGATGAACATATCAAGGATGACTCGCTGAGAACCACCAATAGGGAGTATTCATTACCAGTTACTGGGTAAGAATAGCCTTGTCGGGGAAAACTGCAGAAAATAGGATTTACAACTATCAATTACTGGGTAGAAGACCAAAGATGAGAATACCTGACACCGGTTAGGGTGAACATATCAAGGATAAACTCAGAAGGGAAGAAAATCCGTCATCGGTTAAGATGAACATATCAAGGATAGACTTTCCTGGGATGTCAAGGAGGATATCCGTCATCAGTTAAGATGAACATATCAAGGATAAACCAACTGAGCAAAAAGTAGGAATTACATCTATCGAATGCTGGATAGAATACCATCAAAGAGAAAATCCATCATCGATTAGGATGAACATATCAAGGATAGACTCTTGTTGAGGAGCAAAATAGGAATTACATCTATCAGTTACTGGATAGAATACCACAAAGAGAAAACCCGTCACCGGTTAGGATGAACATATCAAGGATTGACTCTGCAATGGGGAAAGAAAAAAAGGATTTACAACTACCGGTTACTGGGTAGAAGACTGCAAAGAGAAGGAAACCCGTCATCAGTTAGGATGAACATATCAAGGATTAGCTCTCTGGGGAACAAAATAGGGATTACAACTACCTTTTTACTGGGTAGAATACCAAAGATGAGAATATCCGTCATCGGTTAGGATGAACATATCAAGGATAAACTCAGATAGGGGAAGAAAATATCCATCATCGGTTAGGATGAACATATCAAGGATATTCTTCCGGGAAGAGAATGAATCCATTGGGGACTCTACCGATGGGGAAAATAGGGGTACCTTTACTGGGTATTGGGCAAGAAGTAACAAACTGCAAACTAAGAAGAATATTACCAGTTACAGGGTAATAAACTCTTAGGGGACCCAAAGTATCTATCTAGGTAAGAACTAGAAAGAAACGGTCAACCAAGACTCAACCCAATGAGGATATAACTCAAGGGGAGGGATTCCATCCAGATAATCCACTGGGGAGGAAACTAAAACAAAAATCTTCCACGAGGAAATAACATAGTGGGGAAAGGAGAAAGGTTAAAGTCTTTCTGCTTGAGGGGCCGACACTCTACAATTGAAGGAGGACAGACGCCCGATTTGTATGGGGATAAAGTACCGCCATAACAGAGAATAAGAATCTCAAACAATGAATCAACCAATATGATGATATAATCATGCGATGAGTGTATATGTATATGTATATATGATGATTATGCTGACAAAATGATCGCAAAGGATACAAAGGTGTCGAAAAAATTTGAATCATCGATACAACCCTCGGTCAATCCACAAAAGAGGGGAACAACTGTCGGGGAAAAGAGATCACTATCCCAAAGGCTCAACCCAAGTTGGGGAAGGAGGATATCTGTTAAGGAAAGGAGACGTTATCAAATCTGCGGGGAACACTGTAGCGGGAAATTCATGATCATCAAGCTATTGACAAGCTAGAGATCAATTAACAAGAGTCGTCACCGCGCTTTTATTGTTTGCAAGGGAAAAGAGAAAAAGTACGAACAAAACCCAAATAATAAGAAGTTTTCAAATAAAACCTAATAAAATTCAGAGATCACAGGTAAGGGGGTTGGTTACACAGAGGGAAGGTGTTAGCACCCAAAGTGTCCTAGGTACTCCTAGGGAGCCCTTTTTGTGTGCATATGTATTTTGTACAAAGTGATGTTTACAAACAAATAGAATGGGGGGATGAGAAAAGAATTCATTAATTATATTTTTTGTGTTTGACAAGCCCTTCGGACTTGTGCCTACGTACCAACATAAAATGAGGGATCAAAACCTCGTAGTTCGTGATACAAATTTCAAAATGGATCCATTGCTTTTAAGAAAAATTAAGTTTGAAAGGCACAAGGGCCTAAAAATTGTTTGAATGAGTTAGTTCTTTTTGGCTTTTTGAAAGTTTAAGTCGAGTATAGTTAAGTTTATTTAAAAGTTTGATTTAAGAAAATAAGTTTGAAAATGCAATGGCATAAGGCCAAAGTTTCTATCTTTTTTGTTTGTAAAAAATGGTCAAAGTTTAGAACAAAAATAGTTCGCACAAAGAAGATTTGAAAATAGAGGGAGAGATTTTGAAATTTAAGAAATGGGGAGAAGATGAAGAGACTACCCTATGCACAAAAATTAAAAGTTTAGAGTTGAAAAGATCTGACCAAATGGGTAGCAATCCAATAGACAAAAATGTCAATAGAAACCCAGAATTCCCTTGGACTTTTTATAATCAAGCAACACACAAATGCACAATTATATTCTCTTGCAGAGCAAGGCATCAAATAAAGATGGCCTCATCCAAGCTTATCCATTCCATGATCTTCTTCAAAACAACCCATGTAACAGATGAATTCCACAAGTCACAGGTTCAAAATAACAACTTCATAATGATCATGTTGCAGATGAATCTTAGAGAGATCTTCAAAGATGTATCAGATGAATTTCAAATTGCAAGTACTTGGTTCTTCAACAAGTTGGCATTGGCCAAGTCCTTTAGCTTAGGGAGGTTGCCTAGATTCTAAGTCCATTTGTCCAAGATCAAGCCAATAGTCCACTCAAAAGTTTTTTTAGTGTTTTTATGATTATTATGTACATTAATGGTCAAAGACCGCACAAACAAACAAAGTAACACAAATACAATATATCACACAATATGGTCCAAATGGACAAAGTGAAAATTACATTAACATAAACAATTAGAATGATATGAACAATGACAAATGAAATAAAGTGCTAAAAGTAAATTGCATTGAAGTAAAAGCTTGAAATTAAAAGTTAATAGTTAGTAAGTTAGAGGTTAGTTTTGTTTTGTTTTTGATTTTCAAGACATTCTTTGGAGAACACTCAACCCACTTATCACAAGTATGTATCCTTAAACCAAAACATCTTCCAAAGGAAGGAAAGAAGGCCAAGTTTCCACATAATACCATGAAAGAGGGGAGACTTATAATCTCACTAACTAGAATGCTTATGCCTTTTGTGTCACAAATTTAGCGCTATGTTAAGCAATCGTAATTGGACTTATGTAGAAGTCACAACTATTTGAGGTCGGGCAATAAAATTTAGGTGTTAATGCATGTTAGAGACATAGTATAATGGACTATGCTCATGAAACATACCACACACAAAAAAGAATATGCAAAAGGTGTGGCCTAATCTCATCCATACTCATGTCAATTTTTCAATCAACTAGCATTAGGACTTTGAGATGTCATAGGCCAAATGGAACGAATGAATTAAGAAGAGGAATGAGATGAAGTGGGAAGGGGATCAATGAGATCACAAATTGATCAAAGGAGGACTTTTATTAAATTAATATCATTCATTCATTTTGGGAGATGGAATGTACATTCCATCAATCCCCTAAATCCAATGATATTAACTTGACAAAGTCAAATCAACCTTGACCAAGGCCCAACCACAATAAGCAAACTCATACAAGTAAATACAAATGGTCAACAAAATTTAATTGGCATTTATTCAATTAAAAATAATAAAATAATGCATTTAAATCAAATATGTTTTGTCCAATTCCTAAAATCTCATCAAAACACCAAAGAAATGGCCATGAGATTTATCATAGGTCAAACAAGGTCAAAGGACCTTGGAGAAAAAATTTCAAAATTTTTGGACATTAAAAAGTGATTTTAGACAATTAAAAACAAATGCAAAATCAATTAATTCATGGAAAATATTAATAATGATCCAAAATATAATTTTAATTCAGAATATGAAAGAGAAAAATATTTGAATTTTTTTGGTGAAAGTCTCATATTTTTGGGATCAATATTGAATTTAATATGAATTATTGAAGAAAATACAATTAAAATAAAAAATCAGAAAATATAAATTACGTGGACCATCAGATCTCCCTCATTAATTGAGGTGGCAGATCTGGTGGTCCCTAGCGCGCATTCCACAATGGACCTTTGTCAGCGCGTGGCTGTAAGACCCCAATTTTGTCCCTAAGATCCCTCACAGCATCATATCATATCATTGCATAGCCTGAAGGATCATTGGACACCTTGCTTCCTTCCCTGTGGGTAGGATCTCTTTTGAGAGTGATTCTTGATCACCAAGCATTGCTTGCATTTGTGTATCATTGCTTTTCTTTTAATCACTAACCAAAAATGTACAAAAATATATCATCTAACATTTGTTTTGCAGCTTAAGCAATCAACAGGTCAAGGCAATTCAAGTGAATCCTTTGTGCAGGAGATGATGGTATTTTCTTGGTACAAGGGTCATGTGATCATTATATGGAGCTTATATGAGCTATAGGTTCATTTTGGAGCAAATTCCCCAAGTGGTTGAAGCTCAAGTTCATCAGAACATGTTCAGGTCATCTAAGGGCCAATGCAGTCAACTGAAAGTCAACTGAGGACTTTGAGTGTGAGAATTGAGTTTCTTCATCTCATTCATGTCCAAACAATGCTTATTCATCATACCAAACATCAATGTTGAAGAATTTGAAGTCAAGTCAAAAGTTTCCCAAAATGGAAAGTGACCTATAATTTCAAGTTTCCAAAAATGGAAAGTTTTTGGTCCAACTTCAACTCAACTTTCCAACATCAAATAAGCTTCAAATGAATTTTTGTCCAACATGGAAGTTTAAGATCTCTCTCTCTCATTTCCAAAAAGTCCAAGATCATGAGCATATGATGAATGGTTGAGGAGATATGATCAAATCATTGCCAAGTGTGCATGGAACTTCAAAAGGGCATAACTTTTGGTTCATAACTCCAAATTGAGTGGCTCTTCTTGCATTTTTCTTCTCATGACATGAAATTTCCAAATCATTCATCACATTGCTTGAAATTGCATCATGTGATCATTTGTTCTTTCATGCTTATTTTGGAGGGAATTTTGCAAATTCAAAATTGGTGCATTGTATGGACAATTTACCATTGCTAACATGTGCATGGGAAGATTTTAAATGAATTTAAGCTCTCATTTGGCACTGTTCACGTGGGATTACTCCATGCACCACCAATTTTCACATTTTGCCAAAACACCTTATTTTTGCTAATTCCAAATTAACCATTGCTAATTAACATTTTCAGTAGGATTAGGACTTCATATAAATACATAATCCTAACAGAATTTGAGAGATTCACCATTTTTAGATCTAGTTTTCATCTCACACCAAATTTTTCTCTCAATTGGAATTTCAATTTCTTCCACATAGCACCTTGATTTTATTGAAGAATCATGATCAGTGAGCTTGATTGAGTGTGGATCCAACTTTTGTTTGAAGAATTCGAGCCATAATCCAGCCCTTGAATCTCAAGAACACAAACATGGAAGTGGTGAATTGAGCTGGATCTAGGACGTGCCAAGCCTCAATTACTACACAAAGCTTCAAGTCATCATCTCAGGAGTTGAATTGGATCATTTGAAGCCTTGGATCGTGCGTTTTCAGGAACTGCTCTTCAAGAGGTCAAGTTTTCGAATCTCATAATTCTTAAATTCATTGACATGATAGCGTAGATCTTGTGTTGCTGATAAATCTGATGGAAATTTCATGTGAAATGGATGAGAAATGGATGAGTTATGCTTGATTAAAGTTTTGTGCATCAAAATGTTTTTGCTCGAATCTCTTAATCCATGGCTTGTTATGATTAATGGATGTTAGATTTGGTTTGTGCTTGAAATAACGGTTCGAATGATGTTAAGTTTGGCCAAATCTGGAAAAATTTCTGTTGATGCATTGCTGTTGCTCTGCCGTCTTCGCGAGGAAGACGGTTGTTTCCTCCTATCACCGCCGTCTGTGCGTCCATTTGGGTTTTTGTGTGCTGGATTCCACATGTGCGTCCATTTGGCTAAACGATTGGCCAATATTCTCTTGACCGAGCGCCACATGCGCTTTGACTGTGACATGGAAGCCTAGTCATAAATGAAACTACAGCGTTTCATGTGTACACGCATCGATTCCATGCTTTGGCATTTTGGTTTTTTATTCATTCAGCGCCTGATTTTTTGATTATGCACCTACTTCGATTCCTGATGGCCACATATTTTCAAATTAAATCCAACTTTAACCTTTCCCTCCATTTTATGTACATGATCATTTTAATTCAAATATTTCTTTGCCAACTTTGAAAATTCATAATAAATTGAAAAATGATTCAAATAATTCCAGGTTTTTTGCTATATGATCCTTGAATTGTCTTCTATTTTTTGATGCAAATTTCTGGAATTGTGCCTGGCTAGATTTTGAATTGTGTTAGACTATGTAAACATGTGTGCATATGTGATATTGCCTTGTTCTTTCCATTGTGAAATGCTTGATATTGATCCAAATGCCATGAAATTTTACATGATGATTCTTAACATGTTGATGGATGTTTGAGGCTTGATTGTGCATTTTTCTCATGTTCCATCCCTATATTATGTACATGTTTGTATGGTGTGACAATGTATGTCACACAATTGGATGTCCTACTTGATCATTTTCATTGATAGACCAATTGATCTTTTCTGTTTACAATTTTTGGTATGATGATTGTATTGGACATGTTGTATGCTCATAAAAATTTCCATAATTGTTTGAATAATTTCTGTTTTGATTTGGAATTTTCATTCTCAATGTCCAAATGTATGCTTTGAATTTGCCTTTGACTTCTCTTGCTTATTACATGCCCTTGCTTGATGATTTTGATTTGGTCCTTTTTCGGACATGTTCATGATTGATTAAAATTGATTCATGTTGAGTTTTAGATTTTGTTTTGAATTTTTTTCTTCACTTTTGACCCTAGGCTTTGCCTTAGGGGTTTGGACTCACATTTTGAGCTGTGCATTTCAGGTTTTCAAGCAATTAGCCACATTGGTTGATATGATCTCATCACTTGAGATACAAGTTATTTTGGTTGACTAACCTTGCTGTTTTGTAGGTCTTGTGGATGGTGAATCAATTTAGTTTGCTTGCACCTTATGCCTTGCACCATTGTTGTCTGATGATTGGTTGTCTGACTGTTGTTGATTGTTTAGTTTGTCTGAATGTAAATATTGACTGGTTTAGCTTTTCTTACAGGTACTTTAGCCGCTTTAACTCATTATTTGAGTCGCTTTGCTTTCCTTGTGGTTGGCATACCACTTAGGTAAATTCCTAATCTCCATGTAGTCTGGAAGACCTGTCATGTTATTTTGGCAGGCACCTGTCTGAAGCCCTCCTTAAGAGGCCATGTCTTTGTTTGTTTAATTTTGTGCTAAGCAGGTTAAGTCCTCTTAAGAGGAAATCGGCAGATAGAAGGGATGTGCAATCCATCCCCTGCTATTCAGTTGTGTCTTTCATCTTGCTCACACCATGTGTTGATGCATTTTGAATAAAAACCCAAAATCTTGTATATAGAGTCAGTCATTGTGGAATAGAGATCCTCATCCTGAACTCCCACACCTTCTATTGATTCAAGCTCACCCAGGCCCGGGTTAAGAGCTATGAGGCATAACCCTCATCTCCATTTCATCTGCTCACCCTAACTCTCAATGTTAGAGGTTAAGAGCCTGACTACCCATTCCAGTATTTGGCTTGTTTGTCAAGGTCGATATGACCCCTTGACTAAAGCCCAACCTTGCTTGAGCCCCTTGGTTGTGTATAGTGTGTGATAATTGACTGCTTGTTGCTTATTTGTCCATCTGTGCATAATTGTTTGTGTGTGCCTTTGTGCATTTGTTTTCATTAATTGTATATCATTTCATGATCATTGTTCATACTTTGTGACATCTTGTTTTGTCCATTGAGGAGTCAATTGTAAGTCCAGCTATTGGCATTTGTTTCCTGTGATTTGGTAGGAGTTGGAACTAAGACCATTGATTGGCATTCCATTTCCTTGGAGTTGAGTGTAAGACCATTTATTGGAAACTTGTTTCCTCTTGCTTATTGCAGTTGTTTCCTTTGCTTTGTGAGGCTAGTGTAAGTCCATTGATTGGCACCTGGTTTCCATGTTTTCTTTGTTTTGTGAGGCTAGTATAAGTCCATAGATTGGCATCTGGTATCCATCTTTGTTTTGTGAGTCTGGTATAAGTCCATTGATTGGCATCTGGTTTCCTTTTATTTTGGTTATCTCTGATACATGCTTTATCTTGTTTTGCCTTTGTGTTGCCTAATTCTAAAGGAACTTCCTTGGATCATTTCTATGATTTTGAGAAAGCAACTCCTATCTGTGGCTTTGCCCCTTAACCCTCACCCTTTTGTGCTTGATCCTTGAACCTTGTTTTCATCCTTAACCCAAAACCAGAAAACCTTTGTGCAAACATTCTCACTTGTTTTCAAAACTAGAAACCTAGGCCTTAAGCCTTTGATTTTCAAACTTCATTTTCTTTTAATACTCATTGTGAATAAACTTTAATGTCAACTTTGACCATCTTTTGTGAATACTCCTAAATGGTTAATTTCACTCACTCAATTGTTTTTGTGGCTCTTGTCCACTTCTTGATAAGTTTTCATGCATTAGCTATAGATCTGAATTATCATAGTGGTTGATGTAAATCTCACCACATCCTTAGTGATTGAATTGTAAGACTTCCATGCTTATTATAGGGTTAACCCCTCACTAGCATGTTGAAGCTGTTCTCACATGGTGGATTGTTGGTTCAGGTTGAGTTTTCTCCCGTTGATAATATAAGACCTTAAAGGCTTTTGTTTAAAATCAATCCACTCACTGTTTGGAAATCTTTTAGCCGAACTACGGCGTTTTGATCCTTATCTTTCATGAAAGGTACGTAGGCAATGGTTTTCATCCATCCAAACACAAAAATAATAAAAATTGTATATTCTTCTCTCATCCCTTCAATCAATGTTTGCACAAAAATATTTCATAAACAAATAAATTGATACAACAAGTTGTGAAAAGAGATTCCCTTAGAGTACTAAGGATGTTGTGGGTGCCTAACACCTTCCCACAACATAATTACCCCCTTACCCAGATCTCTGACCTTTTATTAGTTTTCTATGCGTGAAACTTCTTAGGCTTTTGTTCGCTTTCTAGCCATTCCTTTGGAAAAATAGAAGTGCGGTGGCGACTCTATCTTTGTATGCTTTGCTTTTGATTTAATCAATAAATCTAAAGTGATGAATACACCGCTACAGTGGCAAATGTGGTAATCAACATTAACGCTCAGAATTAGAACGTGAGAGAAGGATCATGTGGTTCAGATGCTAGCCAAGTCATCGCCGGAGCCAGAGCTCCGATCATCTTCTCCGGTGGACCTTACCGGACTGGTTCACCATGAACCATCACCATAATGAAAAACAAGGACATGATCTTGAAGAAAAAATGGCACTGAGCTCGAACCTGACCTCCATTCATTCCAACTCCAAGTATATTGAGAGATATGTGGAGTTGAAATTTGAGGTACATGAACTGAGTTGCTTCGATTTGACCTCAAAGCAACTCAATCTTCTTGCCTATATTGGTAGGACTTCAGACAACCAAAGAATCAATAGAATTGAGCAAGAATTTAAGAGAATCGAAGAGTTCAAAATTTCTGAAAATTACCTTCAATGGAGGCCTGGATTTGTCTTGATCTTGATCTTGCTTGTGCTTGGACTCACTCCACTTGCTTGCAGGAAGAGGATTGAATGGTTAAGAAGCAATGGATTCCTGGAGAATTGAATTCCAAAACATTGGAGATTCAAGCTCAAATTCAAGAGAATTTATCAGGCTTATCCTTTGAGAATTGAGGCTTTGCAATGGGGGATCAAAGCTGGCGCGATTGTGTGTTAATTTCTGAGCAATTGAAGCTCTATTTATAGCTGAATTGGTTGATAATTGCACACTCTCTTTCACTTTCCTATTTTGGCAAATGGTGATGTAATGGTGCATGGGCGCGTATAGGCCCATGAAATGATTGCCAAAGGTCCATAATTGAAGATCAGATGCTTTAAAGTAAGCTTGGATTGCAAGGCACATGTGCATTGATGCTTGAAGATTGATCCATGCCAAATGATATCAGTCTGTTTAAGCCATGCGCAGCCTATGCATTTCTCATCCAAAATGAATGAATTTGAGCTCTTTGGAAAGGTGAGATCAAGAGGAACAACTTTCATGTTCAACAATTTTTCATTTGTGTCGCAACCTGAAAAATACAGTGTGCGAAAAAACAATCGGCGAAAGAAAATGACAGAAGAGTCGCCACCGTGCGTTATTTATCCCAAAGGAGGGAAAGGAAACGCTCGAAGTAAACCTGAAAAGAGGAAAGGAAAAGACAAGGTCTCGCAACCAAATCTTGGGTTCGGGAGTCGGTTATGCGAAGGGAAGGTATTAGCACCCTTACGCATCCGTAGTACTCTACGGGATCCACTTTTGTAGTTCTTGTCTAAAGGGTGTGAGTTTATCTTGTGCTGTTTACTAAAAAAGGGGGTTAAATCAAAATGACTCGCGCGAATGTCGCATCCACTGCATACGTATCTCATCTGAATATGAGAATCAGAGTCTTCATAGCTCGGCTGACCTATGGGTTGGGGGGATGTGTGCTCGCTAAGACATCGCGTCTTATGCCTACGTATCTCATCTGGAATGAGAATCAGAGCAAGCCGTAGTTCGGCTAACTACGGGGTTATGGATTGGGTTTTGGACGAACGACGTCACTATGCAATCTACCGGATGCTCGACCTTTGGAGACTTACTCGCCTGTAGTAGAAAGAGTTAACGTGTTCTTAGGAGAAGAAAAATCAATGAGTTGGTAGGGTTAGGGATGCTCAGGCAAAAGGGAAATCCTAGACGAAGGAACCTGCATAAAGTAAACACACAAAACATTGCCTCCTATCGAGGTCTTCCAGCTAAGAAAGCGGTAAAAATACGGGAAAATGTAAAAGTACCACACGGATAAAGATCCGAAGTAACAATAATTAACGGAACAAGGAAACCCTGAGATCCTTCCAAGCTAACACCATCAAAGAAAGTGAGTCAGTACAGGTAATCGGAATGAAACCTCCAGGTGGTATCCCACAAATAAAGTGGAACACCAGGCAAACCATCTCTGCAAGAGTCATATGAGCCCCCACAAAACAAAACTCAACAAACAGGTTAGAGAAACAAAATAGGGTAACCAAGAGTTGCCCCCAAATCAAAATGTAACCACATGAATCATGCCATTAAAATTCACAAAAAGCTCACAAAAAGCAACCAAGGGTAGGAGGCCTAAACCTCTTGTCAAACACATGCATCAAAAGGGTATCAAATTCAGCCATAATACCTCATACATTTAGAGCATTCAAATTAAAGGCATAAAGATGATGGATATAGGGCAAACCTGATTGGAGAGATCGGTTGAAATCAAATGGCACGGCTGGATTTGCAAACCAATGTTAGGGTTTGCTTGAGCTGAAAGTGTGTGAGTCAGAATGAACCTTTCAGAGTTGCCTGGAGGTTGCTCTGAACTCTGTTAGCTCTTCTCTCACTATCTTTTTCCCCAGGGTTCTTCTCTCACTATCTTTTTCCCAGATAGGGTAATAGGAATAGAATGAAATTTTGTTTCACTGAAACTCTGAATTTATAACCTGATTTTTGTGGACCTGTGGACTCAAATGAGAGAGGTCCAAGTCCAAGATTTTTTTCTTTTATTTATTTATTTATTTTTTTCGTTTTTTTTTCGTTATTTTTTTTTTTTTTTTTCAAAACACGTGGGCTTCGCCTAGCGAGCATGCCAGCTCATGAACAAACCTTTGCTCCTTCAAGATTAACGTTTTGACTGATGAATAGACCCCTGTTGGAAGTAACTCAAGTCTTTCCCTTGTGTTGACTGATCATCTAAATAGAGCCCACGAAGTGTCCTGGATGATGTTCAAGCTTCTTGGATCCGATTCCGATTGCCATGATGAAATGCAAATGCTAAATGACCTAAAAATGAATGCATGCATGAGGTGTAAAGCATATGTTTCCAGGAAAAATGAAGGGTAAATTTTGGGGTATTACAGCTGCCCCTATTCAATCAACTGAAGACCTGGAAAGAAGATAGCATTTGCATTTCGTGTTTTCGAGGTATCAAGGGATTGAATACAATAAAAGCCCGAAAATTTGCACTGAAGTGAAGTGAAGTAACAATGCCTGTCAGAATCGGCAAAGAGGTGGTCTTGAAAGAAGAATCCGTCTGGTACGGTGAGAGTCAATCTGAATACCGAAAAAGAATGTTAACCTGGATACCAAAATAAATGGTAACACAGAAATAACCATGGCCTGAATGCCGCTCATCAGTCTGAATACCGAAAAAGAATGTTAACCTGGATACCAAAATAAATGGTAACACAGAAATAACCATGGCCTGAATGCCGCTCATCAGTCTGAATACTGGAAATGACTTCGATCTGAACATCGGGAGATATGAGATTATTAATATCGGTCTGAACACCGAGAGGCTGGCCTGAATGCCACAAGTTGCGTTGACCTGAACGTCGGAAACTTCTTCGATCTGAACATCGGAAAATTGGCCTGAACGCCACAAGTTGCATCGACCTGAATGTCGGAAACTTCTTCGATCTGAACATCGGAAAACTGGCCTGAACGCCATAAGTTGCATCGACCTGAACGTCGGAAACTTCTTCGATCTGAACATCGGAAAACTGGCCTGAACGCGGTAAGTTGCATTGACCTGAACGTCGGAAACTTCTTCGATCTGAACATCGGAAAACTGGCCTGAACGCCACAAGTTGCATCGACCTGAACGTCAGAAACTTCTTCGATCTGAACATCGGAAAACTGGCCTGAACGCCACAAGTTGCATCGACCTGAACGTCGGAAACTTCTTCGATTTGAACATCGGAAAACTGGCCTGAACGCCACAAGTTGCATCGACCTGAACGTCGGAAACTTCTTCGATCTGAACATTGGAAAACTGGCCTGAACGCCACTTCGGTCTGAATACCGGAAACTTCATGCCTGTCAGCATCGGCAGAACTAGGGAACGATAATAGAGGCGGCGCATGGGCCAATGACACTTGCTGGGGATAACAAAGGTAAGTCATGAACAATCTTCAGTATGAGTACTAGAAACAACTTCTGGCTTATCACGTGGGATACCGAGAATGTTTTATGTTTACATGCGTATGTTTGAATTTTTCAATGGCGTAATGCTCCATGAAAATGGAAATGCTACGCGATTTGGGAGGATGCAATGCAATATGATTCTACATGCAGGGATGCGAAATGCTGGGTAGAATGCCAAACTGAGGCAAGGGGATCTGCTGGGAAAATGATCACCATCTTCTGGACCCTGGCAAGGCTGCTGGAGATGCACAGCGCAAAGAATTCTGTGGGGAAATGACCCGCCACACGATGTTCTAGCAATGAAGAAATACCGAGATTCTGACTGGGGAGAGAACGACACTGAAAACCTGCTGTTGGGGAAAGCGATAGTGGTTCTGGCAACCACGATCTGCGAGAGATGACTCAGCAGGGGAAGCAAACACCGATACGGTACCGAGGTTCTGCTTCAAGGAAAGAAACCATGGATCTGGCATTGGGATTATCGATCTGGCCTCGAACTCTGAGGAGCAGCCGCTTCTGCTGGGAAGACACAGTCTGGCACTGTCAACTCCGCTGGGGGTATATAGTCTGACACTGTCAACTCTACTGGGGAGTGTATAATCTGAAACCACCGCTTGGGGGGAGGTACAGTGGTGAGAACCTGCTGGGGATTGAAGAATCCAACGCTCTGATCAGCTCTGCAGGGATAAGATACCGAATTCGTCTGTTGGCGAAAAAACATTCACGATCATCTGCAGGGGATTTTAAGGAAATGCCCCGAGGGTACCTGTTCTGAATAGACGATCCAAAGCACTTAAAATTTACAGCAATTTTAAAGTTTATTAAGCATTTACCTGTAAAGCTCTTATGTGTCATGATGCAATGTTTATCAAAAAATTTGGACGTCATTTTTGCAAACAAAATAGAAAAATGAAAATGAAAACAGAGATATACTAAATAACATGATTTTATTGATTGAACGGCCTCTGAATAGGCATTTACATCAGGAAGCAATCCCTGGAAAGAGGTAATCGCACAACAGATAAAAACAGACATTAATCTAATGGCAATGTGAAATGGATTTCTATTGGGTTCCAATTCTGCTATGACTTGCTCGTCTTCAAGATCCTCCAGATGATCAGCTTTCTGAAAAGAGTGATTGGACTGTTTCCTATCCTTAAAAAGTTTCCAGTCATTGACACGAGATGAGATTCATAACTACTCAGAACGCAGTCATTCGCTTAATCCCTAACTTTTGCCTGGATAGCCCTTTTCGGGTTTTCAATCCACCGGGATACCCATTTTTGCCTAAGTTGCCTTTTCAGGTTTTCAACTTACCGGGTGTACGATCTTTTCATTTTTAATCCCTAATTTTTTCCCGAACCTTTTCATTTTCTTGGTTCGTCGGGATGCCCATTTTTTGCCTGGACTATTCTTTTTACTGTCCAGCGGGTCTATTTTATGCGAAGTATTTTTTAACTGCGTCTGAGTTCGCAGGGGAAGTGAAGTTTTCACCATCCATAGTTGCAAGCATTAAGGCCCCACCATCAAAAACCTTGGTGATAATATACGGTCCATCATAGTTAGGAGTCCACTTGCCCCTGTGATCTGTCTGAGGAGGAAGGATCCTTTTCAACACCAAATCTCCGACCTGGAAGCATCGAGGACGCACTTTCTGATCAAAGGCTCTCTTCATCCGACTTTGATACAACTGCCCATGACAAATGGCTGCCATTCGCTTCTCTTCGATGAGACTCAACTCATTGAACCTTGTCCGAATCCATTCAGCTTCGTCTAACTTGACATCCAACAGGACTCTTAGAGAAGGAATCTCCACTTCAACAGGTAGGACTGCTTCCATACCATACACAAGGGAGTAAGGGGTTGCCCCGGTCGATGTACATACTGAAGTACGGTACCCATGCAAGGCGAAGGGTAACATCTCATGCCAATCTCTGTACGTAACGACCATCTTCTGCACAATCTTCTTTATGTTCTTATTTGCCGCTTCAACAACACCGTTCATCTTAGGGTGGTAAGGGGAAGAATTGTGATGCTGAATGTTGAAGTTCTGGCACAACTCCTTCATCATTTTGTTGTTGAGATTAGAACCATTATCAGTAATGATTCTTTCGGGAATCCCATAGCGACAAATGATTTCTTTCTTGATGAATCGGGCAACCACATGTCTGGTGACCTTCGCAAATGACGCTGCTTCGACCCACTTGGTGAAATAGTCGATGGCAATAAGGATGAAGCGATGCCCATTGGAGGCGGTCGGCTCAATCTTTCCAATCATATCGATGCCCCACATAGCGAAAGGCCACGGCGAAGACATCACATTCAAAGGATTCGGCGGCACATGCACCTTATCAGCATAAATCTGGCATTTATGACACTTCCGAGCATATTTGAAACAATCAGATTCCATGGTCATCCAGTAATAACCCGCTCTCAACAATTTCTTAGCCATTGCATGTCCGCCGGCATGAGTACCGAAGGAGCCTTCATGAACTTCTTGCATTAACATGTCTGCTTCGTGTCTGTCCACGCATCTGAGCAAAACCATGTCGAAGTTCCTCTTATACATCACATCGTCTTTGTTCAAGAAGAAACTGCCTGCCAATCTTCTCAAAGTCTTTCTATCATTGTTGGATGCCCCTGTAGGGTACTCTTGATTCTTCAGAAAGCGCTTGATGTCGTGATACCAGGGCTTGTCTTCAACTACCAGTTCAGCAGCAAACACATACGCGGCCCTGTCGAGGCGCATCACCTCGATCCTGGGAGCGTGGCTCCACCGAATCACGTTGATCATGGAGGATAGAGTGGCAAGAGCATCTGCCATCTGGTTCTCATCACGAGGTATGTGATACAACTTTACTGTTGTGAAGAAAGTCAATAGTCTTCTCGTGTAATCTCTGTAAGGGACCAGATTGGGCTGGAGAGTGTTCCAATCACCATTCACTTAATTGATCACCAGAGCTGAATCTCCGAAGATGTCCAAAGTCTTGATTCTCAAATCAATGGATTGCTCAATACCCGAGATACAGGCTTCATACTCAGCTTCATTATTGGTGCACTCGAAAGTCAGACGAGCGGTGAAAGGCATGTGGGCACCTTTCGGAGTTGTAATGACAGCACCAATTCCACTTCCTCTGGCGTTGACGGCCCCATCAAACATTAAAGTCCACTTTTCGTCTGGATCAGGTCCCTCTTCAACAACTGGCTCTTCACAGTCTTTCATCTTGAGGAACATGATGTCTTCATCTGGAAAATCAAACTTCATCGGCTCATAATCTTCAACCGGCTGTTGAGCAAGATTGTCTGACAGAATACTCCCCTTGATGGCTTTCTGGGAAGTATACTGGATGTCGTACTCTGTCAGTACCATTTGCCAACGAGCGACTCTTCCGGTGAGAGCTGGCTTCTCAAATATATACTTGACTGGATCCATTTTGGAGATCAGTAAGGTTGTGTGAGACAGCATGTATTGTCTCAATCGCTTAGCAGCCCATGCAAGTGCACAACATGTTTTTTCAAGCATTGAGTATCTCGACTCGCAATCTGTGAATTTCTTACTCAGGTAGTAGATGGCATGCTCTTTCCTACCTGTCTCATCGTGTTGACCGAGAACACAACCCATGGAATTGTCCAGTACTGTCAAATACATAATCAGCGGTCTCCCTGGGACCGGAGGCATAAGGATAGGAGGATTCTGCAAATACTCTTTTATCTTCTCGAACGCCCTTTGACAATCATCATTCCACCTGATAGCCTGATCTTTTCTCAACAATTTGAATATTGGCTCACACGTGGCTGTTAGGTGAGAGATGAACCTTGCAATGTAGTTCAACCTCCCTAAGAAACCACGGACTTGTTTCTCTGTTCTTGGCTCAGGCATTTCCTGTATCGCTTTCACTTTGGCCGGATCCACCTCAATCCCTTTTTCACTAACAATAAAACCCAGTAATTTTCCAGATCTCACCCCAAAAGTACACTTGTTCGGATTAAGCCTCAGCTTGAATTTCCTCAAACGCTCAAACAGTTTCTGCAAATTCACCAAATGTTCTTCTTCTGTCTGAGATTTGGCAATCATATCATCAACATAAACCTCGATTTCATGATGAATCATATCATGGAACAGAGTCACCATCCTCGCTGATATGTTGCTCCGGCATTTTTCAGACCAAACGGCATCACCTTGTAGCAGAAGGTGCCCCATGGGGTTATGAATGTTGTCTTCTCCATGTCTTCTGGTGCCATCTTAATTTGATTATAGCCAGAAAATCCATCCATGAAGGAGAATACCGAGAACTGAGCCGTGTTATCCACCAAAACGTCAATGTGAGGTAAGGGGAAATCATCTTTAGGACTAGCTCTATTCAGATCCCGGTAGTCAACACACATCCGTACCTTTCCATCCTTCTTAGGTACCGGAACGATATTTGCAACCCATGGCGGATAATTTGTGACTGCTAGAAACCCTGCATCCAACTGTTTTTGCACTTCTTCCTTTATCTTGACAGCCATCTCTGGTCTTGTTCTTCTGAGCTTCTGCTTGACCGGAGGACAACCTTCTTTGAGCGGCAAGCGATGTACCACGATGTCTGTGTCAAGCCCTGGCATGTCCTGATAAGACCAAGCGAAGATGTCAACATACTCTTGCAGCAATTCAATCAACCCCTTCTTCACATTGTCTTCCAAAGCAGCCCCTATCTTGATTTCTCTCTTGGCGTCCTCGGTGCCGAGATTAATCACTTCAACAGACTCTTGATGCGGTTGAATGACCCTTTCCTCTTGTTTTAATAACCTGGTAAGTTCTTCAGGGAGTTCACAGTCTTCATCACCCTCTTCTTCAGCTTGAAAGATTGGATTTTCAAAGTCGAAGCGAGCCATAGCAGAACCGTTATCAATAGGATCCGGTGATGTGCATCTGCATGAGTGATGGTATGTGCTTATGAGTGTGAAAAAAAAGTGGAAACTAAACAAAACATTGCCATTTTTTTTTGAAAAACTGCAAAAATAGAAAGATAGGGAACGAAATATTTGAATGCAAAAAGACGTCCTTTATTTATGATAAAAATGCAAGTGTCACATAGATGAGCCCTACAATGAGTCATTACGCCCTGGCGGAACGTAAGACTTGGATATGCATGAATAAACAAAGAAAATTACTCCTCCAGACAAGTGGCTTGGACAATCTCCTCAAAAGACCAATTATTGAGAACTTCACCCGGGATCCTCGGACGCACCCAGTTATCGATGTCGCAATCACTATCCCCATCTTCATTGTTGACCGCAGAGACTAATTTGACTTCTCCTTCAACCATGTTAGCGTTGGCTCCACCATGCTGGGGCATGGGATTGTTGACGACATTAGGAGCTGGTGCAAAGTTAACGGCCTTTGAATCAATGAGGTCCTGAACTACGTGCTTAAAAGCTTTGCAGTTCTCAATATTGTGGCCAGGTGCCCCAGAGTAGAAGCTACACCTAGCGTTGGCGTCATAACCCACCGGAAGCCTACCAACGGGAGGAGCCAGAGTGCGCAACTGCACAAGTTATAGTTATTGAAGACTAGAAAGCAACTGAGCGTACGACATTGGAAGGGTGTCGAAACGCCGGTCCATCGTCCTTGGCCTCGGTTGATAGGCGGGTCTGTTACCCGGTTGTTGTGGTTGGTACTGAGTTGGTTGACACTGTGGTTGTTATTGTTGTAGTGGTGCTGCAGCTGGAATGGTCACAACTGGAACATAGGGTTGCTGATGGTAATTCTGAAAATTATTCCTCCGGTTATCCCTGTTCTGATAAGAAGATATGGCACTTGCATCCCCTTCTCTCCTCTTTTGTCCCTGAATGAACGGCTTCTTCACCCCTGATGAGGATCCACCTTCACTCTGGGTCTTGTATGTCCTCAGGTAATTCTCCACCCTCTCTCCGGTAGAGACTACATCAACAAAATTGGAGGCATTGCAACCCACCAGGCGCTCCAAATAAGGTCCTGGCAGAGTGTTCATGAACATGTTAGCCATTTCCTTCTCCAACATAGGAGGTTGAACACGGGAAGCTGTTTCTCTCTAGTGTTGAGCGTATTCTCTGAAGCACTCATTGCTTTTAAGAGACAGATTTTGAAGTTGAGTTCTGTCCGGAGCCATGTCTACATTATACTGATACTGCTTCACGAAAGCCTCAGCCAAATCCCTCCAGCAACGGATGTGGGCTCTGTCCAGCCTCATATACCATTCCAGGGATGCCCCAGCTATGCTGTCCTGGAAAAAATACATAAGCAACTTTTCGTCATCGGAGTATGCAACCATTTTACGGAAATAGGCTTGCACATGGGTCTTCGGGCAAGAGTTGCCATTGTATTTGTCAAATATCGGGACCTTGAATTTCGGTGGCACTCTCACACTTGGGACCAGCCCCAAGTCAGCAACATCTACTCCCAGAGGATTCTGTCCTTCCACTGCCTTCAACCTCTCTTCCAATCTTCTAAACATGGGGTCCACACTATGACCCATACCAAAGTCTTCCTGCAGCAGGGGGAACTGATCGTCCTGATCATCATGAACGGGCTGTTGACCGGAGGTGACATGTAGGATTGGGATAGGCCCCGGTCCATTGGGTCCATTAGCCTCTCCAGCTGGAGGATCAGTCACCGTCTCTGGTTGAGCAGGGGGATTCCTCTGTATCATCTGCCTGAGCTCTTGCTGTCCCTGAGCCACCCCTTGAACCACATCCATGAATTGATTCATGCGGATTTTCATCTCGGCGAACTCTGCCTGTAGGCTTTCCATTACTCTCTGTTGGTTTCTGCGGGTACCATACCGGTGAATGCCTGGGTCAGCTATCCTGCTGATTGAACACCAAACAAACTGAGAACACTGTGGCGGTACCTGTTATGCAAGACATGTTAATGAATATGTAAATGCAATGACATGTTTATCAATTCCAAAGGTATTCTACCCCCTTGATTCCAGTCTCTCAATAGATAAACGATGTAAAAAAAAAGACTAAGCCGTTGATGAGAACCAAGACAATTCTGACTAGAATCAAGTAGAAGATATAAACCCCACAGAAATGGATAAACATGTGTGAATGATTATGAATGCAAAATGATGTGATGCAAAATGATGTGAATGCAGTGCAGTGGCATGGGAATCAGGATCGCTGTATTTGCTTGAACATCTGTCAGGTTGCACTGTCTGGAGAGAAATTAAGAGCACACCAAACAAAGGTCATGGGATGGATCATGTTATCCTTAATATCAACCACCCATTTTGGTGGATTATGGTTTACACCTTATCAACACCCAAGTTTCATTGATATTAAGGATACCTGATCGGATCAACCATGAATCAAGGGTTTGTTGCAAGTCACGAGCATGGAGTTTAGGTTAAGAACCACCCAAAAGGAGTGTACTAAGGTTTAAACCTGCCAAACATGTTCTACAAAAGGTTCCCATAGTCATAATCCCATCTTTCGGATATTATCGGAGGAACGACTACTCGTATTCCAAAAATATTCTCAAGAGAAACTCTTATGAGTGTAGTATCGCGTAACAATCGTATCAAATCTTACACTTGAACGACTTTCGCACTACGTCCTACGAATAGGCCAAGATGGGTTTGGTAAACTAAGGTCCTCGACTTCTAAGGTCTATATTGGAAAAAGTAACGTCTAACCACAACTTACTTGTGTGACATTATTGATCTCAACATGACCTCCACCAAGTGAATGGGCTTGCAAGTCAACTTGCTAAGGAATAACTCCACACAAGTCGACAAGACTATGCCATTCTCCTATCCTAAGTGCACTCGAGTTCGGGTATAGAACTCATCTCACAAAGATCACCAAGCAGCCATAGCCAGCCAACAGATACAGCAATGATATGTACACAATGCAATAAGGTAAAGCAGGTAAATAAATAACTGTACAGAAGCATGAACACCCAATAAACAAACAAACTACAAAAGCTAGGAGGGACTCGCTTTGGGAAACCGGGTCCCCAGCAGAGTCGCCAGCTGTTGCAACCTGAAAAATACAATGTGCGAAAAAACAACCGGCGAAAGAAAATGACAGAAGAGTCGCCACCGTGCGTTATTTATCCCAAAGGAGGGAAAGGAAATGCTCGAAGTAAACCTGAAAAGAGGAAAGGAAAAGACAAGGTCTCGCAACCAAATCTTGGGTTCGGGAGTCGGTTATGCGAAGGGAAGGTATTAGCACCCCTACGCATCCGTAGTACTCTACGGGAACCACTTTTGTAGTTCTTGTCTAAAGGGTGTGAGTTTATCTTGTGCTGTTTACTAAAAAAGGGGGTTAAATGAAAATGACTCGCGCGTATGTCACATCCACTGCATACGTATCTCATCTGAATATGAGAATCAGAGTCTTCGTAGCTCGGCTGATCTATGGGTTGGGGGGATGTGTGCTCGCTAAGACATCGCGTCTTATGCCTACGTATCTCATCTGGAATGAGAATCAGAGCAAGCCGTAGTTCGGCTAACTACGGGGTTATGGATTGGGTTTTGGACGAACGACGTCACTACGCAATCTACCGGATGCTCGACCTTTGGAGACTTACTCACCTGTAGTAGAAAGAGTTAACGTGTTCTTAGGAGAAGAAAAATCAATGAGTTGGTAGGGTTAGGGATGCTCAGGCAAAAGGGAAATCCTAGACGAAGGAACCTGCATAAAGTAAACACACAAAACATTGCCTCCTATCGAGGTCTTCCAGCTAAGAAAGCGGTAAAAATACGGGAAAATGTAAAAGTACCACACTGATAAAGATCCGAAGTAACAGTAATTAACGGAACAAGGAAACCCTGAGATCCTTCCAAGCTAACACCATCAAAGAAAGTGAGTCCGTACAAGTAATCGGAATGAAACCTCCAGGTGGTATCCCACAAATAAAGTGGAACACCAGGCAAACCATCTCTGCAAGAGTCATATGAGCCCTCACAAAACAAAACTCAACAAACAGGTTAGAGAAACAAAATAGGGTAACCAAGAGTTGCCCCCAAATCAAAATGTAACCACATGAATCATGCCATTAAAATTCACAAAAAGCTCACAAAAAGCAACCAAGGGTAGGAGGCCTAAACCTCTCGTCAAACACATGCATCAAAAGGGTATCAAATTCACCCATAATACCTCATACATTTAGAGCATTCAAATTAAAGGCATAAAGATGATGGATATAGGGCAAACCTGATTGGAGAGATCGGTTGAAATCAAATGGCACGGCTGGATTTGCAAACCAATGTTAGGGTTTGCTTGAGCTGAAAGTGTGTGAGTCAGAATGAACCTTTCAGAGTTGCCTGGAGGTTGCTCTGAACTCTGTTAGCTCTTCTCTCACTATCTTTTTCCCCAGGGTTCTTCTCTCACTATCTTTTTCCCAGACAGGGTAATAGGAATAGAATGAAATTTTGTTTCACTGAAACTCTGAATTTATAACTTGATTTTTGTGGACCTGTGGGCTCAAATGAGAGAGGTCCAAGTCCAAGATTTTTTTCTTTTATTTATTTATTTATTTTTTAGTTTTTTTTTTCGTTTTTTTTTCAAAACACGTGGGCTTCGCCTAGCGAGCATGACAGCTCATGAACAAACCTTTGCTCCTTCAAGATTAACGTTTTGACTGACGAATAGACCCCTGTTGGAAGTAACTCAAGTCTTTCCCTTGTGTTGACTGATCATCTAAATAGAGCCCACGAAGTGTCCTGGATGATGTTCAAGCTTCTTGGATCCGATTCCGATTGCCATGATGAAATGCAAATGCTAAATGACCTAAAAATGAATGCATGCATGAGGTGTAAAGCGTATGTTTCCAGGAAAAATGAAGGGTAAATTTTGGGGTATTACAATTTGGATCTTGGAACTTGGATAAATTTGAGGCGGAAGTTTGGAAATTTTTGACATATCAAAAATTTTCTAAGTGTCAAGCCATATGTCTCAATATTCCACCTTGCTTAACTTTTTACATGAGTTTAAATGAGAAAAGTGTCTTCATCAAAGTTGTAGACCTCTCAAAGACCTTCAAAATGGTAACCAATTTCATGTCATTTGGATTTGAAATGATAGAGTTATGCATTTTTGAAGTTTGGAAAAATCACTTGATCAATGGTATGGGTCAAAAGCGACCTATAATGTAGCCTCATATCACATGCTCAAAAAAGTTGAATTAGATCCCACTCAAAACATCAAAGTTGAATTAGACACATTGAATTTGATTGTGCAACTTGGAAATCTTTCATCTCATAAAAATTGAGCAAGTTATGGCCTTGGGAAGTTGACTTTCAAATTAGGGTTTAGACAAAATGACCTATAATGTATCAACATAGAAAATGATTTTTCAAGCAAAACTAGCTCTAGGTCTCAACATGAAAGTTGTTTGGAATGTCATGTAGAGTAAGTTTGCTCTTGGTATCATTTTCATATGGTGAAAATTGTAGGAGATATGGTCTAGGGAGACCCAGTTTTGATCAGATGAATTCATCTGGTAAACCACCATCAACCAACTTGCTAATTTCCAAATATCTTGACATCCTTGGCTCATGGTAGATCATATATGCATAAGATGATGAATTTTGAAGTGTCCCTTGAGAAATTTGATCAATTGGTGAGATCGCTTGTTGGAGAAGTTACTCAAGATACCCAGTCAAACTAGGGTTTCCAAGGCAAATCACCCTCAAACTCTTGAAGAAAACTTGATCAATATAACATGTAGAGATCATTGTGGCTCATATATGATGATCATAACCATTCTTGAATTAATTCTTGGTTGTGCTCTTTGTTCATGAGGGTCTCAAACCCTAGATGTGAACTTGATGAATCAATGAGATCATGCCCTTCCTACAAGAGAGTTAGGCAAATGCAAAGACATATTTTTGGTATTTTAGTTAGTAAAATGATAATATACAAGTATGATATAATCACAAAGTGCTTGGTGACCTCTCCCAAAACAAACCCAATGAAATAGGGGTAAGGAGGATGCCAAGACATGATCCCAATGCTAATGCTTATGATGGAATTGCATGAGGGATCTTAGGGTCAAAATTAAGGTCTTACAGTTGCCCCTATTTAAGGACATTCTAACTGAGGAGGTGAAGGTTAAAATCTTCGACTCAACTCAGTAGAATGGGCTTAAATAACAACATAGAGAAACAAATTTTGGTCCCTAAGAGACCTCATGATGCATCTGATATGAATGCAAAAGTTAATGCTCTGTGGGGAGATATTGCCACAAAGGAAAAAGAAATCAGAGAGACCGAAAGTCCACAAGAGCATAATGCATTTCGTGAGGAAAACTCGCTGGGGAGACAGAAACTCTAAGGAGAAAGGGAGTTATGCGTAGGCCAGGCTACGACTCAAAACTACTGGGGGGAACTAGAGGGATTCCGAAAAAATGGAAAGACTCAGCCGGGGAAACAACAACATCTGCAGGGGATACGAGTAAGTCAGGATAAAACTGAGATACTCGACTCATGCAGGGGAAAGCAATTTTACTAAGGAAATCTGCACTCAACTCAACTGGGAAGAAATAAACTTCAACACAGGCGGAGCAAAAATTTATTATCTACTACCTGTTACTTGGTAAGGAGATAATAAAGATCTGACAGAGAGAACATCCGTCATCGGTTAGGATGAACATATCAAGGATGACTCGCTGAGGACCGCCAGGAGGGAGTATTCATTACCAGTTACTGGGTAAGAATATCCTTGCTGGGGAAAACCTCAGAAAAATAGGATTTACAACTACCAGTTATTGGGCAAAAGACCAAGGGTGAGAGTATCCGTCATCGGTTAGGATGAACATATCAAGGATAAACTCGACAGGGAAGAAAATCCGTCACTGGTTAAGATGAACATATCAAGGATAGACTTGCCTGGAAAATGTCAAGGAGGATACCCGTCATCGGTTAGGATGAACATATCAAGGATAACCCAACTGAACAAAAAGGGTAGGAATTACATCTATCGAAATCTGGATAGAAAACCATCGGAGAGAAAATCCGTCATCGGTTAGGATGAACATATCAAGGATTATCTCTGCGAGGGGACAAAGTAGGATTTACAACTACCGGTTACTGGGTAGAAGACCAATCAAAGGGAAAATCCGTCATCGGTTAGGATGAACATATCAAAGATAGACTCTGAAAAGGGGAGCAAAAATAGGGATTACATCTATCAGTTACTGGATAGAATACCAAAGAAGAGAAAACCCATCACCGGTTAAAGTGAACATATCAAGGATAGACTCCGCTCAGGGGAACAAATGGGATTTACAACTACCGATTACTGGGTAGAAGATCACAAGGAAAAGAAAACCCGTCATCAGCTAAGATGAACATATCAAGGATTAACTCTCTGAGGAACAAAATAGGGATTACAACTACCTTTTTACTGGGTAGAATACCAAAGATGAGAATATCCGTCACCGGTTAAAGTGAACATATCAAGGATAGACTCCTGCGGAGGAAAGAAAGATATCCGTCACCTGGTTAAGATGAACATATCAAGGATATACTTCCTGGGGACTCTACTGAGGAGAAAAAGGGTACTTTTGTCGGGTATTGGGCAAGAAGTGACAAACTGCAAACTAAGAAGAATATTACCAATTACTGGGTAATAGACTCTTAGGGGACCAAAACATCTATCTAGGTAAGAGCTAGAAAGAAACGATCAATCAAGACTCAACCCAATGAGGACATAACTCAAGGGGAGTAATTCCTTCCAGAAAATCTACTGGAGAGGAAACTGAAATAACAACCATCCACGAGGAAACAAAAAATAGTGGGGAAATGGAGAAAGGTTAAAGTCTTTCTGCTTAAGGGGTTGACACTCTACAATTGAAGGAAGACAGACACTAGATTTGGTATGGGGATAAAGTACCGCCATAACAGAGAATAAAAATCTCAAACAAATCAAATATGAAGATGCAGGATATGCAAATCATGAAATTATATGAATGTATATGTATATATGATGGTTATGCTGACAAAACGATCACAAAGGATACAGAGGTGTCGCAAAGAAATTGAACCACCGGTACAATCCTCGGTCAATCCAAAAAAAATGGAGACAAAAGTCGGAGAACAGAGAGATCAACATCCCAAAGACTCAACCTAACTGGGGAATGAGGAGATCTGCTAGGGAAAGAACATAATCAACTTTGTGGGGAATTTTAGGTCAACACCATAAACATGGGAGACAACCCTACAAAGAAAATCAACAAAAGCTGCTCAGGAACCAGGAGGAAACTCTGACTGGGAGAAAAGATAGATGGCGATTGGTGGGGGACACCAAAGCGATCTACTAGGGAAGATCAACCATCTCTAAAAATCAACCCTGCTGAGGAGATATGAACTTCCCCAGGGATGCACAAACTCCACTAGGGAAGGTCGAAACTCTGTTGGGGATAGAGAAGGAAGCTCCGTTGGGGATCAAACACTCCACCGGGGAACTGAATCAACCAACTCAGCTGGGGATAAAGAAGTCCCACTGGGGATCCAAACACTCCACTGGGGAACTAAATCTATCAGCTGGGGATAACGACACTCCAACTGAGGAAATAATTCAACACTAATGTCTGGGGATACCCGAAGAGTTACTGCTTGGGGGACCTCTGATGCTTCACACTTAAGGACTTGCTATTCATTGAAGTGTTGTTGATATTCCTTTTACTTTCTTTGGAAAAGTTCTTGCTTTTATATTTTAAAGAAAACTTGATTTTGATTTAAAAAAATTTAATTTCAAAATGATCATAATAAAATTTAAAACTATTGGCTGAAGTAAATAAGAGTAGAAATAATTGGATAAAAGCTCAACTTTATTTAATAGGATGGTAGTCTGTAAATGACATGACTCCATAGATTTTACAAAGTTGAAAATGGTAATTTACATGGAAAAGGTTACATTGAATACAAATGATCCTTAATCCCTCTACCAACTCTTGATATCCATTGTGCTCTTGACCACTGCTGGGATGATGAACTGATGTCAACCCTTGTGCTCAATCAAGCCTTCAAAACATTGAACATCAGCAGAATGCAGTTACTTGCCATAATCCCTAATTTTTTACATAAGTTGCCCCAAGGTGCGGTACTCAACTTATCGGGAAATTCTTTCTGTTTTATGTCTCTAATTTTTGTCAGGATCGCCCCTTTCGGGTTTTCAATCTACCGAGACGCTCATTTTTGCCTAAGCCGCCCTTTCGAGTTTTCAGCTTAGCGAGCTATTCTTTTATTTTTTTAGGCGAAGTATTTCTTGACTGCATCTGCGTTCACAGGACGAGTGAACTCTTCACCATCCATAGTTGTAAGAATCAGGGAACCGCCTAAAAAAGCTCTCTTAACAACATATGGGCCTTCATAATTAGGGGTCCATTTTGCTCTGGAATCTGGCTTGAACGATAAAATCTTCTTGAGCACAAGGTCACCTTCTCTGAACACTCGAGGTTTGACCTTCTTATCAAAAGCTTTCTTCATTCTCTGCTGATATAACTGACCATGACACATGGCAATCAATCTCTTCTCTTCAATCAAATTCAACTGGTCAAACCTGGTCTGACACCATTCAACCTCAGTCAACTTGGCTTCCATGAGCACACGCAATGAAGGAATATCAACCTCTACGGGGAGCACTTCTTCCATACCATACACGAGTGAGAAAGGGGTTGCCCCTGTTGAAGTGTGGATGGAAGTACGATACCCATGCAAAGTAAAAGGGAGCATCTCATGCCAATCCTTATACGTGACAACCATCTTCAGGATAATCTTCTTGATGTTCTTATTCGCAGCTTCAATAGCCCCATTCATCTTGGGTCTGTAGGGAGAAGAATTACGATGTGAAATCTTGAAGTCCTTGCAAAGAGCTTCCACCATATTGTTATTCAAGTTTGATCCATTATCAGTAACGATCTTACTTGGCACACCATAACGACATATGATCTGATTCTTGATAAACCTTACAACAACTTGCTTGGTTACATTTTCATATGATTCCGCTTCAACCCATTTTGTGAAGTAGTCAATTGCCATTAAAATGAAACGATGTCCATTCGAAGATTTGGGCTCAATCATCCCAATCATATCAATTTCCCACCTGGAGAAGGGCCATGGGGAAGAGATAACATTCAATAGTGTCGGAGGAACATGAATCTTATCAGCATAAATTTGACACTTGTGGCACTTCTTCACAAAATTGCAACAGTCAGATTCCATTGTCAGCCAATAGTAACCTGCTCGCAACATCTTCTTCGCCATTGCATGTCCATTGGAATGAGTACCAAAGGAACCTTCATGCACTTCGGTCATCAAAAAGCCAGCTTCGTGTCTATCCACGTATCTGAGCAAAACCATGTCGAAGTTTCTCTTGTACAGTATATCACCATTCAAGTAAAAATTACTGGCTAATCTTCTCAAAGGCTTCTTATCTTTCAAAGATGCCCCAGGCGGGTAAATCTGACTTTGGACGAAACATTTGATGTCGTAATACCACAGTTTCTCGTCTTTTATCTCTTCAACAGCAAACACATGAGCTGGCCTATCAAGACGAGTCACAGACAAATTGGGAACTTCATTCCAATATTTCACTATGATCATTGATGCCAATGTTGCAAGAGCATATGCCATCCGGTTTTCATCTCGAGGAATATGATGAAACTCCACCTTTGTAAAGAAAGTTGAAATCCTCCTTGCATAATCTCTATATGGTATTAAATCGGGTTGATTCGTCTCCCATTCTCCTTTGATTTGATTCACAACTAAAGCCGAATCACCGAAGACATCCAAATACTTGATTCTGAGATTCATGGCCTCTTCAAGCCCCATAATGCAAGCTTCATATTCTGCCATGTTGTTTGTATACTTGAAAGTCAATATAGTTGTGAATGGTAGATGCGTGCCTTGAGGAGTAATAATCACTGCCCCAATGCCATTTCCATATTGACTAACAGCTCCATCAAATACCATGCCCCAACGGGAACCAGGTTCTGGCCCTTCTCCAAGCAATGGTTCATCACAATCTTTCATTTTCAAGTACAAAATCTCTTCATCAGGAAAATCATACTGCACTGACTGGTAATCTTCAATTGGTTGGTGAGCCAAATGGTCAACCAAGATACTACCTTTGATTGCTTTTTGAGACCAGTATTTGAAATCATACTCTGATAACAACATCTGCCAATGGGCAATCCTCCTAGTTAAAGCAGGCTTCTCAAATATATACTTGATTGGATCCATTTTGGATATCAACCAAGTGGTATGATTCAACATATACTGGCGCAGACGCTTAGCAGCCCAAGCCAATGCGCAACAAGTCTTCTCAAGCATCGAATACCGAGTCTCACAGTCGGTGAACTTCTTGCTGAGGTAGTAAATTGCAAATTCTTTCTTCCCAGTCTCATCTTGCTGACCAAGAACACAACCCATACTATCTTCGAGCACAGTCAAATACATGATCAACGGTCTTCCTTTGACAGGTGGAGACAAGATCTGAGGTTTAAGCATATATTCCTTGATACTGTCAAAAGCTTTATGAAAATCTTCGGTTCAATCACAAGACTGATCTTTCCGAAGAAGCTTGAATATAGGCACACATGTGGCAGTCATGTGGGAAATGAATATGGAAATATAATTCAACCGGCCGAGAAAACCTCTTACTTGCTTCTCAGTTTTGGGCGCAGGCATCTCTTGTATTGCTTTGACCTTGGCAGGACCAACTTCAATACCCTTCTCCCTGACAATAAAGCCCAACAACTTACCAGAACGAACACCAAAAGTACACTTATTGGGATTCAAGCGGAGTTTATACTTCCTCAAACGCTGGAATAGCTTCAACAAGTGCTCAACATGTTCCTCTTCATCAATCGATTTGGCAATCATGTCATCAACATAAACTTCAATCTCTTTATGCATCATATCATAAAAAAGAGTAGTCATTGCTCTCTGGTAAGTTGTACCAGCATTCTTTAGACCGAAAGGCATCACTCTATAACAGAATGTTCCCCAGGGTTTAATGAATGTGGTCTTCTCCATATATTCGGGTACCATCTTGATCTGATTATATCCGGAAAATCCATCCATAAACGAAAAGACTTTGAATTTAGCAGTATTGTCTACCAACATATCAATGTGTGGTAGAGGGAAATCATTTTTCGGACTGGCTTAATTCAAATCACTATAGTCAACACACATGCGGACTTTTCCATCTTTTTACGGTACATGCACAATATTGGCCATCCATTGCGGATACTCAGCGGTCATGAGGAAACCGGTGTCAATCTGCTTTTGAACTTCCTCTTTGATCTTCACAGCCATATCAGGATGCGTTCTTCTCAACTTCTGCTTGACTAGCGGGCATTCTGGTTTCAACGGCAATCTATGCTCCACAATCTTAGAATCCAACCCAGGCATGTCTTGATAGGACCAAGCAAACACATCTGAATACTCTCGAAGAAGATCAATCAACCCCTTCTTAGCATCTGGACACAGTCCAGACCCAATCTTGACTTCCTTCACATCATCTTCGGAACCCAAGTTGACTAGCTCAATTTGCTCTTCAAACGGCTGAATAATCTTTTCATCTTGCTCAAGAAGACGAGACAATTCATCACTCACTTCTACGTCACTTTCCTCCTCGGCCTCAAACACAAGGAATTCAAAATTTGGTGAAGGAGAATGATCATTGTATTCAATGGGGTTAGGAACCGACCTGGATAATGATTTGATATTTTGATTTTAGAGAAGTGAATTTGTGACCAAATATTATGCAGACGGACAATTGTATTGTTTATTTATGTTTTTTGTGATTACCATTTTCAGAATAAAGCAAAAAGTAAAAACAAACATCAAAGATGTGGATGAATAGAATTAATTTTATTGATGATCAATTTAAAATGCCCAAACAATGTTCACTTCTCCCTTAGGCATAGGAGAAGGATTTTAAAATATAAAAGCAATTACTTAGATCGATGCAAAATAATAGGAAAATCAACGACAATCCAATTGTTGCATGTCCTTCCATGCGTTACAAAGTTGGTGCAGTCTTCCTCTTTGCTATCCTCTAGCACAACAACTAAGTGTTGTTCATTGCCATGAATGAATCCTCCACTACGGAAGCTAAGTTGCATATCTTCAGATCTAACAGCTGATGAGCCTCTCTGGAACCCTAAACCGGTTCTGCCTTTGTTGTCGGAGACCTCTACCATGCGCCCCCACTGATCAACAGGACCTTCCTCAACAATCTTCTAAGCATCTTTCAGCGAGGACATAGGTGCCCCAACTCTCTTCTCAACAGCAATAGATAAGGCTTGGAACGGAGTTCCAACCTCATCCTCAGCTTCAACATATGAGAAAGATGACAAATGGCTAACCAACAACGCTTTCTCTCCTCCAACAATCACTAGCTTGCCATTCTTGACAAATTTGAGCTTCTGGTGCAGAGTGGAGGTAACAGCCCCTGCCTCATGGATCCATGGCCTTCCTATAGCGGGGTATTCGTTACCATTAGAGATATTGACTAAATCCAAGGTAAATCATACAAGTCGAGTCGTCACCGCACTTCTATTTATCCAAAGGAATGGTTAGAAAGCGAACAAAAACCTAAAAGTTTTATCAAATAAAAAACTAGTAAAAGAGAGTCAGAGATCTGGGTAAGGGGGTTGGTTATGCAATGGGAAGGTGTTAGGCACTCAAAACATCCTAGGTACTCCTAGGGAGCCCTTTTCATATTTGTTGTAAGGTCATTGTTTTTGTGAAAAATTGTTTGTGCAAACATGATTGAAGAGATGAGAAGAGAATATACAAGTTTATTTACATTTGTGTTTGGATGGATAAACCCATTGCCTACGTACCATCTTAAAAATATTAGGATCAAAACCTCGTAGTTCGGGGTAAAAATCTCAAAATGAATTGGTGAATTGATTGATCCAAAAGCCTTAAGGCCTTTTGTTATCCAAGGGAGAAAACTCAGCCTAAAACCACAAATCCACCATGTGAGGATAGCTTCAACATGCTAGTGAGGGGTTAACCCTATAATAAGCATGGAAGACTCATTGTCCATCACTAAGGATATAGGTGAGTATCACATCTACCACAAGGATAACTCAAACCTAATAGCTAAAGGTTATGAAAAAGTTTTGATTAAGAGAGTGGCCATTGAAACCACAAAAGACATTTGAATGGGTTATATTTACCAATGAAAAGTATGTACAAAATATGGTCAAAGTTGACTTAGAGATTCAATTCAAAATGAGTATTAAGAAAAGAAAGTTTGAAAATCAAAAGCATAAGGCTTAGGTTTCTAATGTTGAAAACAAGTATTAAATGTTTGCACAAAAGCTTTGGCTTGGGTTAGAGTGGAGGGAAGAAGAAGAATGGCTAAGATCCTAAGCAATGCAAAAGGTGAGGGATAAGAAACAAAACCACAAAAGGAGTTCCTCTCTTGAGATCATATGGATGATCCAAGTAGCTCCCATCCTTTGGAATAAGCAATCACATAAGCATAAACTCAAGCAATCAACAATCAAATGAACTCTTGGAAGGTTCCTCAATGTATCTTGAATCTCTCTCTCTTAGGAGCTCATGGTAATGGTTCCTCAATTTGGCTCAAGTGGAAATCCCTAGCACAAAGAAACACACACATCAAAAGGTTCTATTAACAATCAAAGAATGGACAAGAGGGAGTTTAGAATATGGTCCTTTCAATGTTCATCTTCAAGCTTTAAGCATTCTAAAGGCATGAGGCCTAGTTGCTCTTTGACATTTAAGCATTCTAAAGGCATGAGGCCTAGTTGCTCTTCAAACTCCATTAGCTTGGGTAAAGTCCTAAGATCTAAGTCCATTTTGTCCAATTCTTTGCATTTGGTTCACAACAAACAGACAAACACAAGCACAAAAGACATATATACACAAATATATGCTCAAGTGAGCAAAAGGCAAATGGCATTAGCATAAACATGTGCTCAAGTGAGCAAAAGAAAAAGCAAATGGATAATATGTACAAGAATAATAAATTGCAAAAAATAAAGTGCAAAAAGTAAATGTTAATGGTTAATGATTAGTGTTAGTAGTTAGTGTGCCATAAGGCAAATTTAGCGCTATGTTAAGCAATCGTAATTGGACTTATGTAGAAGTCACAACTATCTGAGGCCGGTCAATAAGAATGTAGGCAACAACACAAGTTAGAAGTCTTGATTAGTGAACCAAGTTCCAACAACTTGCCATGCCAAAAAAGAAAAAGAGAATTGATCTTGTATTGGTTTAAGTCTTTTGCATGTTTAGGAAACAACTTATCCTTAATGCAAAGCCATTCACTTGATCAATTGATCAAGATGAATTAGATTTGAATCAAGGAAGATTAAGTCTCCCTAATCAATGCTAACTTATCAACCTTTAACTCATTGATCAAAAAGAAAGAAGGAGAAGAAGGAGATGAATAATGGATAATGGAAAAGGAAAAAATAAAGTGCATTAAGATGAAATAAAATGTACCAATCTATGTGTGTTGACCAAATGACATTGAGAGTCAAAGTCAAATAATGAGAAACCAGAAATGAGATGAAGATTGGAGGTCAAACAATAAGCAAAATATTTTTGGCATTTTTAATATTAAAATAAACTTGAATTAAAAATAAAAGAAAGGTCAAACTTCAAAATCACTTCAAATCAACCTTAAAAGGTCCAAGTGATTTATCCCAAGTTCAACAAGGTCAAACAAGATTTGACAAAAAATTTCAGCATTTTTAAAAGTCAGAAACTATTTTTAATCAATTAAAAATGAATAAAAATAACCTAATTGAACTAAAATCTCAAATAAATCTCAAATCAATTAAAAAATTGATGAGAATATTTTTCATAGATCCATCATCATTCAAATAGGTTAGGAAAATATTTTTGTATTTTTTGAATATAAAAAACTATTTAAAATGAATTAAAAATAACCAGAAAAGAAAAAATTCACAAAAAATATCAAATGACAAAATAAAAAATATTAAAAATCAAAATTAGAAACTAGAAATTATTTGGAGAAGAATGCAATTGGAGCCATAATTTTTGGATTTAAAATGAAGAAGATATGAATTTTTGAAAATAAAGGAAATAAAAGAAATTAAATCAGAAAATAGGAAATTCAAAAAAACAAGGAGCGTTTGATCAAGCCTCATTAATTGACGTGGCTGATCAAACGCTCCAGATGCGCGCTTCCACCATACGCCTTGGTCAACTGAAACACACCAAGCCTTTATATAAGTCATAACAATGGACGCGTGTGATTGAATCTGGAAACTCACATGGACGGATCAGATTGAATCTGGGAACCAGACGGTGGCCAGCGCCACCGTCTTCTCCGGCCAACCTCCGGCCACATCCAAAATTTGCAGAACTTAAAATGGAAACCAAAATGAACGATTTAGGTATCATTCGATAGAGGAAGTGATGTACATCACCCCTGTACCACTCAATTCCACTCTAGATCTCTATATTGAGAGAAATCAGAGGTGGAAATTCTGTGATGTTCATGTGAACTTCATGGATTTCAACAATTGAGCACTCAAAACAATTGCCTCTATGAAGAGGACTTCAGCTAACACAATATCCAAGCAAATAGATCAATAAATAGTGAGTTTCGAAGAAAAAACCAGTTGGAGAGAACCTTTGAATTGCGGTGATCTGAGCTTGTTTCCTTGCTTCCTTTGGCCAAACAGAGCTTCAATGGATTATGAGAGAGAGGTCTAGGAACTTTAGATCTAGAAATTCAACCAGATTTAGTTGAATTTCAGATCTGAGAAATTTGAATGAAAGTGAAATAGTTCCTTTGGTGAGAGGTTTGGTTTTCAATTCAGCAGCATTTCAGGTTGATTCATGGATGAAAATTGAATGGAATGATGCCTCTATTTATAGAAGGAGAGGCAAGGCAAGTGTGATCAAACTCGTGTGCATGGCAAGAGGATATTCATTGCATGGGCTTGCATGATCATGTAGAAGGCCCAAATCCAATGCCAAATGCAATCTGAGATATAATTGAGCTGAAATGGACGTGTAGTTGGCAATGCATAGGCTTGTGTAATGAGTTTCAACATGTTATGCACAATTATGCGTTAAACTTCTCCTCTTCGAAAATGCCATTTGCCAAATCCAAACATGAGCATGTGATTAATGGTTGGAAAGGTCTTGATGTAAGGAACAAATGTTATGTTGGGCAAAAATCCATTTGAAGTGTGGAAATTAGTGAATTTTGAGTTTAAAGTGTAAGGTGCAAAACATGCAAAGGTGAGGTTTCCAAATTTGGCCAATGTTCAAGCCCCTCTGTTTCGATGATGAAAACTTCAAATGAAAACACCTTAAACATCAAAGTTGTAGGTATTTTCAAGATAATCAAAATGGACTTAAATTTTGCATCATTTGGATTTTTGATGCAAGAGTTATGGGCACTTGAAGTTGGACTTTTTTGCCTTTCAATGCATTTGGTCCAAAGTGACCTATAATGTTTTGCCTTATCACATGTATTTCCTTTGAGATTTTGAAAATTTGTTCAACATAACATTTGAAGAAGACATCTTAAGCTTTCCAATTCATTTGATCCCACCTCAAAATCGTAAAAAATGAATGAGTTATGTTCTTGGGAAGTTGATCTAAAATTAGGGTTTCAGTCAAAATGACCTATAATGTATTGGAATGGGAGATGACCTTCCAAGCTTCAAATCAATTTTTGATGAACATGAAAGTTGTTCATATTATCCTTAAGAATATTTTTTCTTTTGGGATCATCTCCATTTGACCAACACATAAAACGTTAGGTCTCAGTACATTTCAAAATAATCAGATGAATTGATTGATCAACTTCTCAAGTCCCTGACTCATATCTTGATGAATTGATGATTGAGGACACTCAAATAAGTTCAAATATGCATGAAATTATGAATTAAAGAAACTTCCCTTGATTGTATTTGATCATGGGCTGAGGTTGCTTCAAGAGCAAGGCATTGTGGATGATCTGATGAACTAGGGTTTCCTTGGGGAACAAACCCCAAACCCTTTGACTTGCTTTGATAAAAAATGATGAATTGAGATGCTAGGGAGGCATATTTGATGGATGAGAGCTTTGGGAACCATTGCCATGTTTGCTATCATCTTCACTTGGCCATATCTCTGCACAAAGGATCTCCTTGAAGCTCTTGACTTTGTGATTGCTCAAGCTACAAACAAGAAATGTTAGTGACATATTTTTGTGCTTTTGGTTAGTAAACAAAATAAGAAAAGCAATAATATACAATTCAAGCATGCTTGGTGATCTCAAACCACTCACAAGAGGTCATACCCAAAGGTAAAGGGAACCAAGATGCTTATGACCCTTGAGGCAATGCAAATGCAATGTTGTGATGCCATGAGGGATCTTAGGGTCAAAATTAGGGTCTTACAGATGCCCCTATTTAAGGTCATTCTAGCCAGAGAAGTGAAGGTTAAAATCTTCGTCTCGACTGGGTAGAATGGGCTTAAATAATAACAAAGAGACGAATTTTGGTCCCTAAGAGACCTCATGATGTGAATGTATGTATGCAAACGGTAATACTCTGTGGGAGGATGAGTCCACAAAGGAAAAGATTAGAAGGAATCTGATGATTCCTATGAATAATTCACTTTACGGGGCAGAGACTCTACCGGGGAGTAAAGGGATAAAAATGCGTGAGCAGGTCACGACTTGAAACTTGCCGAGAGGCACGAAGGAAATCCGGTGAAACTCATCAATGGAAAGACTCGAGCTGACTCAAAGATGCACGTATTGGGGAATATGCCAATACCGCAAAAATTATCCATAACGGATACTTCGGATAAAAATCCGGACTTAAGTGGGAAAAAACAAATGATGTATTACCGATTACTGGGTAATAAGCTCAAAGAGACATGCGATCTGAACACCGGTATAAGGGTGAGAGAAAACATGCTCCGGGAGAATGAATATCTAAGACCGGTACAAGGGTGAGAGATATTAAACATCCGAGATCATCTGAGGAAGACCTAAAAAAGGTACGCTTCAGCTCAGGAGAATCTGACTCCGCAAAGGGACAGCCAATCAAAAATAGGGAGCAGAAGGAAGGAACACCAGGGATGCCGGTTACTGGGCATATAATAGGTGACCAACCAAAACGTGAATCGGGGAATATTCCCAAGACACTCATCATCCAAAAGAGGGCTAAAAGCAAACTCGATTATGGGATGGACATTCGATTCCAAAAAGGGGTACGAATCTTACTCAACTGGGGAAGAACAAAAGGCTTCGACCAAAGAGTGCATGAGATATATTATCTATTACCGTCAGAACGTAGATAATATACTCGCATGGAAGATTATCCACAACCGGTTACTGGGTTAATAAAGGATAGATCGACCGACAAAGAAAGGCATCGGGATACCGAAACCAGGTATATAATGATGACCATTCAAGGGGAGCAACAACCATTACCGGCAATCGGTATATGAAAGATGACTTGCTGGGGATAAACTGCCTGATCAGAGCAATCATCCAAGAGATATATCAACGGGGGTGAAGGATTTATCAATACCGAATATTGGATAATGATAACCGTCAAGGAGGGGATTACATCTACCGGATACTGGGTAGAAAACCACGGAAAGGTAACCGTCATCGATTAAGATGAAAAAGAGGTTAACTCTGCAAGGGGATGAAAATAGGATTTACAACTACCGGTATAAGGGTATAAAACCACAGACTCTGTCGGGGATGAGATGAATGATTACTGATTACTGAGCAATCATATATTTATACCACAGGGAAGCGCATGAAACAGTCACAAGAAGCCAATCTAGGATCAAACTAAAGAGGCAAGTTGAATCAAGACTCGTCCCAGCGAGGATATAACTCAATGGGGACTCTCATCCCAATATATGTGTTGGGAGGAAACAGAAATAATCATCATCCACGAGGGTATAACTCGGTGGGGAATATGGGAGGAAAGATAAACACTTTCTGCTTAAGGAGTTGACTCTATATGGGGGAGTTCAGACACCGACATCTGCTTGGGGAAATGTATTACCAACTAGCAGAGGATCGCAAACAAAGATATATGGCAAAGAATGCGATATGAATATCTGAATGTATGAAAATTATGCACACATGCGTAGTTTATGTATGATGAATGCTGACAACTAGGCATTTCTAACACCAACAAGTCCAGCGAATAAATACACAAACATCTGGTACTACATCTCAAAGGGAGAAAGCCAGGATAACAAGGATCTCTTCAGGGGAGGAGCGTCAGTTGTCCCTACTGGGGGCGAAGTCAATGCACAGATGGACTCCGACATAGGGGCCACCCAACTGGGAAATTATCCAAAGGGTCATCAAATACCGTATTATCAGAGAGCTCACATCTGCTGAGGAGGAAAGATCACCATCCTGCTGAAGGGAGGAGAGATGGACATCTTACCAAACACCCCGTTCGGTAGAAAAACCACAAAAGTCTCCGGAGGAAGAGGATACAAGCATGTCTGGGATGCGAACAAATGTCCTACCCTGTTGGGGATAATACCATCTTTGGGAGAGCAATGAAGATCTCTTGAGTATCCTTATGTCATTGTGAATGTTCACTTTGTTTAAAAACAAAATTATGAAAAATTTGATTATTTAAAACAATGATATTTTTTCAATTAAAACATGCAAAACATTTGTTGAATAGCAACAAATATGAGTGCGAATAAATGGATAAAGGCTCAAATTTATTTGACGGAATGGTAGTCTGCAAATGGCAAGACTCCATAGATCTTTACAAATTTGAGATTGGTGATGTATATTGGAAAAGGGCTACATTGAACATAATGACCATTTCTCCACCAATTCTGAGTCCGATGTATTTGAAGCTTTGGTTGACGATGAATGGGCGAGAATCTCTGACGGATAACAATTGTAGAACAAAGTCTTGTCAGGATGCAGTTTCTTGCCAAATCCCTATTTTTGCCTAGATTGCCCCAGGGTGAGGTATTCAATCTAGCGGGATACATGTATTCATTTTTTCATGTCTCTAACTTTTGCCTCGATCGCCCTTTTGGGTTTTCAATCCACCGAGACGCTCATTTTTGCCTAAGCCGCCCTTTCAGGTTTTCAACTTAGCGAGCTATTCTGTTTTTATTTTTTAGGTGAAGTATTTCTTGACTGCATCTGAATTCACAGGACGAGTGAAATCCTCCCCATCCATAGTTGTAAGTATCAAAGCACCGCCTGAAAAGGCTCTCTTAACAACATATGGACCTTCATAGTTTGGAGTCCACTTGCCCCTGGAATTGGGCGCGAAAGACAAGACTTTCTTGAGCACAAGGTCACCTTCTCGGAACACACGAGGCTTGACCTTCTTATCAAATGCTTTCTTTATTCTTTGTTGATATAATTGACCATGGCACATGGCAGTCAATCTCTTTTCTTCTATCAAATTCAGTTGGTCATAACGACTCTGAACCCATTCAACATCAGTCAATTTGGCTTCCATCAATACTCTCATTGATGGGATTTCCACCTCTACTGGGAGCACCGCCTCCATGCCATAAACGAGAGAGAAAGGGGTTGCCCCTGTTGAAGTGCAAACAGATGTACGATATCCATGTAAAGCAAACGACAGCATCTCATGCCAATCTTTATACGTGACAACCATCTTCTGGATAATCTTCTTGATATTCTTATTAGCAGCTTCAACAGCACCGTTCATCTTGGGTCTGTAAGGAGAAGAATTATGATGCGCAATCTTGAACTCACTACATAGCTCTTTCATCATCTTGTTGTTCAGGTTAGATCCATTATCAGTGATGATCTTATCTGGCACACCATAACGTTATATGAGTTGATTCTTGATAAACTTCACAACCACCTGCCTGGTCACATTAGCATATGATGTTGCTTCAACCCACTTAGTAAAGTAATCAATTGCTACAAGAATAAATCTGTGTCCATTGGACGCTTTCGGTTCTATCATGCCAATCATGTCAATTCCCCACATGGAGAAAGGCCATGGTGATGAAATCACATTCAGAAGTGTCGGGGGAATATGAATCTTATCCGCATAAATCTGACACTTATGGCATTTCTTCACATATTTGCAACAGTCAGACTCCATTGTCAGCCAATAGTAACCTGCTCTCAACATCTTTCTAGCCATGGCGTATCCATTGGAATGAGTACCAAATGAACCCTCATGGACCTCAGTCATCAACAGGTCTGCTTCGTGTCTATCCACGCATCTGAGCAGAACCATGTCAAAGTTTCTCTTGTAGAGTACATCACCATTGAGGTAAAAACTTCCTGATAATCTCCTCAGAGTCTTCCTATCTTTCACAGATGCCCCAGGCGGGTAAATCTGGCTCTGAAGGAAACGCTTGATGTCATAGTACCATGGCTTATCATCTTTTACTTCTTCTACTGCAAATACATGAGCTGGTCTGTCCAAGCGCATCACAGTGATATTGGGAACTTCATTCCAAAGTTTAACCACAATCATTGAAGCAAGCGTAGCAAGAGCATCTGCCATCCGATTCTCATCTCGAGGAATATGATGGAAGTCAACCTCAGTAAAGAACGTGGAAATCCTCCTTGCATAATCCCTATACGGAATGAGGCCGGGTTGATTCGTTTCCCATTCACCCTTAATCTGATTAACAACGAGGGCCGAATCACCATAAACATCAAGATGCTTAATCCTTATATCAATGCACTCCTCCAACCCCATAATACAGACCTCATAATCCAGACCTCATGGACCTCAGTCATCAACAGGTCTGCTTCGTGTCTATCCACGCATCTGAGCAGAACCATGTCAAAGTTTCTCTTGTAGAGTACATCACCATTGAGGTAAAAACTTCCTGATAATCTCCTCAGAGTCTTCCTATCTTTCACAGATGCCCCAGGCGGGTAAATCTGGCTCTGAAGGAAACGCTTGATGTCATAGTACCATGGCTTATCATCTTTTACTTCTTCTACTGCAAATACATGAGCTGGTCTGTCCAAGCGCATCACAGTGATATTGGGAACTTCATTCCAAAGTTTAACCACAATCATTGAAGCAAGCGTAGCAAGAGCATCTGCCATCCGATTCTCATCTCGAGGAATATGATGGAAGTCAACCTCAGTAAAGAACGTGGAAATCCTCCTTGCATAATCCCTATACGGAATGAGGCCGGGTTGATTCGTTTCCCATTCACCCTTAATCTGATTAACAACGAGGGCCGAATCACCATAAACATCAAGATGCTTGATCCTTATATCAATGCACTCCTCCAACCCCATAATACAGACCTCATACTCAGCCATATTATTCGTGCATTTGAAAGTTAGCCTTGCTGTAAAAGGAAAATGTGTGCCCTGAGGAGTAATAATTACTGCCCTAATACCATTTCCATATTGATTTACAGCGCCATCAAATACCATGCTCCATCTGGAACCTGGTTCTGGCCCTTCATCAAGTGTAGGCTCATCACAATCTTTCATTTTCAAATACAGAATCTCCTCATCTGGGAAGTCATACTGAACTGACTGATAATCCTCAATCGGTTGATGTGCCGAGTGGTCGGCCAAGATACTACCTTTAATAGCCTTCTGAGCTCGATACTCAATATCATACTCAGATAACAATATCTGCCAACGGGAAATCCTCCCTGTTAAAGCAGGCTTCTCGAAGATATACTTGATTGGATCCATTCTGGATATTAACCAAGTCGTATGATTCAACATGTACTGGCGTAAGCGCTTAGCAGCCCAAGCCAAAGCACAACATGTTTTCTCAAGCATTGAGTATCGAGACTCACAATCAGTGAACTTCTTGCTCAAATAGTAAATAGCATACTTCTTGCTCAAGGACACAACCCATTGAGTCTTCAAGAACAGTCAGATACATAATCAATGGTGTTCCTTCCACGGGCGGAGACAGGATCGGAGGCTCAGATAGATACTCTTTAATACTGTCAAAAGCTTTTTGGCAATCCTCGGTCCAATCATGAGACTGATCTTTTCGGAGGAGCTTGAATATCGGTGCACATGTGGCAGTCATGTGGGATATGAATCTGGAAATGTAATTCAAGCGGCCAAGAAAACCTCGGACTTGCTTCTCAGTTCTGGGCGCTGGCATCTCTTGTATTGCTTTGACCTTTGCAGGATCAACCTCAATACCTTTTTCACTGACAATAAAGCCCAATAACTTACCGGAACGGACCCCAAATGTACACTTGTTGGGATTCAGACGAAGCTGGTACCTTCTCAAACGCTGAAAAAGCTTCAACAGGTGCCCTACATGCTCAACTTCCGTTCTCGACTTAGCAATCATATCATCAACATATACCTCGATCTCCTTATGCATCATATCATGAAACAAGGTGGTCATAGCTCGTTGATACGTGGCTCCGGCGTTCTTCAAACCGAAGGGCATCACTCGATAACAGAATGTTCCCCAAGGTGTGATGAATGTTGTCTTCTCCATATCCTCGGGTGCCATTTTAATCTGATTATATCCGGAAAATCCATCCATGAATGAGAAGACATTGAATTTAGCCGTATTATCTGTAGGAGAATTGCCATCCAAAGCGCAACGGAATTTAAAAATTTCTCCATTTAGTGATCCTTACGAATGGGCATGATCAGTGATAGAATCGTTACCTCTTGTGGCGATTCAAACCTTTAGTGCAGATCTCTTGTAACGATCAAAACCTTGGATACAAATCCACGGAGCGATCACGAACGTTGAACGATGACAACGTCTCTACTCAGTCCACACGAACGGGTTCCTTCAATCTCAGTGCTAGCTGGTACGAATGAAGGCTTTGAGTGAGAGAAAGAGAGATACGAAATTCCAACTCTTCAGTTGTGTTGTATTCCCATGCAATGCTTCTGCACAAGAGTTCTATTTATAGAACCACTTGTGTGGGCTTCAAGCCAAAAAGCCCACTTAAGTGTATTTTGGCCCATATCTCATAATATGCCAAAATCACTTAAGTATTTGGTACCTTACCATATTTCGTATTCTACTTAAGTACACCGTACCTTACGATGTTCCTTAGTTACTCTATCTCTCATCAATCCGTCCTTTGTGTGTGACCCTATAGGTTTTCGTGGCGTTGGCAATTATATTAAATCACGTATTTAACATAATAAACAGTGAGCGGTATCTAGCAACACATCACTGCTACCCAAGACACGAAAATGTCATGTGATCTGACAAAACCTCCTGTGATAATAATTATGTGTATAATTACCCCTTTGCCCTTATGTCTATATTGAACACAAGGTATAGACCGTGTCATCCTTGTCCAGTTCAATATTGGGCCCATAGACATTTATCCTGTTATGCAGGATGGGCAAATTCCATCTAAGTCACTCATGTCCCTCAGCATGCTTCGTGGAGTACCCATCAACTGTCTTTATGGTTATCCAGTTACGGACAACGTTGGATCAGCAATAAAGCACTCGACTCTACATCTAGGATCCATAGTGGTTTCAGGTCGAAGAGTGGTATACACTATTATCACCATCAGAATAACTTATGACACTTTGCATAACTTTCTATATAGTATTCTCATAGCGGGTCAATCCGGTATAAATATTACTCTTAATATTCATACCTATGTTTAAGACTTGATAACTCTTTATCCATGATCCATGAGATGTGATCATCAGTCTACAAATATAATAGTCTTAATGCTTTAATGTTATCCCACTTCACACTAAAGCTCGACTACGGATACTTTAAGAATAGTGTCCTTATGTTTAATGTGCTCTCATGATTAAGTCACACTTAATACATTAAACGGACTATCTATTCCAGGGACTTTATTAATCAACCATAATAAAGAAAAAGCCTTTTTATTAATTAATAAATAATTCGATACAAGTACCAAAAGTATTGGCCTCTAGGGCTTACACCAACAATCTCCCACTAGCACTAGAGCCAATCAGGCATACCCCTAATGCCCATTGATCTAGTATGGCCATCATGCTTCTGCTGCGCAAGAGGCTTTGTCAGTGGGTCAGCAATATTGTCGAGTGTAGGTACTCTACATATTTTCACATCTCCTCTATCTATTATGTCTCGAATGAGATGATAACGCCTAAGTATGTGTTTGGATCGTTGGTGAGATCTAGGCTCCTTAGCTTGTGCGATAGCACCATTGTTATCACAATAGAGACCAATGTGATCCACAATGCTAGGGACTATGCCAAGTTCACTAATGAATTTTTTGATCCAAACAACTTCCTTTGCTGCACTTGAGGCAGCAATATACTCGGCCTCTGTTGTAGAATCAACAACTGTATCTTGCTTTGAACTTTTCTAGCTCACAGCGCCACCATTTAAGCAAAACACATAACCATTGGAACCATTCATATTAAAGCGTCTCATCACTTTGTCTATGTACTCTGACTTAGGCCAAGCATTTTGTGATCTATCTCTATAGATTCTGATTCCTAATTTATAGGCTGCTTCACCTAGGTCCTTCATAGAAAAGCATTTCCCCAACCAAGACTTTACTTGTTGCAGGGTAGGGATATCGTTTCCAATGAGTAATATGTCATCTACATATAATACCAGGAACACGATCATGCTCCCACTAACCTTCTTGTAGACACAAGGCTCATCTTTGTTCTTGATGAATCCATATTGTTTTACTGTTTCATCAAAACGAAGATTGCATGAGTAGGTCACAGGCTCATCTTGATCCATGAGTAATACATCACCTTGATCTGTTATGAGATATCCATATCTCTCAGGTAGGTGACATATCCTGCTTGACCTACGTTGGTCTTGTTCTACTTGAGCAGGTTGCTCTTCCACAACCACTTGTGTTTCCTGCTCTAATTCCTCCATAGGTGTATCGATGCTTTGTGATTCTTGAATTTTTTCAAGCTCTACTTTCCTCCCACTGGTTCCTTTGGAAATAAAATCCTTTTCTAGGAAAACTCCAGTTCGAGCGACAAACACTTTGCCCTCAGAAGGATTGTAGAAGTAATACCCTATTGTTTCTTTAGGATACCCCACAAATAAGCATTTGTCAGATTTGGGCTCAAGCTTAGTTGAAATTTGTTGTTTCACATAAACTTCGCAACCCCAAATCTTCATGTAAGACATATGTGGTTTCTTACCACTCCATATCTCATATGGTGTCTTCTCAACCTTTTGGATGGAACACGGTTAAGTGTATAAGCTGATGTCAATAGTGTATGTCCTCAAAAGGAGTTTGGAAGATCGGTGTGACTCATCATGGATCGGACCATGTCTAACAGGGTTTGATTTCTTCTCTCAGATACACCATTCCATTGGGGTGTTCCAGGAGGAGTAAGTTGGGATAGGATCCCACGCTCTTTCAGATGGTCTTCAAACTCTAGGCTTAAATACTCACCACCTCGATCTGATCGAAGAGTTTTAATATTCTTACCTAGTTGGTTTTGTACTTCATTCTTGAATTCCTCGAACTTTTCAAAGGACTCTGATTTGTGTTTCATTAAATACACATAACCATATCTACTGAAAGCATCAGTAAATGTGTTGAAGTATTGAAAACCTCCTCTGGCTGGTATGTTCAGTGGTCCACATACATCAGTATGTATGAGGGCCAAAAGATCATTAGCTCTTTCACCTTTTCCTGTGAATGGAGACTTTGTCATCTTTCCAATTAAACAAGATCTGCATGTCTCATATGATTCATAATCAAAAGAGTCCAAGAGTCCATCTTTATGGAGTTTGGAATTGCGTTTCTCATTTATGTGGCCTAATCGACAATGCCAAAGGTAAGTTGGATTTAACTCATTAGGTTTCATCCTTTTAGTATTAATGTTATAAACTGGCATTTCAAGATCAAGGACATATAATCCATTGTTCATTTGAGCAATAGCATAGAATATATCATTCAAATAAATCGAACAACAATTGTTCTTTATTATAAATGAAAAACCAAACTTGTCCAAACAAGAAACGGAATTAATATTCCTGCTAATTGCAGGTACATAATAACAGTTCTCTAACTGAACTATTAAACCACTAGGTAAAGTCAATACATAAGTTCCTATGGCTAAGGCAACAACCTTTGCTCCATTTCCAACTCGTAGGTCGACATCACCTTTTGCCAAATCTCTACTCCTTTTTAGTCCCTGCACATTTGTACAAATGTGAGAAACGCATCCAGTATCTAATACCCATGATGCAGAAGTAGATAAATTAACAAAAATACCTGAAGTTGAAGTCTCTACTCCATTCTTCTTATCTTCCAGGTACTTTGGGCAGTTCCTCTTCCAGTGTCTGGTCTTACCGCAATGGAAGCAAGTGCCTTCTTTTGCTATGCCTCCACTAGGCTTTAAAGCAGCAACGGTTGGTTTGGGTTTGGCAACTTCCTTGCCTTTCCCTTTATCACCCTGCTTAGTGGGCCTTTTGTTCTGTCTCTTTCCATTTCCGATCATCAGAATGGACTTCCCCTTTGACTTCAGATTCTGCTCGGCAGTTCTTAACATGGCGAGCAGTTCAGGAAGAGATTTGTCCATTTCATTCATATTGAAATTTAGGACAAATTGACTGAATCCATCTGGCAACGATTGCAAGATCAAGTCAGTCGCAAGTTCCTTTTCGAGGGGAAAACCCAATCTCTCAAGGTTTTCCACATACCCAATCATCTTGAGCACATGGGGACCTACAGGGTCTCCCTCAGCTAACTTGCCTTGAAAAAGGGCTTTTGAAACTTCAAACCTCTCATGCCTTGCTTGCTCTTGATAGAGCATCTTCAGGTGTTCGATCATATCGAACGCTGACATGTTCTCATGTTGCTTTTGCAATTCTGAGTTCATGGTAGCTAGCATGAGACAAGCAGTTTCATTGGCATCATCGACATGCTTCTTATAAGCATCTCTTTCTTCCTTAGGTGCAGAACTAGGAGGTTCCTGTTCAGGAACAGGTGTCTCCAAGACATACAGCTTTTTATCATGTTTGAGGACAATCCTCAGGTTTCGGTGCCAATCCAGAAAATTTCTCCCAGACAATTTTTCCTTATCAAGGATTGATCGCAAGATGTTGTTAGAGGTGTTTGCTGTCATGATAATCTACATAAGGATTAATGAAAATATAAGTATCATTGACATATTTAATTAGGCCTTTAATCAAATATGCTCCCACTATTTTACTCAAAACAAATGACCCTCATCATTTGATTCGGAAAATCCCGTTGGAAGATTTTCTAGTGGGTCGAGATCCATATTTCACTTCGTTCTAAGTCCGCGTAGGCGGATTACACAAAACTAGGTTATTTAGGTAGGAACTCCTTCCAATTGTATCTCATACAACTCTCGAAAATTTCAGTTGGGTGAATAACTCCTTATTCCAATCCATCATATAGATTATTCCCAACTCTTGCTTCTAAACATATATAATCTTATTATAATTTGTTTAGTTAAGTTTGACCCATTGTTTTAACAGTTGGATATTACAATTATCCCATCGCACCTTACTAATATAGAACATGCACCTCGCGTAGGCGAAACCTACATTATCCATTACTAGTCTTGATGAGTGTTAAAACTTGGAAAGCATAAACTTAATATTTAATTTGAGGGAATTACAATTTTTCTGATCTCACCGACTTGTTTATCATATAAACCGTCTCTCACATGCATCAACATACATTCACATGCATCAACATACATACATATATAATGAAACAGTTATGGCCCCTAGCGCAATTGTTCTCCCAAGCCAATGAGAGAACCTAAGCTAACCTAACAGCGATCTAAGCTTCTCCAAGCAAGATCTCCAAGGTTGTCCTCCTTTGGCACTGACTTCTTTGCTTTCTTCATAACATTACATTACATAAAGAAACTCGTTTTACATACGAGGGAGTGAGATGAGAAAAGAAGTTACATTTGGGAGATTAAGAGAGAGGCACGACACGCAGGTCGTATTTTAAAACCCAAATCAGAATAAAGGAAAACTAAGGCCATAACCGATCACCACAAGACAATAATAAACACTTTATTATTATTATTATTATTATTATTATTAATTCCTTTAATTAATTAAAATCAAATTAAGTTTCAACGACCGATCACACTACGCAGAGTTAGCCGGGGGTCCGCTGCCCGGTCAGCGGGAACGGGTGTTTTAATGAACAATTCATTTAAAATCGACGTCGCTTTTCGTATCAACACTTGAAAGCACTGAGTTAGTGAATTTTGCCTTGCGTTAACCGGTTAACCATATGTGTTAACCGGTTAACCATATGTGTTAACCGGTTAACACTGTTTGAAATCTATTAAAAAATTGTTTTCTGCCTTGCATTAACCGGTTAACCAAATGCGTTAACCGGTTAACACTGTTTGAAAATCTCTTGGAAAACTGTTTTCCGTCTTGCGTTAACCGGTTAACCAAAAGCGTTAACCGATTAACACTGTTTGAAAATCTCAAAAATTTTACTTCGTATTGCGTTAACCGGTTAACCATACGCGTTAACCGGTTAACACTGTTCCAAAAAGTGTTTAGAAAGCACAACTCTTGTGCAGTCACAACCCCAAACGCATAACTCTCTGACAACACAACCCTTGTGCCGTCACTAACCCTGATGCACCAATTTCAGACCGTCAAACACATCTCGATTGTTGATTCAGTATGATTGATCAACACGTCGTTGCTTCACCATACTAATGTCGGATCAAGAAGCAAACGACCATTGATCGCTCAAAGGAAAACAATCATTGAGTGTTTGAATGAACGAAACGAGAACACTATATCATATATAATGTATTTTGCATCAGGATTACATATATCATATATATATATATATATATATATATATATATATATATATATATATATATATATAACTTGATCGATCTCAATTTAATCTTTGATTCATTCTGTCTTTAATCATATTATTACAGAACAAAAACAGTTATCAGATTCATGGTTTCGTAAGTGGCTCTGATACCACTGTAGGATAATTGCCATCCAAGGCGCAGTGGAATTTAAAAATTTCTCCATTTAGTGATCCTTACGAATGGGCATGATCAGTGATAGAATTGTTACCTCTTGTGGCGATTCAAACCTTTGGTGCAGATCTCTTGTAACGATCAAAACCTTGGATACAAATCCACGGAGCGATCACGAACGTTGAACGATGACAACGTCTCTACTCAGTCCACACGAACGGGTTCCTTCAATCTCAGTGCTAGCTGGTAATGAAGGCTTTGAGTGAGAGAAAGAGAGATACAAAATTCCAACTCTTCAGTTGTGTTGTATTCCCATGCAATGCTTCTGAACAAGAGTTCTATTTATAGAACCACTTGTGTGGGCTTCAAGCCAAAAAGCCCACTTAAGTGTATTTTGGCCCATGTCTCATAATATGCCAAAATCACTTAAGTATTTGGTACCTTACCATATTTCGTATTCTACTTAAGTACACCGTACCTTACGATGTTCCTTAGTTACTCTATCTCTCATCAATCCGTCCTTTGTGTGTGACCCTATAGGTTTTCGTGGCGTTGGCAATTATATTAAATCACGTATTTAACATAATAAACAGTGAGCGGTATCTAGCAACACATCACTGCTACCCAAGACACGAAAATGTCATGTGATCTGACAAAACCTCCTGTGATAAAATTATGTGTATAATTACCCCTTTGCCCTTATGTCTATATTGAACACAAGGTATAGACCGTGTCATCCTTGTCCAGTTCAATATTGGGCCCATAGACATTATCCTGTTACGCAGGATGGGCAAATTCCATCTAGGTCACTCATGTCCCTTAGCATGCTTCGTGGAGTACCCATCAACTGTCTTTATGGTTATCCAGTTACGGACAATGTTGGATCAACAATAAAGCACTCGACTCTACATCTAGGATCCATAGTGGTTTCAGGTCGAAGAGTGGTATACACTATTATCACCATGAGAATAACTTATGACACTTTGCATAACTTTCTATATAGTATTCTCATAGCGGGTCAATCCGGTATAAATATTACTCTTAATATTCATACCTATGTTTAAGACTTGATAACTCTTTATCCATGATCCATGAGATGTGATCATCAGTCTATAAACATAATAGTCTTAATGCTTTAATGTTATCCCACTTCACACTAAAGCTCGACTACGGATACTTTAAGAATAGTGTCCTTATGTTTAATGTGCTCTCATGATTAAGTCACACTTAATACATTAAACGGACTATCTATTCCAGGGACTTTATCAATCAACCATAATAGAAAAAGCCTTTTTATTAATTAATAAATAATTCGATACAAGTACCAAAAGTATTGGCCTCTAGGGCTTACACCAACATTATCTACCAACATGTCTATGTGTGGTAGAGGGAAATCATCTTTCAGACTAGCTTTATTCAAGTCTCTATAGTCCACACAAATCTGGACTTTTCCATCTTTTTTAGGCACGGGCACAATATTGGCCACCCACTGAGGATACGTAGAAGTCACCAGAAACCCCGCATCAATTTGCTTCTAAACTTCCTCTTTGATCTTTACTGCCATATCAGGATGAGTTCTTCTGAGCTTCTACTTCACAGGCACGCACTCAGGCTTTAAAGGTAGGAAATGTTGCACAATATCAGTATCTAGACCAGGCATGTCTTCATATGACCAGGCAAAGACGTCAACATATTCTCGTAGCAGCTCAATCAACCCCTTCTTAACAGACTCTTCCAGGAGTGCCCCAATCTTCACTTCTCGCACACAATCCTCAGACCCCAAGTTGACTGTTTCCAGATTCTCAAGATGCGGCTGAATGATCTTCTCTTCATGCTCAAGTAGACGGCTAATCTCATCAGGAATCTCTTCAACATTATCTTCTTCCGCCTCAAATACAGGGAATTCAAAGTTGGGAGATGGTGTTGGATCATTATGTTCAATGGGTTTGATCAACCTGCATAATGTTTTTGGATATAAAGAGCTTTTAGAATTCAAACAAGGCAAATCATTATGCAGATGAAAAGATTGATTTTATTCTATTTTTAGGGTTTTATGTGATCACCAATTTCATGCAAAAGCGAAAAGGGAAAACAATTGGAAAAACAAACATTTAACATGAATCCATTGAATGAAAATATCATTGTATTTATGCGCCAACAATGTCATCACTTCTCCTTTTGGCATGGGAGAAGGGTTTTTAAACACAATGAACATTACTTTGACTTATGGATAACTGTTGGAATATCCACAGCGACCCAATTATTGCAGATCCCCCCAGGGATGACGAAATTGCCAAAATCCTCTTCGTCCTCTTCCAAGATAGCAGCAGCCTCCTCGTCTTGATTGGTGTGGATGAAACCTCCACTCTTGAACAGCCCTTGCGTATTGGAAACCCCAGAAGAATAACCTATGCCAGCCCGGGACTTTTTGTCTTTTAACTCAATCATTTGCCCCAAACCAGCAGTTGCGCCATGCTCAATGGCCAACTTTGCATCTTTGTAGGAAGCAAATGAAGAAGTTCCCTTCTTAATAGGCTCAGCAATAGATAAAGCTTGGAACGGAGTTCCAACTTCATCCTTAACATCTATATAAGAGAAGGAAGACAAATGACTAACCAGGAGAGCCTTCTCTCCCCCTACCACCACCAGCTTCTTATTCTTTACAAATTTCAATTTCTGGTGTAGGGTGGATGCCACGACGCCCGCCTCGTGAATCCATGGTCTGCCCAAAAGACAGCTATACGATGGGCAAATATCCATAACCTGGAAGGTAATCTGGAAATCACTTGGTCCGATTTTGACTGGGAGATCAACCTCGCCAATCACAGTTTTGCGAGACCCATCGAAAGCCTTCACAACTACTCCACTCTGCCTCATGGGAGGCCCTTGATATGACAGCTTCGCAAGAGTGGATTTCGGCAATACGTTTAATGATGACCTAGTGTCCACCAGAACATTGGACATGGCGTCATCTTTGCAACCCATAGATATGTGTAAAGCCAAGTTGTGGTCTCTTCCCTCCTCGGGGAGATCAGAGTCACAAAAACTCAAGTTGTTACAAGCGGTAATGTTTGCAACAATGCTATCAAATTGTTCTATCGTGACATCGTGATCCACGTATGCCACATCCAAAACCTTCTGCAGAGCCTCTCGGTGTGGTTCTGAATTCAAAAGCAATGACAACACATATATTTTGGATGGCGTTTGTAGAAGTTGTTCTACAACGTTGTACTCGCTCCTTTTGATGAGCTTCAACATCTCATCACAGTCTTCTTTCACATTCCCACTCAGGCCAGCAGAAGCAGGAGTTCTTAACGTAGAGGAGGGCTTAACAACAAGTGCCGGATTCGGAGTGCTCACGGCATTCCCAATCGGGCGCTCAACAAAATCAGCATCAATACTTCCTCAAACATCAGCTTAAGGCTTTGACGGTGCTGAAAATACACGGCCACTGCGGGTCAACCCACTGACATCGGCAATGTTAACAACAGATAAGGAGGGCAAGGACACCTCTTTCCCATTTTCCACTGCCACAACGTTGTAGCGATAGGGAACCGCTTTCTCAGAGGAGTACGGTACAGGTCCGGCTGGTTTGATGACGAGAGCAGGAGAAGCCTTCTGCTTGCTACCATCATACTTGATGACAACAGGCTCAGGCATCCGGAACACCGGGGAAATTACATTGACTTCGAGCTCATCTTCGTCAACATTTCTATTTTGAAGGATCTCAATGACTCCTTCGTCCAACATCTCTTGCACATCTTTGCGCACCTGGCGACATCCTCTCTGATTGACGGAACAGACTATACATCTATCGTGATCATGCTCATAATGGCTATAGTCACACAGCAATCGATGCATCTTAACCAGCGATTGCCGGATATGACTGACGTATTTAACCTTGTACTTGCCAGGGCAGCCCTGGACCATATTGACAGACTTCCCATGCTCGGGCAATGGATTCTTCTTCACGTTCGGACCTACGTCCTCGAAAAACAGAATCCCACTTCTTACAAGGTCTTGCACCTTGGTCTTTAAGGGGTAACAGTTCTCTAGGTCGTGTCCGGGAGCACCGGAATGATACACGCAATGAAGTTCAGGCTTGTACCACCACTGGGGGTTAGCAGGTACAGCGGGAGGGTCTCGTGGAGTGATCAACTTTCTATCGATCAGAGATGGATAGAGTTCGGCATAAGTCATCGGAATTGGATCAAAGGTGACCCTCTTCCTCTCATAGCTGGTGCTGGCATTGTTGTTGTTGTTTCGAGGCTGGTAGGCCTGCTGTTGTGGACGTTGTTGCTGCTGCTGATATTGCTGAGTTTGCGGTTGTTGATAATGTTGAGCTTCCCTGAAAACGGGTGCTATATGAGCCACCTGATGCTGATTATTGACCGGGCGAGCAATCTTCCTCTTCGCGGAGGGTCTTCTTTTGACATGGGAAGACATAGCATGTGCCTCTCCCTCCTTCTTCTTTGCAAAGCTTCCATATCTTTTTGCCGAAGAGCCTTCGTCTCGAGTTAAGCGTCCTTCACGGACCCCTTCTTCCAGTCTCATTCCCATATTCACCATCTCGGTGAAGTCTGAGGGAGCACAGGCTATCATCCTCTCGTAATAAAACGAGCTCAAGGTCTTCAAGAAGATCTTGGTCATCTCTTTTTCCTCTAGGGGAGGCACTATCTGAGCTGCCAATTCGCGCCATCTCTGGGCGTACTCTTTGAAGGTCTCTTTATCCTTTTGCGACATTGCCCTCAACTGGTCCCTATCAGGAGCCATATCCACATTGTATTTATATTGCTTGACGAAGGCCTCGCCAAGATCGTTGAAAGATCGGATGTTCGAACTCTCCAAACCCATGTACCACCGGAGAGCGGCACCGGACAGACTGTCCTGGAAATAATGGATGAGCAGTTGGTCATTGTCTGTCTACGTTGACATCTTGCGAGCATACATCACAAGACGGCTGAGGGGGCATGTGTTTCCCTTATACTTCTCAAACTCAGGCACTTTGAATTTAATAGGGATCTTCACGTTGGGCACAAGGCACAACTCAGCAGCACTTTTACCAAAGAGGTCTTTCCCCCTCAAAGTTTTCAGTTCGTTGCGAAGCTCAAGGAATTGGTCCTTCATATCATCCATCTTTTCATAAACATCTGGGCCCTCAGATGGCTCAGAGTGGTAGATGGTATCTTCGACCCTTGGTAACGCGTGCACAACGGACGGTGGCACTGAAAGGATCGGGCTAGATGCCGGCAGAGAAGCAAGAGTAGGGGCGAAACCCTCTGGTACAAAGTTGGGGGGCACTCCCCATGGGAACCCAGCTGGCATAGATGGTGCAAAATGGGCCGTTGCAGCAGGCACAGTAGAAGTCACGATCTCAGAAATGACCGTCCTCTGGGGAGGAGTTGATGGCGTTGGAGAAGATTGGCTCTGAGCGGCCAAGAATGACTCCATCAAGGCAGTCAACCTGGCTACTTCTTCCTTCAACTCGCGGTTCTCTTGTTCTAGATGATCCATCAGTCTTGAAGAATTGGCTCTGGTGTAGTACCGGTGAGTCAGCTTGTCTTCAAAATAAATGAAGAACACAGAGTTAGACCATAGGACAAGAAGCCGGGAACAAAACCTGCTTATGCACATGATGCATGCAATGCTCGTGCATATGATTTGTTTTTTTTTTATTTCAGAGGAATTTTAGAGTTCTTATTTGCAAATATTTGGAAGTATTAAACATTTATCATGTATGGAAATATCTTGTCACTAATATCTGGAAAATGGTTTTACATCAAAGAAGTATAGAATTGGTAACCATATACAAGAGAAAAGGAAAATAATCATCCTATGGGTCCCTAGAAACAATCATCTAAAGCTCGGGACACAGGAAGATAAGATGCACGAAGCCTCTTCACCTCTTCCTCATAGGCTGCCTCCATATCTGCCTTCTCCTTGGCGAGTCGATCGTACTTCCTCTTCCAGAACTTGGAAGACTGAGGAAGTAGAGAAGTCCATGCATCATTAGGATCATCAATAACCTGATGCTCGAGGAACTCAATCAAAGCATCCTTTTCCTTGATCTGCTGAAGCAACTCTTCTCGTTCGCGAATCCATGCATGTGAACGGTCTTCGTCTCGCAACGCCTCTACTCCTTGGTCAGGGAGGGTTGAAGGCCCAACCATAACCAAAGGTGTAGGTCTCGGATACTCGTACAACATGAAATACTTAGACGCTCTCTTCCTAACCCAAGCAGTGTAAGGCTCCAAAGTGACACAGTTCTTAGGACCCAACTCATTCCTTCCTTTTCTATGAATCTTGCGCCAAGCGCGGACCATCCTAGCTTTCAAGCCTTGGGGATCTTTACCCTCCTGAAAGAACACACCCTCTAACAGAATGTTATTGGGTTTATTCTTTAGGGGGAACCCAAGCTGACGACGTGCCAAAACAGGGTTGTAGTTAATCCCACCACATGTACCAAGAAGAGGTACATTGGAGAATTCACCACAAGAGTCGATAATCTGCACACCATCATACACACGATTGTACCAAGAGATATCATCATTAGTGAGAGACATAAGTCTCGTGGACCACCGTAGACATCCCTTGTTCTCCTTGAAGGCGACCGTCTGTGGCAAGTGAGAAATAAACCACTTATACAATAGAGGCAAACATCACACGATGGCGCCACCACCCTTTGCATTCCTCATATGCAAAGAAAAATAAGTGTCACCCAACAGAGTCGGAACGGGATTAAGAGTAGATAAGATCCTAATAGCGTTCACATCCACAAACTTGTCGATGTTGGGGAACAATACTAACCCATAGATGAGAAGTACAAATATGGCCTCAAAGGCGCCCTCACTCATGGCCTTCCCATACATAATAGCTTGAGCAATGAGGAATTTAGAAGGGAGACCTTGAATTCCACCTTTGGTAGTCATATGAGCACCAACCAGAGATTCATCTATATGCAACATGTCAGCTATCTCTTGAGAAGTAGGAATACTCTCCAAGCCACTAAACGGCAACTGGTCTAGAATTGGTATACCCACAAGATAGGCATACTCCTCGAGCGTGGGCAAAAGCTGAAAATATGGAAATGTGAAGTAATGGTACAAAGGATCATAAAACTGCACCAATACACTCATCAACCCTTCGTCCACCTGAGTAGTCAGAAGAGGAAGAAGCTTCCCAAAACGAGCCTTGAAACCCAAGGGATCTAGTACATAGGATGTCAAATTCCTTAACTCTTTCAAATTTGGTTGTCTGAAGTTGTACTTCTTTGTATTTCTTCTTTGTCTTTCCATGTCTGAAAATTTGCAAATAGACCTCTTAAATTCCTTGAAAATTTTCTTCATTATTGATGATATGGATGCAAATGGGTGCATGAATGCATGAATGCAACAATCACACTCAAGGATCAAGCAAAGCACACAAACAAAGGTCATGGAATGAATCATGTTATCCTTAATATCAATCATCCATTTTGGTGGATTATGGTTTACACCTTATCAACACCCAAGTTCCATTGATATTAAGGACACACGAACGGATCAACCACGAATCAAGGGTTTGTTGCGAGTCACGAGCATGGAGTTTTGGTTAAGAACCACCCAAAGGGAGTGTACTAGGGTTTAAACCTGCCAAACATGTTCTACAAGAGGTTCTCATAGTCATCGTCCCATCTTTCGGATATTATCGGAGAAACGACTACGCGTATTCCAAAAATATTCTCAAGAGAGACTCTTATGAGTGTAGTATCGCGTAACAATCGTATCAAATCTTACACTTGAACGACTTTCGCACTACATCCTAAGAATAGGCCAAGATGGGCTTGGTAAACTAAGGTCCTTGGCTTCTAAGGTCTATATTGGAAAGAGTAATGTCTAACCACGACTACTTGTGTGACATTATTGATCCCAACATGACCTCCACCAAGTGAATGGGCTTTCAAGTCAACTTGCTAAGGAATAACTCCACACAAGTCAACAAGGCTACCATTCTCCTATCCTAAGTGCACTCGAGTCCGGGTATAGAACTCATCTCACTAAGATCACCAAGCATACAAGGAATTAATATTCAAGCAATTCAATCATTACATACAATACAATAATCCCAAATTGCACAAAAATATATCACAAAACAATATACACAACAATACAACAAAAATGAAAAGTAGGCAAAACCCACTAGGCAAATGCTCCCCAGCAGAGTCGCCACTTTTCTGTAGCGGGGTATTCGTTACCATTAGAGATATTGACTAAATCCAAGGTAAATCATACAAGTCGAGTCGCCACCACACTTCTATTTATCCAAAGGAATGGTTAGAAAGCGAACAAAAACCTAAAAGTTTTATCAAATCAAAAACTAGTAAAAGAGAGTCAGAGATCTGGGTAAGGGGGTTGGTTATGCAATGGGAAGGTGTTAGGCACCCAAAACATCCTAGGTACTCCTAGGGATCCCTTTTCATATTTGTTGTAAGGTCATTGTTTTTGTGAAAAATTGTTTGTGCAAACATGATTGAAGAGATGAGAAGAGAATATACAAGTTTATTTACATTTGTCTTTGGATGGATAAACCCATTGCCTACGTACCATCTTAAAAATATTAGGATCAAAACCTCGTAGTTCGGGGTAAAAATCTCAAAATGAATTGGTGAATTGATTGATCCAAAAGCCTTAAGGCCTTTTGTTATCCAAGGGAGAAAACTCAGCCTAAAACCACAAATCCACCATGTGAGGATAGCTTCAACATGCTAGTGAGGGGTTAACCCTATAATAAGCATGGAAGACTCATTGTCCATCACTAAGGATATAAGTGAGTATCACATCTACCACAAGGATAACTCAAACCTAATAGCTAAAGGTTATGAAAAAGTTTTGATTAAGAGAGTGGCCATTGAAACCACAAAAGACATTTGAATGGGTTATATTTACCAATGAAAAGTATGTATAAAATATGGTCAAAGTTGACTTAGAGATTCAATTCAAAATGAGTATTAATAGAAAAGAAAGTTTGAAAATCAAAAGCATAAGGCTTAGGTTGCTAATGTTGAAAACAAGTATTAAATGTTTGCACAAAAGCTTTGGCTTGGGTTAGAGTGGAAAGAAGAAGAAGAATGGCTAAGATCCTAAGCAATGCAAAAGGTGAGGGATAAGAAACAAAACCACAAAAGGAGTTCCTCTCTTGAGATCATATGGATGATCCAAGTAGCTCCCATCCTTTGGAATAAGCAATCACATAAGCATAAACTCAAGCAATCAACAATCAAATGAACTCTTGGAAGGTTCCTCAATGTATCTTGAATCTCTCTCTCTTAGGAGCTCATGGTAATGGTTCCTCAATTTGGCTCAAGTGGAAATCCCTAGCACAAAGAAACACACACATCAAAAGGTTCTATTAACAATCAAAGAATGGACAAGAGGGAGTTTAGAATATGGTCCTTTCAATGTTCATCTTCAAGCTTTAAGCATTCTAAAGGCACGAGGCCTAGTTGCTCTTTGACATTTAAGCATTCTAAAGGCATGAGGCCTAGTTGCTCTTCAAACTCCATTAGCTTGGGTAAAGTCCTAAGATCTAAGTCCATTTTGTCCAATTCTTTGCATTTGGTTCACAACAAACAGACAAACACAAGCACAAAAGGTATATATACACAAATATATGCTCAAGTGAGCAAAAGGCAAATGGAATTAGCATAAACATGTGCTCAAGTGAGCAAAAGAAAAAGCAAATGGATAATATGTACAAGAATAATAAATTGCATAAAAGTAAAGTGTAAAAAGTAAATGTTAATGGTTAATGATTAGTGTTAGTAGTTAGTGTGCCATAAGACAAATTTAGCGCTATGTTAAGCAATCGTAATTGGACTTATGTAGAAGTCACAACTATCTGAGGCCGGTCAATAATAATGTAGGCAACAACACAAGTTAGAAGTCTTGATTAGTGAACCAAGTTCCAACAACTTGCCATGCCAAAAAAGAAAAAGAGAATTGATCTTGTATTGGTTTAAGTCTTTTGCATGTTTAGGAAACAACCTATCCTTAATGCAAAGCCATTCACTTGATCAATTGATCAAGATGAATTAGATTTGAATCAAGGAAGATTAAGTCTCCCTAATCAATGCTACCTTATCAACCTTTAACTCATTGATCAAAAAGAAAGAAGGAGAAGAAGGAGATGAATAATGGATAATGGAAAAGGAAAGAATAAAGTGCATTAAGATGAAATAAAATGTACCAATCCATGTGTGTTGACTAAATGACATTGAGAGTCAAAGTCAAATAATGAGAAACCAGAAATAAGATGAAGATTGGAGGTCAAACAATAAGCAAAATATTTTTGGCATTTTTAATATTAAAATAAACTTGAATTAAAAATAAAAGAAAGGTCAAACTTCAAAATCACTTCAAATCAACCTTGAAAGGTCCAAGTGATTTATCCCAAGTTCAACAAGGTCAAACAAGGTTTGACAAAAAATTTCAGCATTTTTAAAAGTCAGAAACTATTTTTAATCAATTAAAAATGAATAAAAATAACCTAATTGAACTAAAATCTCAAATAAATCTCAAATCAATTAAAAAATTGATGAGAATATTTTTCATAGATCCATCATCATTCAAATAGGTTAGGAAAATATTTTTGTATTTTTTGAATATCAAAAACTATTTAAAATGAATTAAAAATAACCAGAAAAGAAACAATTCACAAAAATATCAAATGACAAAATAAAAAATATTAAAAATCAAAATTAGAAACTAGAAATTATTTGGAGAAGAATGCAATTGGTGCCATATTTTTTTGGATTTAAAATGAAGAAGATATGAATTTTTGAAAATAAAGGAAATAAAAGAAATTAAATCAGAAAATAGGAAATTCAAAAAAACAAGGAGCGTCTGATCAAGCCTCATTAATTGACGTGGCTGATCAAACGCTCCAGATGCGCGCTTCCACCATACGCCTTGGTCAACTGAAACACACCAAGCCTTTATATAAGTCATAACAATGGATGCATGTGATTGAATCTGGAAACTCACATGGACGGATCAGATTGAATCTGGGAACCAGACGGTGGCCAGCGCCACCGTCTTCTCCGGCCAACCTCCGGCCACATCCAAAATTTGCAGAACTTAAAATGGAAACCAAAATGAACGATCTAGGTATCATTCGAAAGAGGAAGTGATGTACATCACCCCTGTACCACTCAATTCCACTCTAGATCTCTATATTGAGAGAAATCAGAGGTGGAAATTCTGTGGTGTTCATGTGAACTTCATGGATTTCAACAATTGAGCACTCAAAACAATTGCCTCTATGAAGAGGACTTCAGCCAACACAATATCCAAGCAAATAGATCAATAAATAGTGAGTTTCGAAGATAAAACCAGTTGGAGAGAACCTTTGAATTGTGGTGATCTGAGCTTGTTTCCTTGCTTCCTTTGGCCAAACAGAGCTTCAATGGATTATGAGAGAGAGGTCTAGGAACTTTAGATTTAGAAATTCAACCAGATTTAGTTGAATTTCAGATCTGAGAAATTTGAATGAAAGTGAAATAGTTCCTTTGGTGAGAGGTTTGGTTTTCAATTCAGCAGCATTTCAGGTTGATTCATGGATGAAAATTGAATGGAATGATGCCTCTATTTATAAAAGGAGAGGCAAGGCAAGTGTGATCAAACTCGTGTGCATGGCAAGAGGATATTCATTGCATGGGCTTGCATGATCATGTAGAAGGCCCAAATCCAATGTCAAATGCAATCTGAGATTTAATTGAGCTGAAATGGACGTGTAGTTGGCAATGCATAGGCTTGTGTAATGAGTTTCAACATGTTATGCACAATTATGCCTAAAACTTCTCCTCTTCGAAAATGCCATTTGCTAAATCCAAACATGAGCATGTGAGTAATGGTTGGAAAGGTCTTGATGTAAGGAACAAATGTTATGTTGGGAAAAAATCCATTTGAAGTGTGGAAATTAGTGAATTTTGAGTTTAAAGTGTAAGGTGCAAAACATGCAAAGGTGAGGTTTCCAAATTTGGCCAATGTTCAAGCCCCTCTATTTTGATGATGCAAACTTCAAATGAAAAAACCTTAAACATAAAAGTTGTAGATCTTTTCAATACAATCAAAATGGACTTAAATTTTGCATCATTCGGATTTTTGATGAAAGAGTTATGGGCATTTGAAGTTGGACTTTTTTGCCTTTCAATGCATTTGGTCCAAAGTGACCTATAATGTTTTGCCTTATCACATGTATTTCCTTTGAGATTTTGAAATTTTGTTCAACATAACATTTGATGTAGACATCTTATGATTTCCAATTCATTTGATCCCACCTCAAAATCATAAAAAATGAATGAGTTATGTTCTTGGGAAGTTGATCTGAAATTAGGGTTTCAGTCAAAATGACCTATAATGTATTGGAATGGGAGATGACCTTCCAAACTTCAAATCAATTTTTGATGAACATGAAAGTTGTTAATATTGTCCTTAAGAACATTTTTGCTTTTGGGATCATCTCCATTTGACCAACACATAAAAAGTTAGGTCTCAGTACATTTCAAAATAATCAGATGAATTGATTGATCAACTTCTCAAGTCCCTGACTCATATCTTGATGAATTGATGATTGAGGACACTCAAATAAGTTCAAATATGCATGAAATGATGAATTAAAGAAACTTCCCTTGATTGTATTTGATCATGGGCTGAGGTTGCTTCAAGAGCAAGGCATTGTGGATGATCTGATGAACTAAGGTTTCCTTGGGGAACAAAACCCAAACCCTTTGACTTGCTTTGATAAAAATGATGAATTGAGATGCTAGGGAGGCATATTTGATGGATGAGAGCTTTGGGAACCATTGCCATGTTTGCTATCATCTTCACTTGGCCATATCTCTGCACAAAGGATCTCCTTGAAGCTCTTGACTTTGTGATTGCTCAAGCTACAAACAAGAAATGTTAGTGACATATTTTTGTGCTTTTGGTTAGTAAACAAAATAAGAAAAGCAATAATATACAATTCAAGCATGCTTGGTGATCTCAAACCACTCACAAGAGGTCCCACCCAAAGGTAAAGGGAACCAAGATGCTTATGATCCTTGAGGCAATGCAAATGCAATATTGTGATGCCATGAGGGATCTTAGGGTCAAAATTAGGGTCTTACACTTCCCAATAAGAAAATGTAGGCCGGGTGGATATCCATTACTTGAAAAGTAATATGAAAATCACTCGGACCTATCTTGACTGGAAGGTCCACTTCACCAATAACCGTTTTGCGCGAGCCATCGAAGGCTTTGATAATCACCCCACTATACCTCATGGGCGCTCCTTGGTAAGATAACTTCGACAAAGTTGACTTCGGAAGCATATTGAGTGACGAACCGGTGTCAACAAGCACGTTTGACAAAGCATCTTCCTTACAGTTCATTGAAATATGCAAAGCCAGATTATGGTTTCTACCCTCCTCAGGGAGTTCTTCGTCGCAGAAACTCAAATTATTGCATGAAGTGATGTTAGGCACGATATGATCAAACTGATACACAGTAACATCTTGTTCTACATATGCTTGTTCAAGAGCTCTCTGCAGTGTTTCTCTGTGCACTTTAGAATTCAAAAGCAGAGACAACACGAAAATTTTTGAGGGAGTCTGGAGCAGTTGCTCAACCACATAAATTCACTCCTTTTGATCAATCGGAGTACCTCATCATCCTCATTGGCTTTCAAGTTACTGGATTCACCAGACTTATCTTTTGAACAACCAACCGGATCTACATTAGGTATCTCCACCTTCTTTCCAACAACTGTTTCTTCTTTATTTTCTAGGACCACTGGCCCAAACACTCGACCACTGTGGGTCACCTTTGTAACATCAGCAATGCTCACCACTGAACTAGTCGTAGGTAACGGGACCTCTTGACCATTCTTCATCATTGTAGAATTATACTAGTACGGTACAACCTTATCAAATGCATACGGGACTGGGCCCGCTAATCGTATTACCAACGGCGATACTGATCTTTGACTGACATTCTTACTGCTGCTGCTATCATACTGAATTATCAACCACTCTTGTTGCTTGAAAACGGGAACTATGACATTGACATCATCATCTATATGATGGGATTGAACAATCTGGATCATGCCTTCATCCATCAGACACTGGATGTCCCTTTTCACCTCATCACACCCTCTTGGGTTCACACTACAGACAGCACAACCATCATGGTCATGTTCACAGTCACTCACCATACAAATATTCTTGTGCATCTACACCAAAGATCTTCAAATAAACCGGACATCAAAAACCTTGAACTCACCAGGACAGTCGTCCACCATATTCACTGAAGAGTTCCCATGAGCGGGCAAAGGGTTAGCTTACACATTTGGCACGCGGTTCTCGAAGGACACCATACCACTCTTCATAAGCTTTTGAACCTCATATTTCAATGGATAGCAATTTTCAATATCATGGCCGGGTGCATCCTGATGAAAAGCACAATGAAGCTCAGTTTTATACCACCAAGGAAGTGGTTCTAGGATCTACGGTGGGTTCCTCAGTTGAATCAGCTTCTTGAGAACCAACGAGGGATACAGCTCTGCATACAACATCGGAATCGGGTCAAAAGAGACCTTCTTCCTCTCAAAGTTCTGTTGCTGATGATGATTGTTGTTGGTATTGTTGTTGTTGTAGGTGTTTGTTCTTTGTTGCAGTTGTTGTTGTTGACGTTGATGTTGTTGTTGTTGTTGAATTGGTGTTGCTTGTTGATTAGAAAATACTGGAATTACGGAAGATACTTAATGATGATGATGTTGACGGGGTGGTAGATTTCTTCTGATCTGAGGCCTCCTCTGCCTCCCATTGGAAATTGCATTTGTCTCATTGTCCTTCTTCTTGTAGAAACTACTGCCATACCTCTTGCTCGTTGACGCCTCATCTCTTGACAAACGTCCTTCGCGGACCCCTTCTTCAAGTCTCATCCCCATATTTACCATTTCGGTAAAATCACTGGGGGCACTAGAAATCATGCGTTCATAATAAAATGAACTCATGGTTTTTAAGAAGATTTTTGTCATCTCTTTCTCCTCCAAAGGAGGAGTGATCTGGGCAGCCAACTCCCTCCATCTCTGCGCATACTCTTTGAATGTCTCCTTGTCCTTCTGAGACATAGACCTTAACTGGTCTCTATCTGGCGCCATGTCCACATTGTATTTGCATTGCTTCACAAAAGCCTCTCCCAGGTCATTGAAAGTGCGGATGCTTGCACCATCTAACCCCATATACCAATGGAGTGCAACACCTGTCAGGCTATCCTGGAAGTAGTGAATAAGCAATTGGTCATTATCAGTCTGAGTTGACATCTTGCGGGCGTACATCACAAGATGACTGAGCGAACAAGAATTCCCCTTATATTTTTCAAAGTCATGCACTTTGAACTTCACCGGGATTTTCACATTGGGTACCAAACACAATTCGGCAGCACTCTTCCCAAACAGATCTTTACCTCTCAGCATTTTCAATTCCTTGCGCAACTCAAGAAATTGGTCTTTCAACTCGTCCATCTTCTCATAGACGTCCGGACCCTCAGACGGCTCAGAATGATAGATGGTATCCTCTACGCGAGGAAAAGTATGCACAACTGGAGGTGGCACAGACATGACCGAGCTAGATGCTGACATGGAAGCAAAGGTAGGCGCAAAGCCTTCTGGCACAAAATTGGGCGGCATTCCCCACGGGAATCCGGCAGGCAGGTTTGGCGTGAAGTGGGAGGTAGCAGCAGGCACGGTAGAGGTAACCACTTTTGAAGTAACATTTCTCGCGGAAGGAGTTGCAGGTGTTGGAGAAGCTTGGCTTTGAGCAGCAAGAACTGACTCCATCATGGCAGTCAGGCGGGCGATTTCGTCCTTCAGCTCTCGGTTCTCTTGCTCTAAATGCTCCATAATTCTCAGATGATTGGCTCTAGTATTGTACCGGTGAGTCAACTTGGCTAAAGCACAGAAGAAACACCAACCAGACACCTGGCCAAAACCTGCTTGTGCAAATGATGTATGAAATGCAATGCTTGATTATTTTTTATTTCCAAGGAACTTACTATATCATTTGCAAATATATAATATTTAAATAGCAATTGCAACAATTTGATATGACCAAAAATCTCTTTTTTATTTATATAAATTGGAAGGATTACACTGAACAATTTCAGAAACCAAAATAAAAGATACAAGAGAAAAGGAGACTAGTCATCATAAGGATCCCTAACAACAATGTCAGAAGATCTGGATGAAGACCCATACTTCCTTCGAATGCGACAAATGTTGGTCTCAAAAGAAGCCTTCATCTGAGTCTTCTCGAGGACAAGTTGGTCAACAATCTTCTTCCAAGCAATGGAAGGCTGAGGCCTGCTAGAAGATGAAACCTCTGGCTTTCTCTGTCTCTTCGTCACTCGGTCTTCAAGTAGCTCAATCAGTGCATCTTTGTCCTTAGACTCCAACTACAACTCTTCATGCTTCTTGCTCAAAGCATGGAAACGCTCTTCCCACATATCCTTCTCTTGCTTCATCTTGACGAGCGCGTCTTCCAACTCCTCTACATCTTGGTTAGGGAGAGTTAATGGCTCAACCACAACCATACACATAGGTTTTTCAAGGATAAGGCATCTTCAACTCCAAAGCTCTCTTCTTCACCCAAAGAGTGTAAGCTTCAAAAGCTATACAATTGTGCTGACCAAGCTCGGATCTTCCTTTCTTATGCAAATTATGCCAAGCATGCACAATCTTCTGCTTCAAATGTTAGGGATCTTTACCCTCTTGATAGAAAAGACCTTCTAACAACATGTTATTAGGTTTGTTTCTAGGGGAACCCAAGTTGACGACGGGCAAAAGCAGGGTTGTAGTTAATTCCTCCTTGTGTACCAATGAGAGGTACATTAGAGAATTCACCACAACTATCAATAATCTCCAAACTGCTTAAGGACGGATCATACCAAACTATATCATCATTAGTGAGAGACATAAGTCTCTGAGACCACCTTAGACATTGTTTGTTCTCCACTAAAGCAGGTGTCTGAGGCAAGTGCGAAATAAACCACTTGTACAGAAGAGGAGTACAACAAACAATTGTTCCACCACCCTTAGAATTCCTTAGATGCAAAGAGAAATACATATCACCCAACAAAGTAGGCACATGATTCCCAATCAAGAAAAGTCTAATGGTGTTAACATCAACAAAACTGTCAATGTTAGGGAACAAAGCTAATCCATAGATGAGCAACACAAAGATAGCTTCAAAATCATCCACACTACCAGCTTGAGCAAAAGTAGTAGCTTCCTTGATGAGGAAAACAGATGGAAACCCAAATAATCCTCCTTTCTTCACCCAATGAGCCTCTATCTCAGACTTCTTCAAGTGAAGAGCTTCAGCAATAATACTAGATCGGGGAATCTCCTCCAATCCACTAAAAGGTACACTACTAGAAATATGTATCCCCAAAAGATGAGAATACTCCTCCAAGGTAGGCACAAGCTGAAAATCTGGGAAAGTGGAACAATGGTAGAGACGATCATAGAACTGTGCCAATACACTCAAAAGTCCTTCAACTACATCACCAGACAAGATGGACAGAAGCTTCCCATGACGTTGTTTGAAGTCCAAGAGATCTAATACAAAATATGCTAGTTTCCTTAACTCTTTCAAATATGGACATCTGAAATTGTACTTCTTAGTGTTCCTTCGTCCACAATCCATGGTCTGAAAAATGTTTGCAAATGATACCTTAGTTCCTTGAAATTTTCGTGTGATGAATGTTATGATGCGCATGAATGCATGAATGCAACAATCACAAATAAGGGATCACACATAAGGCAAACAAAGGTCAAGGGATGAATCAAGTCATTGTCAAGATCAACCATCCATTTTGGTGGATTATGGTTTACACCTTATCAACACCTAAGTTTCATTGATATTGACAAGACTTGATTGGATCAACCAAGAATCAAGGGTTTGTTGCAAGTCACGAGCATGAAGTCTGGGTAAGAACCATCCCAAAGGAGTGAACTAAGGATAAAAACTTGTAGATCATATTCTAAAAAGTTCCCAGAGTCTTAATTCCATCCATCAGATATTACAGGTTAAGATGACTGACTCATCGACCCATAATATTCTCAAGAGAAACTCGTCTGAGTGTAGTATCGCGTGACAACTGTTATCAAGTCTACACTTGAACAGTTTCCGCACTACGTCCTAAATAGGCCAAGATGGGTTAAATGTTTTAAGGTCGTCAGCTTCTCAGACCCAATTAGAAATAGTAATGCCTAACCACAAATACTTGTGTGACATTTCCAAATCCAAAGGAGTCTCCACTGAGAAGATGGATCTCAAGCCAACTTGTTAAGGACTACTCCACACAAGTCGAACATGGCTATACCATCCTCCTATCTTAATTGCACTCAAGTTCGGGTTAGAACTTATCTCACCACTCAGAGATCACCAAGCACAACAAGAAGATTATATCATACATAAATATATACAAACATCACATATATATACAAATATATTCAGACAAAAAAGTAGGCTAAACCCACTGGAGACTACTCCCCAGCAGAGTCGCCATTTAATTTCTGTAGCGGGAAATTCATGATCATCAAGCTATTGACAAGCTAGAGATCAATTAACAAGAGTCGCCACAGCGCTTTTATTGTTTCCAAGGGAAAAGGGAAAAAGTACGAACAAAGTGTCAGAGATCACAGGTAAGGGGGTTGGTTACATAGAGGGAAGGTGTTAGCACCCAAAGTGTCATAGGTACTCCTAAGGAGCCCTTTTTGTGTGCATATGTATTTTGTACAAAGTGATGTTTACAAACAAATAGAATGGGGGGATGAGAAAAGAATTCATTAATTATATTTTTGTGTTTGACAAGCCCTTCGGACTTGTGCCTACGTACCAACATAAAATGAGGGATCGAAACCTCGTAGTTCGTGATACAAATTTCAAAATGGAAGCATTGCTTTTAACAAAAATTAAGTCTGAAAGGCCCAAGGGCCTAAAAATGGTTTGAATGAGTTAGTTCTTTTTGGCCTTTTGAAAGTTTAAGTCGATTATAGTGAAATTCTAGTTATCAGACTTTCGATGTCACACGGGTTGTTATGACATCCAATTCTACGCAGACAAGAATTATGCAGAACTTAAAAAGTAAGTGCAGTAAATAACACAAGTAATTGTTTACCCAGTTCGGTCCAACATGACCTACGTATGGGGGCTACCAAGCCAGGGAGGAAATCCACTATTAGTAGTATTAATTCAGACCTTAAACCAACTGTTTAACCCTATCACTTAATACCTACCCAATGCAATTTCAATCTTACACTAAGATCAGAGTTCCTACTCACTCCCCCTCAATCACCTCAGTGATTACAACCTTTAATTAATATTAAAGACAATTGTGAAGTCACACTTCAAACAACTCTTGATTGTGCTTAACAGCTTTAATCAAGATACACAGCACTCACGCTTAAAAGCTTAGAGTGACACAACACTTACAACTAAATGAACACCCTATACCAATGCAATCATCTCAGTGATAATAGCTTGGCTCACAAAATACATCTAATACAAGACACACAAGAAATACAGCAGTGAAGTATGATGGACACCAAAAATCTTCACGCCTAAAATCCTCGAGTTCTGAATGAAGGATTGCCATCCTTTTATATTGCAGCACTTGGGCCTTGTACTTGTATTTCCTGAATTTAAGGTCAAGCGAGTTAACCTAAATTCCACAACTAGGTTACTAACAAATAGGCTATTTGTTAGGTTCATTAATTGTAGCTTAGTTGTTGGTTTCCTGGATTTTAGCTCAGCTGTTGACTTCCTGAAGAATAGCCTGAGAAAAATGCTGAAACAGAAAAACTAAACAACCTACAATTTAGCATACGCTGTCAGGAATGAATGTTACAACATTCAGTTTGACATCCAAAACATAGACCATATGCTAAGTCTGTTTTTCCTGAAAATAGACTGTACAAATTTGTTGTACTGTACAGAACCAATCTGTCCATACTTCAGTATCAACGTACATTAATAAATATCAAAACATCCAATTTGACATTCACACATAGAGCCTTACATCAGGTCTGTTATCCTCTTGATAAGCAGACTGAGCTGCATACTGAAATGTAGCAGAAACCAATCTGCCTATTGTTCAGTATATGCTGTCAATGATGAATGTCATAACATCCGGTTTGACATTCAGACAGTAGGCCTTATGCCAGGTCTGTTATTTCCTTGATAAATAGACTGAAAATAAATACTGAGTTATAGCAGAACACCAACTGTTCTATTCCTCAGTATCTGCTGACAGGGATGAATGTCATAACATCTAGTTTGACATTCAATAAATCCTGTATTAGCTAAACCTGTAGTATACTACTCAAGTATGTCATGACATCAGCTAAGACATCAGAGTACAGCTAGATATTCTAACATACAATGCAGTCAAACAAACATCTCCACAGCATGTCATGACATCAGTCAAGACATTAGAATCCAGCTAGTGTTTTACCATATAATGCAGCCAATCAAACATCTACAAACTCCCCCTTTGGCAAATTTTTGGCTAAAACACTTTGGTCTCACAACAGAGTCCATAGCAGCGGAAATCACACATCTAGCAGGAAATTAACCTAGCTAATACACTCAGAGTAGCAGCACACTCACACAGATGGAAGTTAAATAAAAACTTCACATAGCAGCACACATACAGAAGTTAAATAAAAACTTCTAATTGCAGCACACATACAGAAGTTAAATAAAAACTTCTAATTGCAGCACACATAAACACACTCACACTCATGGAAGTGGAACACCAGCTGCAGCACAACCTCTGGATTAGAGGATCTTGAATATCTGTCCTGAATATCTGTTTAGCAATAAGCAAAACAATCTGTTGTCCTGGGGCATCACAGGGTGTTACTCCCCCTTTTTGTCAAAAATGTTGCCAAAGCAACACTTTAAATTACAGACCAACATAACATAAACAGAATTACACACACAAATGACAGAATTACAGACTTGATTTTACTTCACAGTTTCAATCAAGACATCACCCACTTGATCTTGCTTCACAGCTTTGATCAAGTAGTCACACATTCTTGCTTTACACCCATATCAGATGCCATGACTTTGAGTCTGACATCTTGAACCACTCCTGCATGAACACTTTCTTGAAGTCCAGCAGACACATAAGCCTACCTATGTTAGGATATCCCCTTAACATCTCGTTACTACACTTGCAGCAAGTAACATAGCTGTGAACTGTTGTCCAGTCATAGCACACTTTCAATTGTTTAATAGGTTGAGATATTAAACAATACATCCCAAACATCATTGGTTGCTATAAGTCCTCAGAGAGGCATATTCCCAGTTTGCCCCTTAAGTTTTCAAACTGAGTAGCATCCAGAGCCTTTGTAAATATGTCAGCCAGTTGAAGTTCAGTGGCTACATGTTCCAAGGTAATCACTTTGTCTACCACCAGATCTCTGATGAAGTGATGTCTAATGTCAATATGTTTGGTCCTGCTGTGTTGGATGTGATTCTTGGAAATATTGATGGCACTGAGATTATCACAGAACAATGTCATGACATTTTGAAAGACATTGTACTCAGTAAGCATCTGTTTCATCCACACCAGTTGGGAACAACTGCTTCCAGCTGCTATGTATTCAGCCTCTGCAGTGGACAGAGATACACAGTTCTGCTTCTTGCTGAACCATGATATGAGATTGTTTCCCAAGAAGAAACATCCTCCTGATGTGCTTTTTCTGTCATCAGCACTCCCAGCCCAATCAGCATCACAATACCCAGATAGGACAGGCTCAGAGCCATGAGAGTATAGCAAACCATAGTCACAAGTCCCATTGATATACTTGAGAATCCTCTTGACTTGATTCAAGTGGCTCACCTTGGGCTCTGCTTGGTATCTAGCACACACTCCAACTGCATAGGAAATATCAGGTCTACTTGTAGTTAGATATAGTAGACTCCCTATCATGCTTCTATACAAGCAGTGATCAATACTGGGACCTCCATCATCTTTGGTTAACTTTAAATGCGTAGGTGCAGGAGTTCTTTTGTGCCTAGCATTATCTATACCAAACTTCTTAACTATGTTTTTGGCATATTTGCTTTGGGAGAGAAACATAGAATCTTCCATTTGGTTAACTTGCATTCCAAGAAAATAAGTCAGTTCCCCAACCAGACTCATTTCAAACTCAGATTGCATCTGGTGAACAAAATGTTTCACCATTTGCTCTGACATTCCACCAAAAACAATATCATCCACATAAATTTGGGCAATCATGATTTTGCCATCTTTCTCCTTCACAAACAAGGTCTTATCTATCCCACCCTTTCCGTACCCATTAGAGGTCAGAAATTCAGTCAACCTTTCATACCAAGCCATAGGTGCTTGCTTTAACCCATACAAGGCTTTCCTCAACTTGTACACATGTTTAGGTTGGTTAGGATCACAGAACCCTTTAGGTTGTTCCACATAGACTTCTTCATTTAAGTAGCCATTCAAAAATGCACTCTTCACATCCATTTGGAACAATTTGAACTTCAGAATGCAGGCCACACCTAACAGCAATCTGATTGACTCAAGTCTAGCAACAGGAGCAAACGTCTCATCAAAGTCAACCCCTTCAACTTGAGTATATCCTGCTTCTGACTCCTCTTCAGTATTGGATACAAAAGCTACGCTTTTGTTCTTCTTTTCAACATTCTCACACAAGCCCATTTCAAAGGTTTGGAGAGAACCAATGAGCTCATCCACCTTCATATTGCAGATCTCCTGAGCCTCTTCTATAACAGTGACCTTCATGGCAAATCTCTTAGGTAATGACCTGAGAATCTTTCTTACAAGTTTCTCTTCAGTCATTTTCTCACCTAAGCCTCCAGAGGTGTTGGCAATTTCAAGAATATTCATGTGAAAGTCATGAATAGTCTCATCCTCTTTCATCCTCAGATTTTCAAACTTGGTGGTCAGCATCTGAAGTTTAGACATCTTCACCTTGGAGGTACCTTCATGAGTTATCTTGAGGGTATCCCAAACTTCCTTGGCCAGCTCACAGTGGTGCACCAGTCTGAATATGTTCTTACTTATTCCATTGAACAATGCATTCAAGGCCTTAGAATTTCCAAGGGCTAATGCCTCCTGCTCCTTGTCCCACTCTTCTTCAGAAATTTGCATACTGACTCCATCGTTACCTGTCTTCGTTGGATGTTCCCATCCTTTGTTGACAGCTCTCCAGACTTTGCTATCTAGAGACCTTAAGAAGGCTACCATACGAGGCTTCCAGTCATCATAGTTAGAACCATCCAGCATGGGTGGTCTATTTGAGTGTCCTACATCCTTGTCCATGGTACTAGAAAGTAACTTCCCTAGATCTCACCCAGAAATTAACAGGCAGGGTGCCTGCTCTGATGCCAATTGAAATTCTAGTTATCAGACTTTCGATGTCACACGGGTTGTTATGACATCCAGTTCTGCGCAGACAAGAATTATGCAGAATTTAAAAAGTAAGTGCAGTAAATAACACAAGTAATTGTTTACCCAGTTCGGTCCAACATGACCTACGTCTGGGGGCTACCAAGCCAGGGAGGAAATCCACTATTAGTAGTATTAATTCAGACCTTAAACTAACTGTTTAACCCTATCACTTAATACCTACCCAATGCAATTTCAATCTTACACTAAGATCAGAGTTCCTACTCACTCCCCCTCAATCACCTCAGTGATTACAACCTTTAATTAATATTAAAGACAATTGTGAAGTCACACTTCAAACAACTCTTGATTGTGCTTAACAGCTTTAATCAAGATACACAACACTCACGCTTAAAAGCTTAGAGTGACACAACACTTACAACTCAATGAACACCCTATACCAATGCAATCATCTCAGTGATAATAGTTTGGCTCACAAAATACATCTAATACAAGACACACAAAAATACAGCAGTGAAGTATGATGGACACACAAAATCTTCACGCCTAAAATCCCCGAGTTCTGAATGAAGGATTGCCATCCTTTTATATTGCAGCACTTGGGCCTTGTACTTGTATTTCCTGAATTTAAGGTCAAGCGAGTTAACCTAAATTCCACAACTAGGTTACTAACAAATAGGGTATTTGTTAGGTTCATTAATTGTAGCTTAGTTGTTGGTTTCCTGGATTTTAGCTCAGCTGTTAACTTCCTGAAGAATAGCCTGAGAAAAATGCTGAAACAGAAAAACTAAACAACCTACAATTTAGCATACGCTGTCAGGAATGAATGTCACAACATTCAGTTTGACATCCAAAACATAGACCATATGCTAAGTCTGTTTTTCCTGAAAACAGACTGTACAAATTTGCTGTACTGTACAGAACCAATCTGTCCATACTTCAGTATCAGCGTACATTAATAAATGTCAAAACATCCAATTTGACATTCACACATAGAGCCTTACATCAGGTCTGTTATCCTCTTGATAAGCAGACTGAGCTGCATACTGAAATGTAGCAGAAACCAATCTGCCTATTGTTCAGTATATGCTGTCAATGATGAATATCATAACATCCGATTTGACATTCAGACAGTAGGCCTTATGCCAGGTCTGTTATTTCCTTGATAAACAGACTGAAAATAAATACTGAGTTATAGCAGAACACCAACTGTTCTATTCCTCAGTATTTGCTGACAGGGATGAATGTCATAACATCCAGTTTGACATTCAATAAATCCTGTATTAGCTAAACCTGGAGTATACTACTCAAGTATGTCATGACATCAGCCAAGATATCAGAGTACAACTAGATATTCTAACATACAATGCAGTCAAACAAACATCTCCACAGCATGTCATGACATCAGTCAAGACATTAGAATCCAGCTAGTGTTTTACCATATAATGCAGCCAATCAAACATCTACATATAGTTAAGTTTATTTACAAGTTTGATTTAAGAAAATAAGTTTGAAAATGTAATGGCATAAGGCCAAAGTTTCTATCTTTTTTTTTGTAAAAAGTGGTCAAAGTTTAGAACAAAAATAGTTCACACAAAGAAGATTTGAAAATAGAGGGAGAGAGTTTGAAATTTAAGAAATGCGGAGAAGATGAAGCGACTACCCTATGCACAAAAATTAAAAGTTTAGAGTTGAAAAGATCTGACCAAATGGGTAGCAATCCAATAGACAAAAATGTCAATAGAAACCCATAATTCCCTTGGACTTTTTAGAATCAAGCAACACACAAATGCACAATTATATTCTCTTGCAGAGCAAGGCATCAAATAAAGATGGCTTCATCCAAGCTTATCCATTCCATGATCTTCTTCAAAACAGCCCATGTAACAGATGAATTCCACAAGTCACTGGTTCAAAATAACAGCTTCATAATGATCATGTTGCAGATGAATCTTAGAGAGATCTTCAAAGATGTATCAGATGAATTTCAAATTGCAAGTACTTGGTTCTTCAACAAGTTGGCATTGGCCAAGTCCTTTAGCTTAGAGAGGTTGCCTAGATTCTAAGTCCATTTGTCCAAGATCAAGCCAACAGTCCACTCAAAAGTTTTTTAGTGTTTTTATGATTATTATGTACATTAATGGTCAAAGACCACACAAACAAACAAAGTAACACAAATACAATATATCACACAATATGGTCCAAATGGACAAAGTGAAAATTACATTAACATAAACAATTAGAATGTTATGAACAATGGCAAATGAAATAAAGTGCTAAAAGTAAATTGCATTGAAGTAAAAGCTTGAAATTAAAAGTTAATAGTTAGTAAGTTAGAGGTTAGTTTTGTTTTGTTTTTGATTTTCAAGACATTCTTTGGAGAACACTCAACCCACTTATCACAAGCATGGATCCTTGAACCAAAACATCTTCCAAAGGAAGGAAAGAAGGCCAAGTTTCCACACAATACCATGAAAGAGGGGAGACTTACAATCTCACTAACTAGAATGCTTATGCCTTTTGTGTCACAAATTTAGCGCTATGTTAAGCAATCATAATTGGACTTATGCAGAAGTCACAACTATTTGAGGCCATGCAATAGAATTTTGGTGTTAATGAATGTTAGAGACATAGTATAATGGACTATGCTCATGAAACATACCACACACAAAAAAGAATATGCAAAAGGTGTGGCCTAATCCCATCCATACTCATGTCAATTTTTTAATCAACTAGCATTAGGACTTTGAGATGTCATAGGTTAAATGGAATGAATGAATTAAGAAGAGGAATAAGATGAAGTGGGAAGGGGATGAATGAGATCACAAATTGGTCAAAGGAGGACTTTTGTTAAATTAATATCATCATTCATTTTGGGAGATGGAATGTACATTCCATCAATCCCCTAAATCCAATGATATTAACTTGACAAAGTCAAATCAACCTTGACCAAGGCCCAACAACAATAAGCAAACTCATACAAGTCAATACAAATGGTCAACAAAATTTAATTGGCATTTATTCAATTAAAAATAATAAAATAATGCATTTAAATCAAATATGTTTTGTCCAATTCCTAAAATCTCACCAAAACACCAAAGAAATGGCCATGACATTTATCAAAGGTCAAACTAGGACAAATGACCTTGGAGAAAAAATTTCATAATTTTTGGACATTAAAAAGTATTTTTAAACAATTAAAAACAAATGAAAAATCAATTAATTCATGGAAAATATTAATAATGATCTAAAAAATAATTTTAACTCAGAATATGAAAAGAGAAAAATATTTGAATTTTTTTGGTGAAAGTCTCATATTTTTTGGATCAATATTGAATTTAATATAAATTATTGAAGAAAATACAATTAAAATAAAAAAATCAGAAAATCTAAATTACGTGGACCATCAGATCTCCCTTATTAATTGAGGTGGCAGATCTGATGGTCCCTAGCACGCATTCGACAATGGACCTTAGTCAGCGCGTGGCAAATATGGTAATCAACATCAACGCTCAGGATTAGAACATGAGAGAAGGATCATGTGGTTCAGATGCTAGCCAAGTCATCGCCGGAGCCAGAGCTCCGGTCATCTTCTCCGGTGGACCTCACCGGACTGGTCCACCATGCACCATCACCATAATGAAAAACAAGGACATGATCCTGAAGAAAAAATGGCACTGAGCTCGAATCTGACCTCCATTCATAACAACTCCAAGTATATTGAGAGATATGTGGAGTTGAAATTTGAGGTACATGAACTGAGTTGCTTCGATTTGACCTCAAAGCAACTCAATCTTCTTGGCTACATTGGTTGGACTTCAGACAACCAAAGAATCAATAGAATTGAGCAAGATTTTAAGAGAATCGAAGAGTTCAAAATTTATGAAAATTACCTTCAATGGAGGTCTGGATTCTCTTGATCTTGATCTTGCTTGTGCTTGGACTCACTCCACTTGCTTGCAGGAAGAGGATTGAATGGTTAAGAAGCAATGGGTTCCTGGAGAATTGAATTCCAAAATAGTGGAGATTCAAGCTCAAATTCAAGAGAATTTATCAGGCTTATCCTTTGAGAATTGAGGGTTTGCAATGGGGGATCAAAGGTGGCGCGATTGTGTGTTAATTTCTGAGCAATTGAAGCTCTATTTATAGCTGAATTGGTTGATAATTGAACACTCTCTTTCACTTTCCAATTTTGGAAAATGGTGATGTAATGGTGCATGGGCGTGCATAGGCCCATGAAATGATTGCCAAAGGTCTATAATTGAAGATCAGATGCTTTGAAGTAAGCTTGGATTTCAAGGCACATGTACATTAATGCTTGAAGATTGATCCATGCCAAATGATATCAGTCTGTTTAAGCGATGTGCAGCCTATGCATTTCTCATCCAAAATTAATGAATTTGAGCTCTTTGGAAAGGTGAGATCAAGAGGAACAACTTTCATGTTCGACACTTTTTCATTTGGAGCTTGGAACTTTAAAAAATTTGAGGTGGAAGTTTGGAAATTTTTGACATATCAAATTTTTTCTAAGTGTCAAGCCATATGTCTCAATATTCCACCTTGCTTAACTTTTTACATGAGCTTCAAATGAGAAACATGTCTTCGTCAAAGTTGTATCTCTCTCAAATACCTTCAAAATGGTCACCAATTTCATGTCATTTGGATTTGAAATGATAGAGTTATGCATTTTTGAAGTTTGGCAAAATCACTTGATCAATGGTATAGGTCAAAAGTGACCTATAATGTAGCCTCATATCACATGCTCAAAAAAGTTGAATTAGCTCCCACTCCAAACATAAAAGTTGAATTAGACACATTTAATTTGATTGTGAAACTTGGAAATATTTCATCTCATAAAAATTGAGCAAGTTATGACCTTGGGAAGTTGACTTTCAAATTAGGGTTTATACAAAATGACCTATAATGTATCAACATAGAAAATGATTTTTCAAGAAAAACTAGCTCTAGGTCTCAACATGAAAGTTCTTTGGAATGTCATGTAGAGTAAGTTTGCTCTTGGTATCATTTTCGTATGGTGAAAATTGTAGGAGATAGGGTCTAGGGAGACCCAGTTTTGATCAGATGAATTCATCTGGCAAACCACCATCAACCAACTTGCTAATTTCCAATTATCTTGACATCCTTGGCTCATGGTAGATAATATATGCATAAGATGATGAATTTTGAAGTGTCCATTGAGAAATTTGATCAATTGGTGAGATCGCTTGTTGGAGAAATTACTCAAGATACCCAGTTAAACTAGGGTTTCCAAGGCAAATCACCCTCAAACTCTTGAAGAAAACTTGATCAATATAACATGTAGAGATAATTGGGACTCATATATGATGATCATAACCATTATTGAATCAATTCTTGGTTGTGCTCTTTGTTCATGAGGGTCTCAAACCCTAGATGTGAACCTGATGAATCAATGAGATCATGCCCTTCCTACAAGAGAGTTAGGCAAATGCAAAGACATATTTTTGGTATTTTAGTTAGTAAAATGATAATATACAAGTATGATATAATCACAAAGTGCTTGGTGACCTCTCCCAAAACAAATCCAATGAAAGAGGGGTAAAGAGGATGCCAAAATATGATCCCAATGCTAATGCTTATGATGGAATTGTATGAGGGATCTTAGGGTCAAAATTGGGGTCTTAGAAACACCATATTGAATGGGAGACAACCGTTCAGAGGATAAACGCAAATAGCTACTCAGAAACCAAGAGGAAACTCTGACTGGGGAATCGAGCTGAATGGCGACTGGTGGAGAAACCAATGCAATCTACTGAGGAAACCAATCTTACTCTGCTGGAGACCAAAATCAACATCAACCCTGCTGAGGAATATACAAACCTTGCTGGGGAATATCCACAAACTCCGCTGAGGGAAAGTATCAACCAACTCGGCTGGGGAATAACTGAAGGGTTAACTGCTCGGGGGAACCATTAATGCTCCACACTTTGGACTTGCTGCTTTTGAAATGTTGTTGATATCTCTTTTTAATTGCTTTAAAATTCTTGCTTTTATATGTTTAAGAAAATGATTTTGATTAAAAAATGATCATAATAAAATTTATTACTATTTGGCTGAAGTAAATAAGAGTGGAACAATTGGATAAAAGCTCAACTTTATTTAATAGGATGGTAGTCTGTAAGTGACAAGACTCCATAGATCTTTACAAAGTTGAAAATGGTAACTTACATGGAAAAAGGTTACATTGAATACAATGATCACTAATCCTTCTACCAACTCTTGATATCCGTTGTGCTTTTGGCCGCTATTGGGGATGATGAATTGATGTGAACCCTTATGCTCAACAAAGTTTCTCCAAGATATTGAAGATCAGCAGAATGCAGTTACTTGCCATAATCCCTAATTTTTGCATAAGTTGCCCCAGGGTGGGGTACCTAACTTATCAGGAAAATTCTTTCTGTTTTATGTCTCTAATTTTTGCCTGGATCGCCCTTTTGGATTTTCAATCCACCGAGACGCTCATTTTTGCCTAAGACGCCCTTTCGGGTTTTCAACTTAGCGAGATGTTCTTTTCCTTTTTTAGGCAAAGTATTTCTTGACTGCATCGACATTCACAGGACGAGTGAACTCTTCACCATCCATAGTTGTAAGAATCAAAGCACCGCTTGAAAAGGCTCTTTTCACAACATATGGCCCTTTATAAATAAGAGTCCATTTGCCCCTAGTATCAGGTTTGAAAGATAAAATCTTCTTGAGCACGAGGTCACCTTCTCTGAACACACGAGGCTTAACCTTCTTATCAAATGCTTTCTTCATCCTCTGCTGATATAACTGACCATGACACATGGCAGTCAATCTCTTTTCCTCTATTAAATTCAACTGATCATACCTGGTCTGACACCATTCAGCCTTAGTCAACTTGGCTTCCGTGAGCACACACAACAAAGGAATCTCAACCTTTACGGGGAGCACTGCTTCCATACCATATACAAGAGAGAAGGGGGTTGCCCCTGTTGAAGTGCGGATAGATGTACGATACCCGTGCAAAGCAAATGGGAGCATCTCATGCCAATCCTTATATGTCACTACCATCTTCTGAATGATCTTCTTGATGTTCTTGTTTGCAGCTTCAACATCCCCATTCATCTTAGGTTTGGAGGGGGAAGAATTATGGTGTGCGATCTTGAAGTCCCTGCAAAGAGCTTCCACAATATTATTATTCATGTTCGATCCATTATCAGTAATGATCTTACTTGGTACACCATATCGGCATATAATTTGATTCTTGATATACCTTACAGCCACTTGCTTGGTTACACTTGCATATGATGCCGCTTCAACCCATTTTGTGAAGTAATCAATTGCCACCAGAATGAAATGATATCCATTTTCCGCTTTGGGCTCAATCATGCCAATCATATCAATTCCCCACATGGAGAAGAGCCATGGTGAGGAAATCACGTTTAATAGTGTTAGAGGAACATGAATCTTATCTGTATATATTTGACACTTGTGGCATTTCTTCACAAACTTGCAACAGTCAGATTCCATTGTCAGCCAATAGTAACCTGCTCGTAACATCTTCTTTGCCATTGCATGTCCATTGGAATGAGTATCAAAGGAACCTTCATGGACTTCAGTCATCAATAGGTATGCTTCGTGTCTATCCACGCATCTGAGCAAAACCATATTGAAGTTTCTCTTGTACAATACATCACCATTCAGGTAGAAATTGCCGGCTAATCTCCTCAAAGTTTTCTTATCCTTCAAAGATGCCCTAGGCGGGTAAATATGACTTTGGAGGAAACACTTGATATCGTTATACCACGACTTTTCATCTTTGATCTCTTCCACAACAAACACATGAGTTGGCCTATCAAGATGCATCACGGTCAAATTGGGAACTTCATTCCAATTCTTCACTATATGGTATCCGGTTCTCATCTCGAGGGATATGATGAAATTCAACCTTGGTAAAGAAATTTGAAATCCTCCTTGCATAATCTCTATATGGTAACAAACCGAGTTGATTCGTCTCCCATTCACCTTTGATCTGTGATTCACAACTAAATCTGAATCTCCAAAGACATCTAAATGCTTGATTCTGAGATCAATGGCCTCTTCGAGCCCCATAATACAAGCTTCATATTCTTCCATGTTGTTTGTACACTTGAAAGTCAATCTATCTGTAAAGGGAAAATGCGTGCCTTGAGGAGTAATAATCACTTCCCCAATGCCATTACCATATTGATTAACAACTCCATCAAATACCATGCCCCAACGGGAACCAGGTTCTGGCCCTTCTTCAAGCAATGGTTCATCACATTCTTTCATTTTCAAGTATAAGATCTCTTCATCAGGAAAGTCATACTGCACTGACTAGTAATCTTCAATTGGTTGGTGAGCCAAATGGTCAGCTAAGATACTACCTTTGATTGCTTTTTGAGATCGGTATTCAATATCATACTCTATAACAACATCTGCCAACGGGCAATCCTCCCAGTTAAAGCAGGCTTCTCAAATATATACTTGATTGGATCCATTTTGGATATCAACCAAGTGGTATGATTCAACATATACTGACGCAGACGCTTAGTGTAACACCCCAATAAAATAAAATAATTATTTAAATTAAGATAATAGTATATTATTAATTTAATCAAATAATTGGGTTATTTTATTATTGGATTATTATTATTATTATTTTGGAATAATAATTATTGGAAAATATATAAGTTGGAATAAGGAAAAAGAGTTTTCATTTTGTAAAAGGGTTTTACGTGAAAACTGAGAAGCTGCAGAGAAGAGGAGAAAGGGGCAAAGAGGAAGAACCAGAGAGCAAAGGTTGGAGAAGAGCTTGGAACTTAAAGATTTTGCCGGATTAACTCAGGTAAGGGGGGTTTATCGTCGCTTAATGGGTATTATGGATTAGCATGTACTGGGTAGTGATAAGCCATGGAATTGACCCTAATTGGGATTTCGAATGCTGAAAAAATTATGTTGGATAAATTGTGTTTAGGCTGTAATTGAATTTGTGTTTGAGTTAGTTGTGAATTTCCGAACGTATAGCTTTTTACGGAATTGGAATCGGAGGTCCGGAAGTCCTCCAACGGCGGAAAATGCGGAAAATTCTGCATTCTGCCTTGTGTTAGCGCAGGAACAGCTTCTGTCTTGCGTTAACCGGTTAACCCAGGGTGTTAACCGGTTAACACTGTGTTGAATTGTGTAAATTGCTGTTTTGTCTGCGTTAACCGGTTAACCCAGGGTGTTAACCGGTTAACACTGTTGTGATTGATGAAATATTGCTGTTTGTGCTGCGTTAACCGGTTAACCCAGGGCGTTAACCGGTTAACACTGTTAAGTTTTGGGACAGGAAGCGTGTTGTGCTGCGTTAACCGGTTAACCCAGGGCGTTAACCGGTTAACGCTGTTGCAGAGGGGAAAAAGTGTTAATTAAAATGTTGTATGCCTAATTGATGGTTGCCTATATCCGTGTGTGATATAGTAGGGATTATTTCCCGCTGTTTTGAGCAGTATCGGTATTAGTAGAGTGTGCTAATACTGTGATTGAATTAATTGACATGATATGATGTTTTGATACATGTGTTGATGATGTGTGATGGTATGCATAATATTGTGAATGTATATGTTATGCATGTGTTGTGAATGGACTGTTTTATGGCTTAGAGTGTGAGCATATGTCCATTGTGGATTTTGTTGTGATGTTGCATTGCTAGATGATTAGCATGCATATTGTGGCCTTTATGGTGGTAGCTAATTCCCGTGGTGAGGAATTAGTGATGTTAGTCGTTTTGGACTGTTGTTGATGTTTGCATGCTAGGTGAATTAGCGTGCATAGCATGGCCCTTGGGGTGGTAGCTAATTCCCATAGTGAGGAATTAGTGATGTGAGTCACTAGGTCTCAAATGAGTGGGACTAGTGAGCTTGGTAGCCGTACCTGGATTGGTCGGTGAAGTTGAACTATATGTTCAAGAATAGTCGGTACCGCATGCATGGAGTCTCATTGCATAAATTTTGTATGGCGTATAATATGAATGGATGTATTCCAGTATTATACGTGTGTTGTGTGTTTGTGTTGGCATTGAGTATGAGTATGAAGTGTGTTGGTGTTGAATATGATATTTGAGTTGATGTGTCGTTACTGAATAAGTGATATGATTAGGGTGATTAATGTGTTACTTACTTAACAATACATGATATTTTATAATGCTTGTTATATCGATTGAGGAACTCACCCTTACAACTATTTTTCAGGTAACGAGAAATGAGTTGAGTAGAAGCGAATGCTTGGAGTCTAGTGTAGTCTCCTTAGTGGGTCATGCTCTGATAGATGTAACATCGGGAGGGAACCTTTTAATTATGTTGTTAATGATTGTTGAACCAGTTTACATGTAGTATGTTACATGTTTTGATTGATTTGATTTATATCCGCTGCGATTTATGCAAATGTTTAATTGATTAAATAAAGAGCATGACAGTTATTTTGGAACATGGTGTGAATGATTGTGTGACACCCTTAACTGCATAATTACTCTGATATATGTTTATTATTTTAATTAAATATTTGGGGTATTTTAGAAGGGTGTTACATTAGTGGTATCAGAGCATAGTCGGTCGAGTCGAGTCGTAATTATTCTGTTTCCCCTGTACGGGATAGGTGTTGTGTAACCCTATCAGTACTTATTGTTTTAGCTTGTTGGGTTTTCAGAATAGAGATGGCTAGAAGAGGTAGAGACGATGCTGCGATTGCTGAGGCTCTGGGTATGCTAGCTGGAGTACTTGGAGGGAATCCGAATGTGGTGGGAATGGGAGCTGCTCGTCAACTGAGTGAGTTCCAGAAGAACAATCCTCCAGTGTTCAAGGGAGCATACGATCCAGATGGTGCTCAGAAGTGGTTGAAGGAGATAGAGAGGATCTTCCGAGTGACTGAATGTGCCGATAACCAGAAGGTCAGGTTCGGTACGCATATGCTGTCAGAGGAAGCTGATGATTGGCGGGTTGCTACCCGCACTGAGTTGGAATCTGCTGGGAATACTGAGATCACTTGGGTTGTGTTCAGAGAGAGATTTCTGAGGAAGTATTTTCCAGAGGATGTCAGAGGAAAGAAAGAGATAGAGTTCTTGGAATTGAAGCAGGGTAACAGGTCTGTTACTGAGTATGCTGCTAAGTTCACAGAGCTGTCAAAGTATTATACTCCCTATGATGAGGCTGCTGGAGAATTTTCAAAATGTGTGAAGTTTGAGAACGGGTTGCGTCCTGAGATCAAGCAGGCTATTGGATATCAGCGGATCAGAGTGTTTTCTGACTTGGTTGACTGTTGCAGGATTTTTGAACAGGATTCCAAAGCCAGAGCGGAGAGCTATCAGCAGAGGGTTGATAGAAAAGGCAAGAATCAGAATGACCGTGGAAAACCGTATGCAGCTGGCAAGGGTTTTCAGAAGCAGAGTGGGATGAAGAGGCCTAGTGGGGGAGACTCTAGTGCTCCTGCTAAGTGTTACAGATGTGGTCAGGCGGGACATCGTTTCCATGAGTGTGCTAGTGTTGAGAAGAAGTGTTTCAAGTGTGGTAAAGGTGGTCATTTGGCTGCAGAGTGCCGGTTGAAGACTCTGACTTGCTTCAACTGTGGAGAGGTGGGCCATATCAGTCCACAGTGTCCTAAGCCGAAGAAAGAGAATCAGTCGGGAGGAAAAGTCTTTGCTTTATCGGGTTCTGAGACTTCTGCAGATGATCGTTTGATCCGAGGTACGTGTTATATTAATGGCTTTCCTCTTGTAGCTATTATTGACATCGGTGCTACTCATTCCTTTATATCTTTGGATTGTGCTGTGAAACTTAAGTTAGAGATATCTGAGATGCGTGGAAGTATGGTGATTGATACTCCTGCGAAGGGTTCAGTGACTACTACTTCAGTTTGTTTGAATTGTCCTTTGAGTATTTTTGGTAGAGACTTTGGGATGGACCTTGTGTGTCTTCCATTAGTGCAGATTGATGTTATCTTGGGTATGAACTGGTTGGTGTTTAACCGAGTTTATATCAACTGTTTTGATAAGACTGTGATATTTCCTGAGATTGAGGAAGGAAAGGATTTGTTTCTATCAGCCAGGCAGGTGAATGAGGAAGTAGCAGATGGGGCAGAGTTGTTTATGCTGTTAGCGACCTTGGAGGCTAAAGATAAACTGGTGATTCGTGATCTAGCAGTGGTGTGTGACTTTCCTGATGTATTTCCGGAAGAAGTGAATGAATTACCGCCAGAGCGTGAAGTTGAGTTCTCGATTGATTTGGTACCTGGTACTAGACCGATATCGATGGCTCCGTACCGTATGTCTGCTGTTGAGTTAGCTGAATTGAAGAGTCAGCTGGAAGATTTGTTGGATAAGAAATTTATTCGTCCGAGTGTGTCACCGTGGGGTGCACCAGTGTTATTGGTTAAGAAGAAAGAAGGTACTATGAGGTTGTGTGTAGATTACAGGCAACTGAATAAAGTGACGATCAAGAATCGGTATCCTTTGCCGAGGATTGATGATTTGATGGATCAGTTGGTTGGTGCGAGTGTGTTCAGCAAAATAGATTTGAGATCTGGGTATCATCAGATACGTGTGAAAACTGAGGATATTCAGAAGACTGCTTTCAGAACAAGGTATGGACATTATGAGTATTCTGTAATGCCTTTTGGTGTGACTAATGCGCCTGGAGTATTTATGGAGTATATGAATAGGATTTTCCATCCGTACCTGGACAAGTTTGTTGTGGTGTTTATTGATGATATTTTGGTGTATTCGAAATCTGAAGAAGAGCATGCTGAACATTTGAGAGTGGTTTTGGGAGTTTTACGAGAAAAGAAGTTATTTGCTAAATTGTCCAAGTGTGAATTTTGGTTAGGAGAGGTAAGTTTTCTTGGTCATGTGATTTCAAGAGGTGGTGTTGCTGTTGATCCTTCTAAGATAGAAGCGGTATCTAAGTGGGAAGCTCCTAAGTCTGTTGCGGAAATTCGAAGTTTCCTTGGTTTGGCAGGTTATTATAGGAAGTTCATTGAGGGATTTTCTAAGTTGGCGTTACCGTTGACGATGTTGACTAGAAAGGGGCAAGCGTTTGTTTGGGACTCAAAATGTGAAGAAGGTTTCCAAGAGTTAAAGAGAAGGTTAACTACTGCTCCTATTCTGATATTACCGAGTCCGTCGGAATCATTTGAGGTTTACTGTGATGCTTCATTGTTGGGTTTGGGTGGTGTGTTGATGCAGAATAAGCAGGTTATAGCTTATGCTTCGAGACAGCTGAGGGTTCATGAGAGGAACTATCCGACGCACGATTTAGAGTTGGCAGCTGTGGTATTTGTTCTGAAGTTATGGAGGCATTACTTGTACGGGTCAAGATTTGAGGTTTTCAGTGACCATAAGAGTTTAAAGTATTTGTTTGATCAGAAAGAGCTGAATATGAGACAGAGGAGATGGTTAGAATTTCTGAAGGATTATGACTTTGGTTTGAATTACCATCCGGGTAAAGCAAACGTAGTGGCTGATGCATTGAGTCGGAAATCATTACATATGTCTATGTTAATGGTTAGGGAATTGGATTTAATTGAGCAGTTTAGAGACTTGAGTTTGGTGTGTGAGAGTACTCACAATAGTGTTAAATTGGGAATGTTGAAGTTAACAAGTGGTATTATGGATGAGATCAGAGAGGGTCAGAAATCCGATATGCTTTTGGTTGATAAGTTGACTTTAGTGAATCAAGGTCAAGGTGGTGAATTCAGAGTTGATGAGAATGGTATTTTGAAATTTGGTAGTCGGGTGTGTATTCCGGATATTACTGAGCTTAAGAAGAGTATTCTTGAGGAAGGACATCGTAGTGGCTTGAGTATTCATCCTGGAGCTACGAAGATGTATCATGATTTGAAGAAGTTATTTTGGTGGCCGGGAATGAAAAGAGAAATTGCGAGTTTTGTTTATTCCTGTTTGACTTGTCAGAAGTCAAAGATTGAGCATCAGAAATCGTCTGGGCTAATGCAACCGTTGGCTATTCCAGAGTGGAAGTGGGATAGTATCAGTATGGATTTTGTTTCTGGTTTGCCGAGAACAAGTAAGAATTTTGAAGCTATTTGGGTGATTGTTGATAGATTGACGAAATCGGCTCATTTCATTCCGATCAGAATGGATTATCCGTTAGAGAGACTAGCCGAGTTGTATATTGAGAAGATTGTAAGTTTGCATGGTATTCCGTCGAGTATTGTTTCGGACAGAGATCCTAGATTTACATCGAAGTTCTGGGAAGGTTTGCAGAAGGCTTTGGGAACTAAGCTGAGATTGAGTTCTGCATATCATCCGCAGACTGATGGTCAGACTGAGAGGACGATTCAGTCACTAGAGGATCTTTTGAGGGCTTGTGTTTTGGAAAAAGGAGGTGATTGGGATTGTTATTTGCCTTTGATTGAGTTTACCTACAACAATAGTTTTCATTCGAGCATTGGTATGGCACCGTTTGAAGCTTTGTATGGTAGGAGATGTCGGACACCTTTATGTTGGTATGAGTCCGGTGAGAGTGCTGTGGTTGGACCGGAGATTGTTCAACAGACTACGGAAAAGATTAAGATGATTCAGGAGAAGATGAGGATTGCTCAGAGTCGTCAGAAGAGTTATCATGATAAGAGGAGGAAGTCACTTGAGTTCCAAGAGGGAGATCATGTGTTTCTTTGCGTCACTCCGATAACTGGTGTTGGTCGAGCTTTGAAGTCGAAGAAGTTGACACCTCGATTTATTGGTCCTTATCAGATTTTGGAGAGGGTAGGGGAAGTAGCCTATCGTATCGCTTTACCGCCGTCGCTTGCGAATTTGCATGAGGTTTTTCATGTGTCTCAGTTGAGGAGGTACATTCATGATCCGTCGCATGTAGTCCAAATAGATGATGTACAGGTGAGAGATAACCTGACTGTTGAAACATCACCTATGAGGATCGAGGATCGAGAGTTGAAGCAGTTGCGGGGTAAAGAGATTGCCTTGGTGAAGGTAGCTTGGGGAGGACCAGCAGGTGGAAATGTGACTTGGGAACTGGAGAGTCAGATGAAGGAGTCTTATCCGGAGTTATTTGCTTGAGGTATGTTTTCGAGGACGAAAACTCTTTTAGTGGGGGAGAGTTGTAACACCCCAATAAAATAAAATAATTATTTAAATTAAGTTAATAGTATATTATTAATTTAATCAAATAATTGGGTTATTTTATTATTGGATTATTATTATTATTATTTTGGAATAATAATTATTGGAAAATATATAAGTTGGAATAAGGAAAAAGAGTTTTCATTTTGTAAAAGGGTTTTACGTGAAAACTGAGAAGCTGCAGAGAAGAGGAGAAAGGGGCAAAGAGGAAGAACCAGAGAGCAAAGGTTGGAGAAGAGCTTGGAACTTAGAGATTTTGCCGGATTAACTCAGGTAAGGGGGGTTTATCGTCGCTTAATGGGTATTATGGATTAGCATGTACTGGGTAGTGATAAGCCATGGAATTGACCCTAATTGGGATTTCGAATGCTGAAAAAATTATGTTGGATAAATTGTGTTTAGGCTGTAATTGAATTTGTGTTTGAGTTAGTTGTGAATTTCCGAACGTATAGCTTTTTACGGAATTGGAATCGGAGGTCCGGAAGTCCTCCAACGGCGGAAAATGCGGAAAATTCTGCATTCTGCCTTGTGTTAGCGCAGGAACAGCTTCTGTCTTGCGTTAACCGGTTAACCCAGGGTGTTAACCGGTTAACACTGTGTTGAATTGTGTAAATTGCTGTTTTGTCTGCGTTAACCGGTTAACCCAGGGTGTTAACCGGTTAACACTGTTGTGATTGATGAAATATTGCTGTTTGTGCTGCGTTAACCGGTTAACCCAGGGCGTTAACCGGTTAACACTGTTAAGTTTTGGGACAGGAAGCGTGTTGTGCTGCGTTAACCGGTTAACCCAGGGCGTTAACCGGTTAACATTGTTGCAGAGGGGAAAAAGTGTTAATTAAAATGTTGTATGCCTAATTGATGGTTGCCTATACCCGTGTGTGATATAGTAGGGATTATTTCCCGCTGTTTTGAGCAGTATCGGTATTAGTAGAGTGTGCTAATACTGTGATTGAATTAATTGACATGATATGATGTTTTGATACATGTGTTGATGATGTGTGATGGTATGCATAATATTGTGAATGTATATGTTATGCATGTGTTGTGAATGGACTGTTTTATGGCTTAGAGTGTGAGCATATGTCCATTGTGGATTTTGTTGTGATGTTGCATTGCTAGATGATTAGCATGCATATTGTGGCCTTTATGGTGGTAGCTAATTCCCGTGGTGAGGAATTAGTGATGTTAGTCGTTTTGGACTGTTGTTGATGTTTGCATGCTAGGTGAATTAGCGTGCATAGCATGGCCCTTGGGGTGGTAGCTAATTCCCATAGTGAGGAATTAGTGATGTGAGTCACTAGGTCTCAAATGAGTGGGACTAGTGAGCTTGGTAGCCGTACCTGGATTGGTCGGTGAAGTTGAACTATATGTTCAAGAATAGTCGGTACCGCATGCATGGAGTCTCATTGCATAAATTTTGTATGGCGTATAATATGAATGGATGTATTCCAGTATTATACGTGTGTTGTGTGTTTGTGTTGGCATTGAGTATGAGTATGAAGTGTGTTGGTGTTGAATATGATATTTGAGTTGATGTGTCGTTACTGAATAAGTGATATGATTAGGGTGATTAATGTGTTATTTACTTAACAATACATGATATTTTATAATGCTTGTTATATCGATTGAGGAACTCACCCTTACAACTATTTTTCAGGTAACGAGAAATGAGTTGAGTAGAAGCGAATGCTTGGAGTCTAGTGTAGTCTCCTTAGTGGGTCATGCTCTGATAGATGTAACATCGGGAGGGAACCTTTTAATTATGTTGTTAATGATTGTTGAACCAGTTTACATGTAGTATGTTACATGTTTTGATTGATTTGATTTATATCCGCTGCGATTTATGCAAATGTTTAATTGATTAAATAAAGAGCATGACAGTTATTTTGGAACATGGTGTGAATGATTGTGTGACACCCTTAACTGCATAATTACTCTGATATATGTTTATTATTTTAATTAAATATTTGGGGTATTTTAGAAGGGTGTTACACTTAGCAGCCCAAGCCAATGCGCAACAAGTCTTCTCTAGCACAGAATACCGAGTCTCACAGTCGGTGAAATTTTTACTGAGGTAGTAAATTGCAAATTCTTTCTTTCCAGTCCCATCTTGTTGACCTAGAACACAACCCATACTATCTTCAAGCGCAGTCAAATACATGATCAACGGTCTTCCTTCCACAGGAGGAGACAAAATCGAAGGCTCAAGCAGATATTCTTTGATACTGTCAAAAGCTTTCTGGCAATCTTCGGTCCAATCACAAGATTTATCTTTCCGAAGAAGCTTGAATATAGGCGCACATGTGGCAGTCATGTGTGAAATGAATCTTGAGATATAATTCAAGTGGCCGAGAAAACCTTTGACTTGCTTCTCAGTTTTGGGCGCCGGCATCTCTTGTATTGCTTTGACCTTGGCAGGATCAACTTCAATACCCTTCTCGCTAACAATAAAGCCCAACAACTTACCGGAACGAACACCAAAAGTAAACTTATTAGTATTCAAGTGGAGTTTATACTTCCTCAAACGCTGGAATAACTTCAACAAATGTTCAACGTGTTCCTCTTCATCAATTGAGTTAGCAATCATGTCATCGATATAAACTTCAATCTCTTTATGCACATATCATGAAAAAGAGTAGTCATTGCTCTTTGGTAAGTTGCACCAGCATTCTTTAAACCGAAAGGCATCACTCTATAACAGAATGTTCCCCAAGGTGTAATGAATATGGTCTTCTCCATATCTTCGGGTGCCATCTTGATCTGATTATATCCGGAAAATCCATCCATAAATGAAAAGACTTTGAATTTAGTTGTATTGTCTACCAACATATCAATGTGTGGCAGAGGGAAATCATCTTTCGGACTGGCATTATTCAAATCTCTATAATCGACACACATGCGGACTTTTCCATCTTTCTTTGGCACAGGCACAAAATTGGCCACCCATTATGGATATTCAGCGGTCAAAAGGAAACCGGTGTCAATCTGCTTCTGCACTTCTTCTTTGATCTTTACTTCCATATCAGGATGCGTTCTTCTCAACTTCTGCTTGACTGACGGGCATTCTGACTTCAATGGTAATTTATGCTCCATAATCTCAGAATCCAAACCAGGCATGTCTTGATAGGACCAAGCAAACACATTTGAATACTATCGAAGAAGATCAACCAACCCCTTCTTCGCATCTGGACACAGTCGAGACCCAATCTTGACTTCCTTCACATCATCCTCGGAACCCAAGTTGACTAACTCAATCTGCTCTTCGAACGGCTGAATGACTTTTTCATCATGCTTAAGAAGACGATACAATTCATCACTCACTTCTTCATCACTTTCCTCCTCGTCCTCAAATACAGGGAATTCAAAATTTGGAGAAGGAGAAGGATCATTATATTCAATGGGGTTAGAAACTAACCTGCATAATGATTTGATATTTTGATTTTAGAGAAGTGAATTTGTGACCAAATATTATACAGATGGACAATTATATTGTTTATTTATGTTTTTTGGTGATTACCATTTTCAGAATAAAGCAAAAAGTAAAACAAAACATCATAGCTGTGGATGAATAGAATTAATTTTACTGATGATCAAATTCGAAAGTGCCCAACAATGTTCACTTCTCCCTTAGGCATAGGAGAAGGATTTTTTTAAAACAAATAAAAGAAATTACTTAGATTGATGCAAAATAATAGGAATGTCAACATCAGTCCAATTGTTGCAAGCCTTTCCATGCGTCACAAAATTGGTGCAGTCTTCCTCTTCGTCATCCTCTAGCACAACAACTAAGTGTTGTTCATTGCCATGAATGAACCCTCCGCTACGGAAGCTAAGTTGCATATCCTCAGACCTAGCAATTGATGAACCTTGTTGAAAGCCCAGACCGGTTCTGCTCTTGTTGTCGGAGACCTCTACCATGCGTCCCCACTGATCAACATTACCTTCTTCAACAATCTTCCTAGCATCTTTCAATGAGGACATAAGTGCCCCAACTCTCTTTTCAGCAGCAATAGATAAGGCTTGGAACGGAGTTCCAATCTCATCCTCAACTTCAACGTAAGAGAAAGATGACAGGTGGCTAACTAACAATGCCTTTTCCCCACCAACAATGACTAATTTTCCATTCTTCACAAATTTGAGCTTCTGATGTAATGTGGAGGTAACAGCTCCTGCCTCATAGATCCGTGGCCTTTCCAACAGACAACTATAAGCCAGGTGGATATCTATTACTTGGAAAGTAATCTGGAAGTCACTCGGACCCATCTTCACTGGAAGGTCCACTTCACCTATCACTGTCTTGCGTGAACCGTCAAAAGCTTTGAAGATTATACCATTATACCTCATGGGCACTCCTTGATATGATAACTTTGACAATGTTGACTTTGGCAGCACATTCAACGATGATCAGATGTCAACAAGTACATTGGATAAAGCATCATCTTTGCAATTCATGGAGATATGCAAAGCCAAATTATGATTCCTACCCTCCTCAGGGAGTTCTTCATCACAAAAGCTGAGATTGTTGCAGGAAATGATGTTAGCTACTATATGATCGAACTGATCCACCGTAACATCATGTTCCACAAACGCTTGTTCTGGAACTCTTTGCAGTGCTTCTCTGTGCGCTTATGAATTCATGAGCAGAGACAGTACCGAAATCTTTGAGGGGGTTTGAAGCAGCTGCTCCACCACATCAAACTCGCTTTTCTTAATCAAATGAAGTACCTCATCATCATCATTAGCCTTCAAATTGCTGGATTCACCAGACTGACACTTTGAAGTACTAGTCAGATCTACAACAGGCACTTCCACCTTCTTACTGATAGTTGATTCTTCCTTATCTTTTAGGAACACTGGCCCAAACACTCGACCTCTACGGGTCACCTTAGTAACATCAACAATGCTCACTACAGAGATGGTCGTAGGAAATGGAACCTCTTGACCATCTTTCAACATTATTGCATTGTACTGATATGGAACATCCTTATCGGATGAATACGGGACTGGGCATGCTAACCGTATAACCAACGGCGATACCGATCTTTGACTGATGCTGTTACTATTGTTGTTGTCGTACTGAATGACTACTCTTTCCGAATTCTTTAAAATAGGTACTATGACATTCACGTCGTCATCTACGTGACGGGATTGAACAATTTGAATCATACCTTCATCCATCAACCGTTGGATGTCTCTTTTCACTACCATACAACCCCTCGGGTTGACACTACAAATATCACAACCATCATGGTCATGCTCACAATCGCTAACCAAGCAAATATCCTTATGCATCGTCACCAAAGACCTTCTGATGAAATGGACATCGAACAATTTGAACTCCCCAGGGCAGCCGTCTACCATGTTGATTGATGAATTCCCATGAGTTGGCAGTGGGTTAGCTTTCATGTTTGGCACACGGTCCGCAAAGGACACCATTCCACTCTTCACTAGCTTCTGAACTTCGTATTTGAGCAGATAGCAGTTCTCAATATCATGTTCAGGTACTCCTTGATGAAAAGCACAACAGAGGTCAGGCTTGTACCACCATGGAAGTGGCTCGGGAATTTGTGGCGGATTTCTGGGTTGTAGCTGGTTCTTGAGAACCAAAGACGGATAAAGTTCTGCATAGGTCATAGCAATTAGGTAGAAAGAGACCTTTTTCCTCTCAAGATTTTGTTTTTGATGATTGTTGGTATTGTTGTTGTAGGTGTTTGTTCATTGTGGTGGTTGTTGTTATTGAAGTTGTTGTTGTTGAATTGGTGTTGACGAACTTGCGGAAAATACAGGAATTACAGAGGATACTTGATGATGGTGTTGACGGGGTGGTTGATTCCTTCTGATCTGAGGCCTCCTCTGCCTCCCACTGGAAATTGCGTTGGCTTCGCTGTCTTTCTTCTTCCCGAAGCTGCTTCCATATCTCTTACTCGATGATGCCTCCTCCTTCGACAATTGTCCTTATCAGATACCTTCTTCAAGCCTCATCCCCATATTTACCATTTCGGTAAAGCCACTGGGGGAAATGGTGATCATATGTTCATAGTAAAATGAACTTAGGGTCTTCAAAAAGATCTTTGTCATTTCCTTCTCCTCTAAAGGAGGGGTGATCTGAGCAGCTAACTCTCTCAATCTCTCTGCATATTCTTTGAATGTCTCCTTATCTTTCTGAGACATAGACCTCAATTGGTTTCTATCAGGCGCCATATCCATATTATATTTGTACTGTTTTACGAAAGCTTCTCCCAAATCATTGAAAGTGCGGACACTTGCACTGTCCAACCCCATATACCATTTGAGCGCCGCACCGGTCAGACTGTCTTGGAATTAGTGAATTAACAGCTGATCATTGTCAGTTTGGGTCGACATTTTTCGGGCATACATCATCAAATGACTGAGCGGACATGTGTTCCCTCTATATTTTTCAAAGTCAGGCACTTTGAACTTCACCGGAATCTTCACATTTGGCACCAGACATAATTCAGCAGCACTCTTCCCAAAAAGATCCTTTCCTCTTAATGTCTTCAATTCCTTGTGCAGCTCAAGAAATTGATCCTTCATCTCATCCATTTTCTTATAAACATCTGGGCCCTCAGATGGCTCGGAATGATAAATGGTATCTTCTACACGAGGTAAGTATGCACAACAGGAGGTGGCACATACATGACCAGGCTAGATGCCGGCATAGAAGCAAAGGTAGGCACAAAGCCTTCAGGCATGAAGTTAGGAGGCATTCCCCACGGGAATCCGACAGGCATGACAAGCGCAAAATGAGTGGTAGCAGCAGGCATGGTAGAGGTAGCCACCTCTGAAATAACAGTCCTTTGAGGAGGAGGAGTTGCGGGTGTTGGAGAAGATTGGCTCTGAGAAGCTAACACTGACTCCATCATGGCAGTCAGGCGGGTGATCTCGTCCTTCAGCTCTCTATTCTCTTGCTCAAGATGTTCCATGATTCTGGAGTGATTGGCGCGAGTGTTGTACCGATGAGTCAGCTTGGCTGAAGCATAGAAGAAACACCAATGAGACATCTGGCGAAAGAGAAACCTGCTTATGCAAATGATGCATGAAATGCAATGCTTGTTTATTTATTTTTATTTTTTCAAGGAACTTACTATATTGTTTGCGAATATATATATATATTTAACAACAATTGCAACAATTTGTTATGACCAAAAATCTCTTTTATTTATATAATTGGAAGGATTACACTGAGTACAATTTCAGAAACCAAATGAAAAATACAAGAGACAAAGAGACTAGTCATCCTAAGGATCCCTAACAACAATGTCAGAAGATCTGGCTGTAGGTGCGTACTTCCTTCGAATGCATCGAATCTCGGTCTCAAAAAAAGCCTTCATCTGAGTCTTCTCGAGGACAAGCGGATCAACAATCTTCTTCCAAGCAACGGAAGGCTGAGGCATGCTAGAAGATGAAACCTCCGACTCTCTCTGTCTCTTTGTCACTCGGTCTTCAAGTAGCTCAATAAGTGCATCTTTGTCCTTAGATTCCAACTGCAATTCCTCATGCTTCTTGCTCAAAGCACGGAAACGCTCTTCCCACATATCCTTCTCTTGCTTCATCTTAATAAGCGCGTCTTCCAACTCCTCTAAATCTTGGTTAGGGAGAGTTAATGGCTCAACCACAACCATAGATATAGGTCTCTCACAAGGATAAGGCATCTTCAACTCCAAAGCTCTTTTCTTCACCCAAAGAGTGTAAGCTTCCAAAGCTACACAATTGCGCGGACCAAGCTCAGATCTTCCCTTCCTATGCACATTATGCCAAGCATGCACAATCTTCTACTTCAAATGTTGAGGATCTCTATCCTCTTGATAGAAAATACCTTCTAACAAAGTGTTATTAGGTTTGTCTCTCAAGGGGAACCCAAGTTGACGACGAGCCAAAGTAGGATTGTAATTAATTCCTCCTTGTATACCAATGAGAGGCACATTAGAGAATTCACACAACAATCAATAATCTCCAAACTGCTCAAAGAAGGATCATACCAAACTATATCATCATTAGTGAGACACATAAGTCTTTGAGACCACCGTAGACATTGTTTGTTCTCCACAAAAGCATGTGTCTGAGGAAAGTGCGAAATAAACCGCTTATACAGAAGAGGAATACAACAGACAATAGTTCCACCACCTTTAGAGTTCCTTAGATGCAAAGAGAAATACATATCACCCAACAAAGTAGGCACAGGATTCCCAATCAAGAAAAGTCTAATGGTGTTAACATCAACAAAACCGTCAATGTTAGGGACCAAAGCCAACCCATAGATGAGCAACACAAAGATAACTTCAAAAGCATCCACACTATCTGCTTGAGCAAAAGCAGTAGCTTCCTTGATGAGGAAATCAGATGGCAACCCAAATAACCCTCCTTTCTTCACCCAATGAGCCTTTATCTCAGACTTCTTCTAGTGAAGAGCTTCAGCTATAAGATGAGATATGGGAATCTCTTCCAATCCACTAAAAGGCACTTTGTTAGAAACAGGTATTCCCAAAAGATGGACATACTCCTCCAACGTAGGCACAAGCTGATAATCTAGGAAAGTGAAGCAACGATAGAGAGGATCATAGAACTGCACCAATACACTCAAAAGTCCTTCAACCACATCAGCAGACAATATAGACAGAAGATTCCCATGACATTGTTTGAAGTCAAATGGATCTAATACAAAAGATGATAACTTCCTTAACTCTTTCAAGTCGGGACATCTGAAACTGTACTTCTTAGTGTTCCTTCGTCCATAATCCATGGTCTAAAAATATTTGCAAATAATACCTTAGTCCCTTGAAATTTTCGTGTGATGAATGTTGTGATGCGCATGAATGCATGAATGCAACAATCACAAGTAAGGGATCACACACAAGGCAAGCAAAGGTCCATGGATGAATCAAGTCATTTGTCAAGATCAGTCATCCATTTTGGTGGATTATGGTTTACACCTTATCAACACCCAAGTTCCATTGATATTGACAAAACTTGATTGGATCAACCAAGAATCAAGGGTTTGTTGTGAGTCACGATCATGGAGTCTGGGTAAGAACCATCCCAAAGGAGTGAACTAAGGATAAAACCTGTAGATCATGTTCTAAAAAGTTCCCAGAGTCTTAATTCCATCTATCAGATATTACAGGTTAAGATGATTGACTCATCGACCCATAATATTCTAAAGAGAAACTCGTCTGAGTGTAGTATCGCGTAACAACTGTTATCAAGTCTACACTTGAACCGTCTCCGCACTACGTCCTAAATAGGGAAAGAGGGGGTAAATGTTCTACGGTCCTCAGCTTCTCAAACCCAAATTAGAGATAGTAATGCCTAACCACAAATACTTGTGTGACATTTCCAAATCCAAAAGAGTCTCCGTTGAGCAGATGGATCTCAAGCCAACTTGTTAAGGACTACTCCACACAAGTCGAACATGACTATATTATCCTCATATCTTAATTGCACTCAAGTTCGGGTTAGAACCTATCTCATCACTCAGAGATCACCAAGCATAACAAGCAGATTATATCACACAAATATACATACATCACATATATACAATTATATTCACACAAAAAAGTAGGCTAAACCCACTGGAGACTACTCCCTAGCAGAGTTGCCACTTAATTTCTGTAGCGGTAAATTCATGATCATCAAGCTATGGATAAGCTAGACATCAAATAACAAGAGTCGACACCGCGCTTTTATTGTTTCCAAGGGAAAATGTAAAAGTACGAACAAAACCCAAAAATAAGAAGTTTTAAAATCAAAACTAATAAAATTCCAGAGATTACAGGTAAGGGGGTTGGTTACACGGAGGGAAGGTGTTAGCACCCAAAGTGTCCTAGGTACTCCTAGGGAGCCCTTTCTTGTGTGCATATGTATTTTGTACAAAGTGATGTTTACAAACAAATAGAATGGGGAGATGAGAAAAGAATTCATTAATTATATTTTTGTGTTTGACAAGACCTTCGGACTTGTGCCTACGTACCAACATAAAAATGAGGGATCAAAACCTCGTAGTTCATGATACAAATTTCAAAGTGGATGCATTGCTTTTAATCAAAAATTAAGTTTGAAAGGCACAAGTGCCTAGAAAATGGTTTGAATGAGTTAGTTCTTTTTGGCTTTTGAAAATTTTAAGTCAAATATAGTTAAGTTTATTTACAAGTTTGATTTAAGAAAATAAGTTTGAAAATGCAATGGCATAAGGCCAAAGTTTCTAGTTTGCAAAGGGTTAAAGTTTAGAAAATAGCAAGTTCAAACAAAGAAGTTTTAAAAGGAGGGAGAGATTTTGAAATTAAAGAGATGGGGAGAAGATGAAGAGACTAATCCTAAGCATAAATTTAAAAGTTAAGAGTTGAAAAGATCTGACCGATGGGTAGCAATCCAATAGGCAAGAATGCCATATAGAAACCCCAAATTCCCTTGGATATTAGAATCAAGCAACAAACAATGCATACAATATTAACTTGAAGAGCAAGGCATCAAATAAATATAGCCACATCCAAGCTTTAGCCACTCCATAATCTTCTTCAAATTGGCCTATGTAGTATATGAATTCCATAAGTCACAGGTTCAAAATAACAGCTTCACAATGATCATGTTGCAGATGAACTCAGATGGATCTTCAATGATGTATCAGATGAAGTTTCAAATTGCAATCACTTGGTTACATGAAAGTTGGCATTGGCCAAGTCCTTTTTGCATAGGGATGTTGCCTAGATTCTAAGTCCAATTGTCCAAGATAAAACCAACGGTCCACACAATAGTTTTTTTGGTTTTTTTATTTCTTATTATGTACATTGATGGTCAAAGACCACACAAACAAACAAAATATGCACAAACAAGATATATCACACAATATGGTCCAAGTGGACAAAGTGAAAAGGCATTAATATAAACAATTAGAATGGTATGAATAATGGCAAATGAATAGAGCTTAAAAATTAAAGTGCATTAAAAGTAAATGGCTTGAAATTAAATGTTAGTTGTTAATGAGTTAGAAGTTTGTATTTGCTTTTGCTTTTGCTTTTCATTTTAAGTCATTCTTTGGAGAACACTCAACCCACTTATCACAAGCATGGATCCTTGAACCAAGACATCTTCCAAAGGAAGGAAAAAAAGGCCAAGTTTCCACACAATACCATGAAAGAGGGGAGACTTACAATCTCACTAACTAGAATGCTATGCCTTTTTGTGTCAAAAATTTAGCACTATGTTAAGCAATCGTAATTGGACTTATGTAGAAGTCACGACTATTTGAGGCCGGGCAATAGAATTTTGGTGTTAATGTATGTTAGAGACATAGTATAATGGACTATGCTCATGAAACATACCACACACAATAAGAATATGCAAAAAAGATGGCCTAATCTCATCCATACTTATGTTGATTTTTCAATCAACTAGTCTTAGGACTTTGAGATATCATAGGCCAAATGAGATGGATGCATAAAGAAGGGGAATTAGATGAAGAGGGAGGGGAATAGATCAAAACTCAAATTGGTCAAAGGAGGACTTTTACCAAATTAAGATCATTCATTCATTTTGGGAGATGGAATGTACATTCCATCAATCCCCTAAATCCAATGATCTTAACCTAACAAAATCAAATCAACCTTGACCAAGGCCCAACAACACAAGCCAAATTTATACAAATCATCAAGATAGCTCAACACAATTATTTACCACTTATTCAATTTAAAAATACTAAAAATAATGCATTAAATTAAATATGGTTTGTCAAATTCCTAAAATCTCATTAAAACACCAAAGAAATGGCCATGAGGTTTATCATAGGTCAAACAAGGTCAAAGGACCTTGGAGAAAAAATTTCAGAATTTTTGAAGACTTAAAAGTATTTTTACACAATTAAAAATATTCATAAAATCAATTAAATCATGAAAAATATTAATAACGATCCAAAAAATAATTTTAATTCAGAATATGAAAGAAGAATTTATTTAATTTTTTTTGGTGAAACTCTCACATTTTTTGGATCAAAATTAAAATTAACATGAATTAATGAAAATCAAATGAAATAAAATGAAAATCAAAAAATCAAAAAAGCATGGACCAATTGATCTCCCTCATTAATTGAGGTGGCATATCAAGTGGTCTAAAACGCGCGTTCCACCAAACACACGAGTCATCGCGCCACACCAATGGTATTCAAAAGCAACGCTCAAGATTAAAACAATTTAAACAAGATCAATGGCTCAGAACCTATCCAGCACATCACCGGTGTTGGACCTCCGGTCACCTTCTCAGGCGAGGTCCACCAGACTGGTTCACTCATCACCATCAAGAAAATGAAAAAAGAGGACATGATATGAAAGAAAAAATGGCGTAGAGCACGAATCTGACCTCAATTTCAACTAACTCCAAATATATAGAAAGATATGAGGAGTTGAATTTTGAGGTGTGTCAACTGAGTTGCTTCAATTTGACCTCAAAGCAACTCAATCTTCTTGCCTACATTGGTAGGACTTCAGACAACCAAAGATCCAAGAGAATTGATGAGAATTGAGTGAGAATCGAAGAGAAGAAGATTTCTGAAAATTATCTTCAATGCTGTGGAGAAATGGATCTTGCTTGCTTCAAACTTGACTTGATCACACTCGAGGAGCTTGCAAAAGTGGTTTGGAAATGGTACAAAGCTTTGGATCCTGGAGTTTTTGAATCTCCAAATAGTGAGATTCAAACTCAATTTTCAGGGTGAAAATTCTCAGGTTTTCCTTTGAATTGTGAGGGTTTCAATGGGGGGCAAAGTTGGCGCGTAAGATGTGTTTGAAATGAGTTCAGAGGCCTTGTATTTATAGCATTTGGGATTGATAATTGCACACTTGAAAAATTGAAAAATTTAGCAAGGGTGATGCACAAGCTTGCATGGCCATGTACAGGCCCATGAAGCAATCCATTATGATCCAATTGCATCTGTATTGAAGTTCAGATCATGCTTGAATGGCAAGGCAAAGTGAAATGGATTTTTGGACATTTGATATTCTCCAATGATGCAGACCTGTTAAGACCATACGCAGCCCTATCAAACCTCATCCAAAATGCATGAAATAGGACGTTTTGGAAAGCTTAGATAAAGGGGGACAAGTTTGATGTTGCACACTTTTTCATTTGGGACTTGGATCATGGTGAATTTTGAGGTGGAAGTTTGGAAATTTCAACATGTTGAAAATGTTTCTAAGTGTTAAGTCATATATCTCAATATTCTATCTTACTTAACTTTTTATGTGAGCTCCAAATGAGAAACGTGTCTTCATCAATGTTGTAGCTATTTCAAAGACCTTAAAAATGGTCACCAATTTCATGTCATTTGGATTTATAATGATAGAGCTATGCATTTTTGAAGTTGAGGAAAATCACTTGTTCAATGGTATAGGGCAAAAATGACCTATAATGTATCCTCATATCACATGCTCATAAAAGTTGATTTAGATCTCACTCTAAACATAAGAGTTGAAGTAGACATCTTAAATTTGATTGTTCAACTTGTAAATCTTTCATCTCATAAAAATTGAGCAAGTTATGGCCTTGGGAAGTTGACTTTCAAATTAGGGTTTAGACAAAATGACCACTACGCCAAAAACTGGAATAGACAGCGCACCTTAGAGGGCGCTTTCTTAAAAAAGCGCACTCTAAAGTGAAGAGAAAAAATAAGGAGCGAACAACTGGAATAGACAGCGCACTTTAGAGGGCGCTTTTGTAACAAAGCGCCCTCTAAAGTGAAGAGAAAAAATAATGAGGAAATGGAGGGACACCAATAGAGGGCGCGTTTATGAAAGCGCCCTCTAAGGGTACCCTTAGAGGGCGCTTTTAAAAAAGCGCTCTCTAAGTCCATGTACATTTCCAGTTTATAAGGCGCTTTTGGAAAGCCTTAGAGAGCGCTTTTAGAAGCGCCCTCTTAGGCCCCCTTTAGAGGGCACTTTTTTTACACAAGCGCCCTCTAAGGTCCCCTTTAGTAAACATTAAAATTATAACATATACTGCATGTCTCTTTATTTTCCCTCTCTATATGCTATTTCGTTTACGTAACTGGGTTTTCTCTCTACTGCGATTACTCTCTACTGCGATTACTCTCGTCCTCCGTTCGTTCTCCCTCCCTCACCGTCGTCGTCGCCGTCGTCTTTTTCTGCTGCTGCGTTCACGTTCACTGAGTTATCTGCGTCCACCGTCGCTGTTCACTTTCTTCTCCATCGTTACCGTCACCTTGAAGGTATTTCTCTCAATAGTTTGTATTTTCAGGTGTTTGATTAGGGCATTTTCTAAACTGAGTTTTACATTTTGTGCATTATGTTGATTAATGTTGTTTAGGGCAAACGAGCACTATATGGTGTTCATGAGCACCTTGTTGTAAGGTTTTTTATTTCTGATTGAAAACTGATGTCATTTGGAGTGTGTTTGAGCTTGTGCTTGGAAGTTTGATGAATATGGATGCAAGTTTGTTCATGTTCCAAACACCATAAGTTTGCATTGGTCTTTTGTATGCAGTAGGTGTGTGTGAGTTTGTATTCAATAATGATGAAAAAAAGAGAGAGTTTAGATTGTTGTAACATGAGAGAAATGGAAGGTATATGAATGTGTTTTTTGTGTAGCTTCACGAATATGGTCATTGTCTTACTTGGGTCTTATTGAATCAATTCTATATTACAGATAAAATGGCTAGTAACCAAGACGATACCCATGACGCGAGTGGATCACGTAACAATGTTGAAAAAGAAATCAAACGAGGATTGACTGTTATGAAGTCAATCATTCGTGCAAGAGACAAGGGTGAAAAATTCGAAGTACATTGGAGTGCTGAAGACCAACTAATTGAGCCTAACGGTTCAATGTTGGCAAGTTACATTGGTTTCCTTGTTCGACAACATATTCCGATTACATGTGATAATTGGAGAAGTCCAGAATTGAAGGTTGGCAAAGAAAAAATATGGTCCGAGATACAGGTACTTACCATATATTGTTATATGTTTTTTTGTTGACTATTTGTTGACCATATATTGTTATAATATTACTTATAATAACACACTCCATGTGTATGTTTTTTAGAGATCCTTTCACATCGATGAAAGCCGGCAAAAATATTGTATTCAATTGGCCGGAAAAAGACTCCGAGGATTTCGATCCTTTTTGTCCAACAAATTTCTCAAGGATGAGGAAGGAAAATTTGTTGAAGCAGAACGGCCAATGAAGTATGCGGAGATTATTTCAGCCGAAGAATGGGATAACTTTGTCGCCAAACGAAGAAACAAAAAATTCCATGTAATGTCTATTAATTATGGTATTATACAATTGTTAAGTTACTTGGTTCTGATATGCCTTAAACTTTTTTATCCAGGAAGTAAGCGACAAAAATCGGAAAAGGGCATCAAAACCCGCGTATCCGTACAAAAAAGGGCGTACGGGATATGCACGGTTACAACAAAGAATTGTGAGTATATTCAAATGCTATGAGCTTATACATTGTCACAATATGTTATAATTGATGATCTTATAATCTGATTCAATGTGTAGCTAGCCGAGGAGAAAAGTGACGCAACATCTCTTCCGGAGCACGTATTGTGGAAGGCTGCTCGGGTTGGGAAGGATGGGGCTGTCGTTGAAGCGGTTCAAAATGTTTATGACGAATGTGTAAGTATATGTAACATTATTTCTTTAATTATATCGAAAATTTTGTTAGACATATAATTCATTTTTAATCTCCTCTAATAATATTTCAGGAGACTTTATCCCAAACCTTACCTTCAACCGAGGTCCAGGATTGCAGGAGCGTACTTAGTCGAGTACTAAATGTTCCTGAGTATTCCGGTCGTGTGAGGGGTAAGGGTTTTGGTGTGACTCCGTCGTCATTTTATAAAAAACCAAAAACAAAAAATCCTACCAACAAAGAGGTGATGGAGACCTTGGCGGAGTTAAGGGTGCAAATACTCGAACTGCAAAAGGAGAATGCAAGGTATAGAGAGGAAAGGTGCGGTTCCGAGGCAAAAGATACTAGTGACCGAGCTAGTATCAATTGTCAACCGAAATTTCCCGAGGTAATTATATATGTTATTATGAAATTAAAATAGCACTTTTTTACTTGACACATATACACGTTAACAACAACATTTATTATTGGTTTAGGGCATTACACCTTGTCAGCTGTATCTATCGTCACCAACTTATCGCATAGTTGGCAAGGGAAAACTGCACAACACTTCGGGTGAATTACTTCACCATAATCCCCTCCCGGTGGGATATATGAAAGTTTCGGTTGACCTTGTATTAGATACGGACGCGCTTCTACCATTACCTGACGTTGTTTCAGAGACAACGTTGATGCGAGATGCAGTCGGATCCTTTGTTGGATGGCCGTCAGATCTAATTTTCCCGGATGCCGAGGTATATATGTTCTAAATGATTATGAATATTTAGTATTCACATTTCAATTCAGCTACAATTATGATATTTAATCAATCCTTATTACATGGTAATGTTAGACTCCTACAAGACCCACACATAAAGCTGGTAAAGGGATTTCAAGACGCATCGAGTTGGTTGCATCTCAAAAAGAGGTACAAATATATATACCCATTGAATTATATACGCAACGATTCTGTTGCATCACAAAAAGCCATGATTTAATTTATATGAATTTTTAGGTTCCCGGTCGAAAGTTGAAAAAAGCTGGTAAGGATATTCCAACGACGTCCGGGACAAAATCTCAAATTATGATGCGTCTTGAGAAAATGGTGGAAGAGTCAGATATTATGCACGGCGCCATCCGTAGTGTAGATATTGATGAAGGTGTTTTCGGAATTGCTCATTCCGAAATAATTGCAAAGGAGGACATGCAACAACTTTTTGAACACGAAGAATTGGGCATCGCTGTCATTCATACATACATATGGTACTCCGATCAATCTATTATTTACTTAGTTGAACAATTTATTTACACATTTCAATGAGTATTCTAATGTTTATTATGTTTCTATTTAAGGTATATGTATGACACATTGATGCGGGGAACTGAATTGTGTAACCGATTCAATTTTATTGCTGCTTCCCGTATCAACACAACGTTTATAACGAAAAATCCAACATCCGTAAAGAATGAACTAGTCGATAGATTCATGGCGGCCGGCGATAATACTACACCCAGTTTGTATTTTTTACCGTTTAATTCTGGCAACGGGTTAGATTTTCTTTCTAATAATTTCATTCTAATATATGTATATCTTTTACGTAGAAAATTTTCATGCATCTAAATTTTTGTTTTATTTTACAGTGGTCACTGGGTGTTGGTTGCTATGGATCTTTCGAGACTAATGGTGTATTATCTCGATTCGTTATCGGGTGATTGGAGTAAATATCCGAGTATGAAGAAGACGGTTGACGCGTAAGTGAAATTCCCCTAAATATTCGTGTGTATTTGTATATTTAATTATGTCTGTCAGATTGATCTCAATATACGTTTTTATTTTGTTAGGGCAATACTAAAATTTAGATCGAAAAAGAATTATCGTAATAGGAAGGACATTACCTGGGTCAGAGTTCAGGTATATATTAAGTTTCTTATTTTTGCTTATAATAGTGTTTGTTTTTTGCTTATAATAGTGTTTGTAAGAAATTAACTATATATATATATATATATATATATATATATATATATATATATATATATATATATATATATATATATATATATATTGTTTGTTTTTCTGTGTAGTGTCCTCAGCAAAACAATTCGATCGATTGCGGATTTTTTGTATTGAGATTTATGAGAGATATCATTGCGTTGAATCGTATAGACATCCCAAAAATGGTATGGAATAATAACTTAGGGTTTATTTTAATATTATCGGATATTTCATCTAATTTGTTACTAAATCATGAATATGTTTTATTCTCTTAATTGTAGTACTTTGACGAATACAAATCTTACTCAAGAGCTCATTTGGATGAAATGAAGGATGAATTGTGTCAATTCATTATTGATCAAAGAATCATATAGGTTGTAGTTGTTGTACATATATGTATGGAATGTTGTTGTACATGCATGAATATCAATATATTAATGTTGTATATATGGAGGATTAATGTTGTATATAAATGGATTCATGTTGTATATATCAATGGATTAATGGTGTATAACATTGGATTAAAGGATGAAATCAATATGAATTTTACACTTTTGCAGCATGCGAACAGGTTCCCAATTAAATACCCACTGTTTTTCAAACAAATTTTTTTAAAATAACTAACACTTTAGACGGCGCTTTCTGTAGGAAGCGCCCTCTAAACACTTTACATTGACAACTTTAGAGGGCGCTTTGTCCAGAAAGCGCCCTCTAAGGTGGCCCTTTATGGACCACTCCAGAGGGCGTTTTTTTCTGAAAGCGCACTATAATGTGGCCCTTAAAGGGCCACTTTAGACAGTGCTTTCTCCAGGAAAGCAAAGCGCTGTCTTTACCTATGCCAGCGCCACTTTAGAGGGCGCTTAAAAGCGCTGTTATAGGCCAAAATAAGCGCCCTTTTTTCCCTTATTTGGCGTAGTGGACCTATAATGTTTCAATGTAGAAAATTATTTTCCAAGCAAACTAGCTCTAGGTATAAACATGAAAGTTGTTTGGAATGTTATTTATAGTAACTTTTCTCTTGGAACCATTTTCATATGGTGAAAATTGTAGGAGATAGGGTCTAGGGAGACCCAGTTTTGATCAGATGAATTCATCTGGCCAACCACCATCGACCAACTTGCTAACCTTCAATTCTCTTGACTTTCTAGGCTTATGGTAGACCATATATGCATAATATGATGAATTTTGAAGTGTCCCTTGAGAAATTTGATCAATTGGTGAGATAGCTTATTGGAGAAGTTACTTAAGATACCCAGTCAAGCTAGGGTTTCCAAGGCAAATCACCTCCAAACTCTTGAAGAATACTTGATCAATATATCATGTAGAGATCATTCGGACTCATACATGATGCTTAGATACATTGTGGATCAATCCTTGTTTGTGATCTTAGCCATGAGGGTTTTAAACCCTAGATGTGAACGTGATAGATCAATGGGGATCATGCCCTACCTACAAAAGAGTAGGCAAATGCAAAGACATATTTTTGGTATTTTGGTTATTAAAATGATAATATACAAGTATGATACAATCACATAGTTCTTGGTGATCTCTCCCCAAACAAACCTAATGAAAGAGGGGTAATGAGAATGCCTAGGTATGATCCCAATGCTAATGCATATGATGAAATTGCATGAGGGATCTTAGGGTAAAAATTGGGGTCTTACATATATCAAGGATACACTCAAAGGAAGAATATAGGTCATCGTTTAGGATGAACATATCAAGGATAGACCACCTGGGGAATGAGGAAGAATATCCGTTACATGTTAGGGTAAACATATCAAGGATAAACTACCGAGGAGAAATAGGAATTACAACTATCGGTTACTGGGAAGAAGACCACAAAAATAGAGAGAATCCATCACTAGTTAGAGTGAACATATCAAGGATTAACTCTGAGAGGAAAAAGTAGGATTTATATCTACCATTTACTAGGCAGAAAACCGCAAATAGGAGAAAATTCGTCACCAGTTAAAGTGAACATATCAAGGATTAACTCTCTAGGGAATAAAAGTAGGGATTACAAATACCTTTTTACTGGGTAGAAAACCACAAAAAGGAAGAATATCCGTCATCGGTTAGGATGAACATATCAAGGATAAACTTATCGGGGAAACGTGAAAACGAATCCGCTGGGGAAAACAAAGGAAGTAGATTACATTTTATCGGGTATTGGGAAAAAGTAATGTACTCAACATCAAGATGAATATTACTAGTTACTAGGTAATAGAATCTTGGAGACCAAAAGATCTATCTAGGTAGTGTAAGACCCCAATTTTGACCCTAAGATCCCTCATGCAATCTCATCATATGCATTAGCATTGGGATCATACCTTGGCATCCTCCTTACCCCTCTTTCATTGGGTTTGTTTTGGGAGAGATCACCAAGCACCATGTGATTGTATCATACTTGTATTTTACCATTTTTACTAACCAAAATACCAAAAATATGTCTTTGCATTTGCCTAACTCTTTTGTAGGTAGGGCATGATCACCCTTGATCTATCAAGTTCACATCTAGGGTTTAAGACCCTCATTGCCAAGAGCACAACCAAGGAATGATCCAAAATGACTCTAAGCATCATGTATGAGTCCCAATGATATTTACATATTATTATGATCAAGCATTCTTCAAGAGTTTGGAGTTGATTTGTCTTGGAAACCCTAGTTCATCTAGGTATCTTAAGTAACTTCTTCAACAAGCTTCTTCACCAATTGATCAAATTTATCAAGGGGCACTTCAAAATTTATCATATTATGCATATATGAGCTACCATGATCCTAAAAAGTCAATAGAATTGCAAGTTAGTAAGTTGGTTGATGGTGGTTGGCTAGATGAATTCATCTGATCAAAATTGGGTCCCACTAGACCATATCTACTACAATTTGCATCATATGAAAATTATTCCGAGAGAAAAGTTACTCTAAATGACAATCCAAACAACTTTCATGTTGGGGTCTAGAGCTAACTTTGCTTGGAAAGTCATTTTCTATGTTGAAACATTATAGGTCATTTTGTCTAAACCCTAATTTAAAAGTCAACTTCCCAAGGCCATAACTTGCTCATTTTTTATGATATGAAAGATTTCCAAGTTGCACAATCAAATGCAATATGTCTACTTACACTTTTATATTTGGAGTGAGAGCTAAATCAACTTTTATGAGCATGTGATAAGAGGACACATTATAGGTCATTTTGGACCAATACAATTGAACAAGTGATTTTCCTCAAATTCAAAAATGCATAACTCCCTCATCCCAAGTCCAAATGATGTCGAATTTGTCACCATTTTTAAGGTTTTTAAATACCTACAACTTTGATGAAGAAACCTTTCTCATTTGGAGCTCACATAAAAAGTAAAGCAAGATGGAATAATTGAACATGTGGCTTGACACTTAGAAAATATTTTGACATGTTGAAATTTCCAAACTTCCACCTCAAAATTCACCATGATAAAAGTTCCAAATGGAAAAGTGTTCAACATAAGAGTTGTTCCTCTTGATCTAAGCTTTCCAAAGAGTCCTAATTCATTTATTTTGGACAAATTTTGAGGGGTATGTGCATGGCTTAAATAGGGCTGTATCAGTTGGCCAGATTCATGCTTCAAATATTCAAATAACTTTGCCTTGCAATCCAAGCTTCATGCAGACCTCATTTCAGTTGATTATGGACCTTTTTGCATTGCTTCATGGGCCTGCACATGCCCATGCAAGCATGTACATTGCATTGCCAATTTTGGAAGTAATTTCAAGTGTGCAAATAACACTTCCCTTTTGCTATAAATAGAGGTCCAATGCTTCAGTTTGAAGGACCTTGCACGCCAGCTTTGAATCCCTAGCTCCAAACCCTCACCATTCAAAGGAAAACCTGATAAATTTCAATTGAAATTTGAGTTTGAATCTCACTGTTTGGAGATTGAAAAACTCCAGGATCCAAAGCTTTGCATTACTCTTAAGCCACTTTCACAAGTTCCATAAGCAAGATCAAGTACGAATTGAAGCAAGAGAGATCCATTTCTGCACAACATTGAAGGTATTTTTCCAGATTTTTCTTCTCTTCGATTCTCTCTCAATTCTCATTAATTCTCTTGGATCTTTGGTTGTCTGAAGTACTACCAATATAGGTAAGAAGATTGAGTTGCTTTAAGGTCAAACCGAAGCAACTCAGTTGACACACCTCAAAATTCAACTCCACGTATCTCTCTATATATTTGGAGTTAGGTTAAATTGGGGTGATATTCGTGATCTACGCCATTTTTTCTTTAAGATCATGTCCTCCTTTTTCATTTATGATATGGTGATGATTGAACCAGTCCGACCAGGGTCATCGGAGAAGATGGCCGGCCTTTGGCTCCGGCGATGAGCTGGAAGTGTTCAGAGCCATTGGTTTGTTTTAAAATGTTTTAATCTAGAGCATTCATTGTGATTACCAAGCGTGTGGACGTTCTCCACCACTTGATCTGCCACCTCAATTAATGAGGGAGATCAAGTGGTCCACGTTTTTTTGATAATCTGATTTTTATTTTTATTCCTTTAATTTTCATTAATTCATATTAATTTTAATATTGATCCAAAAAATATAAGAGTTTCACCAAATTTTTTTAAATAAAATCCTCTTTTATTTTCTGAATTAAAATTATTTTTTGGATCATTATTAATATTTTTCATGATTTAATTGATTTTATGAATATTTTTAATTGTTTAAAAATACTTTTAAGTTTCCAAAAATTCTGAAAATTTTTCTCCAAGGTCCTTTGACCTTGTTTGACCTATGATAAATCTCATGGCCATTTCTTTGGTGTTTTGATGAGGTTTTAGGAAATTGACCAACCATATTTAATTTAATGCATTATTTTTAATTTTTGTAATTGATTAAATGCCAAATTAATTGTGTAGAGCCATTCTAATTGCCTTTGTGAGTTTAACTTATGTTGTTGGGCCTTGGTCAAGGTTGATTTGACTTTGTTAGGTTAAGATCATTGGATTTAGGGGATTGATGGAATGTACATTCCATCTCCCAAAATGAATGAATAATCTTAACTTGGTAAAAGTCCTCCTTGGTCCAAGTTGAGTTTGATCCATTTCCCCTCCCTCTTCATCTCATTCCCCTTCTTTATGCATTCATGTCATGGACCTATGATATCACAACATCCTAAGGCTAGTTGATTACAAAATCAACATAAGTATGGATGAGATTAGGTCCCCCACTTTGCATATTCTTTTTGTGTGTGGTATGTTTCATGAGCATAGTTTATCATACCATGTCTCTAACATGCATTAACACCAAAATTCTATTGCCCAACCTCAAATAGTTGTGACTTTTACATAAGTCCAATTACGATTGCTTAACATAACGCTAAATTTTGACACAAAAGGCATATCATTCTAGTTAGTGAGATTGTAAGTCTCCCCTCTTTCATGGTATTATGTGGAATCTTGGCCTTTTTTCCTTCCTTTAGAAGATGTCTTGGTTCAAGGATCCATGCTTGTGATAAGTGGGTTGAGTGTTCTCCAAAGAATGACTTACACAAAAGAGAAAAAGCAAAAGAAATACAAACTTCTAACTTATTAACAACTAACATTTAATTTCAAGGCCTTTATTTTAATGTACTTTATTTTTTAAACTTTATTCATTTGCCATTATTCATACCATTCAAGTTGTTTATGTTAATGTCATTTTCACATTGTCCACTTGGACCATATTTTGTGACATATTGTGATTGTGTATATTGTGATCGTTTGTGTGGTCTTTGACCATTAATGTACATAATAAGAACAAAAACCCTAAAAAATATCTTGTGTGGACTGTTGGTTTGATCTGAGACAATTGGACTTAGAATTTAGGTAACACTCCCTATGCAAAGGACTTGGCCAATGCCAACTTTCATGAAACCAAATGCTTGTGAATTGAAACTTCATCTGATACATCATTGAAGATCCATTTAAGTTCATCTGCAACATGATCATTATGAAGCTGTTATTTTGAGCCTGTGACTTATGCCATCCTTTGAAGTCATCTGCTACATGGGAAAAATCTGAAGAAGATCATGGAGTTGTCAAGCTTGGATGTGGCTATCTTTATTTGATGCCTTGCTCTTCAACTTGCTGTTTGTATATTAATTGTTGTGTTATTCTAAAGTCCAAGGGAAATTTGGGTTTCTATATGACATTCTTGTCTATTGGATTGCAACCCATTGGTCAGATCTTTTCAACTCTTAACTTTTAAATTTATGCTTAGGATTAGTCTCTCCATCTCCTCCCCATTTCTTTAATTTCAAAATCTCTCCCTCCTTTTAAAAATCTTCTTTGCTTGTGCTTGTTTTTTCTAAACTTTGACCATTTTGCAAGCTAGAAACTTTGGCCTTATGCCATTGCATTTTTAAACTCATTTTATTAAATCAAACTTTGTAAATGAACTTAACCATACTTGACTTAAAATTTAAAAAGCCAAAAAGAACTAACACTCATTCAAACCATTTTTAGGCCCTAGTACCTTTCAAACTTAAATTTTTGTTAAAAGCAATGCATCCACTTTGAAATTGTTACCACGAACTACGAGGTCTTATCAAACACAAAAAGATAATTAATGAATTCTTTTCTCATCCCTCCACTATATTTATTGCAAACATCATTTTGTACAAAAATCCATATGCACACAAGAAAGGGCTCACTATGAGTACATACACTTTGGGTGCTAACACCTTCCCTCTGTGTAACCAACCCCCTTACCTGTAATCTCTAGCATTTTATTAGTTTTGATTTGAAAACTTTTTATATTTTGGTTTTTGTTCGTACTTTTCCCTTTTCCCTTGGAAAAAATAAAAGCGTGATAGCGACTCTTGTTTATTTGATGTCTAGCTTATCCATAACTTGATGGTCATGAATTTACCGCTACAGGTAGGAACTAGAAAGAAACGGTCAATCAAAGACTCAACCTAATGAGGATATAACTCAGAGGGAGCAATTCCATCCAGATAATACAAGAGATAAAACTCTGAATGACGAATCAAACAAATTGTTGGGGATGCTGTGACTTGTCGGAACAAACTAAAGACCATCGAATTCCTTAATAATCATCAAATTCTTCTTGGAAATTACGAAATAAACCAATTCCAAGGCAAAGATAACCAGATATGACTCACACATGGGAGAAACTGTCGTGGTTATGCAACAAAAATAGATGCAAATGGGGATATGGAAACCAAATAAAGGTTCCGGATATCTAGGGTACAATCATTCAAATCACAAACCCGGGGATACAAAACATGAGCACCTCAGCTAGGGAATATGAATTTTCAAAGGGGACCAATCATCAGCTCAACCGGGGATGAGACCCACCAACTCTACTGGGGATGAGAAATTACTCAGGGAGAAACTCATCGACCAAGCTAGGGATAAATGATAAACTATTGGGGAGGAAAATAGTTACCAAACCAACTGCTTGGGGAAGACCAATAATGTTTCACACTTCAAGACTTACTTGTCCTTAGATTGTTGTTGACATTCCTTGCTGTAATCGATTATTCTTAAAGTGAATGCTTTTATTATTTTAAGAAAAATAATTATTCATTAATTTATTTCAAAATTATCATCATAAAAATTCAATTTTATTTAACAGAAGTAAATAAGAATAAAAGTAAAAAAAAACTCAACTTTATTTAATAGAATGGTAGACCGCGAATGGCGGGACTCCATGGATCTTTACAAAGTTTGAGAATGTTAATTTACATGGAAAAGGGATATATTGAATACAATGATCACTACTCTCCCTACAATCTTTGAAGTCCTTTGTGCTCTTGTCTTTGGTTGAGAATGACGAAACAGAACTAAAATGACCGTTCCATACTGCTTTAAAGATCAGGACCAGCCGAATGCAGTTACTTGCCATAATCCCTAATTTTTTCCTAGATTTCCCCAAAGTGGGGTACTCAATCTACCAGGATAAATTTTCTGTTTTATGTCTCTAACTTTTTCCTAGATCTCCCTTTCGGGTTTTCAATCCACCGAGACACTCATTTTTTCCTAAGCCGCCGTTTCGGGTTTTCAACTTAGCGAGATGTTCTTTTCCTTTTTTAGGAAAAGTATTTCTTGACTGCATCGACATTCACAGGACGAGTGAACTCTTCACCATCCATAGTTGTAAGAATCAAAGCACCGCTTGAAAAGGCTCTCTTCACAACATATGGCCCTTTATAAATAGGAGTCCATTTGCCCCTAGTATCAGGTTTGAAAGATAGAATCTTCTTGAGCACGAGGTCACCTTCTCTGAACACACGAGGCTTAACCTTCTTATCAAATGCTTTCTTCATTCTCTGCTGTTATAACTGACCATGACACATGGCAGTCAATCTCTGTTATTCAGTCAAATTCAACTGATCATATCTGGTCTGACACCATTCAACTTTTGTCAACTTGGCTTCCATCAAGGCACGCAATGATGGGATATCAACCTCTACAGGGAGCACAACTTCCATGCCATAAACAAGAGAGGAAGGGGTTTCCCCTGTTGAAGTGCAGATGGATGTACGGTACCCATGCAAAGCATATGGAAACATCTCGTGCCATTCTTTTTATGTCACAACCAACTTCTGAATGATTTTCTGGATGTTCTTATTTGCAGCTTCAACAACCCCGTTCATCTTGGGTCTGTAGGGAGAAGAATTATGATGTGTAATCTTGAAGTCTTTGCAAAGATCTTCCACCATGTTTTTATTCAAGTTCGATCCATTATCAGTAATGATCTTACTTGGCACACCATAACGACATATGATTTGATTCTTGATAAACCAGAACACCACCTAATTGGTCACATTCGCATACGATGCCGCTTCAACCCATTTTGTGAAATAGTCAATAGCCACCAGAATGAAACGATGTTCGTTTGAAGCTTTGGGCTCAATCATACTGTAATACCCCAAAATTTACCCTTCATCTTTTCCTGGAAGCATGGGATTATGTTCCACACTCCATTAGCATCATACTAGGTCATACTCATTGCATACTGCATTAGTGACTTGGAAATCAGATATTGATTGATAACTCCTTAGCAGAAGGAGCCTACACAAAGCAAGATTGAGAATTGGACTTTATTCTCCAAGTATACAAGTCTCAAAGGTCTCAGGGGGCTCCAGGTATCTTATTATGGTCTTCAGTTCATCAGTGAAAGATTCAGAGCTATCAGAGTGTTCATTTGGATTTAATCAAGAAATTAGGGTTTCATGGCTACCTGCAACAGGCAAGGTTTGGTTGGAAGTAGAGGAGCTCATCCATGTCATGATTAGAGAGGCATCTTGTCCTAGGAAGACTCACAATTATCTCAGAAAGATCCATTGGCAAACAGTGCAATCAGTTCCCGATCAGTTTTGCCCTAAAACTAGGGTTTGGTATAAAATCAGTTTATTTCTGATTCCTTGAATGAAACTATTTTCCATGGCCCTCCATATGTCCAAAAGGGTCTACATACAAAAAATTCAGCTCTTTATTTGAGCCAGAAGTACTTCAATTGATCACTGGAATCGGAATTAGACAGTTTGGGAAAAGTCAACTGTGAGGCCAGAAAAGTCAACTCCTGACATTTTGAGAGTGGAATTTCAAAATCCATGCCTAGGGGAGCTTACATGTGAAATTTGATCAAGGTTGGATCATGGATTTATCATTTAATCAGGAATTGGAAGAGTTACTTAATTTGGAAATGTTTGACTTTCCATTTAGGGCAAGTTTTCATGATTGTTGCACTCACTTTAAGCCCATTTTCCATCAAGATAAAAGCTCCATTTGAAAATGTCTCCAACATGAAAGTTATTCCTCTTGTTCCAAGCTTTCTAGAGATATAAAGTTTGCTCCATTTGGATCAAGATTGAGAAAGTTATGCCTGGTCAAAGGGAGACATATTTTTAGGACACTTAGAAAAATTTCTAAGTCCAAAAATCTTCAAGTTTTGTCAAGACTTCTTGGCCAGTTTTCTTGCCCTTCAAGGCACCAGTTGAAAATGTTTTCTTCACAACAATTATACCTTTCCATGTCCTCTTTCACATCCTTTTAGAATCATCTCATTCGGATCCATGGTTTGAGAGATACATTCACCTAAAGTGGGCACCATGACATGACTTTCTAGGCAGATTTTAGGCCAAACTGGCCCAGCCAGTTCTGCATGATGTAACCTGATCTTGAATGCCTTTTTTCACCTCCTTCCACTCATCATTTCAACTTGTGATCAACATGAAAGTTGCTAAGCTCCATGATATCTTGCTACTGTTTGCATTATTTCTCCAATTGGTGACTTGAGCATCAAGTTACATGGCCATAAAGTCACCATCTTGGACTGTTTTCTTACTTGCCAAGCCATGCATAAAATCAGCACACGTTTTTTCCTCTTGTGGCCATGCTTTGGATATTTACTCACTTAAATTTGGCCCAAAATAACAATATTTCACATGCCCTAATACACCTCACTTCACACTTTTATTCTCATGGATATCATTTATTTAAAAAGCCCATGGAAACACTTGATCCACCACTATTTAAAAGCTACAAACCCTAAACCTAAGGAGGCATTGGAAATTCGTACCAAGGCAAGGCAAAGAGGTCACATAGCAGCTCTTGAAGTGAGGCACATCTATCACTAGGTAACTCTATCACTCTTTTTCCATGGCCATGAATGGTATACCTATGCTTATTATTGTTCACCATGCTAGGCTTATCATTGTTTACCATGCTCATCATCATATTCCTTTTCATGTTAATCATATGCTTGTGTTAATGCTATTGATTTGTGTTGCTGAATTTTTACCTTTAGCCGTTTCCATGTTGACCTCTTGTGGTCAACTTTTCTCCATGATTAAGCCATTATTTTTTACTAAAACAAGTCACCATGATGATCTACACATTTCATACTTGAATTTTGGTTTTTATTTCGTGGCATTTGGTGTACTATAGCGTTTGTAATCTTGAGTGGAAGTTTTGAAAAATCCATTGCATGGGCTGCGTTTTCAGCATGCATGGTTAGGGTTTCTTGTTGCATGGAGAAGATGATGATGTGTCACTGTAAGGACCACTGGATCGTGTGCTTTTGTTTTAATCCTGGCCATGCATTCTGTTTTTGTCTTCTAGTAATTTAATGAAACATGACCAATTGACAACCATGTCACATGCTTTTAAAAAATTAAAATGTTATTTAGTGGTGTCACATGCTGAATATTTGAGTTGGACCATGGGCCTTGCGCTGTTGCTTTTCCCACCCCACACTTCCTGACCCATTAACACTAATTCCTTCCACTTTCATTCTCTTTTTTCAATTCACATTTATTTTTCAGTTTTGATTTTAATTATTTTAAAATAGTTTCGTTATTCATAAAAATACCAAAAAATATTTTCCATATTTCTTAACGTTTTATTTAATTTTATATAATTTTTATTTTCGTATTTTTTTAATATTAATATTTTATTTTAATTATTTGTTCTAAATGGTCCATTTTAACACACCTTTTTTTATTGATTTTATTTTCATGACTTAAAATTATTTTTAGATTTGGATTTTTGGGATGAAGGTTGACCACTGTCTCATGGTCAACCTGACCTTTTCTTGGAATTTTATTTCACATTTTCAATTTATTTTGGATTTATTTTTGACCTAGTTTGGTTGGTTGACTTTTAATTTGACTTATGTTTTATTTTAATTAATTTATGTACCAGTTTTCATTATTTTTAAAATCTTTTTGGAGGATGATGACTTCCTGACCCTACCTCATTTAGTTTAATTTTTCATAATTTTCTTGATTAATTTGATATTTATTTCATATTTTTTTAGTTGACTTGAATTTTCAGTTGACTTCTTTATGATCGATGTTTGACTTAAGGATTGCTTATGGCAATTGAAGAGATCTTTTGATCCTCCCCTGTCCATCTCATATGCCATGTATTAGAGGCCTTTTCATCTTGATTTTATTTGTTCCTTACCTCATTTCCGGATTAAATTATTCAGTGATCCTTTGTGTGCATAGTTTCATCTGTCTGGTTCATCTGTTATCTTTTATACTTGTTTCTCTTATTCATGCTTTCTATTGTTTGATTGTTTAACATGTTCATACTCCCATGCATTGTTTAATGCTCCATTATTTGATTCTTTGATTTGATTATACACTTGTTTACTTATCTGATTTGATTGATAACTGTTGCCTACTTGTATGATGTATGAGGCATATATTCTCATTGTTTGATTGCCATGAACAATCCCCATTCATAACAAATGTACCCCTCTCCCATGAAGTGTATAATATTTATTTCTTTCATTCTTTATTCATCTGTTAATACAAGAATTAAAACGAACATCCGATAATCATTTCAAAACAAGATCAAAAGCTCGATCCAACGTCGAGTAATCATTTTCAAAACTTAACAGAACCAGCACGTTCTCATCCATCCTCTTGTAAGTCGATTGCTTCATGCATCGCCATTTCTCTTGTAAGTCGATTGCTTCACGCATCGCCATCTACCTGTAAGTCGATTGCTTCACGCATCGCCATCTACCTGTAAGTCGATTGCCTCAGGCATCGCCATCTACCCTTATCCTCTCCTTGCTCCATCCGTCGACTCTTGTTCCGTTTAAGTAGCACCCATTAGGTAGAACCCTTTGTATGATAACATAGGTATAATTCCCTTATTCTTTGCATGCTAACATTAGGTAGATGTTCCCTTTGTAAATCCTAACACATAGGTCCACATTGCATGACAACTCTAGGGCAGAGCTTCCCCATTTTTAGACCTTCCGTGCGTCTCAGATCTTGTGGCATGTCAGTCCGTTCTATTGCAAAGAGGTAACTGCCTAAGACTCGATTCAGCGAGCTGCGACACCTACTGCTAGGACGTTGAACGCATTGCCCACTTTCCTTTGACACAGCTGGTGTCCTCTTTTGTAAGTTCATGTTCAGATGGTAATCCTTAACCCCCTAGTTAGCCGAACTACGGCGACTCTGATTCTCATGTTCAGATGAGATACGTAGGCACGAGACACGATGTCTTGCCAAGTTTTTGACTAACGACTAACAACTAATCCTTGCTTGCTTTCGCCCTTGTTGTGATTCTTTTCTCTCGCCCTCATTGCGATCGAGACCTTCCCTTTTCTCTTGCCCTAGTTGCAATCGAGACCCTTGTTCCCGTAGTTAGCTGAACTACGTTTTGCTCTGATTCTCATTCCAGATGAGATACGTAGGCATAAGACGCGATGTCTTATCGAGCACACTTCTCTTTCACCCATAGGTAGCCGAGCTACGAAGACTCTGATTCTGATACTCAGATGAGATACGTAGGCATTGGATGCGACATCCTTGCGAGTCATTTTCTTTTAACCCTTATTTTAGTAAATAGTACATTAGATAAACCTACACCCTTTAGACAAGAATAACAAATGTGGATCCCGTAGAGTACTACGGATGCGTAGGGGTGCTAATACCTTCCCTTCGCATAATCGACTCCCGAACCCAAGATTTGGTTGTGAGACCTTCTCTTTTCCTTCTCTTCAGGTTTTCTTCGATCGTTTCCTTTCCCTCCTTTGGGATAAATAACGAACGGTGGCGAATCTTCTGTTTCTTCTTTCTTTTCGCCGATTGTTTTTTTCGCATATGTAGTTGCGACACATACCAATCATATCAATTCCCCGCATGGAAAAGGGACATGGAGAGGAAATGACATTCAACAGTGTCGGAGGAACATTAAACTTATCTGCATAAATATAACACTTGTGGCATTTCTTCACAAACTTGCAACAATCAGATTCGATTGTCAGCCAATAGTAACCTGCTATCAACATCTTCTTTGCCATAGCATCTCCATTGGAATGAGTACCAAAGGAACCTTCATGGACTTCAATCATCAATAGGTCTACTTCGTGTCTAGCCACGCATCTGAGAAAAACCATATCTAAGTTTCTCTTATAAAGCACATCACCATTCAGGTAGAAGTTGCCAGTTAGTCTTTTCAAAGTCTTCTTATCTTTCAAAGATGCCCCGGTCGGGTATATCTAACTTGGAAGGAAACATTTGATATCATAATACTATGGCTTTTCATCTTTGACTTCTTCAATGGAAAATATATGAGCTGGCCTATCAAGACGCATCACAGTAAAATTGGGAACCTCAGTCCAAAATTTCACCATGATCATTGAAGCTAACGTTACAAGAGCATCTGCCATCCGATTTTCATCTCGAAGGATATGATGAAACTCAACCTTTGTAAAGAAAGTTGAAATTCTCCTCGCATAGTCTCTATGTGGTATGAAACCGGGTTGATTCGTCTCCCATTCACCTTTAATCTGATCACAACCAAAGCTGAATCTCCATAAATGTCAATATATTTGATTCTGAGATCAATGGCCTCTTCAAGCCCCATAATGCAAGCCTCATACTCAGCCATATTATTTGTACACTTGAAGGTCAATCTAGCTGTAAATGGAAAATGAGTGTCGTGATGAGTAATAATCAATTCCTCAATGCCATTATCATACGAATTAACAACTCCATCAAATACCATGCCCCAACGGGAACCAGGTTCTGACCCTTCTTCAAGCAATGGTTCATCACAATCCTTCATTTTTAAGTACAAAATCTCTTCGTCAGGAAAATCATATTGCACTGACTGATAATCTTCAATAGTTTGGTGAGCCAAATGGTCAGCCAAGACACTACCTTTAATAGCTTTCTGAGATTGATATTCAATATCATACTTTGATAACAACATCTACCAATGGGAAATCCTCCCAGTTAAAGTAGGCTTCTCAAAAGTGTAATTGATTAGCTCCATTTTGGATATCAACCAAGTAGTATGATTCAATATATACTGGCACAGACGCTTAGTTGCCCAAGCCAATGCGTAACATGTCTTCTCAAGCATAGAATACTGAGTCTCACAGTTGGTGAACTTCTTACTGAGGTAGTAAATTGTATATTCTTTCTTTCTAGATTCATCTTGATGTCAAAGAACGCATCCCATACTCTCATCTAGAACAGTCAAATCATGTATGTTGATGCTGAGGAGGAAGTTGGAACGTCGTTCCAAGCTTTGTCCACTGCTAATGAATTAAAGAAATCCGGGGCACCTATGTTAGCTTTAAAAGATGCACAAGAGGCTATTCAGGATGGCAGTTTTGATAAGTGGGGCCGTGTTGTGGAGGTCACTGAGAAAAAGAATAGGGCAGGGTTACGATTTCAACCAGGGCCATTCAACGCCAAGGTTATGCAACCAGTTTTCCATAGTGGAGGGTTCATTCATGAGAATGATCAACACAGTGGTGATGAAGATGAAGCTTACGCCAACTTTGTGACGCGTGGCCAGACTTGCAACAATTGGATTATTGTTGATGTTCCTACTGTTATTCACTGTTCTAAGTGATTTGTTTCCATTTATTTTAAGAAAAATCTGTCTCCTATGCCTATGGGAGAAGTGAACATTGTTGGGCATTTTCCTGATTATCATCAATAAAATACAAATGTATTCATCCACATCTATGATGTTTTATTTTTACTTTTTGCTTTTCTGAAAAATGGTAATCATAAAAAAAAACATAAATAAATAATATTCTTCCCATCTACGTAATACTTGTTTGCATTCCACTTCTCTAAAATCAAAATATCAAATCATTATGCAGGTTGGTTCTCAAACCCATTGAATATAATGATCATACTCCCTCTCCAAACTTTGATTTCCATGTGTTTGAAGAAGAGGAAGAGATTGATAATGAAGAAGTATCTGATGAGTTATCCCGTTTGCTCGAGCACGAGGAAAAATCCATTCAGCCGTTTGAAGAGCATATTGAACTAGTCAACTTGGGTTCCGAGGATGATGTGAAAGAAGTCAAGGTTGGGTCTCAACTGTGTCCAGCAACTAAGAAGGGGTTGATTGATCTTCTTCGAGATTATTCTGATGTCTTCGCCTGGTTCTATCAAGATATGCCTAGTTTGGATTATGAGATTGTGGAGCATAAATTACCGTTGAAGCCACAATGCCCGCCGGTCAAGCAGAAATAGAGAAGGACTCACCCTGATATGGCAGTGAAGATTAAAGAGGAAGTGCAGAAGCAGATTGATGTTGGTTTTATTGTTACCTCCGAATATCCGCAATGGATGGCCAATATTGTGCCAGTTCCAAAGAAAGATGGAAAAAGTCTGCATGTGTGTTGATTATAGAGATTTGAACAAAGCTAGTCCGAAAGATGATTTTCCTCTACCACACATTGATATGTTGGTAGACAATACATCTAAATTCAAAGTCTTTTCGTTTATGGACGAATTTTTTTGTTACAATCAAATCAAGATGGCACTTGGAGATATGGAGAAGACCATATTCATTACACCCTAGGTAACATTCTATTATAGAGTGATTCCTTTTGGTTTAAAGAAAGCTGGTGTAACGTACTAGAGAGCTATGACCACTCTTTTTCATGATATGATGCATAAAGAGATTGAAGTCTATGTTGATGATATGATTGCTAAATCAAGTGATGAAGAAGAGCATGTTGAGCATTTATTGAAGTTATTCCAACGTTTGAGGAAGTATAAACTCCACTTGAATCCCAATAAGTGTACTTTTTGTGTTCATTCTAGTAAGTTATTAGGCTTCATTGTCAGTAAGAAGGGTATTGAGGTCGATCCTGCCAATGTCAAAGCAATACAAGGGATGTTTGTGCCCAAAACTGAGAAGCAAGTCAGAGGTTTTCTCGGCCGCTTGAACTATATCTCAAGATTTATATCGCATATGACTTCCACGTGTGCGCCTATATTCAAGCTTCTTCAGAAAGATTAGTCTTGTGATTGGATCGAGGATTGCCAAAAAGCTTTTTATAGTATCAAAGAATATCTTCTTGAGCCTCCGATCATGTCTCCACCTGTTGAAGGAAGATATTTGATCATGTAAAGATGACAAATGGCTCACCAATAATTCCTTCTCTCCACCAACAATGATAAGCTTGCTGTTCTTCATGAATTTCAACTTCTGGTGTAGAGTAGACGTCACAACTCCAACTTCATGAATCCATGGCCTTCCCAACAAGAAGCTATAGGCCGGGTGGATATCCATTACCTAGAAAGTAATTTGGAAATCACTCGGACCTAGCTTCACTGGAAGGTCCACTTCTCCAATGATAGTTTTACGAGAACCGTCAAACGCTTTGACAACTACGCCATTATACCTCATCGGGGTGCCTTGATAGGAGAGTCTTGACAAAGTTAACTTCGACAACACGTTCAACGATGACCCTGTATCAATCGAAACATTGGATAAAGCATCCCCCTTGCAATTCATCGAAATGTACAATGCTGAATTGTGATTTATGCCTTCCTCAGAAAGCTCTTCATCACAAAAACTCATATTATTACAAGAAGTGATGTTGGCAACAATGTGGTCAAACTGATCCACAGTAACATCGTGTTCAACATAGGCTTATTCCAACACTTTCTACAATGTTTCTCTGTGCGCTTTAGAATTCATTAGAAATGACAGGACAAAGATTTTTGACGACGTCTAGAGCAGCTTCTCTACACCACTGAATTCACTTCTTTTGATTAATCTTAACACCTCATCATCATCATTAGTCTTCAATTTGCTGGATTCACCAGACTGACAAATTGGAGCACTAACTGGATTCACTACAGGAGTCTCTGCCTTCTTCCCTATAAAAACAAACTCTACAACCTTCGAAAACACTGGACTGAACACACGACCACTACGGGTCACCTTTGCTATATTTGCAATATTTACCACTGAGTCTGCAACTGGTAGAGGAACCTCTTGACCATTCTTTATCATAGTGGCATTATGCTGGTATGGCATAACTTTATCGGATGCATATGGGACAGGTCCCGCTAACCGTATAACCAACAACAACACCGATCTATTGACATTATTATTGTTACTGCTATCAAATTGAATGACTACCTGTTCATGGGTTTTGAATACTAGCACAATTATGTTCACATTATTACCCCAATGAAGGGACTGGAAAATTTGGATAAGACCTTCATCCATCAGCCTTTGAATGTCCCTTTTAACAATAACACATCCACGAGGGTTCACACTGCAGATTACACAACCATCATGGTCATGTTCATAATCACTTACTAAGCAAATATCTTTATGCATCGCCACTAAAGATCTTCTGATATAGCGGACATCATAAATTTTGAACTCACCGGGACAACCGTCCACCATGTTGATTGATGTGTTACCATGAGGAGGCAACGGATTTGCTTTCACGTTTGGTGCTTTGTCCTCAAAGGACACCATACCACTCTTCACAAGCTTCTGAACTTTATACTTTAGCGGATATCAGTTCTCTATATCATGACCAGGGGTTCCCAGGTGAAAAGCACAATAAAGATCAGGTTTGAACCACCACAGTAGTGGCTCAGGAATTTGTTGAGGGTTTCTCAGCTAAATAAGATTTTTGAGTACCAAGGATGGGTACAACTTTGCATACGTCATAGGAATAGGGTCAAAGGAGACATTCTTCCTCTCAAAATTTTGTTGATGATGATTGTTATTGTTTTAGTTGGTTCTTTCTTGCGGTTGTTGTTGATGTTGTTATTGATGTTGTTGTTGCTGAATTGGAACTGATTCATTGTTGGAATTGTTGGGAAAACTAGAATTACTGAAGAAACTTGGTGCTGATGTTGATGGGGTTGAGAACTTTTCCTGACATGAGGCCTACTCTGCCTCCCCACTGACACTGAATTAGTTTCTCCCTCCTTCCTCTTTAGTCAAACGTCCTTCACAGACTCCTTCTTCTAGCCTCATCCCCATGTTTTCCATTTTGATAAAATCATTGGGGGCACTTGCAATCATGCGTTCATAGTAAAATGAACTCAGCATCTTCAGGAAAATCTTAGTCATCTCATTCTCTTCAAGAGGAGGACTTATCTGAGGAGCTAATTCTCTCCATCTCTGGGCATATTCTTTAAACGTCTCTTTATCCTTCTGAGACATCAACCTCAACTGATCTCTATCAGGTGCCATATCAACATTGTACTTATACTGCTTGACAAAGGCCTCGCCCAAGTCAATGAAAGTACAGATGCTTGGACTGTCCAGGCCCATATACCATCTCAGAGCAGCTTCAGTTAAACTGTCTTGGAAATAATGAATCAACATCTGATCATTATTAGTTTGAGTAGACATTTTCCTCGCATGCATAACAAGATGGCTCAGCGGACAAGTATTCCCTTTGTACTTTTCAAAGTCTGGGACCTTGAATTTCACCGGAATCTTAACGTTAGGAACTAAACATAGTTCAACAACGTTCTTTCTAAACAAATCTTTCCCTCTCTAAGTTTTCAATTCTTTGCGCAGCTCAAGGAATTTATATTTCATCTCATCCATCTTTCCATACACATCTGGAACTTCAGACGGCTCAGAATGGTAGATAGTCTCATCAACATGAGGCAGAGTATGAACGACGGGAGGAGGCACTGACATGACCGGGCTAGATGCTAACAGAGAAACAAATATGGGCGCATACCCTTCTGACACTAAATTTGGTGGCATTCCCCAAGGGAATCCAGTACGTATAGCAGGAATGGGTTGGCTGGCAGCAACAACATGAACAGTTGATGAATTAATATCAGAAATGACGGTCCTCTGAGGAGGAGGAGTTGCAGGAGACGGTGACGGCTGATTTTGTGCAGCAATCACGGATTCCATTAGTGTCGTAAGTCTGGCGATCTCATCCTTCCGCTCTTTGTTCTCTTGCTCTAGATGTTCCATTCTCTTTAGTTGATTAGCACGAGTATTATAGCGGTGAGTTAGCTTGGCTGATGCGCAGAAGAAGAACTGATAAGACATCTGGCGGAAGAAACCTGCTATGCAAATGATGCATGAAATGCAATGCTTTTTTATTGTTTTTAATTTCAAGGAACATATGAAATCTTATTTGCAAATATATATATATATATATATATATATATATATATATATATATATATTCAAATAATAACAATTAACAATTCGGTCGACCATAAAATCTCTTTTTATTCATAAAAATTGGAAGGATTACACTGAGTACAATTTCAGAAACCAAAGTACAAATACTAGAGAAAAGGAAACTATCATCCTAAGGATCTCTAGCAACTGCATCAGATGATCTGGCTATGGGTGCATACTTCCTTCGGATGCGTCGAATCTCAGACTCAAAGGATGTCTTCATCTGAGCCTTCTCAAGAACTAGCTGATCAACAATCTTCTTCCAAGCATCGAAAGGTTGAGGCATTCTAGAGGAAGATAAATCATCTAGCTCTCTCTGTCTTTTCATTGCACGATCTTCAAGAATCTCGATAAGTGCATCCTTGTCCATAGACTTAAGCTGCAACTCTTCATGCTTTCTACTAAAAGCATGGAACCGCTCTTACCACATATCTCTCTCTTGCTTCATCTTGGCAAGTGCGTCTTCCAACTCCTTTACATCTTGGTTAGGGAGAGTTGATGGCTCAGCCACAACCACAGAAACAGGTCTTTCACAAGCGTACGACATCTTGAGCTCCAAAGCTCTCTTCTTCACCCAAATGGTGTTAACTTCCAAAGCTACACAGTTGCATGGACCAAGCTCGAATCTTCCTTTCATATGCACATTATGCCAAGCATGTATCATTCTTTTCTTTAAAAGTTGGGGATCTTTACCCTCCTGATAGAATAGACCTTCTAATTGAGTGTTATTAGGTTTATCTCTCAAGGGGAACCCAAGTTGACGACGGGTCAATGTTGGGTTGTAGTTGATTCCTTCTTGTGTACCAATGAGAGGCACATTAGAGAATTCACCACAACTATCAGTAATATCCAAGCTACTCAATGCAGAATCATACCAAACAATATCATCATTAGTGAGATAAGCCTCTGGGACCACCGTAGATATTATTGGTTATCCATGAAAGCAGGCGTCTGAGGCACACATCACACAATAGTCCCACCACCTTTATAATTCCTTAAATGCAAAGATAAATACATGTCACCCAACAGAGTCGGAACAGGATTCCCAATCAAGAAAATTCTAATGGCATTAGTATCAATAAAACCATCAATATTAGGGAACAAGGCCAAGACATAGATGAACAATACCAAGATAGCTTCAAAAGCATCCATGCTACCGGCTTGAGCAAAAACAGTAGCTCTACCAATGAGGAACTCAGAAGTTAACCCAAGAATACCTCATTTCTTCTCCAAATGAGCATCAATCTCATATTTCTTCAGATGAAGAGCTTCAGCTATAACATGAGATCTCGGGATCTCCTCCAATCCACTAAAAGGTACCTTGTTAGATATGGGTATACCCAAGAGACGGGCATACTGTTCCAACATGGGCACAAGCTGATAATCTGGAAAAGTGAAGCACCGATAGAGAGGATCATAGAACTGAACCATAACACTCAGAAGTCCTTAAACTTCATCAGTAGATAACACAGACAAGAGCTTCCCATGACGTTGCTTGAAGTCCAAGGGATCTAATACAAAGGATGATGACTTCCTTAGCTCTTTCAAATCAGGACATCTGAAACTGTACTTCTTAGTGTTCCTTCGTCCATAATCCATGGTCTGAAAATATTTTGCAAATAAGACCTTAGTTCCTTGAAATTTATTTTTCTGGGATGAATGTTATGATGCGCATGTATGCATGAATGCAACAATCACAAACAAGGGATCACACACAAGGAAAACACAAACAAAGGTCAAAGGATGGATCAGGTCATAATCAAGATCAATCATCAATTTTGGTGGATTATGGTTTTCACCTTATCAACACCCAAGTTCCATTGATATTGACAAGACTTGATCAGATCAACCAAGAATCAAAGGGTTTATTGTGAGTCACGAGCATGAATTCAGGTTAAGAACCATCCCAAAGGAGTGTATTAAGGATAAAAACCTGCAGATCATGTTCTATAAAAGTGCCTAGAGTCTTAATCCCATCTATCAGATATTGTAGGTTAGGATGACTGACTCATTAACCCATAATATTTTCAAGAGAAACTCGTCTGAGTGTAGTATCGCGTAATAACTGTTATCAAATCTACACCTGAACAGTCTCCGCATTATGTCCTAAATAATCCAAGTTGGGTTAAATATTCTACGGTCCTCAGCTTCTCGGACCCCAATTTAGAGAAAGTAATGCCTATCCACAAATAACTTGTGTGACATCAGTGACTCCAAAGAGGTCTCCACTGAGTAGATGGGTCTCAAGCCAACTTGTTAAGGACTACTCCACACAATTTTAACATGACTATACCATCCTCCTATCTTAATTGCGCTCAAGTTCGGGTTAGAACTTATCTCACCACTCAGAGATCACCAATCACAACAAACAAATTATATCACATAAACAATATACAACCATCAAATATACAAATATATACACATAAAAAAGCTGGCTAAACCCACTGAGAATTACTCCGCAGCAGAGTCGCCACTTAATATCTATAGTAGTAAATTCATGACCATCAAGCTACGGATAAACCTGAAGTCAACAAGACCAGAGTCGCCACCGCGCTTTTATTATTTTCAAAGGAAAAGGGAAAAGTACGAACAAAACCCAAAGATAAGAAGTTTTCAAATCAAAACTAATAAAATTCCAGAGATTACAGGTAAGGGGGTTGGTTGCACAGAGGGAAGGTGTTAACACCCAAAGTTTCCTAGGTACTCCTAGGGAGCCCTTTTTTGTGTGCATATGTTTTTGGTATAAAAGATGTCTGATAAAATATGGAATATGGGGGGATGAGAAAAGAATTTATTGATTATATTTTTGTGTTTGACAAGACCTTCGGTCTTTTGCCTACGTACCAACATAAAATAATGAATCAAAATCTCGTAGTTCGTGGTAAAAATTTCAAATGAGTTGATGAATTGATTTTAACAATAAAAGTTTTAACAAGAAAGGGAACAAAAAGGCCAAAGGTTTGAATGGAGTTCTTAGTTCTTTTTGTCCTTTGAAATTTAAGTCAATATGGTTAAGTTTATTCACAAGTTTGATTTAAGAAAGAAGTTTAAAAATTCAATGGCATAAGACCAAAGTTTCTAATCATTAAAACATGCCTAAGTTTGAAATCACAAGCAAAGAAAGTTTTTGAATAGGGGGAGAGATTTTGAAATTAAATAAGTGGGAGGAGATGAAGAAATTACCCTAAGCAAAAGTTAAAAGTTAAGAGTTGAAAAGATCTGACCATTGGGATGCAATCCAATAGACAAGAATGTCATATAGAAACCCATTTTCCTTTGGACTTTAATCAAGCAATAAGAAATCAACAATGAACAATATTCAGACATCATGAAGATGAAGGCATCAAATAAAGATAGCCATATTCAAGCAAGCACTCCAATAGCTAGCAATCTTTATTGTCTTCCAATGTAGTAGATGAAATATTCCTTGATCAAATTAGAATAAAACATCAATCATACACAATGATAACAAAATAACAATTAAGCATAAGGATAGAGTAGCAGATGGATCAGTGGGATCCAAGATCTTGCATCAGATGAAGGCACAACCAAAGATAGTTGTCTCAAACGTTGGCATTGGCCAAGTCCTTTAGCACATGGAATGTTGCCTAATTCTAAGTCCAAAAGTTCAGATAAAGTCCAATAGTCCACCAAATGTTTTTTAGGGTTTTTGTTGTTATTGTGTGTTTTAAGATCCTAAGACTACAAACAAAACAAAGACAAAAAAACAAATATATACAAACACAAGATATGCCTCAAATTAGCAAAGCGGAAAGGACTTGAAACATAAACAAGTTACATGAAATGTAAATGGCAATGAATGGTAAAGGTACTGAATTTTAAATTGCATAAAGTAAATGACTTAAAAGTAAAATCAAAAATGAATAAGAGTTAGTCAATGGTTAGTCAAATATTAGTGGTGAATTTTAATTGATTAAGTCATTCTTTGGAGAACACTCAACCATTCATTCACAAGTATGGATCCTTAAACCAAGGTATCTTCCATGAGAAGGGCTCCAACTTGGATAATTCAATAAGTATTCCACTAGCTCTCATGAAAGGAAAAAAGGTCAAGTTTCCATACAATGCCATGAAGAATGGGAGACTTACAATCTCACTTACTAGAATGTTATGCCTTGAGGGTCAAATTTAGCTCTATGTTAAGCAATCGTAATTGGACTTATGTAGAAGTCACAACTATCTGAGGTCAGGCAAATAAAATATAGATCTTAATGCATGTTAGAGATTTGGTAAAAAGAACCAAACTCCTAAAACATACCACACACTAAAAGAAAACGGGAGGGACCTATCTCAGTCATACTTGTATTGATTCATCTGACACAAGGTCATTGATGAATCAATTAGCTTTTAGACATTAGATATTTCATTGGTCAAATGAGGGAATATGGAAGAATGGGGATGAAGATAAAGAGGGAGGGGGAAATAGAAACACAAATTGATCATGAGAGGAATTTCATCTGATCAAAACCATTCATTCATTTTGGGAGATGAAATATACATTTCATCAATCCCCTAAATTCAATGGTTTTGATTCAACAAAAGTCAAATCAACCATGACCAAGGTCCATTCAGAAAGTAAAACACCACAAGACCATAAAAACATCTCAACATAATTTTTAAACATTTAATCAATTAAAAATGAATTAAAATATATTTTAATTTGGACAAAACCTCAAATCCCTTCAAAACACCAAATAAATGGCCAAGGGATTTATCTTAGGTCAAACAAGGTCAAAGGACCTTAGACAAAAAAATTCACAATTTTTAGAAACTCAGAAGTATTTTTAAACAATTAAAAATATGCACAAAACATTTAATTCATGAAAAATACCAAAATTAATCCAAAAAATAATTTTAATTCATAATATGGAAATGAAAAATATTTAAAGATTTTTTGTGAAAGTCCCATATTTTTTGGACTAAAAATGAATTTATTATGAATTAATCAAAATAAGTGGATTAAGCATAAAATCAGAAATAAAAATAAAATAAGATAAAACAAGGGCCATCAGATCTCCCTCATTAATTGAGGTGGCAGATCTGATGGCCAACACGCGATATCCACCAAACACCTCAGTCAATACACGCGTGGGGATAGTAATTCAAACCAAAGGCCAGGATTAGATCAAATGACCATGATCAGATGGATGTGAAGCTGCCAACACACCACCGGAGCTAGGGCTCTGGTCATCTTCTCCGATGGACCTCACCGGACTGGTCCACCACAAACCACCAAAAAAAAATGAAAAGTAAGGACATGATTTTAAAGGAAAAAAGCTCAGGAACACGAATCTGACCTCCATTTAATCCAATTCCAAGTATATTGAAAGATACATGGATTTGAAAATTAAGGTTCATGATCTGAGATTCTTTAATTTGACCTCAAAGCAACACAATCTTGTTGCCTACATTGGTAGGACTTCAGCAAACCAAAAATCAATAAAAATAGTTGAGAAATGAGGGAGAATAAAAGAAGAGAAGTTTCTGAAATTTCACCTTCAGGTAGCTTTAATTCAGCTTGATCTTGAACTGAATTTGCTTGGTTCTTCCTCCTCTTGCTTGCAGTGACCAATTGAGATGAAAAAGACAACGAATCCTTGGTGTTTGAAATTCAAAACAAAAAGTGAAATTCAAACTCGATTTCTAAGAAATCCTCAAGGTATTATATGGTGTGAGGTTCTGAGATCTCTTGGAAAAGCTTGGGCAAGGTGTGTGTGTTAGTTCTGAAGCAAAGGACTTGTTTATATATGCAATTGAATTCACTTTAGCACCCTCTGAAAACATGCCAAAATTAGTAAGTTTGCTTGCATGGATGCATTGGTGTGTACAAGGGCCAGTTCATGATGCCAAATGATTCAACATTCTGTGCTAATCAACCTGAAATGATATCACATGGTCATGCATTATGGAAATGAATTTTGAACATAGATCTTACCAAATGAAGCCTTGTAAAGAACCCATGGGAAAGTCCTTCAATCTTGGTCCAAATGAGGTGATCTTGGACTTTTTGGAAAGGTGACATCAAGGGGGAAAACTTTGATGTTGAACACCTTTCCATTTGAAGCTTGGATCATGATGAATTTCGAGGTGTAAGTTTGAGAAATCAAACATAATTGAAATTTTTCTAAGTACCAAGTCAAATGAACACTTCTTCCACCTTGAATAACATTTGCTATGAGCTTCAAATGGAAAAAGTTCCTTCATCAAAGTTGTGGACCTTTCATCCCTATTCAATTTTATCACCAATTTGACATCATTTGGATTTGGCATGAGGGAGTTATGCATTTTAGAAGTTGAGGAAAATTGATTGTTCAATGGTAATGACCCAAAATGACCTATAATCTTTCCTCTTGGAACATGCCCTTGAAAGCTGAATTTGACATTTCTCAAAGAATAACAGTTAGAGAGGACATCTTGAATTTTATCATGAAACTTGGATGGCCTTCATCTCATAAATATTGAGCAAGTTATGGTCCTTGGAAGTTGATCTCCTAACTAGGGCATAAACAAAATGACCTATAATCTTTCACCATAAAAATGACTTTCCAATCAAAACTAGCTCTTGATGTCATCATGAAAGTTGTTTGTAATGTCATACGGAGTAACTTGGATCTTGGAATCATTTTCATATGACAAAAATTGTATGAGATAGGGTCTAGGGAACCTCAGTTTTGACCAGTTGACTTTCTCTTGTCAACCTCTTTAAACCAACTTGCAAACTTGAAGTTATCTTGTTCTTCAGGACTCATGGAAGATCATATATGTATAAGATGAAGTATACATTGAAATATTTTATCAATTGTTGAAGAAACTTGCTGAGGAAGTCACACAAGGTACTCAGATGAATTAAGGCTTCCAAGGCAAACAAGCTTCAAACTCTTGATGAATTCTTGATCAAAATGATAAGTGAAGATCATGGGGATCCATATATGATGTTTAGCACCAATGCGAACCATTTCTTGATTGATCTCCTTGCACTGAAGGTCTCAAATCCTAGATGTGAACTTGACGGGGCATAGGTGGATACACACACTACCTATAAAAGAAGCAAAGCTATACATAGACATATTTTTTGTATTTTGGTTAGTAAACAATGAAAAATAAAGTATGATACAATAAAATTTTCTTGGTGATCTCTCCCAATGCAAACCCAATGAATAAGGGGTGAGGAGGATGCCAAGGTGTGATCCCAAAGCTAGTGCATATGATGAGATAGCATGAGGGATCTTTAGGTCAAAATTAGGGCCTTACAGTGAGGTAGTGATATTAAATGTGCTCAAAATCATGAAGCATGAATAAAACAAATATGATTTATATCATGTTGCCATGATCAACTCGTGCGTTAAAAACCAAATTCAAAAATTTCCACATGAAAGAGTCTTGAGTTTACCATTTGATGTTTTCTAAGCGAATCACAAAGGAGATGAGGTCTTAAACATGCTTAAGGTTTTACCATTTTAAGAACAACCAACTTTTCTGAAGAAAAATGTTCAATCAATTACTTTCAATAACAAGTGAAAAATAAAAAGTGACATCGAATGAGTGTTTTAGAAAGTTTGATCTGTTGGAAATCCACCACAACCTATGGAGAATTTCTCTCAATCTTGATGAACAAGATTGTTATCAACCATGCAATGGCAATAAAAATAAAAGAAAGATTGAGAAAGAAAGAAAAGAACGTTCGAGAAGAAGAAGAATATTTTCTGCAGAGTTTTTCTCTGCCCATAACCTATGGAAAACTTATTTATTCACTTTGCAACTGCAAAATTTTGTGAATACAATGTTATGAGTTATTTTAAGAATAGGGGTTACTCTCTCTATTTAAAGATTTAGGTTAACTTACTCCCTAAGTCAAAGCCCAAAACTATAAAAGCCCAAAATAGTTAACACTACTAAAAATATGCCTAAGTCGAAATCATGTGTGAAGCAGCATGCTTCGACACATTAACGCGCTAATACAACTCAGCACACTAGGATATTCGACACACCCTTGTTCTATCGAGAAACCTGCTTTGATAAAAGGAATTACAATTCAACACACCTGTCGCATTACGCGAAAAACCGGCGGGAAAAGAAACAGAGCCGCCACCGTGCATTATTTATCCCAAAGGAGAGAAAGGAAACGCTCGAAGTAAACCTGGAAAGGAATGGTCTCGCGACCAGAGATTGATAGGATCGGGAGTCGGTTATGCGAAGGGAAGGTATTAGCAACCCTACGCATCCGTCGTACTCGACGGGATCCACGCTCAGAAAGAATAGAAAGAAGGTTGCTAAAGAAACTGCTCAAAACTGCACACACACTGGAAGGAAACACAGATGAAAGACGGGAGAAGGGATATGGGGAATGTGCTCGCTAGGATATCGCATCCTATGCATACGTATCTTCTCTAACCAGAGAAAGAATCAGAGCACTCGTAGCTCGGCTAACGCACGCCAAACAAAACACAAACAGGAACAGGAAACCGACTGCCAATCGCTGGACTTACGTCAGACTCCGCACAAACAAACACACACAGGAAACCGACTGCCAATCGTTGGACTTATGTTAGACTCTGAACAAACAAACACACACAGGAAACCGACTGCCAATCGCTGGTCTTACGTCATACTCCAAACACACACAAGGGGGGTTGAAAAAGAAAAAGGGCGCCCGGAGAGATCTGCTCATCTCCTGCCTACGTACCTCATCTAGCATGAGGATCAGGGCGACGTAGTTCCCCTTAACAGGGAAAGAACTTTCTATCCTAACCAGAGACTAGGGAGATAGCAAGCTACTAGGGAGACTACGACTCGAGCCTAGAAGTTGTCATGCATACGATCCCTATGTTGAGGTCTCAAATCCTAATCTAACTTGCACAGGGAGCAAGCTAGCCTAAACAACAAATAAGCAAACACAAGCACAAGAGAGCAAGCACACACACTATATGCAAACAAGTGGCTCATACAAGGCTAGGCTTTAGTCAAGGGGTCAAATCAACCTCGACAAACAAGCCAACTGGAAAGGGGTGTTTTGAGCTCTTAACCCTAACATTGAGAGTTAGGGTGAAGCAGATGAAATGGGAATGAGGGTAAGACCTCACATCTCTTATCCCTGGCCTGGGAGAGCTTCAATCAATGAAAGGGTGGGAGTCCAGAATGTGGGACTCTATTCCACATGACTGACACAACAAGATTTTGGGTTTTTATTCAAAGTGCATCAACACATGGTGTGAGCAAGATGAAAGACACAACTGAATAGTAGGGGATGGATTGCACATCCCTTGTATCTGCCAATGCCTCTTCACTTAGGAGGTCTTTGAATGTACAAGGCATAAAGATAAACAACCACAAACATTGCCTCTTAAGGAGGGCTTCAGACAGGTGCCTGCCAAAGTAACATGACAGGTCTTTCAGACTACATGAAGATCAAGGAAGTTACCTAGGTGGTATGCCAACCACAAGCAAAGCAAAGCAACTCAAATAATGAGTTAAAGCGGCTAAAGTACCTGTGTAAACAACCAACCAATCAGTATGGTATTCAGACAAATAGTCAACAGACAACAACAGTCAGACAACTAATATACACAACAAGTCAAGCCAACAAGTGGCAAACAATCATAAACAGAGAAGCTCATTTGATATGGAAATGAAAATGCACAAGTTGATCATCCAATTGTGTGACACAAATTGTCACACCTAAAGTACATGTGTCCCAAACAGTGAAGATAATAGCAAAAAATGCCAAATAAAATCACACAAGTCCATCAACATGTTAACAATCATCATGCAAAATTTCATGGCATTTGGATCAATATTGAACATTTTATGATAGAAAGAATGAAGCAAGGTCCAAATGTACACATGTTCAAAGAATGCAACACGATTTAATTTCCAGCAATGATAAAATCATACAATCAACACCATAAAATTCTAGATATCTCAAGGATCATGTAGGAAAAAACCTGGTATTATTTGGACTTGTATTCAATTAGTTATGATTTTTTAAAGATCATGGAAAAAATGAAATAAAAATTGAAGAAAAATCATGAAATAATGAAAATGGCTTAAAACTACGTCGTTTTGGGCCAGGAGGAATTAAAACAAAAAATGCAAGAAGCGCGCTCAGTTGGAATCGAAGGGAGGGAGCGCTCGCTGAACAAAACGACAGCGTTTTGGGCTAGGGTTAGCAGGCGCGCCGTGCACTGTAGCATGCGGCGGAAACAACCGTCTCCTTCGTGGAGACGGTGGCGGTGAACAGTACCTCACATGAATCTTTTCCAGATTTTTGAAATGCATACACCAATCAACTCGCCTTGACATGTAGATCATGAATCCAACATTATTCAGTCCTAATTCTTAACATACAAAGCAAATCGAACCAAAACATGTTTATGCATCAAGACTTTAATTCATCATATCTCCATGAATACACGTCCGTTTTTAATGAATTTTATGTCAGAATTCTCACCATGAAACACTCTACAAGATTATGTGCATAAAAGAGATAATTAAGAGGTTCGAAAATTGCACCTTCTTGAAGCTTCAACAATGGCAGTGGTAGATTCAAGTGTCCAGCAGCATCCAAATCCCTTCTATCAACCTTGTAATGACTTCTGAAGTTGAAATTGAAGCTTGGAATAGACTAGATCTTGATTAAATTTGAATCTCCATTATCATGTTCATGATCTTCATGTGCTCAATTCTTCACCAAACTTTGCAATCAATGGCTTGAATTCTACCAATTGAGGATCAAGAAAACAGAATATGCAACAAAAATCAAGTGTTCTTTGAAGAATTTTTGAATTTGGGAGAAGAGAAATTTTGGAGGGAAATTTTGGATCTAGATCTAGAATTGTGTAATCTGAAAATTCTGTTACAATTAGCTATTTATATGACATGTTAATCCATTTCCTAATCATGTTTAGGCTTGGCTAATTAAACTTTAATGAGAAAAGAGGTGTTATGCAAAATTTGGTTTTTTCACCCCATGCATGCAATCCTACGTGAACAGTAGCAAATAGCCATGCATTTTCACTTAAAATCCTCTCATGAACATGTTGGAATGGTTAAAAAGTCCATATGATGCACCAATTTTGAATTCATGATTTTCCCTCTAAAATGGACATGAATATGCATATGATCATATGATGAATTTTCATGCAATGTGATGAATGATTTGGAAAGTTCATGTCATGAGAAGAATTTGGCAAAAAGGAGCACTCAATTTGGAGTTATGAGTCAAAAGTTATGGCCTTTTGAAGTTTCATGCACACTTGGCAATGATTGGATCATATCTCCTCAACCATTCATCAGATGCTCATGATCTTGGACTTTTTGGAAATGGGAGAGAAAGATCTTAAACTTTCATGTTGGACAAAATTTCATTTGAAGCTTCTTTGATGTTGGAAAGTTGAGTTGAAGTTGGTCCAAAAACTTGCCATTTTTGGAAACTTGAAATTACAGGTCATTTTCCATTTTGGGAAACTTTTGATCTGGCTTCAAAATCTTCAAGGTAGATGTTTGACATGATGAATAAACCTCTTTGGGGCATGAATGAAGTGTCTCAAACCATTTCTCCACCTCCTAGCCCTCAGTTGACTTTCTGTTGACTTTTATGGGCCCCAGATGACCTGAAACTGCACTGTGGACTTTGAGCATCTAACACTTGGTCAAGTTGCTTCAAAATGAACCTTGGGTTCACATAAGCTCTCTAGAACAACCATAGGGCCTTTTCCTCATGGAAATGCCTGCTCTCTTGCACTCTCCTGCAATGTTAATGACCTAAACATGAAATGAATGTGCAAATGGGGGGTGCAAATTTGAGGTGCTACAACACCACCTAATTCATTGTGTCTAAGCTATCTACATTCATCATAACTTTTAGTCTTCTGAACACTTCGATCTGCACTCCCTTTGTCATGATGTCTGCAATCTGATTCTCAGTTTTGCAGTGTTCCAAATTCATCTTCTCATCTGCTACCTGCTCTTGAAGATAATGGAAAATCATTTCGATGTGCTTCCTTCGACCATGTGCTATCGGATTCTTTGCCAGATTGATAACTGACATGATGTCGATCTTCATGATAATTGCTCCATGACTCTTCGCTGTTATCTCTTCTACCAAATTCACCATCCATATTGCTTGACATGCACAAAGAGAAGCAGCTATATATTCTTCTTCGCACAATGATAATGCAACTTCTGGATTCTTTCTCGAACTCTAAGAAATTTGTGCACCATATAGCATAAACACATAGCCAATTGTGAATTTTCGATCCTCAACATCACTACACCAACTTGAGTCGGTGTATCCTACTAGTTTATTCTTTTCCTTCATCAGCTGCAGGAAACAAAATGCCATAGTCGATATTTCCTTTTAGATGCCTTAGTATCCTCTTCGTCGTTGCTAGATGTGATACCTTTTGCTTCTGCATGAATCTACTTACCATACCTACACTGTATGCTAAGTAAGGCCTTGTGTGACAAAGGTATCAAAGTGACCCAGTAAGTCTTCTATATTGGGTTGGGTCAACATCATCTTCATCTGAATCTTTTAATAGTTATAATTTGGGCTTAGCTGGAGTCAAAGTTGGGTTGCAATATTGCATCTCAAATCTCTTTAGTATTTCTCCTGCATACCTTCTTTGATACATCACCAAACCTCTACCACTCTTGTAGAATTCGATGTCAAGGAAATATGAAATGTCACCCAGATCTGACCTTTTAGAATTCCTTGTTGAGATCACCTTTGAAGTCTTCGATCTTCTTCTTGCAACTACCTGTTATCAATAAGTCATCGACATAGACATAGTATAAGCAATTCACTCTTGGTTCATCTTACATATACTCCATGTTCAGTTGTGCACTTTTCAAATTCCTTATCCCTTATAAATTCATCTATCTTCTTATTCCAATCTCTTGGAGCTTATTTAAGTCCGTACAGGGCTTTATGCATCCTGTACACCTTTCTTTCTTTGCCTTGTTTCACAAACCCAACTTGTTGTGAAACATAAACTTCTTCTTCTAAGGGGCCATTCAAGAATGCAAATTTCACATCCATCTGATTGTTCATGTTTGCTAGACCAACAACCAACCTGATTGTTTCGATCCAAGCAACAAGTGCAAAAAACTCGTCGAAGTCGATTCCTCCTTTTTGAAGAAATCCTTTCACCACAAGTCTCTCCTTGTGTCGAGTCACTTATCCTTCGGAATTCAAATTCACCTCGTATACCCACTTCACATTGATTGACTTCTTATCTAAGGGAAATTCGACAAGTGCCCAGGTGTTGTTGACTTTGATTGACTTTGATTCTTTGTTCATTGCTTTCACCCACTTAGAATCTTTCAATGCATCAGTTGCATTGATTGGTTCGACAACTCCGTAGAAAGCATAGTGTACCATCTCACCTTCTTCATTTACCACATCATCTGATGTAGTCACACATTCTTACAACCTTGCAGGCATATGTCTTGTTCTTTGAGGTCTGCTTGGGCCTACTTCACCTCTAACTTCTTATCGAACTTCTCTTTCGACTTCACTAGTTGGTTCATCACATAAGATTTTCACTGAATCTTTCTTATCATTATCAGTGCAATCACATTCCTTAAGCTCATCTATGATCATGTCTCTTTTGATCACCACTTGCTTGTTCACTGGGTCAAACAACTTGTATCCTTCAGTGGAATTATATCCTATCAGGATCATCTGACTCGACTTGTAATCAAGTTTTCTTCTCAACTGATCTGGCACATGTCTATGTGCTATATATCCAAACACCTTCAGATGACTCAATCTAGACTTGACACTAGAACAACATTCTTCTGGCGTGATTCCTTCTAGCTTCTTCGTTGGACATTGTCGCAACCTGAAAAATACAGTGCGAAAAAAAACAACCGGCGAAAGAAAAAGACAGAAGAGTCGCCACCGTGCGTTATTCATCCCAAAGGAGGGAAAGGAAACGCTCGAAGTAAACCTGAAAAAAGGAAAGGACAAGACGGGGTCTCGCAACCAAATCTTGGGTTCGGGAGTCGGTTATGTGAAGGGAAGGTATTAGCACCCCTACGCATCCGTAGTACTCTACGGGATCCACTTTTGTAGTTCTTGTCTAAAGGGTGTGGGTTTATCTTGTGCTGTTTACAAAAAAAAGGTTAAATGAAAATGACTCGCGCAGATGTCGCATCCACTGCATACGTATCTCATCTGAATATGAGAATCAGAGTCTTCGTAGCTCGGCTGACCTATGGGTTGGGATGTGTGCTCGCTAAGACATCGCGTCTTATGCCTACGTATCTCATCTGGCCTGAGAATCAGAGCAAAACGTAGTTCGGCTAACTACGGGTTAAGGATTGGGTTTTGGACGAACGACGTTACTACGCAATCTACCGGATGCTCGACCTTTGGAGACTTACTCGCCTGTAGTAGAAGGAGTTAGCGTGTTGCTTTGGGAGAAGAAAAATCAATAAAGGGTTAGGGTTTGGGATGCTCAAGGGCAAAAAGGCAGTCCTTGACGAAGGAACCGCGCTACCTGCAGGGATATGAATACAAAACACAAAACATGTATCTCAAAGTAAAATGCCACCAAGGGGCTCAAACGTTGCCTCCTATCGAGGTCTTCCAGCTAGGAAAGCAGTAAAATGCGGGAAAATGTAAAAGTACCACGCGGATAAAGATCCGAAGTAACAACAATTAGAGGAGTAAGAAACCCTGAGATCCTTCCAAGCTAATGCCATCAAAGAAAAGTGAGTCAGTACAGGTAATCGGAATGAACCTCCAGGGGTTATCCCACAAATAAAGTGGGAAACCACGCAAGTTATCCCTGCAAAAGTCATGTGCCTTCACAAAAACTCAACAAAAGGGTTAGTGAAACAAGATAGGGTAACCAAGAGTTGCCCCCAAATCAAAATGTAACCACATGAATCATGCCCTTTCAATTCACAAAAAAAAAAAACCAAGGGTAGGAGGCCTAAACCTCTTGTTAAACATATGCATCAAAAGGGTATCAAATTCACCCATAATACCTCATACATTCAGAAAATTCAAATTGAAAGCATAGAGATGATGGATATAGGGCAAACTTGATTGGAGAGCTTGATTGAAATTGGATTGCACCGGGGTTTGCAGAACAATCTCAGGGTTTATATGAGGTAGAACTGGTTCTTTGCCAATGAGTTCCCTTCAGTGTCCGGAGGTTGCTCTGAACTCTGTTGACTCTTCTCTCACTTTCTTTTTCCTCCAGGGTTTTGTTCCAAGGAAACCTCAGAGTATTTTGCTTCTCTTCCTTCTTCTCCTCTTCTGTGTGGCTTTTGTTTCAATGAAACTCTAGTATTTATAGGCTAATATTGGTAGCTTAGTGGGCTTTTGAGAAAGGTCCAAGTCCAAGATTTTTTATTATTTATTTATTTATTTAATTATTTAATTAATTAATTAATTAATTAATTAATTAATTAACTAAATTATTATTTTTTTTTTTTGGATCTAATTCTGATTGACATGATGAAATGCAATATGAAATGCTAAATGAATGCATGAATGAGGAGGGCAAATTTTGGGGTGTTACAGCTGCCCCTATTCAAACATCAGCTAACCCGAGTAGGATGAAAGCGAACAGCTTATCAGACAAACGGGGTGAGCTGTGATTGAATACCAAAGACAGACCGAAAATTTGTGCTCCGAGAATACCACAAAAACGCGGAAATACACCGCGCTGTTTATCTTTCTTCCGATCCTCTGGCTTAATCTGGAGTTTCGATCCTCTGGATGAACCTATACTCAATTTAGTCCTCTGGTTGGATATTAATTTTGATCCTCGGACTGGATACGATTTTGATCTTCTGGCTAGATCTTCTTCGATCTTCTGGCTAGATCTCCTTCGTTTCGATTCTCTGGCTGAATCTACTTCGATCTTCTGGCTAGATCTGAATTGTTGCGATTTTCGATCTTCTGGCTAGATCTTCTTTGTTTCGATTCTCTGGCTGAATCTATTTCCTTTGATTCTCTGGCTGAATCTACTTCGATCTTCTGGCTAGATCTGGAGTGTCGATCCTCTGGATGAATCTGAACTTAATTTGATTCTCTGGCTGAATCTACTTCGATCTTCTGGCTAGACCTGAATTGTTTCGATTCTCTGGCTGAATCTATTTCCGGTCTTCGGGCTAGACCTGACTTCGATCTTCTGCCTAGATCTTCTTCGATCTTCTGGCTAGATCTCCTTTGTTTCGATTCTCTGGCCGAATCTATTTCGATCTTCTGGCTAGATTTGGATTGTTTTGATGATAAATTCCCATCATTAGGATCCCGCATCTGAGGCATGCGCTGGTTGACCCTCTTTTGAAATCTACACCCAACCTTCATATTAGATATGCAGCTTCGAGCATATTCCACTTTTGGGCTTCGTACATATTCTTCGGGCTAGAACATGTTGTAACGACTCCTCAATTAGACTTGCTGGGGAAATAAAGCTTGTAGGCGACTTCACTGGGGAATCTTCAAATTGAGCCTCAGGCTGACTCTTGGGAAAACGATTCTCAGGCTGAATCTTCAAAAATGACCCTCATGCTGGATCACGGGAAAACGATTCTCAGGCTGAATCTTCAAAAAGTGACCCTCATGCTGGATCACGGGAAAACGATTCTCAGGCTGAATCTTCAAAATGACCCTCAGGCTGGATCACTCACGCTTGATCCTCTGGCTGGATCTCATGACCTTGGTTGTAAAGTAATTCTTCAGTCTGCTTGGAAGAACCTGTTTATCAGCTTATGTGTATGCTTGATATGATATGCATGCAAATGCAAATGTTATGCATGGTGTAAAAAGAAATCTGCTTGGGGAAGCAAACTCCGGTAGGGAACAGATCGCTGTATCAATTCTTGAATGCTCTGTGGGGAATGATCCGTCTGCCGGGACCAATGAGCCACCAAAAATAAATTGGCTGCTTGAAAAGTCGACCTTGCGGGGGGAGTATCAACTATGGAAACTTTTCTCGGCGAGGCTCTGTGAGGAGAGTCTGTGGGGAAAACACTTCCTGGGGAAATGTCGTAGGAAACGACCTTTGCTGGGGATATGAACTTGCTAATCGTCCTCTAGCTGGGGATTAGAACAAATTTGTTAGAAATAATCTGCTGGGGATGAGATGAACACTGGGAACACCACCCTCTTGTCCGTTGGGTATGCAACCACTCCGCTGTTGCTAGGAAGATACAGTCTGACACTGTCAACTCCATTGGGGATATATAGTCTGGATATTGTCAACTCTGTTGGGGATAGACAGTCTGGATACTGTCAACTCTGTTGGGGATAGACAGTCTGGATACTGTCAACTCTGTTGGGGAACATGCTCTACTGAGGAGAGACTTTGTCAACCGCTTGGGGATGAGGATTCATGACTTGGCATCCGGTTCCTGTGACCTGCAACCAAAAATACACGTATGCCTCGGGGGAATTACTCGATTTGAATTCACCGTCCGGGATTAAGCACATTCAAAGCATTTTTAAATGTTTTCCTGTTCAAATCATCTGCAAAAGCCACCATTACGTTCACATGCAATATGTTTTATCAAAAATTCGGACATTTTTGCAAACAAACTGATAAATGAAAAATAAAGAGGCTTTTTAACTGAATTATTCGACTCTTACTGGGGAGAAGATTTGTGCCAGGAATAGGCGAGGGCATCAGGAAGCTGATCCCTGAAAAGAGGTGATCGCTATAAAAAAGAGAACTATCCTAATGGCAATGTGGAAACGGGGTCCCACTGAGTTTCGACTCTGCTATGGTTCGTATGTCCTCAAGACGCTCTGCTCATCTTGCTTTCTGAAGTGGATGATTAGTCGATCTTTAACCTTCGAAGATTGCCGGATTGAATGAAACGGTGATATAACACTGATGAACTCAGATCATAGTCATTCGCTTATTCCCTAACTTTTGCCTGGATCGCCCCCTTTTCGGGTTTTCAATCCACCGGGATACCCATTTTTTCCTGAGCCGCCCTTTTGGGTTTTCGACTCACCGGGTGTACTCTTTTTTTTTATATATCCCTAATTTTTGCCCGAACCTCTTTATTCTTTTTTTTGGGTTCGTCGGGATGCCCCTTTTTTGCCTGGACTATTCTTTTTACTGTCCAGCGGGTCTATTTTATGCGAAGTATTTTTTTTTAACTGCGTCTGAGTTAATAGGGGACGGGAATCCTTCGCCCTCCATGGTTGTTAGCATCAAAGCTCCGCCATAGAAAATCCTTTTAACCACATACGGACCCTCATAGTTCGGTGTCCATTTGCCCCTGTGATCTGTGTTGGGAGGAAGAAATCTTTTGAGTACCAATTCACCGACTCGATACTCCCGAGAGCGCACTTTCTGACCAAATGCTTTCTTCATTCGTCTCTGACCGAGATACGTCAATTCTGGGTACGTAGTTCCAGCATAGCACCATTTCCCTGTTGGTTTGATTGATGACCAAAGCTGAGTCCCCGTATACATCCAGGGATTTAATCTGTATTTTGACGGCTTCCTCAAGTCTTAGGATACAAGCTTCGTATTCGGCTTCATTGTTGGTGCAGGGAAAAGTTATTCTGGCACCAAATGGCATATGAACCCCCTTCCGGTGTGAACAATACTACACCAACTCCGCGACCATTGACGTGGACCGCCCCATCAAACATCATAACCCATTTGGATTCAGGGTCAGGCCCCTCCTCCGGGAGTGGTTCCTCTCAATCTTTCGATTTGAGAAACATGATGTCCTCATCAGGAAAGTCAAACCTCATAGGTTGGTAATCATCAATCGGTTGCTCTGCAAGATAGTCTGACAAGACACTTCCCTTGATGGCTTTTTGTGAAGTGTATTGGATGTCATACTCTGTCAGTATCATTTGTCACCTAGTGACTTTTCCGGTAAGTGCTGGCTTTTCAAAAATATACTTGACTGGATCCATTTTTGATATCAATAGAGTCGTGTGAGTCAACATATACTGTCTTAGTCGGCGAGCAGCCCATGCCAAAGCGCGGCAAGTTTTCTCGAGCAATGAGTATCTTTGTTCACAGTCGGTAAACTTTTGCTAAGGTAGTATATTGCATGCTCTTTTCGACCTGACTCGTCATGCTGACCGAGCACACAACCCATCGACCTTTCTAACACAGTCAAGTACATGATCAACGGTCTTTTCTCTCTGCCTGTAGACTTGCCCCGATCTTGATCTCTTTCTTGTCGTCTTCGGTACCAACGTTGATGGTCTCAACCACCTCCTGATAAGGTGTAATAGCTCGGTCCTCCTGTTTCAACAATCTGGCTAACCCTTCAGGCAATTCACAATCTTCCTCAGCCCCTTCTTCGGCTTGATAGATAGGATTGTCGAAGTCATACTTGGCCATAGCAGTGTCGTTAGCAGTGAGATCCGGGTGGTCGGCTCTGCATGATGGAGGATCATGCTTTACCTTAGAATGAGAGATTTTTTTTTGGAAAGAAAGAAAAAACGAAAAAAGAAACATTGCCATTTTTTTGGTAAAAAGAAAAAAAACTGAAAGAAAGAGAACACAAAATTGTTTGCAAAAGCCGTCCTTTATTGATGATAAAAATAATTGCGAAACGTAACTAAATGGATGGCCCTACAAATGAGCCGTTACACCTTGGGCAAAATGTAAGACTTTATTATGCATGCAATAAAGGAAAACAATAAAAATCACTCTTTCAGTAGAGTAACCCGGACGGTTTTTTCAGACGACCAATTGTCGAGCTTTTCTCTCGAGACACACGGGCGAATCCAGCTATCTAAGTCACAGTCGCTGTCAGCCTTGTCTTCATCTGCAGCATTGACGACGTGGGGAGAAACCAAACCCCCGCTGGAGAGAGTACCGGTTTCATTCTTCTGAGATCCCGGAGCATACCCCAATCCAAACTTGTCTTCTTTGATGACTGGCTCCACAAATTTGCCCCAGCCTTGGGCATTACCAGCTTCAACCACTTCGATAGCATTAATCCCCTGCCCGCCGTGAGCCGGCATCGGGTTCTGGATAACATTAGGCACCGGAGCAAAATTGATAGCCTAGGCATCTCTCAAATCTTGTACCTTTAACTGGAGAGCCTTGCAATTATCTGTAGTATGGCCAGGTGCGTTGGAGTGAAAAGCACATCTGGCGTTGACATCATAACCTCTAGGCAAATTATTGGGATCGATTGGTGGGGCCAGAGTTCTCAACGTAACCAGATTCATGTCAATCAGCTTGGGAAGTAATACTGAATAAGGCATTGGGATTGGCTCGATGACCCGGTCCGTCTGCCTTGGACGTTGTTGATAGTGTCTCTGCTGACCCGGATTACCTCCTTGTTGTTGATTGTTGTACCTGGGTTGTTGTTGCGGATGATATTGCGGTTGAGGAACAGGTGTTGGAATAGTGACTGCGGCCACTTGATCATGATAATAATTAGGGCATCCTCTACCCATGCCTCTGCCGGTATACACAGCGCTTGCCTCGCCTTCTTTTCTTCGTTGATCGTTACCAGCAAACGGTTTCTTGGAAGCACTATTGTCTTGAATTTGGCCCATCTTCAACAGACTCTCGATTCTTTCTCCAGCAATTACTATCTCTGCAAAGCTGATTGACGGGCAAGCAGCCAATCTCTCAATATAATTGCCTTGAAGAGTGTTCAGGAACATGTCCGCCATCTCCCTTTCAGACATAGGGGGTTGGACGGATGCAGCAATCTGTCTCCAACGCTGAGCATACTCTCTAAAGATTTCCTTGGCAGTCTGAGACATACCTTGCAACAAGGTCCGATTTGGAGCCATGTCCAAGTTGTATTGATATTGCTTGATAAAAGCCTCTGCCAAGTCTTTCCAGCTCTTGATGGTAGTACGAGACAAATGAGAATACCATTCACGAGAAGCTCCAGTTAGACTGTCTTCAAAATAGTACATCCACAGCTTTTCATCTTCTGTGTGAGCTCCCAACCTTCCCAGATAAGATTGGAGATGAGTGCGTGGGCAAGAAGCCCCGTTGTATTTCTCAAAAGTAGGGGGTTTGAACTTGTGAGGAATCCTTACTCCCTGAACCAGACCAAGATTTGTGACATCAAAGCCTAAGGAATTTTGAGACTCCAAAGATTTAAGCTTCTCAGCAAGCTCATCCATACGGCGAGTGGTCTCGAGGGCCTCGTCGTGCAAAGAAAATTGATCACACTGATAATCTTCAGTAACGGGGTGCCCGTTAATCCGAATTCCTTGATTCACATTGTACCTTCCGCCAATATCATTTCCAACATTCCCTGTGTTGCCAACATTACCCGGGTTTCCATCAGCATTTGCGTTACCCGCGTTACCAGTGTTCACAGGGTTATCAGCGTTCCCAGGGTTACCAGGGTTTCCCTCAGCATTTGGTATCTCCAAATCTGGATTGGGCCTCGGTTGCTCAACCAATTCCCTCAGCTTTTCTTGGCCTGCTGCCATACCAGTCATCAATGTCATGAACTGATCCATCCTTTCACGCATATCAGCCAGCTCTTTCTGTACTTGGTCCATCGCTAGTCGTGGACGGTTTTCCTTTGTCGGGTACCTGTGGACTCGCTTGGGACCAATAACTTCCTGATACAGGGAACAAACATTAGACACTGCGGTGACACCTGCAAAACAGACAAGGGTTAATATGCATGGTATGCGATGCACTGCTTGTTCAGTTTTAAGGCACCCCCGTTTTGAAAGGGAATACCCTGCAAATGAATAAGCATGAGATGTTGGATGCAAATATGCAGATGATGTTATGCAATGCAAAGGCATGTCAATCAGAATTGATGGATCCGCTTGAACATCTGTCAGGTTGCACTGCCTGGAGAGAAATTAAGAGCACACCAAACAAAGGTCATGGGATGGATCATGTTATCCTTAATATCAACCACCCATTTTGGTGGATTATGGTTTACACCTTATCAATACCCGAGTTTCATTGATATTAAGGATACCTGATCGGATCAACCATGAATCAAGGGTTTGTCGCAAGTCACGAGCATGGAGTTTAGGTTAAGAACCACCCAAAAGGAGTGTACTAAGGTTTAAACCTGCCAAACATGTTCTACAAAAGGTTCCCATAGTCATAATCCCATCTTTCGGATATTATCAGAGGAACGACTACTCGTATTCCAACAATATTCTCAAGAGAGACTCTTATGAGTGTAGTATCGCGTAACAATCGTATCAAATCTTACATTTGAACGACTTTCGCACTACGTCCTACGAATAGGCCAAGATGGGTTTGGTAAACTAAGGTCCTCGGCTTCGTAGGTCTATATTGGAACAAGTAATGTCTAACCACAACTTACTTATGTGACATTATTGATCTCAACATGACCTCCACCAAGTGAATGGGCTTGCAAGTCAACTCGCTAAGGAATACTCCACACAAGTTGACAGGACTATGCCATTCTCCTATCTTAAGTGCACTCGAGTTCGGGTATAGAACTCATCTCACAAAGATCACCAAGCAGCCAACCAACAGAAACAACAATGATATATACACAATGCAATAAGGTAAAGCAGGTAAATAAATAACTGCACAAAAGCATGAACATCCAATAAACAAACAAACTACAAAAGCTAGGAGGGACTCGCTTAGGGCAGATGGACCAGCAAAAGGTCAACTTCTTTCAGTCCCCAGCAGAGTCGCCAGCTGTCGCAACCTGAAAAATACAGTGCGAAAAAAAACAACCGGCGAAAGAAAAAGACAGAAGAGTCGCCACCGTGCGTTATTCATCCCAAAGGAGGGAAAGGAAACGCTCGAAGTAAACCTGAAAAAAGGAAAGGACAAGACGGGGTCTCGCAACCAAATCTTGGGTTCGGGAGTCGGTTATGTGAAGGGAAGGTATTAGCACCCCTACGCATCCGTAGTACTCTACGGGATCCACTTTTGTAGTTCTTGTCTAAAGGGTGTGGGTTTATCTTGTGCTGTTTACAAAAAAAAGGTTAAATGAAAATGACTCGCGCGGATGTCGCATCCACTGCATACGTATCTCATCTGAATATGAGAATCAGAGTCTTCGTAGCTCGGCTGACCTATGGGTTGGGATGTGTGCTCGCTAAGACATCGCGTCTTATGCCTACGTATCTCATCTGGCCTGAGAATCAGAGCAAAACGTAGTTCGGCTAACTACGGGTTAAGGATTGGGTTTTGGACGAACGACGTTACTACGCAATCTACCGGATGCTCGACCTTTGGAGACTTACTCGCCTGTAGTAGAAGGAGTTAGCGTGTTGCTTTGGGAGAAGAAAAATCAATAAAGGGTTAGGGTTTGGGATGCTCAAGGGCAAAAAGGCAGTCCTTGACGAAGGAACCGCGCTACCTGCAGGGATATGAATACAAAACACAAAACATGTATCTCAAAGTAAAATGCCACCAAGGGGCTCAAACGTTGCCTCCTATCGAGGTCTTCCAGCTAGGAAAGCAGTAAAATGCGGGAAAATGTAAAAGTACCACGCGGATAAAGATCCGAAGTAACAGCAATTAGAGGAGTAAGAAACCCTGAGATCCTTCCAAGCTAATGCCATCAAAGAAAAGTGAGTCAGTACAGGTAATCGGAATGAACCTCCAGGGGTTATCCCACAAATAAAGTGGGAAACCACGCAAGTTATCCCTGCAAAAGTCATGTGCCTTCACAAAAACTCAACAAAAGGGTTAGTGAAACAAGATAGGGTAACCAAGAGTTGCCCCCAAATCAAAATGTAACCACATGAATCATGCCCTTTCAATTCACAAAAAAAAAAAAAAACCAAGGGTAGGAGGCCTAAACCTCTTGTTAAACATATGCATCAAAAGGGTATCAAATTCACCCATAATACCTCATACATTCAGAAAATTCAAATTGAAAGCATAGAGATGATGGATATAGGGCAAACTTGATTGGAGAGCTTGATTGAAATTGGATTGCACCGGGGTTTGCAGAACAATCTCAGGGTTTATATGAGGTAGAACTGGTTCTTTGCCAATGAGTTCCCTTCAGTGTCCGGAGGTTGCTCTGAACTCTGTTGACTCTTCTCTCACTTTCTTTTTCCTCCAGGGTTTTGTTCCAAGGAAACCTCAGAGTATTTTGCTTCTCTTCCTTCTTCTCCTCTTCTGTGTGGCTTTTGTTTCAATGAAACTCTAGTATTTATAGGCTAATATTGGTAGCTTAGTGGGCTTTTGAGAAAGGTCCAAGTCCAAGATTTTTTATTATTTATTTATTTATTTAATTATTTATTTAATTAATTAATTAATTATTTTTTTTATATTTTTTTTTTGGATCTAATTCTGATTGACATGATGAAATGCAATATGAAATGCTAAATGAATGCATGAATGAGGAGGGCAAATTTTGGGGTGTTACAGACATCTATTTAGGATATATGTTGTAGTCGACACGGCTTCTCCCCATAATTCTTTTGGTAGATGATTGCCTTTCAAATTACTTTTCACCATATTCATGATGTTTCTATTCTTCCTTTCTGTGACTCTATTATGATGTGGAGTGTAGGGTGGCACCACCTCATGCACGATCCCTTCTTTCACACATAATGCGTCAAAGTCTTTCGACACATACCATCAGTCTTCCAAATCTTGAGCTTTCGACCGCTTTGTCTTTCGACCATAGATTTAAACTTGGTAAATACCTCGATCACTACACTTTTCTTCTTGATCAAGTAATCCCATAATTTTCCACTGAAATCATCTATGAATGTAACAAAGTATTTGTTACCTCCAATCAAATCCACCTAGATAGGACCAAATACATCATAGTATATGACTTCAAGAATTGACTTCAACCTGCTTTCTATATCCTTATTGAAGTTGTTCTTGTGTTGCTTCGCCTACACACATTCTTCACACACTTCATTTGGAATGTCGATTTCTGGTAATCCTGAAACCATACTTCTTCTCTTCAAATATCAAATGTCTTTGAAATAGAGATGGTCAAGTCTATAATGTCGTATCCATTCATCTTTTTTGGTTACTTTTTCAAGGCACCTATGCTCCATCACGTCAAGCTCAATCTTGAAGGTTCTATTCTGAGACATTGGAGCCTTAAAGATCAACCTTCCATTTGAGTCAAGAACTCTCATTATCTTGCCTTTGATCGACACCTTGTAGTTCTTTTTTATTAACATCCTTATGCTGAACAAATTGCTCTTCATGCTCGGTATGTACAACACATTTGAAATTACTAACCTCTTGCCATCTTTCCTCATAATCAGAACATTACCAACACCTTCAGCTGCTAGAGTATTGTCATTTGCAAATTTCACCATGTTCTTCATTGAGGGCTTTATGCTGGCAATCCAGACATGTGTGATGAGCATCCTGAGTCCAAGTACCACTGATCCTTGAATCTCTCTTCATCTCTCGTTGTAACCATCATCAACATCTCTTTTTCTTCATGTTTCTCCAGCTTTGCATTTGTTTCTTGATTTTCTCCAACTTTTCTAGACAATCACTAGAATAATGACCATGCTTCTGACAATTATAACACTGAATGTGACTCTTGTTGTGCTCTCAACCACCACATGTTCCTCTACCTGCAGCACCACCCCTTTGGTTACCTTGGTTCCAGGGTTTTCTCTGATTTAAATAGTTTCCTTCTTACTGATTCCGACCAGTCAAATTGTTGTAGCCTCTTCTGCCTTTGTTGCCATTCCATCTTCCTTTGCCTTTCTTTTCTTTTGTTGATTACGCTTGCAAAGCCACATCACTATTCGAATTTCTTATAGCTCTTTCAGCCATTGTTTGTTCATGAGATTCAAGCATCCTTTGAAGCCCTTCCTTTGTCAGTTTTCATAAATCTTTCGAGTCTTCTATGGCTACTACCATGTGGTCGAACTTTGGAGCCAACGACCTCAAGATCTTTCCAACAATAGATCTTGATGTCAACACTTCTCCATATACCTTGATTTAATTCACCGGTTTTGTAACCTTAGTGAAGAAATTAGTTATGCTTTCATTGTCTTCCATCTAAAGCAATTCATACGTTCTTTAATGAGTTTGTAATATCACCTTTTTCACCTTCTCCGCGCCTCCAAACGAGTTCTCCAGAATTTCCCATGCTTCTTTCGATGACTCTACATCACTAACCTTTTCAAAGTTATCTGGATCAACACATTGATGGATTATAAAGAGGGCTTTATAATCTTTCTTTTCTATTCTTTGTGTGCAGCCCTTTCTTGATCTGTTGCGTTTTCTACAAGCGTTGTTACTCCTTCCTTCATAAGATCCCAAAGATTTTGATAACATAACACAAACTTCATCTGCTTGCACCAATTCTCATAATTATTATTCTTGAGAATCTTAAGATTCGCTGGAAAAATCCTGTTTGGATGATTCATTTCTATCGTAAATTTCTTCCCACGAATCGCTCAAACCAAGTTCTAGATACCAGATGTTAGAAATCTACCACAACATATGGAGAATTTCTATCAATCTTGATGAACAAGATTGTTACCAACCATGAAATGATAATGAAAAGAAAAGAAAGATTGAGAAAGAAAGAAAAGAACATTGGATAAGAAGAAGAATATTTTCTGCAGAGTTTTCTCTCTGCCCGCAACTTGTGGAAAACTTCTTTATTCACTTTGCAACTGCAAAATTCTGTGAACACGATGTTATGAGTTATTTTAAGAATAAGGGTTACTCCCTCTATTTAGAGATTTAGGTTAGCTTAATCCCTGAGCCAAAGCCCAAAACTATAATAGCCCAAAATAGTTAACACTACTAAAAATAGACATAAGTCGAAATCCTGTGTGAAGCAACATGCTTCGACACTTTGACACACTAATACAACTCGACACACTAGGATATTTGACACATCCTTGTTCTTTCGAGCAACCTGCTTCGACACAAGGAATTACAATTCAACATGATCAAACTAGGAAAAACAATGCCATCTTTCACTTATAAGAACAACATCATCATCTTTGAAAATAAAGTCAAAGATATGCGGAAATTAAGTACCCATCCTAATTTGGGTGATGGGGCGTTGAGCTAATGATGTTAAACAAAGTGTTAAATGGAAGGTAATCCATTATTTTTCACATTTTTATTTTTATTTTATTTTGATATTTTATTTTTGCAGCTCATTCGGAGTGTTAGGCCTTGAGCATAGCTCGGCTAAAGAGCTCGGTTATATTTTTCAATGTGCATAATTAAGCTTGTCCATTGAGAGTGTCTAGTTTAACTTGGTCATTTAGATCATGTTAAGCTCCAGCTATATCAAACTCTTCCTCAAGGTACTTCAAGTGGGATGCTTCATGGCATACCATGAGTCATGGACAGATGGGTGACTTAAGTTATGTGTGCTTAGTTCCATGATGTAAGGTGCACGTTTCCCGCTTCACACTCTTATACGAACAAGTTGTATATATATCAAAGGTGAAAACTAATGGGCTTGGGTATTCAATAAAAGACCCACTAGATTAAAATAGTGAGAAGTATAAAAAAGACACTTAAAAAGAAATAACATGTTTTTATCTAGGATTAAGCAGTGTATTTTTATCCTTAGTTGTTGTTGTGACAAACACCGCACCAGGAACGAATAAAATTATCATAAATATTGAGTTTCTTGAATAAACACAAAAAATCTTTTTAGTTTTACGAAAGAGATGGTATACGGAAGAAGAAGAACAAGAATTGGTTAAAACAGATTTTCTATTCACTTTTCCAATTAGGGAAAAAGGTTACAAGTGAATAACAACAACCAATGGTTAACCCTCTCTCAATAACCTAAGAGAGAAGCTTATTATAGACTACAAGCTAACTTAAACACTAATATAAATAAAGCACTAACCTAACTTAATAAACAAGTTAACTTATACAATTGCATGCTAGAACATGCTTTGACTAATGCACACACATCTTTGACTCCTGCATGCTTGAACAGACTTCGACTACAGCGTGCACAACACTGTCGAAACATGAATCTATCCCAATTGAGACTAGATTTCAATCTAAAATACCAAAATTCTCCACCTTAGAACAAACTATACAACATCAAGGGAACAAACTAGCTTTCATAATGCAGCTTTATCAACCGCATATAATGGAAGAACTTGTTACTTGGCAATGACTTGGTGATCATATCTGTAGAATTGTAATTTGTTGAAACCTTCATCACTTTTACTTCTCCACTTTTTATTTTCTTCCTAACTAAATACGCCCTAACATCAATGTGCTTTGTTCTCTCATGATATGCTAAATTCTTCTATAGATGTATGGCACTTTGACTATCACATTTAATAGTGATAACTTGACCTTCAAGTTTCAGTTCCTTAAAAAATCCTCCAAGCTATAACGCTTCTTTCACAGCTTCAGTGAGGAAAATGTATTCAGCTTCAGTGGTTGATAAGGCAACAACCTTCTGAAGAGAATCCTTCCAACCGATTGATCTATCAAACATAGTGAAAACATATCCAGGAATAGATTTTCTGGTATCCATACATCCTGCATAGTCAGAGTCGACAAATGCTTCGACTTCAGCTTTGCCATCACTCATGGCTTCACCTTAAACCAAGACCCTACTCAGGGATTCTTTTATGTATCTCAGAATCCACTTCAGAGCTTGCCAGTATGCCTTCCCATGATTGGCCATATACATGCTTACAAGGCTCACTTCGTATGCTATGTATGGCCTCGTAGAGACCATAGCATATACCATAGAACCTAATATACTAGCATATATAATGTTATTCAAATAGGATCATTTGACTTCAATATTAGGACTATGAGTCATACACAGCTTGAAGTAAGGATTTGTCAATGTTACAACAGGATTTAAACTTGACATATCAAATTTGTCGAGAATCTTCTTCAGGTATATCTCTTGAGATAAGCATCATCTCAACTGCTTTCTATGTCTCCAGATGTCAATCCCAAGAATCCTGGTAGCAACTCCCAGATCCTTCATGTTGAACTCCTTATCGAGTTCAACCTTCACCTTCATAACATCATCAGAATTATTTCTTGATACGAGGATGTCATCCATATAAAGCAACAAAATAACAAGTGAACTTTTATGTCAAAATCTGAAGTAAACACAATGGTCAAATTGGCTTCTAGTGAAACTATGTCTGTCATGAACTTGTCAAATCTCATATTCCATTATTGAGGAGATTGTTTCAAGCCATTTAACAATCTATTCAACTTGCACACATAATCTTCCTTTCCTCTTTCTGCATACCCATCAGAATGCCTCATAATGATTATTTCATCTAGATCACCATTCAAGAAGGAGGTCTTCACATCCATCTACTCAAGTTCTAGGTCAAACTTTTCCACCATTGCTAACAACATGCTAATGGATTTGTGCTTTACAACATGTGAGAACATATCATTGAATTTGACTCCTTCTTTTTGAGTGAACCCTCTAGAAACCAACCTTGCCTTAAACCGCTTCGACATCACTCCTTCAATGCCTTCATTAACCTTGAAAATCCACTTACAACTTACTAACTTGGCTCCATCAGGTTTCTCGATTAGCTCTCAAGTGTGGTTATCCTGAAGAGATTTCATCTCATCATCAATGTCTTTCAGTAATTCAGTCTTGTTTCGACTCCTCATAGCTTCCTATAGTCTCTAGGTTCTTCCTCAAAAACCTCAATTACAAAGATTAAGGAAAAAACTATAAGATTTACATAGCCAAGTCTCTAAGGTGGCTTGATGACACTTCTCGACCTCCCTCTTGCCAATAGGTAGTCTTTATCAGTCTCGTCATCTTCATCAGCAACTTGTGCTTCTTCTTCAACTTCATCTGAGTTATGCAATTCATGTTAGAACAAGTTTGATTATATCTCTAAAATCCTTAAGTTTCAATGATGACAAAGTATAAAGAACAATTTTGTACTCTAATAGTTTGTTAAGTATGCAGAATCTAAACAAGCGAGATGCTGGATAAAGCAGACTCTGAACAAATCATATGCTCGATAAAGCTGATTATGAATAAGTCACACATTGAACAAAGCTAGACAAAACAGACTTTGGACTCTGGATAAAGAGACTATGGAGTATGGACTTCATTAGACTCTTGACTTTGGACCTTATCTGACTCGGACTCTGGACATCATCAGATTCTGAACCATGGTTTAAATACAAAGAAGTACTATATTTATAGTTAACTATGGATAACCAAGTCAACGCTTCAGAAGCAAATAATCCAAACTTACTATTATATATTTAAGCCTCATATTCACTAGACCCCAAAGTCTATCTTCAAGACTCTAAACTCTGATCAAGCTTCATAACATCTCATATATGAAGCCAATGATTTAGAGAATACTGATTGAAAGAATATTCATGATAATCATACATTCAAGCGGAAAAATAAAATGTTTCCTTAAAGGACAAATATGATGGAATTATTAAGGAATGTACCACCAACGATACTCCATGTTTCACGGCTCAGCCTCGTACCAATATTATAGTTGTGGAATTGAAAAAGCTTCCAATTCTATCCTCCAAAGGTATTATTCATCATCTATATAAAGAGGACAAAGTAATTATGAAAATTGCAACACACGACAGTAGTGACATACAACATTGAAAATAAAAGAACAACACTCACTACACTTAGAGCTTTTCACCTGTATATTTTTTTTAAGTGTAAACTCTAAATTTTATTGAGTGTATCTGCTGTTAATAAGAACTCTTGTAAACACATATCTTTGCATTGTAACTTTGAGTTATTCCTTGACTAAGATTAGTCTGTAGCCTCGAGAAGTCATTTACACTTGGTCTTTGAGTTTTTCCTTGAGGGACTAAGTTTAGTCAGTAGCCTTAAGAAGTCATTGATAGTTGGTCTTTGAGTCTGTAATTTGATTGATTAGTGGATTAAGTCCTTGTGATAAGGCTAAATCACTATGGAGAGTGGACTGAATTAACCTAGTTAATAGTGAAGCATTATAAAAATTATTGTGTATTTTTATCTTTGTTGTTTGTGTCATTGTTTGTGATTGGTTTGGTAAAACATTGTCACATGTGAAACCCAATTTAACCCCCCCCCCCCCCCACCACCACATTTTTCTTGTGTTTCTTGTATCTCCAATTCATCCTCAGTATGTTCCACCTCAATAAGAATCTCTTCTTGTTCTATCTCTTTTGTAGAGATTTTTTCATTTCGACCAACATCATCAGTTTTCTTGAACTCCACTTCTGCTTCATTGAAAACTACATCATGACTTGTGATACACCTTTTTTTTACCTGGTTCTAGGCACCACAACCTATAGGCTTTTACTATGTTAGGATACCCCATGAACATGCATCTTAGATCTCTATGTTCGATCTTGTCATGTCTAATGTGAGCATAGGCTACATAACCAAATACTCTAAGTTTGTCAAGATCTGGTGGATGACCCGACCAAACTTCTTCAGGTGTCTTTATTGCTAAGGCAATTGAGGGACACCTATTTATCAGGTATGTTGCGTCACAAAATTCTCAACCCAAAACACCTTCTTTAATCCAGCACTAACCAACATGCATCTAACCCTTTTCAAGATTATTTGATTGAATCTCTCACCCAGGCGATTTTGCTGAGGAGTACACGCAGTAGTCTTGTGCCTTACAATACCTGACATACTACAGTAACTATCGAAAGCTTCATTACAGAACTCAAGGCCATTATTGATTATCAACCTCTTGACCTTCTTGATAGTCTTATTTTTAACTAGAGTCTTCCAACTTTTGAAATTTTCAAAAGAAAGTTTCATCTTTAGTCTTCTGGATGAATATCCATAACTTTATGGAATAATCATCACCTATGGATAGAAAATACTTTGAACCTGAGCGTGAAGGATTCCTTGCAGGCCCCCAAAGATCAGCATTAATGTAATCAAGGGATCCATTTATTTTTTATTTGCCTATATTAAACTTCACTCTGTAGGATTTACCAAACACACAAGGTTCACAGAACTCCAGCTTTTCGACTTTTTTACAACCTAGTAGATTTTATTTCTCTGGTTCAGCAAGACCCCTTTCATTGAGATGGCTCAATCTCATATGCCAGACTTATGTCTTCGAAACAGGTCTCGTGGAGGAAAAAACTGTTGATCCACTTATAACCTCAGACTCAAGGGTATATAAGCCTTGTTTCTTCACACCTATCATGACTTCCTTCATCCACTTCATGAACATCTGGATACCTTTCTCTCCTTTGAAAACATATCCCTTCGTTTCAAATTCATCAAGAGAAATCAAATTTCTCTTCAAATCAGGCATATACCTTACACTAGTCAACAACTTTATTGACTCATCATGGAGTTTGAATCTCACATATCCAATTCCTGAAAATTTGCAGGTTTTGTTGTTTCCCAGCAACACTGATCCACCATCTTGATCACGTAATTCCTAAAACATGTCTTTGTTTGGAGTCATGTGCCAAGTACAACCTGAATCCATAAGCCACTCCTTGCTATAGTTTTTTCTTGATACCATAACAATATCAAATGATTCATACTCATCTTGCACAATGGTTGGGTTGCCATTATCCTTACCTCCATGATCATTCAGACTTTCAGAGCACGCCTTTATTGTGTGGACCTTCTTCTTACAATGGTAACACCTAATTATAGAAGCATCACCAACATAAGAATTTTACTGTCCTTTACCCTTCTTTTTCTCAAACCTTCCATCTTTCTTCAAGAATTTCCCTTTAACGGACAAACCTTCACCAACAGACGATGGTTTGTGCTCCTTTCATTTGTTCAAATCCTTAGAGTACAAGGATGATTTGTGAGTGCAACTTTCGTTAGATATGTTTTGTATGATGTCAAAACTAGGATACTTTAGCATTAATGTATATTGGACGGTATCCTCTCAACCTATATGTGCATCTTAGCATTAGGAAGCCTAAAAGTATTTGGAAACAATATGGAAAAGGTCTCATGCATCAAACATACATGAAAAGTCAATTTTTGTGAAAAATAGCAGTACACATCGACACATGTAACTACAGGTCAACCTATGGAAAAAACATTCTGCCTATAGGTCGACACATAGAACTACAGGTCGACCTATGCACAAACTTTTTTGGGCTATAGGTCGACATATGCAGTCTATAGGTCGTCATGTATGATGCTGTATTAAAGCACGTGGCTTATGTTTCATGTGTTGTATCTTTAGAACAACACATAGGGAGCACATAACTGTCATAGGTCGAGACATGACTTTAGACAGGTCGACCTATGCATCAAACAGGTTGACCCATAACCTCTATAGGTCGACCTATCTGATATATTTTTTCAAAAATTCATATTTTTCTCAAGTCCTTTGCATTTTCCTTTTGCCCTAAATCACCCATGCATATAAATACTTCATACATGCATCATTCTCTAGTAAGGTTTCTAGAGTGAGTAAAACCTACATGAATCCATTATTTTAAAGCATCTCATCATCTTCAAGTCAATCTATGCATACACATAATCATTTTTTGATTGGGTGCCATCTAGATTAGGATTGATAACATCCAATTAGGTTTGTTGTACCGAGAATATTGGGTTATGATCTTTGAGTGATTCAAATAAGAAAACCGAGGTAGAGTTTTCTTTTAAGATCTTTAGGGTTTGAAAGTTTTTGAAAAGATTATGCAATTCGGATCCAATCTAGTGAAAGCCTTGAGACTAGGTGTGTCGGCAAGGGAGTAGCGTGAAATAGTGGATCGTGTCGACAAATCTTGGGTTCAACAAGTGTGCGCTTGGGATTAATTTAGTCAGGTGAATGCCTTAATACAAGGAGGTCATGCAAGGAAGTAGCAACAATAGGTGAATTAAAGCGGCATTGTTGGTGACTTGATCAATCTTTGATCAAGGCTTTTGGAGGTGCTAGAGTCAAGAACAAACTTAGGGTTTATGGGATTTGATTTCTCATCTCTTATATTCATACATTTTCAAAGTAATATTTATTTTATTAATATCTCAATTAAAATTTGAATTAAGGGAAGATGTACCCACAACAAGTTTTATTGAGGAACTGCCTAAACAAATAATTGCGTACTCTCTCTCTATCTCTTTTATTTTTCGATTCGCAAATTGTTGATTGCTTTGATCACCAGAACAACATAGTTTGGATTATAATTTTGATTACATTTTGAATGTTGTGTTTATTTTATTGATCATTAACCATTTGGTTGTGATTGGATTTCTTAGAACAACAAACACTATATAAAATTCCAAACTTTGTTTTTCGCACACCAAGTATTCGACAAATTGTTTGAATCAATTTTTTGTGTGTGGATATAATTGGAGATAGACCGTTACTATAGTAGAGTATTAAATTTAGTGTTTGAAGTATTGATTAACTATAACTTGTGGATTATTATCATACCATTGGTACTCATACGCATATCCGAGCTTTTCAATAGAAGGTCCGGTTAGACGATTTTGGATCCAGGAAATATTTGAAACTTGATTTCGGGCCATAAATTTTTCTAAATCAAATTTTCAAATAAATTTTTAACTTGGGATTTATTCACCCCCCCCCCCCCCCCCCCCCCCCCCCCGCCCTCTAGATCCAGGTCTATAGTCTAACAAGTGGTATTAGAGCTTTGGTTGTTTCCGGTCTTAAGATTTGCTTATTAGATCATGGCTACCGAACCTAAATGGGCGTGTAATATAGAACCTATTTTCACCGGTGAAAATTATGGCTATTGGAAATCTTGTATGTGTATCTATATCAACTTCGTTGATAAGATGTATGGGACGCCATCGCCAATGGTCCTAATGAAATTAAAATGATCAATGGTAAAGGCGTCATTGTATCAAAATCGGAAAATCAATGGAATGATAATGATAAGAAGTTGTGGTCTCATGATTAGAAAGCAAAAATATTCTCATATTCACATTAGGGGTTGATGAGTATTATTGTGTCTCTCATTGTGAAACCGTCAAAGCTATGTGGGGTGCATTATAAGTTTCCCATGAGGGAACTAATGAGGTCAAAAAAGCTAGGATCAACACATTGAACCAAGAGTTTGAACTCTTTCATATGAAGCATAGTGAAACCATTGCTGACATGTAAAAGAGATTAACCCATCTTACCAATGGATTGAATACTCTATGTAATCCTATCTCCAATGCTATTTCTACTGACAAGGTTTTAATATGTCATAACAGGGAATGACAACCCAAGGTCACCACTATCAAATAAGTGAATGATCTTAAAGCACTTGATCTTACTACTTTGTTTGGTAGATTGGAAGAACATGAGCAAGAACTCACTTTCTTGGAAAAACATAAAAAAATTATGAAAATAAGATGAAGAAAGAGAAAGGTAAAGACAAGGTGGAAGAGACGAAGTCCATTGCTCTAAAGAATTCTTGTTTCAAGTCCTCAATGAATGAGCCTGGGGACTGTGAAGAAAGAGTTGATAAGAAATCTGATGTTGACGATGTTGGGCTATTTGTCAAGAGATACCAAAGGTATATTCAAAAGAACAAAGACAAACATTCTGAAGGAAAACTAGCCAAATTTAGAAGGGAGTCCAAGTCTTCAAAAGATGGTAAGAATAGGAAAGGTAAATCTAGAAGCTCTTGTTATAATTATGGTGAAATTTGTCACTATAGATCGGGATGTCGCATGATTAATAAAGACAAATAAATAGGGTATCACAAGAAGGCTAGTAAATCTAGAATAGATTATGTTTATTGTGAAAGTAGAAGTGACTCCTTAAGCGATGAAAGCTCCACTTCAAGTGTAGAATCGGCTAGGATTTGTCTCATGAAAAATGGAAGGAAGAAGAAACAAGTAAGTCCTTCTAACCTTGAGCTTACTAGTGATTTATCTTATTCTCAATTACAAGATTCTTTTGATAATCTTCATAGATAAGCATTAAATGCTTCTAAGAAATTAGCTTAACATGAAAAGTTATTTTTGCAATTAGAAGCTAAAGTATCAGAATCCGAAAGGAAGTTAGAAGCTATTAAAAGATCTATGATAGATATTCAAAGTGACAAGAATATGAGTGAAGAACCTTCTAGGTTTGGTTGTTAATTTTGTCATAATTGAAAAACAAAGGGATAAATGCTCTTCAAGTCAAATTAGACAAAGCTTTACAACCTAAAAGTGCATTTTCTATTAATCCTTATAAGTATGAAAGATCTTTGAATAATTCATACAAAAAGAATAAAAATTTCAAAAAGGATTCAAATGGTAAAAGCATAACTCATCGTAATATATCTTGTCATTATTGTTACAAAAAGAGTCATACCATTGAAAAGTGAAAAGTTAGGAAGATGTTAGTTCCTAAAGGAGTCTCTCAATGGTTGCCTAAATGCAACCTTGATTTCACTCACTTCCAAGGACCAAATGAAAACTGGGTGCTGATTTCCTTTGTTTAACTCTACAGATTGAATGTCTTGAATCTACCTAAAAGATGTGGCATGTTGATAGTGGATGTTCAAGGCATATGATGGGTGACATGTCGCTTTTCATTTATTTTATGCCAAAGAAAAAGGGATTCGTCACTTATGAAGATAACAACAAAGGAGTTATTCTTGGAAAAGGTAGTGTAGGTAATTCTTCATCTACTACTATCTCCGATGTAATGCTTATTGATGGTCTTAAGAACAACCTTCTTAGTATTATCCAACTTTGTGACAAGGGTTTTAAAGTAACTTTTACTAATACTTGTTATTTATTTGAGCATAATGAGAAGAAGGATTGTTTGTTTAAGGGCTTGAGAGTTAATAATACTTATATGCTAAATTTAGATGATGTGTCATTGGTTGGTACTAAGTGCCTTGCTACCATGAGTGAAAACTTCTGGTTGTGGCATAGGCACTTAGCTCATATTAACTTTGACTTACTAAACAAGGTAACCTCAAAGGATATAGTCATTGATCTTCCTAAAATGAAGTTCACAAAATACCACCTATGTGAAGCATGTCAAATGTGGAAGGAAACAAAAGTCTCTTTTAAATTAAAAAATGTTGTTTCAACATCTAGACCTCTCGAACTTCTTCATATGGACCTCTTTGGTCCTTCTAGGACCTCTTCGGTCCTTCTAGGACCTCTTTGGTCCTTCAAGGACCAAAAGCTTAGGTGGAAACTATTATGGCTTTGTTATAGTTGATGATTATTTAGATTTTGTTGGGTTATGTTTTTGTCTAGTAAAAATGAGACATATCCGGCTTTCAAACAATTTGATAGATTGTTCCAAAATAAAATGAATTTGAATTTTTTTCCATTCGAAGTGATCACGGAGGAGAGTTTGAAAATCTTCTCTTTGTAAAGTATTGTGAGAAACATGGTATTGAACATAACTTCTCAGCTCCTAGAACTCCACAACAAAATGGGTTCAAGAGCATAAAAACCGAGTTTTAGAGTAGTTAGCAAGGATGATTCTTAATGAAGGAAATTTACAAAAGTACTTCTGAACCAATGCTATTAGCATGGCGTGTTATGTTTTAAATATGATATTGATACATCCTATTCTAAACAAAACCCCTATGAAATTACTTAGAGGTAGAGAACCTAATGTTTCTCACCTTCATATCTTTGGATGTAAATGTTTTATTTTAAACAATGGAAAGGACTATCTAGGTAAATTCGATGCTAAAGCCAATGAGGGTATCTTCCTCGGATACTCAAAATCTAGTAAGGCATATAGGGTCTATAACAAGAGGCTACTTATTGTTGAAGAGTTCGTCCATGTTAGTTTTGATGAGTCTTTTCCAAAACATGTTAGGAAAGGTATGTCTTTTCATGATATAGGTGTATCTTCACATGACATTCTCAATGAAGCCGATGAAGGGAGTGATCAACACCAAATGGAGGAAATGAGAAAGTAGAAGATGGTGATCTGTAGCGGTAAATTCATGACCATCAAGCTATGGATAAGCTAGACGTCGATTAAACCAAAGTCGCCACCGCGCTTTTATTGTTTCCAAAGGAAAAGGGAAAAGTACGAACAAAACCCCAAAGATAAGAAGTTTTCAAATCAAAACTAATAAAATACCAGAGATTACAGGTAAGGGGGTTAGTTACACAGAGGGAAGGTGTTAGTACCCAAAGTGTCCTAGGTACTCCTAGGGAGCCCTTTTTGTGTGTACATGTATTTTGGTATAAAATGAGGTTTGCAATAAATAGAGTGTGGGTATGGGAAAAGAATTCGTTAATTATATTTTTATGTTTGATAAGACCTTCGGACTGGTGCCTACGTACCAACATAAAATGAGGGATCAAAACCTCGTAGTTCGTGGTATCAATTTCAAAATGAGTGAGTTGCTTTTAATCAAAATTTTAATTTAAAAGAAGCACAAAAGAGCCCAAAAGTTTGAGTGGGTGTTAGTTCTTTTTGTCTTTTAAAATTTTAAGTCAATATGATTAGATTTATTTACAAGTTTGATTTAAGAAAAGGAGTTCAAAAATGCAATGGCATAAGGCCAATGTTTCTAATTTGAAATAAGGTCAAAGATTGAAATCACAAACAAATAAGGTTTTTGAAAGGGGTCAGAGATTTGAAATTTAAGAAGTGGGAGGAGATGAAGAGATTAATCCTAAGCACAAATTTAAAAGTTGGGAGTTGAAAGGATCTGACCAATGGGCTGCAATCCAATAGACAAGAATGTCATATAGAAACCCAAATTTCCCTTGGACTTTAGAATCAAGAAATATCAATACACAAATAGCAAGATGAAGAGCAAGGAATCAAATAAAAATAGCCACATCCAAGCTTAGCAACTCCATGATCTTCTTCATAATTCCCCATGTATCAGATGGCTTCAAAAATAGGCATTAGACACAGGTTCAAAATAACAGCTTCAATATGTTGCAGATGAACTCAAATGGGATCATAATACTTGCATCAGATGAAAGTTCACTTCACAAGCACTTAATTTTCATGAAAGTTAGCATTGGCCAAGTCCTTTGCATAGGGAGTGTTGCCTAATTCTAAGTTCAATGTCTCCGATCAAATCCAACAGCCCATACAAATGTTTTTTAGGGTTTTGTTCTTATTATGTACATTAAGGTCAAAAGACCACAAACACAAACAAGTATATACAAACACAATATATTCACAAAGTATGGCTCAAGTGAGCAAAGTGAAATTGGCATTAAAGTAAACAAATTGAATGGTATGAATAATGGCAAATGAATAAAGACTTAAAATTAAAGTGCATAAAAGTAAATGGATTGAAATTAAATGTTAGTTGTTAGTTGATTAGAACTTAGTATTGCTTTTGTTTTTGTTTTGTTTAAGTCATTCTTTGGAGAACACTCAACCCACTTATCACAAGCATGGATCCTTGAACCAAGACATCTTCCAAAGGAAGGAAAAAAGGCAAAGTTTCCACACAATACCATGAAAGAGGGAAGACTTACAATCTCACTTACTAGAATGTTATGCCTTTTGTGTCAACAACTTAGCGTTATGTTAAGCAATCGTAATTGGACTTATGTAGAAGTCACAACTATTTGAGGTCGGGCAATAGAAAGTTTAGTTTTAATGCATGTTAGAGACATGGTATTATGAACCATGCTCCTAAAACATACCACACTTAAAAAAGAATATGCAAAAGGGGGGATCTAATCTCATCCATACTCATGTTGATTTTTCAATCAACTAGCCTTAGGATATGGAAATATCATAGGTCCATGACATGAAGGAATAGAGAAGGGGAATGATATGAAAAGGGAGGGGAAATGGCATCAACATAGATTGGTCAAAGGAGGAATTTTACCAAATCAAAATCATTCATTCATTTTGGGAGATGAAATGTACATTTCATCAATCCCCTAAATCCAATGATTTTAACTCAACAAAGTCAAATCAACCTTGACCAAGGCCCAACAACACAAGTCAAACTCAACAAGTCAATATCAAATGCTCAACACAGTTTATTTTTGCAATTAAACAATTAAAATGAATTAAATAATGCATTAAATTAAATTATGATTTGTCAAATTCCTAAAATCTCATCAAAATACCAAAGAAATGGCCATGAGATTTATCATAAGTCAAACAAGGTCAAAGGACCTTGGAGAAAAAATTTCATAATTTTTGGAAACTTAAAACTATTTTTAAACAATTAAAAATATTCATAAAATCAATTAAATCATGAAAAATATTAATAATGATCCAAAAAATAATTTTAATTCAGAAAATGAAAGAGGAATTTATTTTTAAAAAATTGGTGAAACTCTCATATTTTTTGGATCAATATTAAAATTAATTTAAATTAATGAAAATAGAACAAATAAAATGAAAATCAAATAATCAGAAAAAACGTGGACCACTTGATCTCCCTCATTAATTGAGGTGGCAGATCAAGTGGCCGCCAGCGTGCAATCCATAATGGGCCTGAGTCAGCACGCCACACAAACGGTCATTCAAACCAACACGTGAGATTAGATTAAATCAAATGGTTCCTATGGTTCTGAGGACTGCCAACTCACCACCGGAGCCAAAGCTCAAGTCTCCTTCTCCGGTGAGCCTCACCAGACTGGTTCAGTCACAACCATCACCAAAATTAAAAAGAAGGACATGATTTTAAAGTAATAATGGAACTGAGCTCAAATCTGGCCTCAATTCATCCCAACTCCAACTATATTGAGAGATACAAGGAGTTGAAATTTGAGGTGCACGATCTGAGTTGCTTCAATTTGACCTCAAAGCAACTCAATCTAGTTGCCTACATTGGTAGGACTTCATACAACCAAATATCTAAGGGAATTATGGAGAATTGAGTGAGAATCGAAGAGATGAAAATTTCTGGAAAACACCTTAAATATAGGTTTGAATTCGATTGGTATTGCTCTTGTTTGTGCTTGATCTTGCTCAGGATGCTTCAAGGAGTAGATTAGAATGATCAAAAGGTTTTGGATCCTTGGAGTTTTGAATCTCAAAACAGTGAGATTCAAACTCAATTTCCAATGGAAATTCTCAAGGTTGTCCTCTAAAATGGAAGGGTTTGAAGGTGTGAATTCAAAGTTGGCGCGTAGGGTCCTCAATTCTGAAGCTAGAGATCTCTATTTATAGGCAGTTCATTTGATATTTGCACACTTGAACATGGAATCAAAAATAGCAATGAGTGATGCATGGGTGCATGGGCGTGTACAGGCCCATGAAATCATGTCATTTGGTCCATAATTGAATACAAACAAGTCTGAGATCATGTTGGAGTGCTAGGCAAATATGCATGGAAGTTTGAAGTTCAATCTAGCCAAATCATGATGCAATGTTCAAGCCATGCGCAGCCCATTCAAATCTTGTCCAAAATGAATGAAATTGGACTTTTCGGAAAGGTTAGATCAATAGGAACAACTTTCATGTTGAACACGTTTTCATTTGAAGCTTGTATCATGATTCATTTTGAGGTGGAAGTTTGGAAAATTAAACATATCAAAAAAAAATCTAAGTGTCAAGCCATATGTTCACTTATTCCACCTTGACTAACTTTTTATGTGAGCTTCAAATGAAAAATGTTCCTTCATAAAAGTTGTATCTCTCTCAAAGTAATTCAAAATGTTCACGAACTTGACCTCATTTGGATTTAATATGAAAGAGTTATGCATTTTTAAAGTTGAGGAAAATCACTTATTCAATGGCATTGGTCCAAAATGACCTATAATGTATCCTCATATCACATGCTCATAAAAGTTGAATTATCTCTTACTCCAAACATCAAAGTTAAATTAGACATCTTGAATTGGATTGTGCAACTTGGAAATCTTTCATCTTATAAAAATTGAGAAGGTTATGGCCTTGGGAAGTTGACATCCAAATTAGGGTTTAGACAAAATAACCTATAATCTCTCATTATAAAAAATGACTTTCCAAGAAAAAATAGCTCTAGACCTCAACATGAAACTTGTTTGTAATTTCATTTATAGTAACTTTTCTCTTGGAATAATTTTCATATAATAAAAATTGTAGGAGATAGGGTCTAGGGAACCCCAGTTTTGATCAGATGAATTCCTCTGGTCAACCACCATCAACCAACTTGCTAGCTTGCAATTATCTTGACTTTTGGGACTCATGGGAGATCATATATGCATAATATGATGAAATTTGAAGTATCCCTTGAAATATTTGATCAATTGGTGAAGAACCTTGTTGAAGAAGTTACATAAGATACCCAGATGAACTAGGGTTTCCAAGGCAAACCAATTCCAAACTCTTGATGAATTCTTTATCAAAATAACATGTGAAGACCATGGGGATTCATATATGATTCTTAGAGACATAGTAAACTAATATTTATTGAGCTCCTTGCACTGAGGGTCTTAAACCCTAGATGTGAGCTTGATAGATCAAAGGTGAGCACATGCCTTCCTACAAAAGAGTTAGTTTATACAAAGACATATTTTTGGTATTTTGGTTAGTAAAAATGATAAAAAATACAGAGTATGATACAATCACATGATGCTTGGTGATCTCTCCCAATGCAAACCCAATGGGTTAGGGGTAAGGAGGATGCCAAGGTGTGATCCCAATGCTAATGCATATGATGAGATAACATGAGGGATCTTAGGGTCAAAATTGGGGTCTTACAGCTGCCCTTATTTAAGGAAATTCTAGCTGAGGAGATGAAGGTTAAAATCTTTGTATCGACTCAGCAGAATGGGCTTAAATGACAACATATAGAAACAAATTTTGGTCCCTAAGAGACCTCATGATGCATATGATATGAATGTTAAAATAAATCTTTGTGGGGAAATGTTGCCACAAAGGAAAAGAATCCGGAGAGACTGAAAGTCCGCAGGAGCATAATGCGTTCCATAAGGAAAACTCACTGGGGAGACCGAGACTCTAGGGGGATAAAAAGGGTTGTGCGTAGGCCAGGCTACGACTTAAAACTGCTGGGGGACTAGAGGGATTCCATGAAAATAAATCAATGGAAAGACTCAGTCGTGGAAACAAGGACATCTGCAGGGGAAGCGAGTAGATCAGAACAAAGCTGAAATACTCGAGCCAAGCAGGAAAACGGAGATTTCACTGAGGAAATGCGCACTCAAATTCGACTGGGGAAGAAAGGATCTTCAACACAGGGGGAGCAGAAGTATATTATCCATTACCGGTTACTGGGTAAGGAGATAACAAAATCTAACATAGAGGACACCTGTTACCGGTTAGGGTAAACATATCAAGGATGACTAGCTGAGGGCATCCAGGAGGCGTATTCGTTACCGGTTACTGGGTAAGAATAAAACTATTGGGGAAAGCCAAAATAGGATTTACAACTACCAGTTACTAGGCAAAAGACCAAAGGGAGAGAATATCTTTCACTGGTTAAAGTGATCATATCGAGGATAGACTCTGAAGGCAGGAATAGGAATTACATCTATCAGTTACTGGATAGAATACCAAGAAGAGAATATTTGTCATCGGTTAGGATGAACATATCAAGGATAGAATCCGCAAAGGGGAGACAAGCAGGATTTATAACTACCGGATATTGGGCAGAAGACCGCAAAGAGAAGGAAACCTGTCATCGGTTGGGATGAACATATCAAGCATTAACTCTCTGAGAAACAAATAGGGATTACAACTACCTTTTTACTTGGTAGAATACCAAAAAGAGGATATCTGTCATCGGTTAGGATGAACATATCAAGGATAAACTCAAAGCAGGGGGAAGAAAATATCTGTTATCGGTTAGGATGAACATATCAAGGATATACTTCTTGGGAAAACTTGAAAACGAATCTGGTGGGAAAAGGGGATTACCTTTGCTGGGTATTGGGCAAAAAGTAACAAACTGCAAACTAAGAAGAATACTACCAGTAACTGGGTAATAGACTCTTAGAGGACCAATAACATCTATCTAGGTAAGATCTAAAAAGAAACGGTCAATTAAAGACTCAACCCAATGAGGATATAACTCAAGGGGAGTGGTCCCATCCAGGCAATCAACTGGGGAGGAAATTGAAATAATAATCATCCACGAGGAAATAACTCAGTGGGGAAAGGAAAAAGGTTAAAGTCTTTCTGCTTAGGGGGCTGACTCTCTACAATTGAAGGAGGACAGACACACCGAACCTGCATGGGGATAAAGTATCATCATAGCAGTGGATTAAAATCACAAAATGAAATAATGCAATAATGGGAGCTATATGAGTGTGTATATATATATATATATATGTATATATATATATATATATATATATATATATATATATATATATATATATATATATATATATATATATATATATATATATATATATATATATATATATATATATATATATATATATATATATATATATATATATGTGTGTGTGTGTGTGTGTGTGTGTGTGTGTGTGTGTGTGTGTGTGAGTGTGTGTGTGTGTGTGTGTGTGTGTGTGTGTGTGTGTGTATGTGTGTGTGTGTGTATGATGATTATGCTGACAAAACAATCACAAAGGATACAAAATGTCGCTGGTTTGAATCATCGATACAATTCCTAGACGATCTTCATAGGAGGGAAACAACTGCTGGAGAGAGATCAAACATCTCGAAGGCTCAACCCTAGCTGGGGAACAAAGGAGAAGATCTGCTGAGGAAACTGCTATCAACTTTGTCGAAACCATGCAAACCGCTGTAATAAAATGCCTACAACCCGAAGGAGGACAAATTACAAACTCAGCTGGAGAAATCAACAAACACCGGATGCTGATACGCTGTTGGGGATGAAATAGGGATTACGCTAACTGCTTGGGGAGAACCAATAATGCTCAACATTTAGGGCTTACCGCTTTCAAACCACCGTTGATATTCCTTTTAAATGAAATCGATTGCTTAAAATTAATGCTTTTATATGTTTTAAAAAATGATTTTGATTAAAATTTTAATTTCAAAAATGATCATAATAAAATTTAAATCTATTTGGCTGAATTAAACAAGAGTAGAAACAATTGGATAAATACTCAACTTTATTTAATAGAATGGTAGTCTGTAAATGACAAGACTCCAGAGATCTTTACAAAAGTTGAAAAATGGTAATTTACATGGAAAATGGCTACATTGAATATGATGATCACTAATCCTTCTACCAACTCTTGATATCCACTATGCTTTTGGCGACTGCTGGAGATAGTGAACCAAAATCTGACAATGTGCTCAAGACCAGTCTTCAAAACCGAAGATCAGTAGGATGCAGTTACTTGCCATAAATACCTAATTTTTGCATAAATTGCCCCAAGCTGGGGTACTCAATTTATCGAGATAACTCTTTCTATTTTATGTCTCTAACTTTTTCCTGGACCGCCCTTTCGGGTTCAATCCACCGAGACGCTCATTTTTGCCTAAGCCTCCCTTTCAGGTTTTCAACTTAGCGAGTTGTTCTTTTATTTTTAGGCGAAGTGTTTCTTGACTGCATCGGCATTCACAGGACGAGTGAACTCTTCACCATCCATAGTTGTAAGAATCAAAGCGCCGCCTGAAAAGGCTCTCTTGACAACATATGGGCCTGCATAATTAGGAGTCCATTTGCCCCTAGAATCTGGTTTGAAAGATAGAATCTTCTTGAGCACAAGGTCTAACCTTCTTATCAAAAGCTTTCTTCATTCTCTGCTAATATAACTGACCATGACACATGGCAGTTAATCTCTTCTCTTTGATTAAATTCAACTGATCAAATCTGGTCTGACACCATTCAACTTCGGTCAACTTGGCTTCCATCAGTACACGCAAGGATGGGATCTCAACCTTTACTAGGAGCATAACTTCCATGCCATAAACAAGTGAGAAAGGGGTTTCCCCTATTGTAGTATGAATGGATGTACGATACCCATGCAAGGAAAATTGGAGCATATCATGCCAATCCTTGTACGTAACAACCATCTTCTGGATGATCTTCTTAATGTTCTTGTTTGCAGCTTCAACAACCCCATTCATCTTAGGTCTGTAGGGAGAAGAATTATGGTGTGCAATCTTGAAGTCTTTGCAAAGAGCTTCCACCATATTGTTATTCAAGTTTGAACCATTATCAGTAATGATCTTACTTGGCACACCATAATGGCATATGATCTGATTCTTGATAAACCTCACAATAACTTGCTTGGTTACATTCGCATACGATTCCGCTTCAACCCACTTTTTGAAGTAGTCAATAGACACCAAAATGAAACGATATCAATTCGATGCTTTGGGCTCAATCATACCAATCATATCGATTCCCCGCATGGAGAATGGCCATGGGGAAGAAATGACGTTCAACAGTTTCGGAGGAACGTGAATATTATCTGCATATATTTGACACTTGTGGCATTTCTTCATAAACTTGTAACAGCCAGATTCCATTGTCAGCCAATAGTAACCTGCTCGCAACATCTTCTTTTCCATTGCATGTCCGTTGGAATGAGTACCAAGGGAACCTTCATGGACTCCAGTCCTCAATAGGTCTACTTCGTGTCTATCCACGTATCTGAGCAGAACCATATCGAAGTTTCTCTTGTAAAGCACATCGCCATTCAGGTAGAAATTGCCAGCTAATCTTCTCAAAGTCTTCTTATCTTTCAAAGATGCCCCATGTGGGTAAATCTAACTTTGGAGGAAACATTTAATATCAAAATACCATGGCTTCTCATATCAACCTTCTTCAACAGCAAACACATGAGTCGGCCTATCAAGACACATCATAGTCAGGTTGGGAACTTTATTCCAATACTTCACCATAATCATTGAAGCCAACGTTGCAAGAGCATCTGCCATCCGGTTTTCATCTCGAGGGATATGATGAAACTCAACCTTTGTAAAGAAAGTTGAAGTCCTCCTCGCATGGTCTCTATATGGTATCAAACCGGGTTGATTCATCTCCCATTCACCTTTGATTTAATTCACAACCAAAGTTGAATCTCCATAGACGTCTAAGTACTTTATTATGAGATCAACGGCCTCTTCAAGTCCCATAATGCAAGCTTCATACTCAGCCATATTGTTCGTACATTTGAAAGTCAATCTAGCTGTAAACGAAAAATGTGTGCCTTGAGGAGTAATAATCACTTCCCCAATGACATTACCATACTGATTAACAACTCCATCAAATACCATGCCCCAACGGAACCAGGTTCTAGCCCTTCTTCAAGCAATGGTTCATCACAGTCTTTCATTTTCAAGTACAAGATCTATTCATCGGGAAAATCATAATATACTGACTGGTAATCTTCAATTGGTTGGTGAGCCAAGTGGTCAGCCAAGACGCTACCCTTAATTGCTTTTTGAGATCGGTATTCAATATCGTACTCGGATAACAACATCTGCCAGCGGGAGATCCTCCCAGTTAAAGTAGGCTTCTCAAATATATACTTGATTGGATCCATTTTGGATATCAACCAAGTAGTATGATTTAACATATACTGACGCAGACGCTTAGCAGCCCAAGCCAATGCGCAACAAGTCTTCTCAAGCATAGAATATCGAGTCTTATAATCGGTGAACTTCTTACTAGGGTAGTAAATTGCATATTCCTTCTTTCCAGACTCATCTTGATGACCAAGAACACAACCCATACTCTCTTCAAGCACAGTAAAATACATGATCAACGGTTTTCCTTCAACAGGCGGAGACAAAATTGGAGGCTCAAGCAGATACTCTTTGATACTGTCAAAAGCTTTCTGGCAGCCTTCGGTCCAATCACAAGATTGATCTTTCCGAAGAAGCTTGAATATAGGAGCACATGTGGCAGTCATGTGTGAAATGAATCTTGAGATATAATTCAAGCTGCCGAGAAAACCTCTAACTTGCTTCTCAGTTTTGGGCGCAGGTATCTCTTATATTGCTTTGACCTTGGCGGGATCAACTTCAATACATTTCTCACTAACAATAAAGCCCAACAACTTACCAGAACGAACACCAAAAGTACATTTATTGGGATTCAAGAGGAGTTTGTACTTCCTCAAATGCTAGAATAGCTTCAACAAATGCTCAACATGTTCCTCTTCATCAATGGATTTAGAATTCATGTCATCAACGTATACTTCAATCTCTTTATGCATCATATCATGAAAAAGAGTAGTTATTGCTCTTTCGTAAGTTGCACCAGCATTCTTTAGACCGAAAGGCATCACTCTATAACAAAATGTTCCCCATGGTGTAATGAATGCGGTGTTCTCCATATCCTCAGGTGCCATCTTGATCTGATTATATCCGAAAAATCCGTCGATAAACGAAAAGACTTTGAATTTAGTTGTATTGTCTACCAGCATATCAATGTGTGACAGAGGGAAATCATCTTTAGGACTGGCTTTATTCAAATATCTATAATCAATGCATATACGGACTTTTCCATCCTTCTTCGGAACATGCACAATGTTGTCTACCCATTGCGGATATTTGGCAGTAACAAAGAAATCGGCGTCAATCTGCTTCTGCACTTCTTCTTTGATCTTCACTGCCATGTCAGGATGAGTTCTCCTCAACTTATTCTTGACTGGCGGGCATTCTGGCTTCAACGACAATCTATGCTCCACAATATTAGAATCCAAATCAGACATGTCTTGATAGGACCAAGCAAACACATCTGAATACTCTCGGAGAAGATCAACCAACCCTTTCTTCACTTCAGGACACAATTGAGACCCAATCTTGACTTCCTCACATCATCCTTGGAACCCAAGTTGACTAACTCAATCTGCTCTTCAAACGGTTGAATGGATTTTTCCTCGTGCTCAAGTAGACAAGTCAATTCATCAGATACTTCTTCATCACTTCCTTCCTCGGCCTCAAACACAAGGAATTCAAAATTTGGAGAAGGAGTAGGATCATTGTATTCAATGGGTTTAGAAACCAACCTGCATAATGATTTGATATTTTGATTTTAGAGAAGTGAATTGTGACCAAATATTATGCAGATGAACAAATTATTATTTATTTATGTTTTTTGTGATTACCATTTTTCAGAATAAAGCAAAAAGTAAAAATAAAACATCATAGATGTGGATGAATAGAATTATATTTTATTGATGATCAAATTTGAAATGCCAAACAATGTTCACTTCTCCCTTAGGCATAGGAGAAGGATTTTCAAAAATAAATAAAAGCAATTACTTAGATCGATGCACAATAATAGGAACATCAACAGCAGTCCAATTGTTGCAAGCTTTTCCATGTGTCACAAAATTGGTGCAGTCTTCGTCTTCATTGTAACACCCTTCTAAAATACCCCAATTATTTAATATAAACAACAATAACAAATATATATCAGAGTAATTATGCACCAAGGGTGTCACGCAACATTTCATACCATAATAACTGTCAGGCTCTTTCATTAACTCAAAACATAAAACATTTGCACAATACGCAGCGGATAGAGATCAAATCGATCATTCAAAACATGCAACAGACTACATGTAAACTGGTTCAACAATCATCAACAACAATATTAAAATGTTCCCTCCCGATGTTACATCTATCAGAGCATGACCCACTAAAGCGACTACACTAGACTCCAAGCATTAGCTTCTACTCAACTCATTGCTCGTTACCTGAAAAATAGTTGTAAGGGTGAGTTCCTCAATCGATATAAAAAGCATTATACAATAACATGTCATGTTAAGTAAATTCACACGTTAATCACCCAAATCATATCATGCATTCGGTAACGGCACATCAACTCAATATCAACACAAACAGCACTTCTCAATTAAATTAAATATTCATACAACCATCAACAAAATGCAACTCTAATGAGACTCGACTCGTCATGCATGTGGTACCATTCGGAGTAAAACTCCCAACTTAAAATCATTGCCATTTTATTGGGCATCAAGGCATAAGCCTTCAACTTTCAACTTAAAATTTGCCAATCCAGGCCAACGTGGTGTGAGCAAAGCTCCGACTTAATGCATATGAATGTACATGGCATACACGACCTTACAATTCTAACAACATAATAATAACAGCAACACAACAAGGTTTTCAACATAATCAACTTATAACCAACTTATAATCAACTTTGGCTCACCAAGCCTACAACTCAGTATTTTCAACAACTTTAACACAACTTATCAACATATTTGTATCAACACTTCATAACATAAACTCAACAAAGTTACTCATCAAAATTAACGATAATAGGCCAATCACCAATTATGTTTTCAACATTAAAATATCAATTTTTCCAATTTTCAACAGTGTTAACCGGTTAACGTCCTGGGTTAACCGGTTAACGCAGGCAAAAATACACTTTCTGGCAAAACGCAACAGTGTTAACCGGTTAACGCCCTGGGTTAACCGGTTAACGCAGGCAAAACAACACATTTTCACAAAATATAACAGTGTTAACCGGTTAACGCCCTGGGTTAACCGGTTAACGCAGACAAAACAGCAGTTCCTGCGCTAACACAAGGCAGAATGCAGAGTTCTCCGCATTTTCCGCCGTTGGAGGACTTCCGGACCTCCGATTCCAATTCCGTAAAACGCTATACGTTCGGGAAAACACGACTCACACAATTACGGATTCAATTTTCAGTTTTTAACACAGTTTATCCAGCATCATTTTCAGCATTCATAATCCCAATTAGGGTCAAATCAACGGCTTATCACTACCCATTACATATTATCCCATAATACCCATTAATCGACGATAAACCCCCCTTACCTGATTAATCCGGCAAATCTTTGAGCTCCAAGCTTTTCTCTCTTCAACCTTCCGCCCTTGCTCTGTCTCTTTGCCCTTTTCCTCTTTCACGATCGTTTCTCTGCTTTTCACGTAAAAACCTTTTTTACTCCAAATGGGCTCTTTTCCTTATTTCCAACATATATATATTTTCCAATAATAATAATAATAATCCAATAATATTTCTAATTAATTAATTAAATTAATAAATATTATATTAATTTAAATTAAATAATTAGCCTTATTTCAGCGGGGTGTTACAACTCTCCCCCACTAAAAGAGTTTTCGTCCTCGAAAACATACCTCAAGCGAACAACTCTGGGTAAGACTCCTTCATCTTACTCTCCAGTTCCCAGGTCACATTGCCACCTGTTGGTCCTCCCCAAGCTACCTTCACCAAGGCAATCTCTTTACCCCGCAACTGCTTCAACTCTCGATCCTCGATCCTCATAGGTGATGTTTCAACAGTCAGGTTATCTCTCACCTGTACATCATCTACTTGGACTACATGCGACGGATCATGGATGTACCTCCTCAACTGAGACACATGAAAAACCTCATGCAAATTCGCAAGCGACGGCGGTAAAGCGATACGATAGGCTACCTCCCCTATCCTCTCCAAAATCTGATAAGGACCAATAAATCGAGGTGTCAACTTCTTCGACTTCAAAGCTCGACCAACACCAATTATCGGAGTAACACGAAGAAACACGTGATCTCCCTCTCGGAACTCAAGTGACTTCCTCCTCTTGTCGTGATAACTCTTCTGACGACTCTGAGCAATTCTCATCTTCTCCTGAATCATCTTAATCTTTTCTGTAGTCTGTTGAACAATCTCCGGTCCAACCACCGCACTCTCACCGGACTCATACCAACATAAAGGTGTCCGACATCTCCTACCATACAAAGCTTCAAACGGCGCCATACCAATGCTCGAATGAAAACTATTGTTGTAGGTAAACTCAATCAAAGGTAAATAACAATCCCAAGCACCTCCCTTCTCCAAAACACAAGCTCTCAAAAGATCCTCCAATGACTGAATCGTCCTCTCAGTCTGACCATCAGTCTGCGGATGATATGCAGAACTCAATCTCAGCTTAGTTCCCAAAGCCTTCTGCAAACCTTCCCAGAACTTCGATGTAAATCTAGGATCTCTGTCCGAAACAATACTCGACGGAATACCATGCAAACTTACAACCTTCTCAATATACAACTCGGCTAATTTCTCTAACGGATAGTCCATTCTGATCGGAATGAAATGAGCCGACTTTGTCAATCTGTCAACAATCACCCAAATAGCTTCAAAATTCTTAATTGTTCTCGGTAACTCAGAAACAAAATCCATACTGATACTATCCCACTTCCACTCTGGAATAGCCAACGGTTGCATTAGCCCAGACGGCTTCTGATGCTCAATCTTTGACTTCTGACAAGTCAAACAGGAATAAACAAAACTCGCAATTTCTCTTTTCATTCCCGGCCACCAAAATAACTTTTTCAAATCATGATACATCTTCGTAGCTCCAGGATGAATACTCAAGCCACTACGATGTCCTTCCTCCAGAATACTCTTCTTAAGCTCAGTAACATCCGGAATACACACCCGACTACCAAATTTCAAAATGCCATTATCATCAACTCTGAATTCGCCACCTTGACCTTGATTCACTAAAGTCAACTTATCAACCAAAAGCACATCGGATTTCTGACCCTCTCTGATCTCATCCAGAATACCACTTGTTAACTTCAACATTCCCAATTTAACACTATTGTGAGTACTCTCACACACCAAACTCAAGTCTCTAAACTGCTTAATTAAATCCAATTCCTTAACCATTAGCATAGACATATGTAATGATTTCCGACTCAATGCATCAGCCACTACGTTTGCTTTACCCGGATGGTAATTCAAACCAAAGTCATAATCCTTCAGAAACTCTAACCATCTTCTCTGTCTCATATTCAGCTCTTTCTGATCAAATAAATACTTTAAACTTTTATGGTCACTGAAAACCTCAAATCTTGACCCGTACAAGTAATGCCTCCATAACTTCAGAACAAATACCACAGCTGCCAACTCTAAATCGTGCGTCGGATAGTTCCTTTCATGAACTCTCAGCTGTCTTGAAGCATAAGCTATAACCTGCTTATTCTGCATCAACACGCCACCCAAACCCAACAATGAAGCATCACAGTAAACTTCAAACGATTCTGACGAACTCGGTAATATCAGAATAGGAGCAGTAGTTAACCTTCTTTTTAACTCTTGAAAACCTTCTTCACATTTTGAGTCCCAAACAAACGCTTGCCCCTTCCTAGTCAACATCGTCAACGGTAAAGCCAACTTAGAAAATCCCTCGATGAACTTCCTATAATAACCAGCCAAACCAAGGAAACTTCGAATCTCAGCAACAGACTTCGGAGCTTCCCACTTAGATACCGCTTCTATCTTAGAGGGATCAACAGCAACACCACCTCTTGAAATCACATGACCAAGAAAGCTAACCTCTTCTAACCAAAATTCACACTTGGATAGTTTAGCAAATAACTTCTTTTCTCGTAGAATTTCCAAAACCACTCTCAAATGTTCAGCATGCTCTTCTTCAGACTTTGAATACACCAAAATATCATCAATAAACACCACAACAAACTTGTCTAGGTACGGATGGAAAATCCTATTCATATACTCCATAAATACTCCAGGCGCATTAGTCACACCAAAAGGCATTACAGAATACTCATAATGTCCATATCTTGTTCTGAAAGCAGTCTTCTGAATATCCTCGGTTTTCACACGAATCTGATGATACCCAGATCTCAAATCTATTTTGCTGAACACACTTGCACCAACCAACTGATCCATCAAATCATCAATCCTCGGCAAAGGATACCGATTCTTGATCGTCACTTTATTCAGTTGCCTGTAGTCCACACACAACCTCATAGTACCTTCTTTTTTCTTAACCAATAACACTGGTGCACCCCACGGTGACACACTCGGACGAATAAATTTCTTATCCAACAGATCTTCCAACTGACTTTTCAATTCAGTTAACTCAACAGCAGACATACGGTACGAAGCCATCGATATCGGCCTAGTACCGGGTACCAAATCAATCGAAAACTCAACTTCACGCTCTGGCGGCAATTCATTCACCTCTTCCGGAAACACATCAGGAAAATCACACACCACGGCTAGATCACAAATCACCAGTTTATCTTTAGCCTCCAAAGTCGCTAACAGCATAAACAACTCTGCCCCATCAGCTACTTCCTCATTCACCTGCCTTGCCGATAGAAACAAACTCTTTCCTTCCTCAATCTCAGGAAAGACCACCGTCTTATCAAAACAATTGATAGAAACTCGGTTAAACACCAACCAGTTCATACCCAGAATAACATCAATCTGCACTAGTGGAAGACACACTAGGTCCATCCCAAAGTCTCTACCAAAAATACTCAAAGGACAATTTAAACAAACCGAAGTAGTAGTCACTGAACCCTTCGCAGGAGTATCAATTACCATACTACCAAACATCTCAGATATCTCTAACTTAAGTTTCACAGCACAATCCAAAGATATAAAGGAATGAGTTGCACCTGTGTCAATAATAGCTACAAGAGGAAAGCCATTAATATAACACGTACCTCGGATAAGTCTGTCCTCACTGGAGGTTTGAGTTCCGGTCAAAGCGAACACCTTTCCAGTTTGAGATTTCTTTGGCTTCTGACACTGACTTCCAATATGCCCTTCTTCGCCACAATTAAAACAAATCACTTCCTTGTGCTTGCAATCAGCTATTGCATGACCAATCTTACCACAGCGAAAACACCTCTTTACTTCAGCAGTGCATACATTACTCTTATGACCAGCCTGACCACATTTGAAGCAAACTATACCAGCAGGAGCACCTCCCCCACTAGCTCTCTGAGCCGGAGCAGCTCTTTGCTTCCCTTTTCCAGCTGGAGCATCATACGGCTTGCCACGGTTTTGATGTTGCTTGCCTCTGCGATCACTGACAACCTTGTAATGAGCATTATTGTCCTCTTCGAATATCCTGCAGCTATCAACCAGTTCAGTAAAAATGCGTATCTTCTGATACCCAACAGCCTTCTTAATTTCAGAGCGCAATCCGTTTTCAAACTTGATGCACTTTGAAAATTCAGCACCAGCACCAGTGTAATGAGGATAAAATTTGGACAACTCCACAAATTTTGCAGCATAATCAGTGACAGACATGTTTCCTTGCTTCAGCTCAAGGAACTCAATTTCCTTCTTACCACGGACATCTTCCGGATAATACTTTCTCATGAATTCCCTACGGAATACATCCCAAGTAACGACTTCACCTGCCACGGTCAACCTCTCGTGAGTCTCTAGCCACCAGTCATCAGCTTCAACTGCTAGCATGTGAGTACCATACCGAACCTTCTGAGCTGGAGTGCAATCCATAACACGGAAGATTCTCTCAATCTCTTTCAACCATCCCAAGGCTGCATCTGGATCATGCTTCCCTTTAAACACCGGCGGATTCTCTCTTTGAAAAGTCGCCAAGCTACGTGATCCAGCATCTCCACCAGCATTTGGCAAGTTCTGCACAGCTTGTGCCATTGCTTGCATTGCGGCAGCCATTGCAGCGTCATTCCTTCCAGCCATTTCAACTTATCAATACAACACAACTTAAAAGTTAGATTAGTAACAATACACAATTGTTAGACAGTAACGACACGACAACTGGCCGGACAGACCGACCTGCTCTGATACCACTAATGTAACACCCTTCTAAAATACCCCAATTATTTAATATAAACAACAATAACAAATATATATCAGAGTAATTATGCACCAAGGGTGTCACGCAACATTTCACACCATAATAACTGTCAGGCTCTTTCATTAACTCAAAACATAAAACATTTGCACAATACGCAGCGGATAGAGATCAAATCGATCATTCAAAACATGCAACAGACTACATGTAAACTGGTTCAACAATCATCAACAACAATATTAAAATGTTCCCTCCCGATGTTACATCTATCAGAGCATGACCCACTAAAGCGACTACACTAGACTCCAAGCATTAGCTTCTACTCAACTCATTGCTCGTTACCTGAAAAATAGTTGTAAGGGTGAGTTCCTCAATCGATATAAAAAGCATTATACAATAACATGTCATGTTAAGTAAATTCACACGTTAATCACCCAAATCATATCATGCATTCGGTAACGGCACATCAACTCAATATCAACACAAACAGCACTTCTCAATTAAATTAAATATTCATACAACCATCAACAAAATGCAACTCTAATGAGACTCGACTCGTCATGCATGTGGTACCATTCGGAGTAAAACTCCCAACTTAAAATCATTGCCATTTTATTGGGCATCAAGGCATAAGCCTTCAACTTTCAACTTAAAATTTGCCAATCCAGGCCAACGTGGTGTGAGCAAAGCTCCGACTTAATGCATATGAATGTACATGGCATACACGACCTTACAATTCTAACAACATAATAATAACAGCAACACAACAAGGTTTTCAACATAATCAACTTATAACCAACTTATAATCAACTTTGGCTCACCAAGCCTACAACTCAGTATTTTCAACAACTTTAACACAACTTATCAACATATTTGTATCAACACTTCATAACATAAACTCAACAAAGTTACTCATCAAAATTAACGATAATAGGCCAATCACCAATTATGTTTTCAACATTAAAATATCAATTTTTCCAATTTTCAACAGTGTTAACCGGTTAACGTCCTGGGTTAACCGGTTAACGCAGGCAAAAATACACTTTCTGGCAAAACGCAACAGTGTTAACCGGTTAACGCCCTGGGTTAACCGGTTAACGCAGGCAAAACAACACATTTTCACAAAATATAACAGTGTTAACCGGTTAACGCCCTGGGTTAACCGGTTAACGCAGACAAAACAGCAGTTCCTGCGCTAACACAAGGCAGAATGCAGAGTTCTCCGCATTTTCCGCCGTTGGAGGACTTCCGGACCTCCGATTCCAATTCCGTAAAACGCTATACGTTCGGGAAAACACGACTCACACAATTACAGATTCAATTTTCAGTTTTTAACACAGTTTATCCAGCATCATTTTCAGCATTCACAATCCCAATTAGGGTCAAATCAACGGCTTATCACTACCCATTACATATTATCCCATAATACCCATTAATCGACGATAAACCCCCCTTACCTGATTAATCCGGCAAATCTTTGAGCTCCAAGCTTTTCTGTCTTCAACCTTCCGCCCTTGCTCTGTCTCTTTGCCCTTTTCCTCTTTCACGATCGTTTCTCTGCTTTTCACGTAAAAACCTTTTTTACTCCAAATGGGCTCTTTTCCTTATTTCCAACATATATATATTTTCCAATAATAATAATAATAATCCAATAATATTTCTAATTAATTAATTAAATTAATAAATATTATATTAATTTAAATTAAATAATTAGCCTTATTTCAGCGGGGTGTTACATTCATCACCCTCGATCACGGCAACTAAGTGTTGTTCATTACCACGAATGAACCCTCCGCTATGGAAACTGGGTTTCACATCTTCCGCTCTAACCACAGATGAACCTTGTTGGAAACCCAAACCGGCTCTGCTCTTGTTGTCGGCGACCTCTACCATATGTCCCCACTGATCAGACTTACCATCTTCAACAATTCTTTACGCATCTTTGAATGAGGACATGGGTGCCCCAACTCTCTTTCCCTCAGCAATATATAAGGCTTGAAATGGAGTTCCAATCTCATCCTCAGCTTCTACATAAGAGAAAGACGGTAGGTGGCTTACCAACAAAGCCTTCTCCCTACCGACAATAACTAGCTTTCCATTTTTGACAAACTTTAGTTTTTGATGCAATATGGATGTAACAGCTCCTGTCTCATGTATCCATGGCCTTCCCAATAAGCAGCTATACGCCAGGTGGATATCCATTACCTGGAAAGTAATCTGGAAATCACTCGGATCTATCTTCATCGGAAGGTCCACCTCTCCTATCACAGTTTTGCAAGAACCGTCAAAAGATTTAACGATCATGCCAATATATCTCATAGGAGCTCCTTGATATGTCAATCTGGAAAGAGTTGATTTCAGGAGTACGTACAATGAAGAACTAGTGTCGACCAACACATTCGACAGAGCATCCTCCTTACAATTCATTGAAATGTGTAGTGCCAAGTTGTGATTTCTACCCTCCTCGGGGAGTTCTTCGTCACAAAATCTAAGATTGTTGCAGGAAGTGATGTTAGCCACAATATGATCAAACTGATCCACCGTAACATCATGTTCCCTATACACTTGCTCTAATACCTTCTACAGTGCTTTCCTGTATACTTCAGAGTTCATAAGCAGAGACAACACTGAAATCTTGGAGGGAGTTTGGAGCAGTTGCTCCACCATATTAAACTCACTCTTCTTAATTAAACGAAGTACCTCATCATCATTGTTAGGCTTCAAACCACTGGATCACCAGACTGACATCTTGGAGCACTAACAGGATCTCCCACAGGCACATCTACCTTCTTACTGACAGGCATATCTTCCACATTCTTAGGGAACACCGGCCCAAAGACACGACCACTATGGGTCACCTTCGTAACATCAGTTATGCTCACAACAGAACTGGTCGTAGGCAAAGGAACCTCTTGACCATTCTCTAACATGGTAGCATTGTACTGGTACGTGACAGCCTTATCGGATACATACGGGACAGGGCCTACTAACCGTATAACCAACGGCGATACCATTTTGTTGCTGACACTATTACTACCGTTGTTGCTGTTGTACTGGATCACTACTCTTTCTGGTGTCTTGAATACTAGAACAATAACATTCACATCCTCATCCACGTGACGGGACTGGAGAATCTGAATCATACCTTCACCCATCAACCTCTGGATGTCTCTCTTCACAACCACCCAACCTCGAGGATTGACACTGCGAATTGCACAACCATCATGGCCATGCTCACAATCGCTTACCAAACAGATATCCTTGTGCATCGTCACCGAGGACCTTCTAATAAAGCTGACATCAAATACCTTGGACTCCCTAGGACAACCATCTACCATATTAACAGAAGGGTTACCATGAGCAGGTAGTGGGTTAGCTTTGACATTAGGCGCGCGGTCCTCAAAGGACACCATCCCACTCTTTACCAGCTTTTGGACTTCATACTTCAGGGGGTAACAATTCTCAAATCGTGACCGGGAGCTCCTTGGTGAAAGGCACAACGAAGTTCCAAACTATACCACCATGGAAGTGGTTCAGAAATCTGAGGCGAATTTCTTGGTTGCAAAAGGTTCTTGAGAACCAACGATGGATACAATTCTGCATAAGTCATAGGAATTGGGTCAAAAGAGACCTTCTTCCTCTCAAAGTTTTGTGGTTATTGATGATTGTTGATATTATTGTTGTTGTAGGTGTTTGTTCGTTGTGGTGGCGGTTGTTGACGTTGTTATTGGATTGGTGTCGATTGATTATTAGAAAATATTGGGATTACAGATGATACTTAATGATGGTGTTGATGGGGTGGTTGAATTCTTCTTACATGAGTCCTCCTCTGCCTCTCAACAGATACTGCATTAGTCTCGTTCTCTTTCTTCTTGGAAAACCCACTGCCGTTCTTCTTGTTGGATGAAACTTCCTCCCTAGATAACCGTCCCTCTTGGACACCTTCTTCTAACCTCGTCCCCATGTTTACCATTTCGCTAAAATCACTAGGGGAACTGGCAATCATCCGCTCATAGTAAAATGAGCTCATGGTCTTGAGGAAAATCTTGGTCATCTACTTTTCTTCCAAAGGAGGGGTAATCTGAGCGGCAAGCTCTCTCCATCACTGAGCATATTCTTTAAACGTCTCTTTATCCTTCTGATACAATGACCTCAAATGGTCCCTATCTGGTGCCATATCCATATTACAGTTGTACTGCTTCACAAATGCTTCACCCAAATCATTGAACTTGCGGACACTCGCACCATCCAAACCCATGTACCACCTCAAAGCGGCACCAGTCAGATTGTCTTAGAAATAGTGAATTAATAACTGATCATTATCAGTTTGCGTTGACATATTCCTAGCATACATGATGAGATGGCTGAGCGGACAGGTATTCCCCTTGTACTTTTCAAAGTCATGGAATTTGAACTTCATCAGGATTTTGACATTTGGAACCAAGCAAAGTTCTGCAGCACTCTTACCAAACAGATCTTTACCCCTCAAGGTCTTCAACTCCTTTCACAACTCAAGGAATTGGTCTTTCATTTCGTCCATCTTCTCATAAATATCTGGACCCTCAAACGGCTCAGAATGATAGATGGTGTCTTCAATACGGGGCAAAGTATGCACAACTGGTGGCGGCACAGACATGACCAGGCTAGATGCCGGCATGGAAGCAAAAGTAGGCGTGAAACCCTCGGGCAATAAATTGGGTGACATTCTCCATGGGAATCCGGCAGGCATGGTAGGCGCAAAGTGAGCAGCAGTAGCAGGAACGGTAGAGGTGACAACCTCTGAAATGACAGTCCTCTGAAGAGGAGGAGTTACAGGCGTTGGAGAAGAATGGCTTTGAGCAGCTAACACTGACTCTATCATGGTAGTCAGGCGAGCGATCTCGTCCTTCAAGTCTTTGTTCTCTTGCTCTAGAGATTCCATGATTCTTGAGTGATTGGCGCGGGTATTGTATCGATGAGTCAACTTGGCTGAAGCACAGAAGAAATACCAATAAGACATCTGGCGAAAGAGAAACTTGTGTGCAAATGATGCATGAAATGCAATGCTTGATTGTTTTTATTTTTCAACGAACTTACTATTTTATTTGCAAATATACACATTTATAACAAAAATTGCAACAATTTGATATGACCATAAAAAATCTCTTTTATTTATATAACTGGAAGGATTACACTGGGTATAATTTCAGAAACCAAAAGTACAAAATACAAGAGAAAAGGAGACTAGTCATCCTAAGGATCCCTAACAATAATATCAGAAGATCTGGCTGCAGGCGCGTACTTCCTTCAGATGCGTCGGATCTCGGACTCAAAAGAAGTCTTCATCTGAGTCTTCTCAAGGACAAGCTAATCAACAATATTCTTCCAAGCGACGGAAGGCTGAGGCATACTAGAGGAAGATGAATCCTCTGGTTCTCTCTGTCTCTTCATTACTTGGTCTTCAAGAAGCTCAATAAGTGCATCTTTGTCCTTAGACTCAAGCTGCAACTCCTCATGCTTTCTGCTCAAAGCATGGAAATATTCTTCCCATATATCCTTCTCTTGCTTCATCTTGGCGAGTGCGTATTCCAACTCCTCTTAGGGAGAGTTAATGGCTCAACCACAACCATAGACATAGGTCTCTCACAAGCATAAGGCATCTTCAATTCCAAAGCTCTCTTCTTCACCCAAAGAATGTAAGCTTCCAAAGCTACACAGTTGCACGGACCAAGCTCGGATCTTCCTTTCCTATACACATTAAGCCAAGCGTGTATCATCCTTTTCTTTAAATGTTGGGGATCTTTACCCTCTTGATAGAAAAGACCTTCTAACAAAGTGTTATTAGGTTTGTCTCTCAAGGGGAACCCAAGTTGACGACGAGCCAAAGAAGGGTTGTAGTTGATTCCTCCTTATGTACCAATGAGAGGCACATTAGAGAATTCACCACAATAATAAATAATCTCCAAGCTACTCAATGAAGAGTCATACCAAACTGTAGCGGGGTATTCGTTACCTTTAGATTTATTGACTAAATCAAAAGTAAATCATACAAGTCGAATCGCCACCGCACTTCTATTTATCCAAAGGAATGGTTAGAAAGCGAACAAAAACCTAATAGTTTTATCGAATCAAAAACTAGTAAAAATGTCAGAGATCGGGGTTAGGGGATTGGTTATGCAATGGGAAGGTGTTAAGCACCCAAAACATCCTAGATACTCCTAGGGAGCCCTTTTCACACTTGTTATAATGTTGGTATTTTTGTGAAAAAAAATTTGTGCAAACATGATTGGGGAGATGAGAAGAGAATATACAAGTTATTTACAATTTTATGTTTGAATGGATAAACCCATTGCCTACGTACCATCTTAAAAAGATTGGGATCAAAACCTCGTAGTTCGGGGTAAAAATCTCAAAACAAGTTGGTGAATTGATTGGTCCAAAAGCCTTAAGGTCTTTTGTTATCCAAGGGAGAAAACTCAACCTAAAACCACAAATCCACCATGTGAGGATAGCTTCAACATGCTAGTGAGGGGTTAACCCTATAATAAGCATGGAAGACTCATTGTCCATCACTAAGGATATAGGTGAGCATTACATCTACCTCAAGGATAACTCAAATCTGATAGCTAAAGGTTATGAAAAGTTCTTGATAAGAAAGTGGCCATTGAAACCACAAAAGTATTTGAATGAGTTATATTTACCAATGAAAAGTATTTACAAAATATGGTCAAAGTTGACTTAAAGATTCAATTCAAAATAAGTGTTATGAAAAGAAAGTTTGAAAATCGAAAGCATAATGCTTAGGTTTCTAATGTTTGAAAACAAGTGTTAATGTTTGCACAAAAGTTTTGGCTTGGGTTAGAGTGAAGGGAAGAAGAAGAATGGCTAAGTCCTCATCATACAAGAGATGAAGGAGAAGAAATAAGACCACAAATGGAGTTCCTTTCTTGAGATTTTATTGATGATCCAAATAGCTCTCATCCTTTGGAATAAGCAAGCAAATAAGTGTATACTCAAGCAATCAATCAAGCAAGCAAAGCTCTTAGGAATCTTCCAATGGCTCTTGTATATTTCTTTTGAAGCACATGACAATGGTTCTTCAATTTGGCTCAAATAGGAATCCCTAGCACAAAAGCACACACATCAAAAAGTTCCATGGAGTAAATCAAGAATGGACAAGAGTGAGTTTAGAGATTTGGTCCTTCTAATCCACCTTCAACATTAAGGCCTTTTTACTCCATTTTGCATAGGGTATGTCCTAGAATCTAAGTCCTTTTTGTCCATTTTTGCATTTGGTCCACAACAATAAAAACAAAAGCACAAGCACAATAATATATACACAATTATGTGCCCAAGTGAGCAAAAGGCAAATTGCATTAACATAAACATGTGCTCAAATGAGCAAAGGGCAAAAGCAAATGAATAATATGTACAAGAATAGTAAATTGCATAAATGTAAAGTGCAAGAATTAAATGTTAATGGTTAATGGTTAGTGTTAGAGTTAGTGTGCCATAAGGCAATTTAGCGCTATGTTAAGCAATCGTAATTGGACTTATGTAGAAGTCACAACTATCTGAGGCCGGTCAATAATAATGTAGGCAACAACACAAGTTAGAGATCTTGATTAGTGAATCAAGCTCTTACAACTTGCCATGCCAAAAAGAAGATGAGAAATGATCTTGTATTGATTTAGGTTCTTTGCTTGATTAGGAAGCAACATATCCTTAATGCAAAGCCATTCACTTGATCCATGATCAAATTGAATTAGATTTGAATCAAGGAAGGTTAAACCTCTCATGTATCAAGGCTAACCACCAATCTTTAACTCATTGATCAAAAAAGAAAAAGAAGAAAAAGAAGAAAAAGATGAATATTAAAGTACATTAATGGAAATGAAATGAAATAATCAACAAGCATTGACCAAAGATTGAGAAGATCAAGGTCAAACAATAGTAAACAGAAGCAAAATGAAGATTAGAAGTCAAGAAACAAATAAAATATTTTTGGTATTTTTCAAAAGTAAATAATACTTGAATTAAAATAATAAAGAAAGGTCAAACTTCAAATTCACTTCAAATCAACTTTGAAAAGTCCAAGTGAATTATCCTAAGTTCAACAAGGTCAAACAAAGTTTGACAAAAAATTTCAGCATTTTTAGAAGTCAGAAACTATTTTTAATCAATTAAAAATGCATAAAAGTTAACCTAATTGAATTAAAATCTCAAATAAATCTCAAATCAATTAATAAATTGATGAGAATATTTTTCGTAGATCTATCATCATTCAAAGAGGTTGGAAAAATATTTTTGTATTTTTTGAATATCAAAAACTATTTAAAATGAATTAAAAATAAGCAGAAAAGAGAAAATTCCTAAAAAATATCAAATGATAAAATAAAATATATTAAAAATCATTTTTAGAAACTAGAAATTAAAAGAAGAAAAATGCAATTGGTCTCACATTTTTTGGACCAATAATGAAGGAGATATGAATTTTTAAAGTGAAATGGAATTAAAGAAATAAAAAGAAAATAAAAATCAGAAAATAAAATGTGAAAAATCATGGAGCGTTGGATGCAGAGCTCATTAATTGAGCTGGCAAATCACATGGCTCACACACGCGCGCCTACCATACACACGAGTCAATGCATCACATGCTGCCAATTAAAAAGTCATAACATTGTGTGGTCATGATCTGGTCTGGAAAACAAAACGCACGGCCAAGATCTAATCTGGAGACCAGACGGTGGTATGCACCACCGTCTTCTCCGGCCAGCTTCCGGCGAAGGTCAAAGTTGCAGAGAAATAAAAATGCACCAAATGCCACGATCTAGGTACCAAACGAAAGCTGGGGTGATGTACATCACCCCTGTGCCAACCAAATTCACTCTAGGTTTCTATATTGAGAGAAATCAGAGGTTGAATTTCTGTGGTGTTCAACTGAACTTGTTGGAATTTGAAAATTCAAAACTCTAAATGATTGCCTCTATGTAGAGGACTTCAGACAACACAGCAACAGTAAGAAACAAGCAATATATGAGCGGATTCGAAGAAAATAAAATTTGAAATAAACCTCTGATTTGCAGAGTTTGAGAGCATGATTTCTTGGTGATTAAGCTTGCAGTATACTCTATGAATCAAGGTGGCTAGGCTTAGGAACTTTAGATCTAAAATCAATCAATGAAATTGAAGTTTAGATCTGAAAAAATTGAGAGAAAAAATGGTGAGTTCCTTTGAGTATGGGTGAGGAATCAATCGTGCAGCATTTAGGGCGCCTTCAGGTTACTGAAATGAGGAGTATAAGGCACTTATTTATAGCAAGGCAATGGCTGTGATGCATGATCATTTCATTGCATGGATGGAAAGGGCCTCCATGCATAGGCCTGTATAGGCGCATGGAGGGCCCAATTCCACTTAGATTTGCAAGCTAATCATCAGCAGATGTAAATTGGACGTGCAAATGGTGTATGTTTAGCTCATGCAATGCAAATTTAATTGATTTTCAAAAATGCACCAATATGTTCATGCTTTCGAAAATGCCATTTCCATAATTGAAACACAACCTTATGAGTAATGTTGGAAAGCTTTTTGCATGAGGATCACTTGTTATGTTGATCAACACTTCATTTGAAACTTGGAAATTGGTGAAAAGTGATCATGAAGTGTAGGGTGCAAAACATGTACATGTGAGATTTTCAAAAATGGCCAAACTTTAAGCACTTCTATTTCAATAATGCAAGCTCCAAATGACAAAACCTTAAACATCAAAGTTGTAGATCTTTTCAAGAAAATCAATTTGGACTTACATTTTGCATCATTTGGATTTTTGATGAAGAAGTTATGGGCACTTGAAGTTGGACTTTTTCACATTTCAATGCCTTTGGTCCAAAGTGACCTATAATGTTTTGCATTATCAAATGTATTTATTTTAGGATTTTGAAATTTTGCTCAATATAACATTTGAAGTAGACATCTTAATATTTCCAATTCATTTGATCCCACCATAAAATCATGAAAAATGAAGGAGTTATGTCCTTGGGAAGTTGACCTAAAACTAGGGTTTCAGTCAAAATGACCTATAATGTTTTGAAATGGATGCTGACCTTCCAAGCTTCAAATCAATTTTTTATGAACATGAAAGTTGTTCATATGGTTATTAAGAACATGTTTTATCTTGGGGTCATCTCCATTTGACAAACACATCAGAAGTTAGGTCTCAGTGTATTTCAAAATAGTCAGATGAATTGACTGATCAACTTCTCAAGTCCAAACCCCACATCTTGATGAATTGATGATTGAGGACACTCAAATAAGTTCTAATATGCATGAAATGATGAATTAAAGAACTTCCCTTGATTGAATTTGATCAAAGGTTGAGATTGATTCATGAGCAAGGCATAGTTGATGAACAGATGAATTAGGGTTTCCTTTGGAAACAAACCTCAAACCCTTTGGTTTGCTTTGATCAAAATGATGAATTGAGATACTTAGGAGGCATACTTGATGGATGAGAGCTTTGGGGAACCATTTCCATGCTTGCTTTCATATTCCCTTGACCATATCAATGCACCTAGAATCTCCTAGAAGCTTTGGATCTTGTGACTACTCAAGCTACAAACAAAAGATGTTAGTGACATATTTGTGTGCTTTTGGTTAGTAAATAAAAATGAGAAAAGAAATAATATACAATTCAAGCATGCTTGGTGATCTCAAATCAACTCTCAAGAGATCCCACCCTAAGGTAAAAGCCAAGATGCTTATGATCCTTGAGACAAGATGCAAATGCAATGTTATGATGCTATGAGGGATCTTAGGGTCAAAATTGGGGTCTTACAGATGCCCCTATTTAAGGCATTCTAGCCGGAGAAGTGAAGGTTAAAATCTTCGTCTCGACAAGGTAGAATGGGCTTAAATAATAACAAAGAGACGAATTTTGGTCCTTAAGAGACCTCATGATGCAAATGTATGTATGCAAAAGGTAATACTCTGTGGAGATATGTGTCCACAAAGAAAAAAAAAAGAAATCAGAGGAGACTGAAAATCCATATGAGTAATACACTCATAAATGGGACAGAGACTCTGGGGATTCTTATGGGGATAAGAAAGGGAATAAATTGCGTGAGCAGGTCACGACTTAGAATTTGCTGAGAGACACGAGAGGAATTCCATGAAAATAAATCAATGGAAGGACTCGAGCTGACTCAAAGATGCATGTATTGGGGAATATGCCAATACAGCAAAAACTATCCCCAAGGGATAGCTCGGATGAAAATCCGGACTCAAATTGGGAAAATACACTAAGGGACCTCGCTGGGGAATGTCCAAAGAGGACTCATCTGAGGAAACGACAGAATGAGATATTACCGGTTACTGGGTAATAAGCTCAAGGAGACATGTGATCGAAACACCGGTATGAGGGTGAGAGAACAGCACGCTCGGGGAGAATGAATATCTAAGACCGGTATGAGGGTGAGAGATATCAATCATCCAAAAACATCTGAGGAAGACCTAAAAAGGTATACTTAGACTCAGGACATCTGACTCCACAGGGGACAAAAGTCATAATAGGGAGCAGAAAAGGAAGGAACACTAGGGATACCGGTTACTGTGCATATAATAGGTGACCAACCAAGGCGTGAATTGGGGAATATTTCCAAGACTTTGACCAAAGAGCGCATGAGATATATTATCTATTACCTTCAGAACATAGAAAACATACTCGCATGGAAGATTATCCACAACCGGTTACTGGGTTAATATAGAATAAATCGACCGAAAAGAAAAGGAAATCGGGATACCGAATACTATGTATAAAATGATGACCAAACAAGGGGAGAAACAATCATTACCAACAAAGGGTAAGTGAGAGATGACTCGCTGGGGATACATTGACGAAAGCAATGATCCGGGAGATATATCACCAAAGAGGGGAATATCGATACCGAATATTGGATAAAGATAACCGAATATTGAAGGAATATCGATACCGAATATTGGATAAAGATAACCAACAAAGAGGGGATTACATCTACCGGTTACTGGGTAAAAAACCACGTAAAAGAGAGTAACCGTCATCGGTTAGGATGAACGAAATCAAAGGTTAACTCTGCAAGGGGATAAAAATGGGGTTTACATCTACCGGTATGAGGGTAGAAAACCGCAGAAATAGGACTTACAACTACCGGTTACTGGGTAGAAGGCCACAGACTCCGTCGGGGAATAGATGGACAATTACTGGTTACTGAGAAATCGTTCATCTAAACTGCGGGGAAGCGCAGGGGGAATAACAAGAGCAGTCATTCTAGGAACAAACTAGAGAGACACACCGAAACAAGACTCAACCCAATGAGGATATATCTCAGGGGAGAACTTCATCCCAATACATGTGTTGGGTGAAAACTGAAATAACAATCATCCACGAGGACATAACTCAGTGGGGAACATGAAGAAAGGGTAAACACTTTCTGTCTATGGGGCTGACTCTATATGGAGAGATCAGACACAAACATCTGCTTGGGGAAATATATCACCAACTAGCAGGAGACAACAAAATAAAGATATATGGCAAAGGATGTAGCATGAATATCTGAATGTTAAGAATATGAATATATATGCGTGGATTATGTATGATGAATGATGACAAACAGACATATCTAACACAACCAGGTCCAGGAATTGATGGACAAACATCCGGTACTACATCTCAAGAGAGAAAGCCAGGCCCACTGGAGAACATCCAATCTGACGGGGGCAACAGATACCAGGAATCAAAGATCTCTGCAGGGGTCTAAACACGGATAAAATCCGTCATAGAAGCAACTCTACTGGGGAAATTATCGAAGAGGGAAATGAAAATTTGTGGGAAACAACCACTAATCAGAAGGTTCCAATGCCACCACATTTCTTGCACTACTGAAGAAATCATATCTGCCGAGGAGAAAGGGACACTACTCCGCTGGGGAAGGAAAGATAAACATCTTCATCAACCACTCTGCCCGGGAGGAAATGACAAACGGGCTCTAAACAGACAATTCCACTAGGGGAACACTGCCGACGACCGAATCGGGGATTACCCATAGGCAACTACTAGGGATACCCTGCTGGTGACCATACTGGGGAGTAAAAGTGGGATCAACCCTGCTGAGGATGGTCGAGGAGCAAATTTGCTGGAGATCAAAAGTAGACAAGTCCACAGGGGAAAAGCTACAAATCAAACTTGATGATGACTCCGCTTATGCTGGGGATTTCCTGCTCACTCTAGCGGAGACAAAAAAATTCTAACTGGAAGTGAGGGAATATCAACTTCTTCGGAAAGATTAGTATCTTCAATTTATCAATCTATAAGGGATTTTAGGTCAATCCACGCAAGGGATGACAACCATATAATTGATTACACAAATGCTAAATCCAGACTCACTGGGGAATTAGAAGATTGAGACCGCACCCAAAACTCCAAACTCTCTGGGGATTTGGTGGGAGGTATAACTTTCTTCCATGCTCACAGAGGAGACAATCCTGAAAGATAATGAAGAGGGTACAAGTATGCTGGGAAAATGAACAAATGTCTTACCCTTTTGGAAATCATGCCATCCTTGGGAGAGCATTGAAGACGTCCCGAGTATCCTTTTGTCATTGTGAATGTTCATTTTATTTAAAACAGTTTATGAATTTTTTTTAAAACAATGATATTTATCAATTAAATCATGCAAAATATTTGTTGATTAGAAACAAATAAGAGTGCAAAGAATTGGATAAAAGGCTCAAATTTATTTGATGGAATGGTAGTCTGCAAATGGCAAGACTCCATGGATCTTTACAAATTTGAAATTGGTGATATGTATATTGGAAGAGGGCTACATTTAACATAATGACCATTTCTCCACCCATTCTGAATCCGATGTATTTGAAGCTTCAGTTGATGGTGACTGAGCGAGAATCATTGACAGATGACAGTTGTAGAACAAAGTCTTGTCGGGATGCAGTTACTTGCCAAATCCCTAATTTTTGCCTAGATTGCCCCAGGGTGAGGTACTCAATCTAGAGGGATACATATTCCTTTTTTATGTCTCTAACTTTTTCCTGGATCGCCCTTTCGGGTTTTCAATCCACCGAGATGCTCATTTTTTGCCTAAGCCGCCCTTTCGGGTTTTCAACTTAGCGAGCTATTCTATTTTTATTTTAGGAGAAGTATTTCTTGACTGCATCTGAATTCACAGGACGAGTGAAATCCTCCCCATCCATAGTTGTAAGTATCAAAGCACCGCCTGAAAAGGCTCTCTTAACAACATATTGACCTTCATAGTTTGGAGTCCACTTGCCTCTGGAATCGGGCGTGAAAGACAAAACCTTCTTGAGCACAAGGTCACCTTCTCGGAACACACGAGGCTTGACCTTCTTATCAAAGGCTTTCTTCATCCTTTTCTGATATAATTGACCATGGCACATGGCAGTCAATCTCTTCTCTTCTATCAAATTCAGTTGGTCATAACGACTCTGAACCCATTCAGCATCAGTCAACCTGGCTTCCATCAAGACTCTCATTGATGGGATCTCCACCTCTACTGGGAGCACAGCCTCCATGCGGTAAACAAGAGAGAAAGGGGTTGCCCCTGTTGAAGTGCGGACAGATGTACGATATCCATGCAAAGCAAATGGCAACATCTCATGCCAGTCTTTGTACGTAACAACCATCTTCTGGACAATCTTCTTGATATTCTTATTAGCAGCTTCAACATCCCCATTCATCTTGGGTCTATAAGGAGAAGAATTATGATGTGCAATCTTGAACTTACTACACAATTCTTTCATCATCTTGTTGTTCAAGTTAGATCCATTATCAGTAATGATCTTGTCTGGCACACCATAGCGGCATATGAGTTGATTCTTGATAAACTTCACAACCACCTGCCTGGTCACATTTGCGTACGACGCCGTTTCAACCCACTTGGTGAAGTAATCAATTGCTACAAGAATAAATCTATGTTCGTTGGACGCTTTCGCCTCTATCATGCCAATCATGTCAATTTCCCACATAGAGAAAGGCCATGGTGATGAAATCACATTCAGGAGTGTCGGGGAAATATGAATCTTATCCGCATAAATTTGACACTTATGACATTTCTTAACATATTTGCAGCAGTCAAACTCCATTGTCAGCCAATAGTAGCCTGCTCTCAACATCTTTCTAGCCATGGCATGTCCATTCGAATGAGTACCAAATGAACCCTCATGGACCTCAGTCATTAGCAGGTCTGCTTCGTGTCTATCCACGCATCTGAGCAGAACCATGTCAAAATTCCTCTTATAAAGCACATTTCCATTGAGGTAGAAACTTCCAGATAATCTCCTCAAAGTCTTTCTATCTTTCACAGATGCCCCAGGCGGGTAAATCTGACTCTGCAGAAAACACTTGATATCATGATACCATGGCTTATCATCCTTCACTTCTTCCACTGCAAATACATGAGATGGTCTATCCAAGCGCATCACAGTGATATTGGGAACTTCATTCCAGAGTCTTACCACGATCATCGAAGCAAGTGTAGCAAGAGCATCTGTCATCCGATTCACATCTCGAGGAATATGATGGAAGTCAACCTCAGTAAAGAACGTTGAAATCCTCCTCGCATAATCTCTATATGGGATGAGGCCAGGCTGATTCGTTTCCCATTCACCCTTAATCTGATTAACAACAAGGGCCGAATCACCATAAACATCAAGATGTTTGATCCTAAGATCAATACACTCTTCCAATCCCATGATACAGGCCTCATACTCAGCCATATTATTTGTGCATTTGAAAGTTAGCCTTGTTGTAAAGGGAAAATGTGTGCCCTGAGGAGTAATGATCACTGCCCCAATACCATTTCCATATTGATCTACAGCGCCATCAAATACCATGCTCCATCGAGAACCAGGTGCTGGACCTTCATCAAGCGTAGGCTCATCGCAATCTTTCATTTTCAAATACAGAATCTCCTCATCTGGGAAGTCATACTGAACTGACTGATAATCCTCAATTGGTTGATGTGCCAAGTGGTCAGCCAAGATACTACCTTTAATAGCCTTCTGAGCTCGATACTCAATATCATACTCAGATAACAACATCTGCCAACGGGCAATCCTCCTAGTTAAAGTGGGCTTCTCAAAGATATACTTGATTGGATCCATTTTGGATATCAACCAAGTGGTATGATTCAACATATACTGGCGTAAGCGCTTAGCAGCCCAAGCCAAAGCACAACATGTTTTCTCAAGCATTGAGTATCGAGACTCACAATCGGTGAACTTCTTACTCAAGTAGTAGATAACATATTCTTTCTTCCCTGATTCGTCTTGCTGACCAAGGACACAACCCATTGAGTCTTCAAGAACTGTCAGATACATAATCAAAGGTCTCCCTTCCCCAGGCGGGGACTGAATCGGAGGCTCGGACAGATACTTTTTGATACTGTCAAAGGCTTTTTGGCAATCCTCGGTCCAATCATGACGCTGATCTTTCTGAAGGAGCTTGAATATCGGCGCACATGTGGCATTCATGTGGGATATGAATTTGGAGATATAATTCAAGCGGCGAAGAAAACCTCGGACTTGCTTCTCAGTTTTAGGCGCAGGCATCTCTTGTATTGCTTTGGCCTTGGCAGGATCAACTTCAATACCTCTCTCACTGACAATAAAGCCCAATAACCTTCCAGAACAGACTCCAAATGTACACTTGTTAGGATTCAGACGACGCTTATACTTCCTCAAACGCTGAAATAGCTTCAACAAGTGCTCTACATGTTCAACTTCCGTTCTCGACTTTGCAATCATATCATCAACATATACCTCAATCTCCTTGTGCATCATATCGTGAAACAAGGTAGTCATAGCTCGTTGATACGTGGCTCCGGCGTTCTTCAAACCGAAGGGTATCACTCGATAACAGAATGTTCCCCAAGGTGTGTTGAATGTTGTCTTCTCCATATCCTCGGGTGCCATCTTAATCTGGTTATATCCGGAAAATCCGTCCATAAACGGGAAGACATTGAATTTAGTTGTATTATCTACCAACATATCAATATGTGGTAGAGGGAAATCATCTTTCGGACTAGCTTTATTCAAGTCTCTATAATCCACACACATTCAGACTTTTCCATCTTTCTTAGGCACGGGCACAATATTGGCCACCCATTGAGGATATGTAGAAGTCACCAGAAACCCCGCATCAATTTGCTTCTGAACTTCTTCTTTGATCTTCACTGCCATATCGGGATAAGTTCTTCTGAGCTTCTGCTTCACAGGCACGCACTCAGGCTTCAAAGGCAGGAAATGTTGCACGTTATTGGTATCCAGGCCAGGCATGTCTTCATATGACCAGGCAAAGACGTCGACGTATTCTCGAAGCAACTCAATCAACCTCTTCTTAACAGATTCTTCCAGGAGTGCCCCAATCTTCACCTCTCGAACACAATCCTCAGACCCCAAGTTGATTGTTTCCAGATTCTCAAGATGTGGCTGAATGATCTTCTCTTCGTGCTCAAGTAGTCGGGTAATCTCGTCAGGAATCTCTTCAACATCATCTTCTTCAGCTTCAAATACAGGGAACTCAAAGTTGGGAGATGGTGTTGGATCATTATGTTCAATGGGTTTGATCAATCTGCATAATGATTTTGGATATAAAGGAGATTTTTGAATTCAAACAAGGCAAATCATTATGCAGATGAAAAGATTGATTTTATTCTATTTTTAAGGTTTTATGTGATCACCAATTTCATGCAAAAAGCAAAAAGTGAATATAATTGGAAAAACAAACATTTAACATGAATTTATTGAATGAAAATATCATTGTATTTATGAGCCAACAATGTCATCGCTTCTCCTTTTGGCACGGGAGAAGGGTTTTTAAACAAAATGAACATTACGTTGACTTATGGACAACTGTTGGAACATCAACAACGACCCAGTTATTGCAGACCCTTCCAGGGATGACAAAGTTGCCAGAATCTTCCTCTGCATCCTCTTCCATAATGGCAGCAACTTCCTTGTCTTGGACGGCGTGAATGAACCCACCCCTCTGAAACAGCCCAAACTTGTTGAAGGTTCCAAAAGAATACCTTATGTCAGCCCGGGATTTGTTGTTTTCCATCTTGATCATTTGTCCCAAACCAGTAGTTGTGCCATGCTCAATGGCCAACATAGCATCATTGTAGGACACAAATGAAGAAGTTCCTTTCTTAGTAGGCTCAGCAATAGATAAAGCTTAGAACGGCGTTCCAACTTCATCCTCAGCGTCTATGTAAGAAAAGGAAGACAGATGGCTAACCAGGAGAGCCTTCTCTCCCCCTACCACCACCAGCTTCTTGTTCTTGACAAATTTCAATTTTTGGTGTAGGGTGGATGTCACGGCGGCCTGCCTCGTGAATCCATGGTCTGCCCAACAGACAGCTATATGATGGGTGGATATCCATGACCTAAAAAGTGATTTGGAAATCACTTGGTCCAATCTTGACTGGGAGTTCAACCTCTCCAATCACAGTTTTGCGGGATCCATCAAAAGCTTTAACAACCACTCCACTCTGCCTCATGGGAGGCCCCTGGTATGACAATCTAGCCAGAGTGGACTTTGGCAACACATGTAGTGATGATCCAGTGTCTACCAGCACATTAGACATGGCATCATCCTTGCAGCTCATGGATATGTGAAGTGCCAAATTGTGGTATCTTCCCTCCTCATGGAGATCAGCATCACAAAAACTCAGATTGTTACAAGCGTTAATGTTTGCAACAATACTATCAAATTATTCTATTGTGATGTCATGATCTACATACGCCACATCCAACACCTTCTACAGAGCTTCACGGTGTGGTTCTGAGTTCATAAGCAAAGATAACACAAAGATCTTTGAAGGCGTTTGTAGAAGCTGATCTACAATGTTGTATTCACTCCTTTTGATGAGCCTGAGCATCTCATCACAGTCTTCTTTCATTGTGCCATTCTGGCCAGTAGTGACAAGAGTTCTTACAACAGTGGCAGGTTTATTGGCGACAAGTGCCGGATTCGGAGCAATAACAGCATTCCCAGTCGGGCGTTCAGCATAATCAGCAATATCAGCCCTCCTGGTGTCAGCCTGGGGCTTCGGCGGAGCCGAGAAAACACGACCACTATGGGTCAGGCCGCTGACATCGACAATATTAACAACAGAAGTAGAGGGCAGGGGCATCTCCTTCCCATCCTCCAATGCCACAACATTGTAGCGATAGGGGACAGCTCTATCAGAAGAGTATGGCACAGGGCCAGTTGGTTTAATTATCAAAGAGGGATAAACCTTCTGCTTGCTGCCATCATACCTGATGACAACAGGTTCTGGGATCCGAAACACCAGAGATATCACATTGACTTCATCATCAGCATCGTGATTTTGAAGTATTTCAATTACACCTTCATCCAGCATTTCTTGGATGTCTTTACGGACTTGGCGACATCCCCTTTGATTGACAGTGCAAACTCGGTATCTGTCATGGTCGTGCTCGTAATGACTGTATTCACACAACAGTCTGTGCATCTGGACCAACGATTGTCGAATATGGCTGACATATTTGACTTTATATTTACCAGGGCAGCCCTGGACCATGTTGACAGAGGATTTCCCATGCTCGGGCAATGGGTTCTTCTTCACATTGGGACCTACATCCTCGAAACACAAGATACCACTTCTCACAAGGTCCTGAACCTTGGTCTTCAGCGGGTAACAGTTTTCCACGTCATGTCCGGGGGCACCGGAATGATAGACACAATGTAGCTCAGGCTTATACCACCACTGAGGGTTGGTAGGTATAGCCGGTGGATCGCGTGGAGTAATCAGCTTCTTCTCTATCAAAGAGGGATACAGTTCTGCATAGGTCATAGGAATAGGATCAAAGGTGACCCTCTTCCTCTCATAGCCGGTACTAGTCTGATTGTTGTTTCGAGGCTGGTAGGCCTGTTGTTGAGAACGGTGTTGTTGTTGTTGATATTGTTAATGTTGTTGTTGCTGGTTATTATTGTGTTGATAGTGCTGATTTTCTCTAAAAACAGGTGCTATGTGAGCCACCTGATGCTGATTACCGGCAGGACGCACGGTCTTCCTCCTTACTCATGGTCTTCTAGGTTTAACATGGGAGGTCACAGCATGTGCCTCACCATCATTTAGACATATATGGAAATATCACATCAATAATATTTGGAAAATATTTTACACCAAAGAAGTACAGTCTTGGTAACCAAATCCAATACAAGAGAGAAGGAAAATGAACATCCTATGGAACCCTAGAAACAATCATCTAAAGCTCTGGAGACTGGAAGATAAGCTACACGAAGCATCTTCACCTCCCTCTCATAGACCGCCTCCATATCTTCCTTCTCTTTGGCGAGTCGATCGTACTTCCTCTTCCAGAACTTGGAAGACTGAGGAAGAAGAGAAGTGAACGCATCATCAGGCTCATCGATAACCTGGTGCTCGAGAAACTCTATCAAAGCATCCTTCTCTCTAAGCGGCTGAAGCAACTTCTCTCGTTCACGGATCCAGGCACGTGAACGGTTTTCGTCTCTTAACTCCTATACTCCTTGGTCAGGGAGGGTTGAAGGGCCAGCCACAACTAAAGGTGTAGGTCTTGGATACTCATAAGGCATAAGGTACTCGGAAGCTCTCCTCCTAACCCAAGAGGTATAGGGTTCCAAAGCAATACAGTTCTTCGGACCAAGCTCCTTTCTTCCCTTCCTATGGATCTTGCTCCAAGTGCGAACCATCCTGCCCTTCAAGCCTTGGGGATCTGTATCCTACTGAAAGAATACACCTTCTAACAGAATGTTATTAGGTTTATCCTTTAGGGGGAACCCAAGCTGATAACGTGCCAAAATAGGGTTGTAGTTAATCCCACCACCTGTACCAAGAAGAGGCACATTGGAGAATTCACCACAAGAGTCGATAATCTGCACATCATCATATACACGGTTGTACCAAAAGATATCATCATTGGTGAGAGACATGAGTCTCGTAGGCCACCGTAGACATCCTTTGTTCTCCTTGAAGGAGACCGTCTACGGCAAGTGCGAAATAAACCACTTGTACAGCAGAGGTAAACAGCACACAATGGTACCACCACCCTTTGCATTCCTCATATGCAAAGAAAAGTAAGTGTCACCCAACAGAGTAGGAACGAGATTAAGAATAGAGAAAATCCTAATAGCGTTCACATCCACAAACTTGTCAATGTTGGGGAATAACACTAGCCCATAGATGAGAAGTACAAATATGGCCTCAAAGGCGTCCTCACTCATGGCCTTCCCATGCATAGCAGCTTGAGCAATGAGGAACTCAGAAGGGAGACCTTGAATTCCACCTTTGGTAGTCATATGAGCACCAACCAGAGATTCATCTATATGCAACATATCAGCTATCTCTTGAGAAGTACGAACCCTCTCTAAGCCACTGAACGACAACTGGTCTAGGATAGGTATACCCACAAGATAGGCATACTCCTCAAGCGTGGGCAAGAGTTGGAAATCCGGAAATGTGAAGCAACGGTACAAGGGATCATAGAACTGCACCAGTACACTCATCAATCCTTCATCCACTTGAGTAGCCAGAATAGATAGAAGCTTTCCATGACGAGCCTTGAAATCCAAGGGATCTAATACATAGGATGTCAAATTCCTTAGCTCTTTCAAGTCGGGTTGTCTGAAACTGTACTTCTTCGTATTCCTTCTTTGTTTATCCATGTCTGAAATTTGCAAATAGACCTCTTATGTTCCTTGAAAATTTTGTCATTATTGATGATATGGATGCAAATGGGTGCATGAATGCATGGATGCAACAATCACACTCAAGGATCAAGCAAAGCACACCACACAAAGGTCATGGGATGGATCAAGTTATCCTTAATATCAATCATCCATTTTGGTGGAGTATGGTTTACACCTTATCAACACCCAAGTTCCATTGATATTAAGGATACAAGAACGGATCAACCATGAATCAAGGGTTTGTTGCGAGTCACGAGCATGAAGTCTCGGTTAAAAACCACCCAAAGGGAGTGTACTAGGGTTTAAACCTGCCAAACATGTTCTACAAGAGGTCCCCATAGTCATCATCCCATCTTTTGGATATTATCGGATAAACGACTACTCGTATTCCAAAAATATTCTCAAGAGAGACTCTTATGAGTGTAGTATCGCGTAATAATCGTATCAAATTGTACACTTGAACGACTTTTGCACTACGTCCTAAAAATAGCCCAAGATGGGCTTGGTAAACTAAGGTTATTGGCTTCTAAGGTCTATATTGGAAAGAGTAATGCCTAACCACGACTACTCGTGTGACATTATTGATCCCAACATGACCTCCACCAAGTGAATGGGCTTGCAAGTCAACTTGCTAAGGAATAACTCCACACAAGTCAACAAGACTATGCCATTCTCCTATCCTAAGTGCACTTGAGTTCGGGTATAGAACTCATCTCACAAAGATCACCAAGCATACAAGGAATTAATATATCAAGCAATTCAATCATTACATACAATACAGTAATCCCAAATTGCACAAAAATATGTCACAAAATAATATACAATACAATACAACAAATATGAAAAGTAGGCAAAACCCACTAGGCAAATCATCCCCAGCAGAGTCGCCACTTTTCTGTAGCGGGGTATTCGTTACCTTTAGATTTATTGAATAAATCAAAAGTAAACCATACAAGTCGAGTCGCCACCGCACTTCTATTTATCCAAAGGAATGGTTAGAAAGCGAACAAAAACCTAATAGTTTTATTGAATCAAAAACTAGTAAAAATGTCAGAGATCGGGGTAAGGGGGTTGGTTATGCAATGGGAAGGCGTTAAGCACCCAAAACATCCTAGATACTCCTAGGGAGCCCTTTTCACACTTGTTGTAATGTTGGTATTTTTGTGAAAATTTGTTTGTGCAAACATGATTGGGGAGATAAGAAGAGAATATACAAGTTATTTACAATTTTGTGTTTGAATGGATAAACCCATTGACTACGTACCATCTTAAAAGGATTGGGATCAAAACCTCGTAGTTCAGGGTAAAAATCTCAAAACAAGTTGGTGAATGGATTGGTCCAAAAGCCTTAAGGTCTTTTGTTATCCAAGGGAGAAAACTCAACCTAAAACCACAAATCCACCATGTGAGGATAGCTTCAACATGCTAGTGAGGGGTTAACCCTATAATAAGCATGGAAGACTCATTGTCCATCACTAAGGATATAGGTGAGCATTACATCTACCTCAAGGATAACTCAAACCTAATAGCTAAAGGTTATGAAAAGTTCTTAATAAGAAATTGGCCATTGAAACCACAAAAGTATTTGAATGAGTTATATTTACCAATGAAAAGTATTTACAAAATATGGTCAAAGTTGACTTAAAGATTCAATTCAAAATAAGTGTTATGAAAAGAAAGTTTGAAAATCAAAAGCATAATGCTTAGGTTTCTAATGTTTGAAAACAAGTGTTATTATTTGCACAAAAGTTTTGGCTTGGGTTAGAGTGAAGGGAAGAAGAAGAATGGCTAAGTCCTAATCATACAAGAGATGAAGTAGAAGAAATAAGACGACAAATGGAGTTCCTTTCTTGAGATCATATTGATGATCCAAGTAGCTCCCATCCTTTGGAATAAGCAAGCAAATAAGTGTATACTCAAGCAATCAATCAAGCAAGCAAAGCTCTTAGGAATCTTCCAATGGCTCTTGTATCTTTCTTTTGAAGCACATGACAATGGTTCTTCAATTTGGCTCAAATAGGAATCCCTAGCACAAAAGCACACACATCAAAAAGTTCCATGGAGTAAATCAAGAATGGACAAGAGTGAGTTTAGAGATTTGGTCCTTCGAATCCATCTTCAACATTAAGGCCTTTTTACTCCATTTTGCATAGGGTATGTCCTAGAATCTAAGTCCTTTTTGTCCATTTTTGCATTTGGTCCACAACAATCAAAACAAAAGCACAAGCACAATAATATATACACAATTATGTGCCCAAGTGAGCAAAAGGCAAATTGCATTAACATAAACATGTGCTCAAATGAGCAAAGGGCAAAAGCAAATGAATAATATGTACAAGAATAGTAAATTGCATAAATGTAAAGTGCAAGAATTAAATGTTAATGGTTAATGGTTAGTGTTAGAGTTAGTGTGCCATAAGGCAATTTAGCGCTATGTTAAGCAATCGTAATTGGACTTATGTAGAAGTCACAACTATCTGAGTTCGGTCAATAATAATGTAGGCAACAACACAAGTTAGAGATCTTGATTAGTGAATCAAGCTCCTACAACTTGCCATGCCAAAAAGAAGATGAGAAATGATCTTGTATTGATTTAGGTTCTTTGCTTGATTAGGAAGCAACCTATCCTTAATGTAAAGTCATTCACTTGATCCATGATCAAATTGAATTAGATTTGAATCAAGGAAGGTTAAACCTCCCATGTATCAAGGCTAACCACCAATCTTTAACTCATTGATCAAAAAAGAAAAAAAAGAAGAAGAAGAAGAAGATGAATATTAAAGTACATTAATGGAAATGAAATGAAATAATCAACAAGCATTGACCAAAGATAGAGAAGATCAAGGTCAAACAATAGTAAACAGAAGCAAAATGAAGATTAGAAGTCAAGAAACAAATAAAATATTTTTGGTATTTTTAAAAAGTAAAATAATACTTGAATTAAAATAATAAAGAAAGGTCAAACTTCAAATTCACTTCAAATCAACTTTGAAAAGTCCAAGTGAATTATCCTAAGTTCAACAAGATCAAACAAAGTTTGACAAAAAATTTCAGCATTTTTAGAAGTCAGAAACTATTTTTAATCAATTAAAAATGCATAAAAAATAACCTAATTGAATTAAAATCTCAAATAAATCTTAAATCAATTAATAAATTGATGAGAATATTTTTCATAGATCTATCATCATTCAAAGAGGTTGGAAAAATATTTTTGTATTTTTTGAATATCAAAAACTATTTAAAATGAATTAAAAATAAGCAGAAAAGAGAAAAATCCTAAAAAATATCAAATTATAAAATAAAAAATATTAAAATCATTTTTAGAAACTAGAAATTAAAAGAAGAAAAATGCAATTGGTCTCACATTTTTTGGACCAATAATGAAGGAGATATGAATTTTTAAAGTGAAATGGAATTAAAGAAATAAAAAGAAAATAAAAATCAGAAAATAAAATGTGAAAAATCATGGAGCGTTGGATGCAGAGCTCATTAATTGAGCTGGCAAATCACATGACTCAAACACGCGCCCCTACCATGCACATGAGTCAATGCATCACATGTTGCCAATTAAAAAGTCATAACATTGTGTGGTCATGGTCTGATCTGGAAAACAAAACGCACGGCCAAGATCTAATCTGGAGACCAGACGGTGGTATGCACCACCGTCTTCTCCGGCCAGCTTTCGGCGAAGGTCAAAGTTGCAGAGAAATAAAAGTGCACCAAATGCCACGATCTAGGTACCAAACGAAAGCTGGGGTGATGTACATCACCCCTATGCCAACCAAATTCACTCTAGATTTCTATATTGAGAGAAATCAGAGGTTGAATTTCTGTGGTGTTCAACTGAACTTGTTGGAATTTGAAAATTCAAAACTCTAAATGATTGCCTCTATGTAGAGGACTTCAGACAACACATCAACAGCAAGAAACAAGCAATATATTAGCAGATTCGAAGAAAATAAAATTTGAAATAAACCTCTGATTTGCAGAGTTTGAGAGCACGATTTCTTGGTGATTAAGCTTGCAGTATACTCTATGAATCAAGGTGGCTAGGCTTAGGAACTTTAGATATAAAATCAATCAATGAAATTGAAGTTTAGATCTGAAAAAATTGAGAGAAAAAATGGTGAGTTCCTTTGAGTATGGGTGAGGAATCAATCGTGCAGCATTTAGGGCGCCTTCAGGTTACTGAAATGAGGAGCATAAGGCACTTATTTATAGCAAGGCAATGGTTGTGATGCATGATCATTTCATTGCATGGATGGAAAGGGCCTCCATGCATGAGCCTGTACAGGCGCATGGAGGGCCCAATTCCACTTGGATTTGCAAACTAATCATCAGCATATGTAAATTGGACGTGCAGATGGTGTATGTTTAGCTCATGCAATGCAAATTTAATTGATTTTCAAAAATGCACCAATATGTTCATGCTTTCGAAAATGCCATTTCCATAATTGAAACACAACCTTATGAGTAATGGTTGGAAAGCTTTTTGCATGAGGATCACTTGTTATGTTGATCAACACTTCATTTGAAACTTTTAAATTGGTGAAAAGTGATCATGAAGTGTAGGGTGCAAAACATGTACATGTGAGATTTTCAAAAATGGCCAAACTTTAAGCACTTCTGTTTCAATAGTGGAAGCTCCAAATGACAAAACCTTCAACATCAACGTTGTAGATCTTTTCAATACAATCAAATTGGGCTTAGATTTTGCATCATTTGGATTTTTTATGAAGCCGTTATGGGCACTTGAAGTTGGACTTTTTCACATTTCAATGCCTTTGGTCCAAAGTGACCTATAATGTTTTGCATTATCACATGTATTTATTTTAGGATTTTGAAATTTTTCTCAACATAACATTTGAATTAGACATCTTAAGCTTTCCAATTCATTTGATCCCACCTCAAAATCATGAAAAGTGAAGGAGTTATGTCCTTGGGAAGTTGACCCAAAACTAGGGTTTCAGTCAAAATGACCTATAATGTTTTGAAATGGATGATGACCTTCCGAGCTTCAAATCAATTTGTTATGAACATGAAAGTTGTTCATATGGTTCTTAAGAACATGTTTTCTCTTGGGGTCATCTCCATTTGACAAACACATCAAAAGTTAGGTCTCAGTGTATTTCAAAATAGTCAGATGAATTGACTGATCAACTTCTCAAGTCCAAACCCCACTTCTTGATGAATTGATGATTGAGGACACTCAAATAAGTTCAAATATGCATGAAATGATGAATTAAAGAACTTCCCTTGATTGCATTTGATCAAAGGTTGAGATTGATTCATGAGCAAGGCACGGTTGATGAACAGATGAATTAAGGTTTCCTTGGGAAACAAACCTCAAACCCTTTGGTTTGCTTTGATAAAAATGATGAATTGAGATACTTGGGAGGCATACTTGATGGATGAGAGCTTTGGGGAACCATTTCCATGCTTGCTTTCATCTTCCCTTGACCATATCAATGCACCTAGGATCTCCTAGAAGCTTTGGATCTTGTGACTACTCAAGCTACAAACAAAAGATGTTAGTGACATATTTTTGTGCTTTTGGTTAGTGTAAGACCCCACTTTTGGCCCTAAGATCCCTCATGGCATCATAACATTGCATTTGCAAAGCCTCAAGGATCATAAGCATCTTGATTCCCCTTACCTTTGGGTATGACCTCTTGTGAGTCGTTTGAGATCACCAAGCATGCTTGAATTAAATATCATTTCTTTTCTTATTTTTTTTACTAACCAAAAGCACAAAAATATGTCACTAACATCTTTTGTTTGTAGCTTAAGCAATCACAAGGTCAAGAGTTTCAAGGAGATCCCTTATACAAAGATATGGTCAAAAGAAGAGGAAGGCAAGCATGGTAATAGTTCCCAAAGCTCTCATCCATCAAATATGCCTCCCTAGCATCTCAATTCATCATTTTGATCAAAGCAAGTCAAAGGGTTTGAGGTTTGTTCCCCAAAGAAACCCTAATTTATCTATGCACCACAATGCCTTGCTCTTGAAGCAACCTCAACCCATGATCAAATACAATCAAGGGAAGTTCTTTGATTCATCATTTCATGCATATTTGAACTTATTTGAGTGTCCTCAATCATCAAGTCATCAAGATTTGATTCATGGACTTGAGAAGTTGATCAGTCAATTCATCTGATTATTTTGAAATGCACTGAGACCTAACTTTTTATGTGTTGGTCAAATGGAGATGATCCCAAAAGCAATAATGTTCTTAAGAACAATATGAACAAATTTCATGTTCATCAAAAATTGATTTGAAGCTTGGAAGGTCATCTCCCATTCCAAGACATTATAGGTCATTTTGACTGAAACCCTAATTTTGGGTCAACTACCCAAGGACATAACTCATTTATTTTTTATGATTTTGAGCTGGGATCAAATGCATTGGAAATCTTAAGATGTCTACGTCAAATGTTATGTTGAACAAAATTTCAAAATCTCAAAGAAAATACATGTGATAATGCAAAACATTATAGGTCACTTTGGACCAAATGCATTGAAAGGCAAAAAAGTCCAACTTCAAGTGCCCATAACTCTTTCATTAAAAATCCAAATGATGCAAAATTTAAGTCCATTTTGATTGTCTTGAAGAGATCTACAACTTTGATGTTGGAGGTTTTCTAATTTGGGGCTTGCATCATCAAAACAGAAGCGCTTGAACATTGGCCAAATTTAGAAACTTTACCTTTTCATGTTTTGCACCTTGCACTTTAAACTCAAATTTCACCAATTTCCACACTTCAAATGGATTTTTTCCCAACATAACAAATGTTCCTTACATCAAAACCTTTCCAACCATTACTCACATGCTCATGTTTGGATTTGGCAAATGGCATTTTCGAAGAGGAGAAGTTTTAGGCATGATTATGCATAACATGTTGAAACTCATTATACAAGCTTGTGCATTGCCAATTCCATGACCATTTCAGCTCAGTTATGCTTCAGAGTGCATTTGGCATTGAATTTGGGCCTTTTGAATGATCATGCAAGCCCATGCAATGAATATCCAATTTCATGCACACGGTTTTGATCACACTTACCTTGCCTTTCCATCTATAAATAAGAGCCTCACTCCATTCAAATTTCATCCATGAATCAACCTGAAATGCTGCTGAACTGAAAACACAGCCACACCTAAAGGAACTATTACAATTTTCTTCAAATTCTCAGATCTGAAATTCAACTAAATCAGGTTGAATTTCTAGATCTAAAGTTCCTAGACCCCTCTCTCACACTCCATTGATCTTCTGTTTGGCCAAAGGAAGTAAGGAAGCAAGCTCAAATCTCCAGAATTCAAGGTTGTTCTTCAACTGGTTTTCTCTTCGAATCTCACCATTTTTTGATCTATTTGCTTGGATATTGTGTTGGCTGAAGTCCTCTTCATAGAGGCAATTGTTTTGAGTGCTCAATTGTTGAAATCCATGAAGTTCATATGAACACCACAGAATTTCCATCTCTAATTTCTCTCAATATAGAGATCTAGAGTGGAATTGAGTGGTACAGGGATGATGTACATCATCCCAGCTTTCCAATGATGTATGGATCGTGTATTTTGGTTAAGCTTTTGAAACCTGCAAATGTCACCAGAATCTTCATGCTCACCGGAGAAGACGGTGGCTCCGGTGACCGTCCCTTTGCCAGATGCGTTGTGGACCATTAAATCTGATTTCCAGTTTGTATCCCAACCCTTAGATCTTTTGACTTTTAATAATGCCATGTGTTTCGCTGATGACTTTGGTACACCATGGAAGCGCGCATGTGGAGCGTCTGATCAGCCACGTCAATTAATGAGGCTTGATCAGACGCTCCTTGTTTTTTTGAATTTCTTATTTTTTGATTTATTTTCTTTTATTTCCATTATTTTCAAAAATCCATATCTTCTTCATTTTAATTCCAAAAAATATGGGACCAATTGCATTCTTCTCCAAATAATTTCTAGTTTCTAATTTTGATTTTTAATATTTTTTATTTTGTCATTTGATATTTTTATGAATTTTCTCTTTCCTGGTTATTTTTAATTCATTTTAAATAGTTTTTGATATTCAAAAAATACAAAAATATTTTCCTAACCTATTTGAATGATGATGGATCTATGAAAAATATTCTCATCAAGTTTTTAATTGATTTGAGATTTATTTGAGATTTTAGTTCAATAAGGTTATTTTTATTCATTTTTATTTGATTAAAAATAGTTTCTGACTTTTAAAAATGCTGAATTTTTTTGTCAAACTTTGTTTGACCTTGTTGAACTTGGGATAAATCACTTGGACCTTTCAAGGTTGATTTGAAGTGATTTTGAAGTTTGACCTTTCTTTTATTTTTAATTCAAGTTTATTTTAATATTAAAAATACCAAAAATATTTTGTTTATTGTTTAACCTCCAATCTTCATCTCATTTCTGATTTCTCATTGTTTGACTTTGACTTTCAATGTCATTTGGTCAATACACATGGATTGGTACATTGTTATTTCACCTTATGCATTTTAATCTTTCCATTTCATAATCAATTATTCATCTTCTCCTTCTTCTTCTTCTTTCTTTTTGATCAATGAGTTAAAGGTTGATAAGTTAACATTGATTAGGGAGACTTAACCTTCCTTGATTCAAATCTAATTCATCTTGATCAATTGATCAAGTGAATGGCTTTGCATTAAGGATAGGTTGTTTCCTAAATCATGCAAAAGGCTTAAACCAATACAAGATCAATTCTCTTCTTCTTTTTGGCATGGCAAGTTGTTGGAACTTGGTTCACTAATCAAGACTTCTAACTTGTGTTGTTGCCTACATTATTATTGACCGACCTCAGATAGTTGTGACTTCTACATAAGTCCAATTACGATTGCTTAACATAGCGCTAAATTTGCCTTATGGCACACTAACTATTAACAATTAACATTTACTTTTTTGCTCTTTACTTTTATGCAATTTACTATTCCTGCACATATTATCCATTTGCTTTTTCCTTTGCTCATTTGAGCACATGTTTATGTTAATGCCATTTGCCTTTTGCTCACTTGAGCACATAATTGTGTATATATTATTGTGCTTGTGTTTTGTTTTGATTGTTGTGGACCAAATGCAAAGAAATGGACAAATGGACTTAGACTTTAGGACCTTCCCTATGCAAAATGGAGTCAAAGAGCAACTAGGCCTCATGCCTTTAGAATGCTTAAATGTCAAAGAGCAACTAGGCCTCATGCCTTTAGAATGCTTAAATGTCAAAGAGCAACTAGGCCTCATGCCTTTAGAATGCTTAAGCTTAAAGAAGAACATTGAAAGGGCCATATTCTAAACTCCCTCTTGTCCATTCTTTGATTGTATTATAGAACCTTTCAATGTGTGTGTTCTTATGCTAGGGATTCCATCTTGATTCAAGCTTGAGGAACCATTACCATGAGCCTCTAAGAGAGAGATATCCAAGATACATTGAGGAGTCTTTCCCAGAGTTCATTTGACTGTTGATTGCTTGAGTTTATGCTTATATGATTGTTTACTCCAAAGGATGGGAGCTACTTGGATCATCATATGATCTCAAGAGAGGAACTCCATTGTGGTTTTGTTTCTTATTCCTTACCTCTTGCATGCTTAGGACTTTAGCCCTTCTTCTTCTTCTCTCCACTCTAACCCAAGCCAAAACTTTTGTGCAAACATCTAACACTTGTTTTCAACATTAGAAACCTAAGCCTTATGCTTTTGATTTTCAAACTTTCTTTTCACAATACTTATTTTGAATTGAATCTTTAAGTCAACTTTGACCATTTTGTATATACTTCTAATTGGTAAATATAACCCATTCAAATGTCTTTTTGTGGTTTCAATGGCCACTTTCTAATCAAAACTTTTTTCATAACCTTTAGCTATTAGGTTTGAGTTATCTTTGTGGAAGATGTAATACTCACCTATATCCTTAGTGATGGACAATGAGTCTTCCATGCTTATTATAGGGTTAACCCCTCACTAGCATGTTGAAGCTATCCTCACATGGTGGATTTGTGGTTTTAGGTTGAGTTTTCTCCCTTGGATAACAAAAGACCTTAAGGCTTTTGGACCAATCAATTCACCAATTCATTTTGAGATTTTTACCCCGAACTACGAGGTTTTGATCCTAATCTTTTTTAAGATGGTACGTAGGCAATGGGTTTATCCATCCAAACACAAAAAATGTAAATAAACTTGTATATTCTCTTCTCATCTCTTCAGTCATGTTTGCACAATAAATTTTCACAAAAACAACCACTTTACAACAAATATGAAAAGGGCTCCCTAGGAGTACCTAGGATGTTTTGGGTGCCTAACACCTTCCCATTGCATAACCAACCCCCTTACCCAGATCTCTGACTCTCTTTTAATAGTTTTTGATTCGATAAAACTTTTAGGTTTTTGTTCGCTTTCTAACCATTCCTTTGGATAAATAGAAGTGCGGTGGCGACTCGACTTGTATGATTTACCTTGGATTTAGTCAACATCTCTAATGGTAACGAATACCCCGCTACAGAAAAGTGGCGACTCTGCTGGGGATGAAATTTTTGCCCTAGTTGGTTTTGCCTTCTTTTCATACTTGTTGTATTGTATTGTTTTGTGACATATTTTTGTGCAATTTGGGATTACTATATTGTATGTAATGATTGATTTGCTTGATATTAATTCCTTGTATGCTTGGTGATCTTTGTGAGATGAGTTCTATACCCGGACTCGAGTGCACTTAGGATAGGAGAATGGCATAGTCTTGTTGACTTGTGTGGAGTTATTCCTTAGCAAGTTGACTTGCAAGTCCATTCACTTGGTGGAGGTCATGTTGGGATCAATAATGTCACACAATTAGTTGTGGTTAGACATTACTCTTTCCAATATAGACCTTAGAAGCCAAGGACCTTAGTTTACCAAGCCCATCTTGGCCTATTCTTAGGATGTAGTGCGAAAGTCGTTCAAATGTAAGATTTGATACGATTGTTACGCGATACTACACTCATAAGAGTCTCTCTTGAGAATATTTTTGGAATACGAGTAGTCGTTTATCCGATAATATCCGAAAGATGGGATGATGACTATGGGAACCTCTTGTAGAACATGTTTGGCAGGTTTAAACCCTAGTACACTTCCTTTGGGTGGTTCTTAACCGAGACTCCATGCTCGTGACTCGCAACAAACCCTTGATTCGTGGTTGATCCGTTCATGTATCCTTAATATCAATGGAACTTGGGTGTTGATAAGGTGTAAACCATAATCCACCAAAATGGATGATTGATATTAAGGACAACATGATCCATCCCATGACCTTTGTTTGGTGTGCTTTGCTTGATCCTTGAGTGTGATTGTTGCATTCATGCATTCATGCACCTATTTGCATCCATATCATCAATAATGAAGAAAATTTTCAAGGAACTTAAGAGGTCTATTTGCAAATTTTCAGACATGGAAAGACAAAGAAGGAATACAAAGAAGTACAGTTTTAGACAACCAGATTTGAAAGAGTTAAGGAATCTGACATCATATGTACCAGATCCCTTGGGTTTCAAGGCTCGCTTTGGGAAGCTTCTTTCTCTTCTAACTACTCAGGTGGACGAAGGATTGATGAGTGTATTGGTGCAGTTTTATGACCCTTTGTACCGTTGCTTCACGTTTCTGGATTTCCAGCTTTTGCCTACACTTGAGGAGTATTCCTACCTTGTGGGTATACCGATTTTAGACCAGCTACCGTTCAGTGGCTTAGAGAGCATTCCTACTTCTCAAGAGATAGCAGACATATTGCACATAGATGAATCTCTGGTTGGTGCTCATATGACTATCAAAGGTGGAATTCAAGGTCTCCCTTCTGAGTTCCTCATTGCTCAAGCTATTATGTATGGAAAGGCCATGAGTGAGGACGCCTTTGAGGTCGTATTTGTACTTCTCATCTATGGGTTAGTATTGTTCCCCAACATCGACAAGTTTGTGGATATGAATGCTATTAGGATCTTCTCTACTCTTAATCCCGTTTCGACTCTATTGGGTGACACTTATTTTTCTTTGCATAGGAGGAATGCAAAGGGTGGTGGCGCTATTGTGTGATGTTTGCCTCTGTTGTATAAGTGGTTTATTTCTCACTTACCACAGACGGTCGCCTTCAAGGAGAACAAAGGATGTCTACGGTGGTCCACGAGACTTATGTCTCTCACTAATGATGATATCTCTTGGTATAACCGTGTGTATGATGGTGTGCAGATTATCGATTCTTGTGGTGAATTCTCCAATGTACCTCTTCTCGGTACATGTGGTGGGATTAACTACAACCCTGTTTTGGCACGTCGTCAACTTGGGTTCCCCCTAAAGGATAAACCTAATTCATCATTTCATGCATATTTTAACTTATTTGAGTGTCCTCAATCATCAAGTCATCAAGATATGAGTCATGGACTTGAGAAGTTGATCAGTCAATTCATCTGATTATTTTGAAATGCACTGAGACTTAACTTTTTATGTGTTGGTCAAATGGAGATGATCCCAAAAGCAAAAATGTTCTTAAGAACAATATAAACAACTTTCATGTTCATCAAAAATTGATTTGAAGCTTGGAAGGTCATCTCCCATTCCAAGACATTATAGGTCATTTTGACTGAAACCCTAATTTTGGGTCAACTTCCCAAGGACATAACTCATTTATTTTTTATGATTTTGAGGTGGGATCAAATGCATTGGAAATCTTAAGATGTCTACGTCAAATGTTATGTTGAACAAAATTTCAAAATCTCAAAGAAAATACATGTGATAATGCAAAACATTATAGGTCACTTTGGACCAAATGCATTGAAAGGCAAAAAAGTCCAACTTCAAGTGCCCATAACTCTTTCATTAAAAATCCGAATGATGCAAAATTTAAGTCCATTTTGATTGTCTTGAAGAGATCTACAACTTTGATGTTGGAGGTTTTTTCATTTGGGGCTTGCATCATCAAAACAGAAGGGCTTGAACATTGGCCAAATTTAGAAACTTTACCTTTTCATGTTTTGCACCTTGCACTTTAAACTCAAATTTCACCAATTTCCACACTTCAAATGGATTTTTTCCCAACATAACAAATGTTCCTTACATCAAAACCTTTCCAACCATTACTCACATGCTCATGTTTGGATTTGGCAAATGGCATTTTCGAAGAGGAGAAGTTTTAGGCATGATTATGCATAACATGTTGAAACTCATTATACAAGCTTGTGCATTGCCAATTCCATGACCATTTCAGCTCAGTTATGCTTCAGAGTGCATTTGGCATTGAATTTGGGCCTTTTGAATGATCATGCAAGCCCATGCAATGAATATCCAATTTCATGCACACGGTTTTGATCACACTTACCTTGCCTTTCCATCTATAAATAAGAGCCTCACTCCATTCAAATTTCATCCATGAATCAACCTGAAATGCTGCTGAACTGAAAACACAGCCACACCTAAAGGAACTATTACAATTTTCTTCAATTTCTCAGATCTGAAATTCAACTAAATCAGGTTGAATTTCTAGATCTAAAGTTCCTAGACCCCTCTCTCACACTCCATTGATCTTCTGTTTGGCCAAAGGAAGTAAGGAAGCAAGCTCAAATCTCCAGAATTCAAGGTTGTTCTTCAACTGGTTTTCTCTTCGAATCTCACCATTTATTGATCTATTTGCTTGGATATTGTGTTGGCTGAAGTCCTCTTCATAGAGACAATTGTTTTGAGTGCTCAATTGTTGAAATCCATGAAGTTCATATGAACACCACAGAATTTCCATCTCTGATTTCTCTCAATATAGAGATCTAGAGTGGAATTGAGTGGTACATGGATGATGTACATCATCCCAGCTTTCCAATGATGTATGGATCGTGTATTTTGGTTAAGCTTTTGAAACCTACAAATGTCACCGGAATCTTCATGCTCACCGGAGAAGACGGTGGCTCCGGTGACCGTCCCTTTGCCAGATGTGTTGTGGACCATTGGATCTGATTTCCAGTTTGTATCCCAACCCTTAGATCTTTTGACTTTTAATAATGCCATGTGTTTCGCTGATGACTTTGGTACACCATGGAAGCGCGCATGTGGAGCGTCTGATCAGCCACGTCAATTAATGAGGCTTGATCAGACGCTCCTTGTTTTTTTGAATTTCTTATTTTTTGATTTATTTTCTTTTATTTCCATTATTTTCAAAAATCCATATCTTCTTCATTTTAATTCCAAAAAATATGGGACCAATTGCATTCTTCTCCAAATAATTTCTAGTTTCTAATTTTGATTTTTAATATTTTTTATTTTGTCATTTGATATTTTTTATGAATTTGTTCTTTTCTGGTTATTTTTAATTCATTTTAAATAGTTTTTGATATTCAAAAAATACAAAAATATTTTCCTAACCTATTTGAATGATGATGGATCTATGAAAAATATTCTCATCAAGTTTTTAATTGATTTGAGATTTATTTGAGATTTTAGTTCAATTAGGTTATTTTTATTCATTTTTATTTGATTAAAAATAGTTTCTGACTTTTAAAAATGCTGAAATTTTTTGTCAAACTTTGTTTGACCTTGTTGAACTTGAGATAAATCACTTGGACCTTTCAAGGTTGATTTGAAGTGATTTTGAAGTTTGACCTTTCTTTTATTTTTAATTCAAGTTTATTTTAATATTAAAAATACCAAAAATATTTTGTTTATTGTTTAACCTCCAATCTTCATCTCATTTCTGATTTCTAATTGTTTGACTTTGACTTTCAATGTCATTTGGTCAATACACATGGATTGGTACATTGTTATTTCACCTTATGCATTTTAATCTTTCCATTTCATAATCCATTATTCATCTTCTCCTTCTTCTTCTTCTTTTATTTTGATCAATGAGTTAAAGGTTGATAAGTTAGCATTGATTAGGGAGACTTAACCTTCCTTGATTCAAATCTAGTTCATCTTGATCAATTGATCAAGTGAATGGCTTTGCATTAAGGATAGGTTGTTTCCTAAATCATGCAAAAGGCTTAAACCAATACAAGATCAATTCTCTTCTTCTTTTTGGCATGGCAAGTTGTTGGAACTTGGTTCACTAATCAAGACTTCTAACTTGTGTTGTTGTCACCTGATCGGTCACCATTTCCATTGAACTTCCACCATTAATCTGACGTATTTTCATCCCTTTGGTAAGATCTGTGTTTGTTTATAGTTGTTTCAGAGTCATTTATCATGTTTTATTAGTATGGCATCGCATTTCATTCTATTACATCTTTATGTCAAAAAGGTCTCTTTTACGCTTCGTTTTGGTAGTGTCATTGTTACAGGTCGTTGCACAGGTTTAAAAGCACTCATAGTGGAGTTGGGGATACTCAGAAAGGCAAAAATATGAAAATACAGCAGTTCAACACGGGCACCCGTGTGCCACAACACTGCCCGTGTTGTTGGTCAGACAGAAAAACAGAGAGTTAACACGGGCACCCGTGTGCCACAACACTGCCCGTGTTGTTGGTCAGGCAGAAAAACAGAGAGTTAACACGGGCACCCGTGTGTAGGAACACGGCCCGTGTTGATGCCCCTGTAACTTAATCTTAAAATAATCATGTTGGAAAGCACACACGGGCGCCCGTGTGTACACACACGGCCCGTGTTGATGGACGCGGCTTGGAAACACCAACTTTTGCTTTGTGAACCTATTCTGCTCATTAAGGGTAGTTTGGACCTTTTGCTTGGAAGAGATTCATCTGAAGCTATAAGAAGGCTTGGAAGAGAAAGGAGAAAACACTTTTTGACGTACGAAAAGAAAGATTGCATTGGAGAAGATAGCGAATACGACGGATTTGAAGACGGCGAGATTCAAGGGCATCAACCATTGAAGCTCAAACTCTCCTAATTCTTTGTAATGTCTAATCTTTACATTATGAGTTCTTTAAGTACTATGAGAGGCTAAACCCCCTGATGCTAGGGGGGTGGTCCTGATGTTATCGCATGTTATGAATTTGAACAAATGATTTCTTGATTACTATGTTACGTATTTCAATTCAATTGTGTGATGTTATTATGCTTTTGTATCGGACAAATACAAATAGATCTATGACTATCAATAACAGGACTGTGATTGTTAGGGTTTTCACACAATTAGGTTTATGAATGCATCATCTAGGACTAGTAACTTTCGTAAATCACCGTAAACCTTGATATTTTGTATGATTAAAACCAATGATTAATTGAATGGACATTTGAGTAAGAATTGGTAGTTTAATAGTTTCTTCCTTAAGGACTTAAGTAAGAACATTCTGAGGTTAGGTGATTGAATGTTTCATATGTATTAAGGAAATCTTGACTGAATTCATCACCGGTTAACTCAACCACTCACCCTAGCATCTTTTATCTTAATCAATTATTTTTACTACTTTTGTGTTTACTATTGTAAATCCCGAAACAACCAAACCATTATCTTTGTGTTCTGATAGAATCAAATTAAAATAAGTATTTCCTACGCAATCCTTGAGATCGATACTTGGAAATAAAACTCCTTATTACTACATCGGTAAAAATAGTACACTTGCTATTTTTCCGATCAAGTTTTTGGCGCCGTTGCCGGGGATTGCCAAAATACCTATTTTAATTTTTATTCTATTGAAATTTTGTTGCTAGTCAACCAAAATTGTATCTGTGACAATCTTGTTATTCAAGCCTAATATTTGTCTAACTAGTTTATGCGAGGTAAGGCCTCAGCGGATTTTTCTTTTGACGCAGATCCAGAAAGAACTCTTCGCGCTAGATTGAGACAAGCTAAGCGAGAAAAATTGGAATTAGCAGATAAAGCAGAGGAGGAAGTTGTTTCAGTGCACTCAGAGAATTCAGATTCAGACGCGGAAACAGTTCCTGAAATCATGGCTGCAAACCCACCACCACCACCAGAGAGACTTCTCGGTGACTATGGTGGAACCAACACTCCGGGTGGTCGTATGACAATTGTCAACCAACCGGTAAATGTGGAACAATTTCAGCTGTATCCCAGCACCATTAATCAACTCGAAAGGCGGTCCTTTTCTGGAAGAGTGAATGAAGATGCCAACAAGCATCTCCAAAGGTTTTTGACTATGAGCACAACGCTGAAAATGCCTGGACATAACGAAGAAGCAATGAGGCTTCGTATGTTCCCATTCACTTTAGCAGATGAAGCCGAAGAGTGGTTCTATTCCTTACCTGTTGGCAGTATCACTACATGGGAGCAGATGGAAACAACATTCTTGCAGGAATATTTTCCCGCATCTGTGTCACTGAGAAAAAGATACGAGATCCTAAACTTCAAGCAGAAGGAGGGTGAGTCACTAGGAGATGCCTATAAAAGATTCAAGAGAATTCTAGTGGCTTGTCCTACTCACAACATGGATGAAACTGAGCAGATGCAAATGTTTGTTAATGGTCTTCGAATTCAAACGAGACAAATCCTTGATTCAGCAGCTGGTGGCTCAGCTAACTTTGCAACAGCCACTGGTATGAAGAAGACAATTGAAGCAATTGCCTCGAATGAGCATTTGGAGTTATATGATAGGGTGTCAAGCAAATCTGCAGTTATTGATTTGAAGCTTGAAACAAACAAACAGGTGAAGATTGAAGAAGCAGTTGCTGCGGAGGTAGAGAAAAGGTTGAAAGCACTAAACATAGGTGCTCAAAAAGTGGCTCAAGTGCAACAGGCACCAAACGATGTGTGTGGCATTTGTAATGGACCACACAATACTGTTCATTGTTTTGCAACACCACAGCAGATAGAAGATATCAAGTTTTTAAAGCAAAACAATCCCTACTCCAACACATACAACCCGGGGTGGAAGAATCATCCCAACTTTGCATGGAAGGATCAGATAGGGAATGGGCAACATCAGGTACAAGGTCAATATCAAAACCAATATCAGCAACAGCAACAACAAGTCCCAAAGAAGGCAGATTGGGAGATTGCAATTGAAAAGATGGCAGCTCAAAATGGGCAATTTGAGGAAGAGACTAGAAACAATCAGAAACACACCGCCGCATCCCTAAAGAATCTCGAAGTTCAGCTGGGGCAGATAGCACAACAACTGGCAAGTTCTCGAACACCAGGTTCCCTACCAAGTGAAACAGTTCAAAATCCGAGAGGTCATGAGAATATTAATACTGTCACGACGACAGAGAAAAAGGATGCTAAAAAGAAAAAATTTATATCACCGAGCGAGCCGACTAAAGAAGAAACTACAAAAGGAACTAAACCGGTGATTAAGTTGCCCTATCCTCAGAGAATGACAAAGAAGGAACCTAGTGAGTCAGACTTGGAGAAATTCATGACAATGTTTAAAAGGATTGAGGGTCATATGGCTGTGTTTGAAACACTTGAAAGGATGCCCATGTATAAGAAATTCGTGGAAGAGGTAATGGCTGAAAAGAAACCAACCACTGAAGAACAGGTATCCGGGAAGGAACAATCTAATGCAAACTCCCTGGAGCAGAACATTCCTAACAAACAAAAGGATCCAGGAATCGTCACAGTATCGTGCACAATCAAAGAAAGAACCTTCAAAAAGGTACTAATAGATTCTGGAGCTAGTGTGAATCTGATGCCATTATCGGTCTATCACAGGCTGGGTATTAAAAATATCAGTGATATAAAGACCAATCTGAAGTTTGCGGATCACTCAAGAAAAGATGCATATGGTATAGCTGAAGATGTGTTGGTAACAATAGCGGACTTGACTTTCCCAGTCGATTTTGTAATCCTAGACATACCTGAAGACAATGAGGCACCCATCATTCTGGGTCGACCTTTCATGAAGACGAGTCGATGCAAGCTCGACATGGATGAGTGCACGTTAACCTTGAAAGTTCACAACAAGGAAATAACATTTAATGCTATTGAAAACCAGGAGATGGAGGAAGATACAAAATCTCAGTATCAAGTAGGCTTAATCAGGACATTGAATACTGTCAAAGGCTCACCACTGCCAGTAGTCACCCGAAATGGAAAGATTCCTAACACTGAAAGAATAGTTAAAAAGGAATCGTGGCACAAAGGAGTCTACACTGATAAAAGAGACAACGTCCGTGTTGTAGACAAGAGGTGCAACAAGGTTTTGAACCTGAAATATCCCCCATGATAAGGGAAATGAACCGTCGAGCCATGCGACGTTAAACGAAGCGCTTCGTGGGAGGCAACCCATGCGTTTGATTTCTAATTTATTTCGTTTTTATTTTTCTTTGTGTGTGCTAAAATTTTGTGTAGGGGAGGAGGAGAATTAAAAGGGCAAAGTCACAAACACCTCCAAATGGAAGGAAACCACACAAGTGCAGTAAACCAACAGTAGTCGCTGTGAGTCCCCTTTGTATCTGAATTTAAACATTGAGGTCAATGTTTAGTTCAGGTGTGGGGGGGTTTTCCTTTCATGTTTTATTTCCATCGCTTTTGTTTTTGTTGTCGTCGTATTATTTTTGTTTGTTTTCGTTGTTTACTTGTGTGTACAGAGTGATGAGAAATGGTGGGACGAATCTGGGATCAATGGTAGTGGATGAAGGACACCCCTCAGACTTGTTCTTTTAAGGTACCCCGGAAGTTGATGCAACCATGAGAAAGTAAAGTCGAACACAATTTGGGGACACCGGACCAAGAGAGCGGTATGGAAAAACCAAGTCAGAAAAGAAACCACATGACACGATGAGGCTTCAGAGCTTGCAAGCTAACCAACATGGTGAGATCACAAAAATCCAAACACTAAATATCAGCATGAGAGTTCAGCCAGGTATGACTCTATCACTCTGATTTTTTGTATGTCCTTTTGACACGTCACAGCATGACAACACACACTGAGGCAAGTTGTTTGTTTAGCCAGGGCCTTTCTAGCCATCCCTATCTGTATGTTTCCCTTCGTGAACCCCGTTGAGCCTTAGCCATTTTATTCATAATAAACCCCATGTTAACCACTAATCATTCATTTCTTCCATCACTCGGCGTGATTGTTGTGAGTTATAAGATGTGCATGAAACTAAGTTTGGGGTGGAAATCTTGAAAGAGAGGGCAAGTGCATAATAAGAGATCATACAAAAAGAAAATATTATGTATGTTCCTTAAAAGAAAAAAAAAGAGAAAAAGAAAAAAAAGAAAAACAAAAGAGAAAAAATGCACTTGCCGAGACTTAAGACTCTAACAAAATGCTCGAAAAATTTGAGTAGAAAAAGAGTCAAAAGAGTGAAATTAACCCCCAGAGTATACATGATGCACGAGAAAAAGAGAAAGAAAAATCACACAACATGACTGCCGAATTCAAAACCATTTGTTATCCATTTTTTTTGTTTATCCCACCGTACCCAAGCCCCGTTACAACCCAAAAAGACCTCGAAAAGTGTGTGGAATCTGCTATTGTCGTGACATTAGAATGTATTCAAATTTAAGAGTTTGGTATGGCATACTGTGCTATGAGTGTACACACCTAACCCTGAGAGATGTTGTGAGTGTGTGAAAAGCTTGCAGGTGACGAGGCTTCTGATGTGGAAATGTGGTAAACTGCCTGAGTCAGAGAGACCTGAAACTCGATTGGAAAGGAATAACACAAATGGTGAAAGACTAGGTTGCATTGTGGAAAATGAATTCGTGGGTGACCTTTGTTTGGACTCAATACATCACTTGAGGACAAGCAATGAGACAAGTTTGGGGTTGTGATCGGTCACCATTTCCATTGAACTTCCACCATTAATCTGACGTATTTTCATCACTTTGGTAAGATCTGTGTTTGTTTATAGTTGTTTCAGAGTCATTTATCATGTTTTATTAGTATGGCATTGCATTTCATTCTATTACATGTTTATATCAAAAAGGTCTCTTTTACGCTTCGTTTTGGTAGTGTCATTGTTACAGGTCGTTGCACAGGTTTAAAAGCACTCATAGTGGAGTTGGGGATACTCAGAAAGGCAAAAATATGAAAATACAGCAGTTCAACACGGGCACCCGTGTGCCACAACACTGCCCGTGTTGTTGGTCAGGCAGAAAAACAGAGAGTTAACACGGGCACCCGTGTGCCACAACACTACCCGTGTTGTTGGTCAGGCAGAAAAACAGAGAGTTAACACGGGCACCCGTGTGTAGGAACACGGCCCGTGTTGATGCCCCTGTAACTTAATCTTAAAATAATCATGTTGGAAAGCACACACGGGCGCCCGTGTGTACACACACGGCCCGTGTTGATGGACGCGGCTTGGAAACACCAACTTTTGCTTTGTGAACCTATTCTGCTCATTAAGGGTAGTTTGGACCTTTTGCTTGGGAGAGATTCATCTGAAGCTATAAGAAAGCTTGGAAGAGAAAGGAGAAAACACTTTTTGACGTACGAAAAGAAAGATTGCATTGGAGAAGATAGCGAATACGACGGATTTGAAGACAGCGAGATTCAAGGGCATCAACCATTGAAGCTCAAACTCTCCTAATTCTTTGTAATGTCTAATCTTTACATTATGAGTTCTTTAAGTACTATGAGAGGCTAAACCCCCTGATGCTAGGGGGGTGGTCCTGATGTTATCGCATGTTATGAATTTGAACAAATGATTTCTTGATTACTATGTTACGTATTTCAATTCAATTGTGTGATGTTATTATGCTTTTGTATCGGACAAATACAAATAGATCTATGACTATCAATAACAGGACTGTGATTGTTAGGGTTTTCACACAATTAGGTTTATGAATGCATCATCTAGGACTAGTAACTTTCGTAAATCACCGTAAACCTTGATATTTTGTATGATTAAAACCAATGATTAATTGAATGGACATTTGAGTAAGAATTGGTAGTTTAATAGTTTCTTCCTTAAGGACTTAAGTAAGAATATTCTGAGGTTAGGTGATTGAATGTTTCATATGTATTAAGGAAATCTTGACTGAATTCATCACCGGTTAACTCAACCACTCACCCTAGCATCTTTTATCTTAATCAATTATTTTTACTACTTTTGTGTTTACTATTATAAATCCCGAAACAACCAAACCATTATCTTTGTGTTCTGATAGAATCAAATTAAAATAAGTATTTCCTACGCAATCCTTGAGATCGATACTTGGAAATAAAACTCCTTATTACTACATCGGTAAAAATAGTACACTTGCTATTTTTCCGATCACCTACATTATTATTGACCGGCCTCAGATAGTTGTGACTTCTACATAAGTCCAATTACGATTGCTTAACATAGCGCTAAATTTGCCTTATGGCACACTAACTACTAGCACTAACTATTAACTATTAACAATTAAAATTTACTTTTTTGCTCTTTACTTTTATGCAATTTACTATTCCTGCACATATTATCCATTTGCTTTTTCCTTTGCTCATTTGAGCACATGTTTATGTTAATGCCATTTGCCTTTTGCTCACTTGAGCACATAATTGTGTATATATTATTGTGCTTGTGTTTTGTTTTGATTGTTGTGGACCAAATGCAAAGAAATGGACAAATGGACTTAGACTTTAGGACCTTCCCTATTCAAAATGGAGTCAAAGAGAAACTAGGCCTCATGCCTTTAGAATGCTTAAATGTCAAAGAGCAACTAGGCCTCATGCCTTTAGAATGCTTAAGCTTAAAGATGAACATTGAAAGGGCCATATTCTAAACTCCCTCTTGTCCATTCTTTGATTGTATTATAGAACCTTTTAATGTGTGTGTTCTTGTGCTAGGGATTCCATCTTGATTCAAGCTTGAGGAACCATTACCATGAGACTCTAAGAGAGAGAGATCCAAGATACATTGAGGAGTCTTTCCAAGAGTTCATTTGATTGTTGATTGCTTGAGTTTATGCTTATGTGATTGTTTACTCCAAAGGATGGGAGCTACTTGGATCATCATATGATCTCAAGAGAGGAACTCCATTGTGGTTTTGTTTCTTATTCCTTACCTCTTGCATGCTTAGGACTTTAGCCCTTCTTCTTCTTCTCTCCACTCTAACCCAAGCCAAAACTTTTGTGCAAACATCTAACACTTGTTTTCAACATTAGAAACCTAAGCCTTATGCTTTTGACTTTCAAACTTTCTTTTCACAATACTTATTTTGAATTGAATCTTTAAGTCAACTTTGACCATTTTGTATATACTTCTAATTGGTAAATATAACCCATTCAAATGTATTTTTGTGGTTTCAATGGCCACTTTCTAATCAAAACTTTTTTCATAACCTTTAGCTATTAGGTTTGAGTTATCTTTGTGGTAGATGTAATACTCACCTATATCCTTAGTGATGGACAATGAGTCTTCCATGCTTATTATAAGGTTAATCCCTCACTAGCATGTTGAAGCTATCCTCACATGGTGGATTTGTGGTTTTAGGTTGAGTTTTCTCCCTTGGATAACAAAAGACCTTAAGGCTTTTGGACCAATCAATTCACCAATTCATTTTGAGATTTTTACCCCGAACTACGAGGTTTTGATCCTAATCTTTTTTAAGATGGTACGTAGGCAATGGGTTTATCCATCCAAACACAAAAAATGTAAATAAACTTGTATATTCTCTTCTCATCTCTTCAATCATGTTTACACAATAAATTTTCACAAAAACAACCACTTTACAACAAATATGAAAAGGGCTCCCTAGGAGTACCTAGGATGTTTTGGGTGCCTAACACCTTCCCATTGCATAACCAACCCCCTTACCCAGATCTCTGACTCTCTTTTACTAGTTTTTGATTCGATAAAACTTTTAGGTTTTTGTTCGCTTTCTAACCATTCCTTTGGATAAATAGAAGTGCGGTGGCGACTCGACTTGTATGATTTACCTTGGATTTAGTCAATATCTCTAATGGTAACGAATACCCCGCTACAGAAAAGTGGCGACTCTGCTGGGGATGAAATTTTTGCCCTGGTGGGTTTTGCCTTCTTTTCATACTTGTTGTATTGTATTGTTTTGTGACATATTTTTGTGCAATTTGGGATTACTGTATTGTATGTAATGATTGATTTGCTTGATATTAATTCCTTGTATGCTTGGTGATATTTGTGAGATGAGTTCTATACCCGGACTCGAGTGCACTTAGGATAGGAGAATGGCATAGTCTTGTTGACTTGTGTGGAGTTATTCCTTAGCAAGTTGACTTGCAAGTCCATTCACTTGGTGGAGGTCATGTTGGGATCAATAATGTCACACAATTAGTTGTGGTTAGACATTACTCTTTCCAATATAGACCTTAGAAGCCAAGGACCTTAGTTTACCAAGCCCATCTTGGCCTATTCTTAGGATGTACTGCGAAAGTCATTCAAATGTAAGATTTGATACGATTGTTACGCGATACTACACTCATAAGAGTCTCTCTTGAGAATATTTTTGGAATACGAGTAGTCGTTTATCCGATAATATCCGAAAGATGGGATGATGACTATGGGAACCTCTTGTAGAACATGTTTGGCAGGTTTAAACCCTAGTACACTTCCTTTGGGTGGTTCTTAACCGAGACTCCATGCTCGTGACTCGCAACAAACCCTTGATTCGTGGTTGATCCGTTCATGTATCCTTAATATCAATGGAACTTGGGTGTTGATAAGGTGTAAACCATAATCCACCAAAATGGATGATTGATATTAAGGACAACATGATCCATCCCATGACCTTTGTTTGGTGTGCTTTGCTTGATCCTTGAGTGTGATTGTTGCATTCATGCATTCATGCACCCATTTGCATCCATATCATCAATAATGAAGAAAATTTTTCAAGGAACTTAAGAGGTCTATTTGCAAATTTTCAGACATGGAAAGACAAAGAAGGAATACAAAGAAGTACAGTTTTAGACAACCAGATTTGAAAGAGTTAAGGAATCTGACATCATATGTACCAGATCCCTTGGGTTTCAAGGCTCGCTTTGGGAAGCTTCTTTCTCTTCTGACTACTCAGGTGGACGAAGGATTGATGAGTGTATTGGTGCAGTTTTATGACCCTTTGTACCGTTGCTTCACGTTTCCGGATTTCCAGCTTTTGCCTACACTTGAGGAGTATGCCTACCTTGTGGGTATACCGATTTTAGACCAACTACCGTTCAGTGGCTTAGAGAGCATTCCTACTTCTCAAGAGATAGCAGACATGTTGCACATAGATGAATCTCTGGTTGGTGCTCATATGACTACCAAAGCTGGAATTCAAGGTCTCCCTTCTGAGTTCCTCATTGCTCAAGCTATTATGTATGGAAAGGCCATGAGTGAGGACGCCTTTGAGGCCATATTTGTACTTCTCATCTATGGGTTAGTATTGTTCCCCAACATCGACAAGTTTGTGGATATGAATGCTATTAGGATCTTCTCTACTCTTAATCCTGTTCGACTCTATTGGGTGACACTTATTTTTCTTTGCATAGGAGGAATGCAAAGGGTGGTGGCGCTATTGTGTGATGTTTGCCTCTGTTGTATAAGTGGTTTATTTCTCACTTACCACAGACGGTCGCCTTCAAGGAGAACAAAGGATGTCTACGGTGGTCCACGATACTTATGTCTCTCACTAATGATGATATCTCTTGGTATAACCGTGTGTATGATGGTGTGCAGATTATCGATTCTTGTGGTGAATTCTCCAATGTACCTCTTCTCGGTACATATGGTGGGATTAACTACAACCCTATTTTGGCACGTCGTCAGCTTGGGTTCCCCCTAAAGGATAAACCTAATTCATCATTTCATGCATATTTGAACTTATTTGAGTGTCCTCAATCATCAAGTCATCAAGATATGAGTCATGGACTTGAGAAGTTGATCAGTCAATTCATCTGATTATTTTGAAATGCACTGAGACCTAACTTTTTATGTGTTGGTCAAATGGAGATGATCCCAAAAGCAAAAATGTTGTTAAGAACAATATGAACAAGTTTCATGTTCATCAAAAATTGATTTGAAGCTTGGAATGTCATCTCCCTTTCCAACACATTATAGGTCATTTTGACTGAAACCCTAATTTTGGGTCAACTTCCCAAGGACATAACTCATTCATTTTTTATGATTTTGAGGTGGGATCAAATGCATTGGAAATCTTAAGATGTCTACTTCAAATGTTATGTTGAAGAAAATTTCAAAATCTCAAAGGAAATACATGTGATAATGCAAAACATTATAGGTCACTTTGGACCAAATGCATTGAAAGGCAAAAAAGTCCAACTTCAAGTGCCCATAACTCTTTCATTAAAAATCCAAATGATGCAAAATTTAAGTCCATTTTGATTTTCTTGAAGAGATCTACAACTTTGATGTTGGAGGTTTTTTCATTTGGGGCTTGCATTATCAAAACAGAAGGGCTTGAACATTGGCCAAATTTAGAAACTTTGCCTTTTCATGTTTTGCACCTTGCACTTTAAACTCAAATTTCACCAATTTCCACACTTCAAATGGATTTTTGCCCAACATAACAAATGTTCCTTACATCAAAACCTTTTCAACCATTGCTCACATGCTCATGTTTGGATTTGGCAAATGGCATTTTCGAAGAGGAGAAGTTTTAGGCATGATTATGCATAACATGTTGAAACTCATTATACAAGCTTGTGCATTGCCAATTCCACGACCATTTCAGCTCAGTTATGCTTCAGAGTGCATTTGGCATTGAATTTGGGCCTTTTGAATGATCATGCAAGCCCATGCAATGAATATCCAATTTCATGCACACGGTTTTGATCAAACTTACCTTGCCTTTCCATCTATAAATAAGAGCCTCACTCCATTCAAATTTCATCCATGAATCAACCTGAAATGCTGCTGAACTGAAAACCGAGCCACACCTAAAGGAACTATTCCAATTTTCTTCAATTTCTCAGATTTGAAATTCAACTAAATCAGGTTGAATTTCTAGATCTAAAGTTCCTAGACCCCTCTCTCACACTCCATTGATCTTCTGTTTGGCCAAAGGAAGCAAGGAAGCAAGCTCAAATCTCCAGAATTCAAGGTTGTTCTTCAACTGGTTTTCTCTTCGAATCTCACCATTTATTGATCTATTTGCTTGGATATTGTGTTGGCTGAAGTCCTCTTCATAGAGGCAATTGTTTTGAGTGCTCAATTGTTGAAATCCATGAAGTTCATATGAACACCGCAGAATTTCCATCTCTGATTTCTCTCAATATAGAGATCTAGAGTGGAATTGAGTGGTACAGGGATGATGTACATCATCCCAACTTTCCAATGATGTATGGATCGTGTATTTTGGTTAAGCTTTTGAAACCTGCAAATGTCACCGGAATCTTCATGCTCACTGGAGAAGACGGTGGCTTCGGTGACCGTCCCTTTGCCAGATGCGTTGTGGACCATTGGATCTGATTTCCAGTTTGTATCCCAACCCTTAGATCTTTTGACTTTTAATAATGCCATGTGTTTCGCTAATGACTTTGGTACACCATGGAAGCGCGCATGTGGAGCGTCTGATCAGCCACGTCAATTAATGAGGCTTGATCAGACGCTCCTTGTTTTTTTGAATTTCTTATTTTTTTGATTTATTTTCTTTTATTTCCATTATTTTCAAAAATCCATATCTTCTTCATTTTAATTCCAAAAAATATGGGACCAATTGCATTCTTCTCCGAATAATTTCCAGTTTCTAATTTTGATTTTTAAAATTTTTTATTTTGTCATTTGATATTATTTATGAATTTTCTCTTTTCTGGTTATTTTTAATTCATTTTAAATAGTTTTTGATATTCAAAAAATACAAAAATATTTTCCTAACCTATTTGAATGATGATGGATCTATGAAAAATATTCTCATCAATTTTTTAATTGATTTGAGATTTATTTGAGATTTTAGTTCAATTAGGTTATTTTTATTCATTTTTATTTGATTAAAAATAGTTTATGACTTTTAAAAATGCTGAAATTTTTTGTCAAACTTTGTTTGACCTTGTTGAACTTGGGATAAATCACTTGGACCTTTCAAGGTTGATTTGAAGTGATTTTGAAGTTTGACCTTTCTTTTAATTCAAGTTTATTTTAATATTAAAAATACCAAAAATATTTTGTTTATTGTTTAACCTCCAATCTTCATCTCATTTCTGATTTCTCATTGTTTGACTTTGACTTTCAATGTCATTTGGTCAATACACATGGATTGGTACATTGTTATTTCACCTTATGCATTTTAATCTTTCCATTTCATAATCCATTATTCATCTTCTCCTTCTTCTTCTTCTTTCTTTTTGATCAATGAGTTGAAGGTTGATAAGTTAGCATTGATTAGGGAGACTTAACCTTCCTTGATTCAAATCTAATTCATCTTGATCAATTGATCAAATGAATGGCTTTGCATTAAGGATAGGTTGTTTCCTAAATCATGCAAAAGGCTTAAACCAATACAAGATCAATTCTCTTCTTCTTTTTGGCATGGCAAGTTGTTGGAACTTGGTTCACTAATCAAGACTTCTAACTTGTGTTGTTGCCTACATTATTATTGACCGGCCTCAAATAGTTGTGACTTCTACATAAGTCCAATTACGATTGCTTAACATAGCGCTAAATTTGCCTTATGGCACACTAACTACTAACACTAACTATTAACAATTAACATTTACTTTTTAGCTCTTTACTTTTATGCAATTTACTATTCCTGCACATATTATCCATTTGCTTTTTCCTTTGCTCATTTGAGCACATGTTTATGTTAATGCCATTTGCCTTTTGCTCACTTGAGCACATAATTGTGTATATATTATTGTGCTTGTGTTTTGTTTTGATTGTTGTGGACCAAATGCAAAGAAATGGACAAATGGACTTAGACTTTAGGACCTTCCCTATGCAAAATGGAGTCAAAGAGCAACTAGGCCTCATGCCTTTAGAATGCTTAAATGTCAAAGAGCAACTAGGCCTCATGCCTTTAGAATGCTTAAGCTTAAAGATGAACATTGAAAGGGCCATATTCTAAACTCCCTCTTGTCCATTCTTTGATTGTATTATAGAACCTTTTAATGTGTGTGTTCTTGTGCTAGGGATTCCATCTTGATTCAAGCTTGAGGAACCATTACCATGAGCCTCTAAGAGAGAGAGATCCAAGATACATTGAGGAGTCTTTCCAAGAGTTCATTTGACTGTTGATTGCTTGAGTTTATGCTTATGTGATTGTTTACTCCAAAGGATGGGAGCTACTTGAATCATCATATGATCTCAAGACAGGAACTCCATTGTGGTTTTGTTTCTTATTCCTTACCTCTTGCATGCTTAGGACTTTAGCCCTTCTTTTTCTTCTCTCCACTCTAACCCAAGCCAAAACTTTTGTGCAAACATCTAACACTTGTTTTCAACATTAGAAACCTAAGCCTTATGCTTTTGATTTTCAAACTTTCGTTTCACAATACTTATTTTGAATTGAATCTTTAAGTCAACTTTGACCATTTTGTATATACTTCTAATTGGTAAATACAACCCATTCAAATGTCTTTTTGTGGTTTCAATTGCCACTTTCTAATCAAAACTTTTTTCATAACCTTTAGCTATTAGGTTTGAGTTATCTTTGTGGTAGATGTAATACTCACCTATATCCTTAGTGATGGACAATGAGTCTTCCATGCTTATTATAGGGTTAACCCCTCACTAGCATGTTGAAGCTATCCTCACATGGTGGATTTGTGGTTTTAGGTTGAGATTTCTCCCTTGGATAACAAAAGACCTTAAGGCTTTTGGACCAATCAATTCACCAATTCATTTTGAGATTTTTACCCCGAACTACGAGGTTTTGATCCTAATTTTTTTAAGATGGTACGTAGGCAATGGGTTTATCCATCCAAACACAAAAAATGTAAATAAACTTGTATATTCTCTTCTCATCTCTTCAATCATGTTTGCACAATAAATTTTCACAAAAACAACCACTTTACAACAAATATGAAAAGGGCTCCCTAGGAGTACCTAGGATGTTTTGGGTGCCTAACACCTTCCCATTGCATAACCAACCCCCTTACCCAGATCTCTGACTCTCTTTTACTAGTTTTTGATTCGATAAAACTTTTAGGTTTTTGTTCACTTTCTAACCATTCCTTTGGATAAATAGAAGTGCGGTGGCGACTCGACTTGTATGATTTACCTTGGATTTAGTCAATATCTCTAATGGTAACGAATACCCCGCTACAGTAAAGTGGCGACTCTGCTGGGGATGAAATTTTTGCCCTAGTGGGTTTTGCCTTCTTTTCATACTTGTTGTATTGTATTGTTTTGTGACATATTTTTGTGCAATTTGGGATTACTGTATTGTATGTAATGATTGATTTACTTGATATTAATTCCTTGTATGCTTGGTGATCTTTGTGAGATGAGTTCTATACCCGGACTCGAGTGCACTTAGGATAGGAGAATGGCATAGTCTTGTTGACTTGTGTGGAGTTATTCCTTAGCAAGTTGACTTGCAAGTCCATTCACTTGGTGGAGGTCATGTTGGGATCAATAATGTCACACAATTAGTTGTGGTTAGACATTAATCTTTCCAATATAGACCTTAGAAGCCAAGGACCTTAGTTTACCAAGCCCATCTTGGCCTATTCTTAGGATGTAGTGAGGAAGTCGTTCAAATGTAAGATTTGATACGATTGTTACGCGATACTACACTCAAAAGAGTCTCTCTTGAGAATATTTTTGGAATACGAGTAGTCGTTTATCCGATAATATCCGAAAGATGGGATGATGACTATGGGAACCTCTTGTAGAACATGTTTGGCAGGTTTAAACCCTAGTACACTTCCTTTGGGTGGTTCTTAACCGAGACTCCATGCTCGTGACTCGCAACAAACCCTTGATTCGTGGTTGATCCGTTCATGTATCCTTAATATCAATGGAACTTGGGTGTTGATAAGGTGTAAACCATAATCCACCAAAATGGATGATTTATATTAAGGACAACATGATCCATCCCATGACCTTTGTTTGGTGTGCTTTGCTTGATCCTTTAGTGTGATTGTTGTATTCGTGCATTCATGAACCCATTTGCATCCATATCATCAATAATGAAGAAAATTTTCAAGGAACTTAAGAGGTCTATTTTCAAATTTTTAGACATGGAAAGACAAAGAAGGAATACAAAGAAGTACAGTTTCAGACAACCAGATTTGAAAGAGTTAAGGAATCTGACATCATATGTACGAGATCCCTTGGGTTTCAAGGCTGGCTTTGGGAAGCTTCTTTCTCTTCTGACTACTCAGGTGGACGAAGGATTGATGAGTGTATTGGTGCAGTTTTATGACCCTTTGTACCGTTGCTTCACGTTTCCGGATTTCCAGCTTTTGCCTACACTTGAGGAGTATGCCTACCTTGTGGGTATACCGATTTTAGACCAGCTACCGTTCAGTGGCTTAGAGAGCGTTCCTATTTCTCAAGAGATAGCAGACATGTTGCACATAGATGAATCTCTGGTTGGTGCTCATATGACTACCAAAGGTGGAATTCAAGGTCTCCCTTCTGAGTTCCTCATTGCTCAAGCTATTATGTATGGAAAGGCCATGAGTGAGGACGCCTTTGAGGCCGTATTTGTACTTCTCATCTATGGGTTAGTATTGTTCCCCAACATCGACAAGTTTGTGGATATGAATGCTATTAGGATCTTCTCTACTCTTAATCCCGTTCCGACTCTATTGGGTGACACTTATTTTTCTTTGCATAGGAGGAATGCAAAGGGTGGTGGCGCTATTGTGTGATGTTTGCCTCTGTTGTATAAGTGGTTTATTTCTCACATACCACAGACGGTCGCCTTCAAGGAGAACAAAGGATGTCTACGGTGGTCCACGAGACTTATGTCTCTCACTAATGATGATATCTCTTGGTATAACCGTGTGTATGATGGTGTGCAGATTATCGATTCTTGTGGTGAATTCTCCAATGTACCTCTTCTCGGTTCATGTGGTGGGATTAACTACAACCCTGTTTTGGCACGTCGTCGGCTTGGGTTCCCCCTAAAGGATAAACCTAATTCATCATTTCATGCATATTTGAACTTATTTGAGTGTCCTCAATCATCAAGTCATCAAGATATGAGTCATGGACTTGAGAAGTTGATCAGTCAATTCATCTGATTATTTTGAAATGCACTGAGACCTAACTTTTTATGTGTTGGTCAAATGGAGATGATCCCAAAAGCAAAAATGTTGTTAAGAACAATATGAACAACTTTCATGTTCATCAAAAATTGATTTGAAGCTTGGAAGGTCATCTCCCATTCCAAGACATTATAGGTCATTTTGACTGAAACCCTAATTTTGGGTCAACTTCCCAAGGACATAACTCATTTATTTTTTATGATTTCGAGGTGGGATCAAATGAATTGGAAATCTTAATATGTCTAATTCAAATGTTATGTTGAACAAAATTTCAAAATCTCAAAGGAAATACATGTGATAATGTAAAACATTATAGGTCACTTTGGACCAAATGCATTGAAAGGCAAAAAAGTCCAACTTCAAGTGCCCATAACTATTTCATTAAAAATCCAAATGATGCAAAATTTAATTCCATTTTGATTGTCTTGAAGAGATAAAAAACTTTGATGTTGGAGGTTTTTTCATTTGGGGCTTGCATCATCAAAACAGAAGAGCTTGAACATTGGCCAAATTTAGAAACTTTGCCTTTTCATGTTTTGCACCTTGCACTTTAAACTCAAATTTCACCAATTTCCACACTTCAAATGGATTTTTTCCCAACATAACAAATGTTCCTTACATCAAAACCTTTCCAACCATTACTCACATGCTCATGTTTGGATTTGGCAAATGGCATTTTCGAAGAGGAGAAATTTTAGGCATGATTATGCATAACATGTTGAAACTCATTATACAAGCTTATGCATTGCCAATTCCACGACCATTTCAGCTCAGTTATGCTTCAGAGTGCATTTGGCATTGAATTTGGGCCTTTTGAATGATCATGCAAGCCCATGCAATGAATATCCAATTTCATGCACACGGTTTTGATCACACTTACCTTGCCTTTCCATCTATAAATAAGAGCCTCACTCCATTCAAATTTCATCCATGAATCAACCTGAAATGCTGCTGAACTGAAAACCGAGCCACACCTAAAGGAACTATTCCAATTTTCTTCAATTTCTCAGATCTGAAATTCAACTAAATCAGGTTGAATTTCTAGATCTAAAGTTCCTAGACCCCTCTCTCACACTCCATTGATCTTCTGTTTGGCCAAAGGAAGCAAGGAAGCAAGCTCAAAACTCCAGAATTCAAGGTTGTTCTTCAACTGATTTTCTCTTCGAATCTCACCATTTATTGATCTATTTGCTTGGATATTGTGTTGGCTGAAGTCCTCTTCATAGAGGCAATTGTTTTGAGTGCTCAATTGTTGAAATCCATGAAGTTCATACGAACACCACAGAATTTCCATCTCTGATTTCTCTCAATATAGAGATCTAGAGTGGAATTGAGTGGTACAGGGATGATGTACATCATCCCAGCTTTCCAATGATGTATGGATCGTGTATTTTGGTTAAGCTTTTGAAACCTGCAAATGTCACCGGAATCTTCATGCTCACCGGAGAAGACGGTGGCTCCGGTGACCGTCCCTTTGCCAGATGCGTTGTGGACCATTGGATCTGATTTCCAGTTTGTATCCCAACCCTTAGATCTTTTGACTTTTAATAATGCCATGTGTTTCGCTGATGACTTTGGTACACCATGGAAACGCGCATGTGGAGCGTCTGATCAGCCACGTCAATTAATGAGGCTTGATCAGACGCTCCTTGTTTTTTTGAATTTCTTATTTTTTGATTTATTTTCTTTTATTTCCATTATTTTCAAAAATCCATATCTTCTTCATTTTAATTCCAAAAAATATGGGACCAATTGCATTCTTCTCCAAATAATTTCTAGTTTCTAATTTTGATTTTTAATATTTTTTATTTTGTCATTTGATATTTTTTATGAATTTTCTCTTTTCTGGTTATTTTTAATTCATTTTAAATACTTTTTGATATTCAAAAAATACAAAAATATTTTCCTAACCTATTTGAATGATATGGATCTATGAAAAATATTCTCATCAATTTTTTAATTGATTTGAGATTTATTTGAGATTTTAGTTCAATTAGGTTGTTTTTATTCTTTTTTATTTGATTAAAAATAGTTTCTGACTTTTAAAAATGCTGAAATTTTTTGTCAAACTTTGTTTCACCTTGTTGAACTTGGGATAAATCACTTGGACCTTTCAAGGTTGATTTGAAGTGATTTTGAAGTTTGACCTTTCTTTTATTTTTAATTCCAGATTATTTTAATATTAAAAATACCAAAAATATTTTGTTTATTGTTTAACCTCCAATCTTCATCTCATTTCTGATTTCTCATTGTTTGACTTTGACTTTCAATGTCATTTGGTCAATACACATGGATTGGTACATTGTTATTTCACCTTATGCATTTTAATCTTTCCATTTCATAATCCATTATTCATCTTCTCCTTCTTCTTCTTCTTTCTTTTTGATCAATGAGTTGAAGGTTGATAAGTTAGCATTGATTAGGGAGACTTAACCTTCCTTGATTCAAATCTAATTCATCTTGATCAATTGATCAAGTGAATGGCTTTGCATTAAGGATAGGTTGTTTCCTAAATCATGAAAAAGGCTTAAACCAATACAAGATTAATTCTCTTCTTCTTTTTGGCATGGCAAGTTGTTGGAACTTGGTTCACTAATCAAGACTTCTAACTTGTGTTGTTTCCTACATTATTATTGACCGGCCTCAGATAGTTGTGACTTCTACATAAGTCCAATTACGATTGCTTAACATAGCGCTAAATTTGCCTTATGGCACACTAACTACTAACACTAACTATTAATAATTAACATTTACTTTTTTGCTCTTTACTTTTATGCAATTTACTATTCCTGCACATATTATCCATTTGCTTTTTCCTTTGCTCATTTGAGCACATGTTTATGTTAATGCCATTTGCCTTTTGCTCACTTGAGCACATAATTGTGTATATATTATTGTGCTTGTGTTTTGTTTTGATTGTTGTGGACCAAATGCAAAGAAATGGACAAATGGACTTAGACTTTAGGAAAGGCCATGAGTGAGGACGCCTTTGAGGCCGTATTTGTACTTCTCATTTATGGGTTAGTATTGTTCCACAACATCGATAAGTTTGTGGATATGAATGCTATTAGGATCTTCTCTACTCTTAATCTCGTTCCGACTCTATTGGGTGACACTTATTTTTCTTTGCATAGGAGGAATGCAAAGGGTGGTGGCGCTATTATGTGTTGTTTTCCTCTGTTGTATAAGTGGTTTATTTCTCACTTACCACAGACGGTCGCCTTCAAGGAGAACAAAGGATGTCTACGGTGGTCCACGAGACTTATGTCTCTCACTAATGATGATATCTCTTGGTATAACCGTGTGTATGATGGTGTGCAGATTATCAATTCTTGTGGTGAATTCTCCAATGTACCACTTCTCGGTACATGTGGTGGGATTAACTACAACCATGTTTTGGCACGTGGTCAGCTTGGGTTCCCCCTAAAGGATAAACCTAATAACATTCTGTTAGAAGGTGTATTCTTCCAGGAGGGTAAAGATCCCCAAAACTTGAAAGGCAGAATGGTTCGCGCTTGGCGCAAGATTCATAGGAGAGGCAGGAAAGAGTTGGGTCCTAAGAATTGTGTTGCTATGGAGCCTTACACTGCTTGGGTTAGGAAGAGAGCGTCTGAGTATCTCATGCCTTACGAGTATCCAAGACCTACACCTTTGGTTATGGCTGGACCTTCAACCCTCCCTGACCAAGGAGTAGAGGAGTTGAGAGACGAAGACTGATCACGTGCTTGGATCCTTGAAAGAGAGGAGTTGCTTCAGCAGATCAAGGAGAAGGATGCTTTGATAGAGTTCCTCGAACATCAGGTTATTGATGATCCTGATGATGCATGGACCTCTCTACTTCCTCAGTCTTCCAAGTTTTGGAAAAGGAAGTACGATCAACTCGCCAAGGAGAAGGCAAATATGGAAGCAGCCTACGAGAGGGAGGTGAAGAGGCTTCGTGCATCTTATCTTCCTGTGTCCAGAGCTTTGGATGATTGCTTCTAGGGATCCATAAGATGTTCATTTCCCTTCTCTCTTGTACTATATTTGGTTACCAAAACTGTACTTCTTTAGTGTAAAAATGTTTCCGGATATTATTTGATGAGATATTGCCATATGTGATAAATGTTTAATACTTCCAAACTTTGCAAATAGAACCCTAAAGTTCCTTTGAAATAAAAAGAAAAAAAACAAATCATGTGCACAAGCATTGCATGCATCATGTGCATAAGCAGGTTTTGTTCCCGGCTTCTTGTCCTGTGGTCTAACTCTGTGTTCTTCATTTATTTTGAAGACAAGCTGACTCACCAGTACTACACCAAAGCCAACATTTCAAGACTGATGGATCATTTGGAACAAGAGAACCGCGAGCTGAAAGAGGAAGTGGCTAGATTAAGTGCCTTGATGGAGTCATTCATGGTTGCCCAGAGTCAGTCTTCTCCTACACCTTCAACTCCTCCCCAGAGGACAGTCATCTCTGAGATTGTCTCCACGACTGTTCCCGCAGCCAGTGCACACTTTGCTCCAACGGCCATGCCAGCCGGATTCCCGTGGGGGATGCCTCCCAATTTCATGCCCGAGGGTCCTGCTCCCACCTTTGCTTCTATGCCGGCATCTAGCCTGGTCCTTGCTGTTCCTCCTCCTATCGTGCATACTCTGCCCAGAGTAGACGACACCATCTATCATTCTGAGTCGTCTGAGGGCCCAGATGTCTATGAGAAGATGGACGCTATGAACGATCAATTTCTTGAGCTTCGCAAGTGTAACACCCCAAAATTTGCCCTCCTCATTCATGCATTCATTTAGCATTTCATATTGCATTTCATCATGTCAATCAGAATTAGATCCAAAAACTTTATTTAAAAAAATAAATAAATAAATAAATAAAACGAAAAAAAACGAAAAAAAAATAAAAATAAAAATAATTTTTTACAAAAAAATAAATAAATAAAAATAATAATAAAAAAATAAATAAAATATAATAGAAAAAACTTGGACTTGGACCTCTCTCATTTGAGCCCACAAAGCCATGAAAATCAGGTTATAAAAGAGGGAGATCAGACAGAAGAAGGAAGGGAAGCAAAATACTCTGAGGTTTCCTTGAAACAAAACCCTGGACAAAACCTGAAGAGAAACCTGACAGAGAACTCAGAGCAACCCCCAGGCAGCTCTGAAAAATTCAATCTGACTCACACCCTAACATTGCCTTGCAAACCCAGCCGTGCCATTTGATTTCAACCGGTCTCTCCCATCAGGCTTGCCTCATTCCCATGGTTTTATGCTCTTAAGTTGGATCATCTGAATGTATGAGGTATGATGGATGAATTTCATTATGTTTTTGCCCACGGGTTTAATTATGCATGAATGGGTGAAACCTATGCCTTGAATGTTTAATCACATGATTTCTGAAATGTATGCCACAGGGTTTGAGGTTTCTGAAACCATACTGTTATCCATGAAAAAAATGCTTATCATGTTTCACTAACCCTTTTGTTGAGTTTTTGTGAGGGCTCACAGACTCTTACAGAGATGGTTTGCGTGGTTTTCCCACTTTATTTGTGGGATACCCCCTGGAGGTTCATTCTGATTACCTGTACTGACTCACCTTTCTTTGATGGCATTAGCTTGGGAGATCCCTGGGTTTCTTACTCCTTTAATTGCTGTTACTTCGGATCTTTATCCGTGTGGTACTTTTACCTCTTTTCCGCATTTTATCGCTTTCTTAGCTGGAAGACCTCGATAGGAGGCATTTGTTTTCTTTTGTTTATTTACTTCTGAGCCCCTTGTTGGCACATTTACTTTATACATGTTTGTTTTGTATGTGTTCGTATCCCTGCAGGTAGCGCGGTTCCTTCGTCAAGGACTGCCTTTTTGCCCTTGAGCATCCCAAACCCTAAAACCCAAAGCAACACTTTAACTCCTTCTACTACAGGCGAGTAAGTCTCCAAAGGTCGAGCATCCGGTAGATTGCGTAGTAACGTCGTTCGTCCAAAACCCAATCCATAACCGCGTAGTTAGCCGAACTACGTTTTGCTCTGATTCTCAGGCCAGATGAGATACGTAGGCATAAGACGCGATGTCTTAGCGAGCACAATTACCCTTAACCCCTAGGTAGCCGAGCTACGAAGACTCTGATTCTCATATTCAGATGAGATACGTATGCAGTGGATGCGACATCCATGCGAGTCATTTTCTTTTGACCCCTTTTTTAGTAAATAACACATTAGATAAACCCACACCCTTTAGACAAGAACTACAAAAGTGGATCCCGTATAGTACTACGGATGCGTAGGGGTGCTAATACCTTCCTTTCGCATAATCGACTCTCGAACCCAAGATTTGGTTGCGAGACCCTGTCTTGTCCTTTCCTTTTTCCAGGTTTACTTCGAGCGTTTCCTTTCCCTCCTTTGGGATGAATAACGCACGGTGGCGACTCTTCTGTCATTTTCTTTCGCCGGTTGTTTTTTCGCGCACTGTATTTTTCAGGTTGCGACAGCTGGCGACTCTGCTGGGGAACTGAGAGAAGTTGACCTCTTGCTGGTCCATCTTCTCTAAGCGAGTCCCTCCTAGCTTGTGTGATTTCTTGTTTATTGGGTGTTCATGCTTTTGTACCTTTATTTGCTTACCTGCTTGCATGCATCTGTTGTATCTGTTGGATCTGTTTGTTTGTTTGTTGGGATGGGGTGTTCTATGAGAGATAAGCCCATTACCCAGGCTTGAGTGTACACACAGGTTTTAGAGTGGATAATCATGAGGCTTGCGTGGCGTGTTGCTACGTTAAGTCGTTCGTGAAGAACCACACCTAGACGAGGTTTCTTTTGGATATATTATGTCTTACGGGTGTTCCGTAACGGCAGGATGTTCCTCTAGAAATCGTCGACTCTGGTGACCATTTCCCGAGAACTCAGTCGAGGCCTCTCCTCCGAGACGTGATTATGTTAGCTCTGGTGGGCGCATTCTCGCTGCTCAATCCGAGGATCCCGAGACTGGGAACTTGCTATTAGGATGTCCTGTTGAGGGGAGTCAATGGAGGTCTTTTGTCCCGTAATAATACCAAACCTTCAGTGGTAAAAGTATTTTTCGCGACTGAAGGGCTGAAGCTGACGAACTTCTGTTCTTAGAACCTACCAGTGAGGGGCGGGCTAAATTCAGGAAACCTTAACCTCCAACCAACCCGGTTTTCTGGAGCAGAGTTTTGGTCTTGTATTATATTCCTCAGTGAATTTCTCTCCAGGCAGTGCAACCTGACAGATGTTCAAGCGGGTCCATCAATTCTGATTGACATGCCTTTGCATTGCATAACATCATCTGCATATTTGCATCCAACATCTCATGCTTATTCATTTGCAGGGTATTCCCTTTCAAAACGGGGGTGCCTTAAAACTGAACAAGCAGTGCATCGCATACCATGCATATTAACCCTTGTCTGTTTTGCAGGTGTCACCGCAGTGTCTAATGTTTGTTCCCTGTATCAGGCAGTTATTAGTCCCAAGCGAGTCCACAGGTACCCGACAAAGGAAAATCGTCCACAGTTAGCGATGGACCAAGTACAGAAAGAGCTGGCTGATATGCGTGAAAGGATGGATCAGTTCATGACATTGATGACTGGTATGGCAGAAGGCCAGGAAAAGCTGAGGGAATTGGTTGAGCAACCGAGACCCGATCCGGAGGTGGAGATACCAAATGCTGAGGGAAACCCTGGTAACCCTGGGAACGCTGATAACCCTGTGAACACTGGTAACGCGGGTAACGCAAATGCTGATGGAAACCCGGGTAATGTTGGCAACACAGGGAATGTTGGAAATGGTATTGGCGGAAGGTACAATGTGAATCAAGGAATTCGGATTAACGGGCGCCCTGTTACTGAAGATTATCAGTATGATCAATTTTCTTTGCACGACGAGGCCCTCGAGACCACTCGCCGTATGGATGAGCTTGCTGAGAAGCTCAAATCTTTGGAGTCTCAAAATTCCTTAGGCTTTGATGTCACAAATCTTGGTCTGGTTCAGGGAGTAAGGATTCCTCACAAGTTCAAACCCCCTACTTTTGAGAAATACAACGGGGCTTCTTGCCCACGCACTCATCTCCAATCTTATCTGGGAAGGTTGGGAGCTCACACGGAAGATGAAAAGCTGTGGATGTACTATTTTGAAGACAGTCTAACTGGAGCTTCTCGTGAATGGTATTCTCATTTGTCTCGTACTACCATCAAGAGCTGGAAAGACTTGGCAAAGGCTTTTGTCAAGCAATATCAATACAACTTGGACATGGCTCCAAATCGGACCTTGTTGCAAGGTATGTCTCAGACTCCCAAGGAAACCTTTAGAGAGTATGCTCAGCGTTGGAGACAGATTGCTGCGTCCGTCCAACCCCCTATGTCTGAAAGGGAGATGGCGGACATGTTCATGAACACTCTTCAAGGCAATTATATTGAGAGATTGGCTGCTTGCCCGTCAATCAGCTTTGCAGAGATAGTAATTGCTGGAGAAAGAATCGAGAGTCTATTGAAGATGGGCCGAATTCAAGACAATAGTGCTTCCAACTCATCAGGTCCCAAGAGACCGTTTGCTGGTAACGGTCAGCGAAGAAAAGAAGGCGAGGCAAGCGTTGTGTATGCCGACAGAGGCAGGGATAGAGGACGCCCTAATTATTATCAAGATCAAGTGGCCGCAGTCACTATTCCAACACCTGTTCCTCAACCGCAATATCATCCGCAACAACAACCCAGGTACAACAATCAACAACAAGGAGGTAATCCGGGTCAGCAAAGACACTATCAACAACGTCCAAGGCAGACGGACCGGGTCATCGAGCCAATCCCAATGCCTTATTCAGTATTACTTCCCAAGCTGATTGACATGAATCTGGTTACGTTGAGAACTCTGGCCCCACCAATCGATCCCAATAATTTGCCTAGAGGTTATGATGTCAACGCCAGATGTGCTTTTCACTCCAACGCACCTGGCCATACTACAGATAATTGCAAGGCTCTCCAGTTAAAGGTACAAGATTTGAGAGATGCCCAGGCTATCAATTTTGCTCCGGTGCCTAATGTTATCCAGAACCCGATGCCGGCTCACGGCGGGCAGAGGATTAATGTTGTTGATAGTGGGGAAACTTTGAATTTGGTTTCTGATGTGACTAAGGTGAAGACTTCGCTATCGGTGGTTAAAGACCGACTTCTGAAAGGACAGATTTTCCCGGGCTGTGGGGAAGAATGCAGAAATTGTCAAGCTGCCGAAAACGGATGTGATAGTTTGAGAAGGGGTATTCAGCAACTGATAGATGAAGGTTGTCTTCAGTTCGATCAGGCCCGTCCAGTGAAGAATGATGTATCGACGGTGACGTTTTATTTCACTCCTGAAGAAATATATGTTCCCGAGAGACTCGCTCCGACAACAATATATTTCTCAGAAAGTCCAGAACCAGCAGCGGTGAACATCGAAAGTTCAGCACCAGTTGCAATTTACTCTGACAGCCCTCAACCGACTTTGGTTGGTCCGATCACCATCACAATACCAGGACCCGTTCCGTATGAGAAAGACAGTGCTATCTCGTGGCACTATGGGGTTGATATCTACTGCCAGGGGCAGAAAGTTAACGAAAAAGACATTGACATTGGTAGCTCCGCTGTAGACAATGTTGGAGGGGTTGGTGGCTTCACTCGCAGTGGACGCCTATTCGCACCATCAACATTACGCGCGAATACTGAAGTCGAGGCAGTTGCCAAGGCTAAAGGGAAACAGATGGCCGCCGAAGAGGTTACTACTGAGGAAGATCCTCCTAAGACCGCATTCGAGAAAGAAGTGGATGAGTATATGAGGATTATCAAGAAAAGTGACTACAAGGTAGTCGACCAGCTAAATCAGACACCCTCAAAGATCTCCATTCTCTCACTATTGCTGTGCTCTGAGGCGCACAGAGCAGCCTTGTTGAAAGTACTGAATATGGCCTATGTTCCACCGGAGATAACTGTTAACCAGCTGGAGTCGGTAGTTTCCAATGTAAACGCTAGCCGGGGGCTAGGTTTCACCGATAATGACCTGACATCTGAGGGCAGGAATCACAACAAAGCCTTGCATATCACAATGGAGTGCAAAGGGGTGATGCTTTCCCATGTTTTGGTTGATACAGGCTCTTCTCTGAATGTTCTTCCAAAGAAAGCCTTAATGAAGTTGGATTGCGATGACACCATCCTGAGGCCAAGTAACTTAGTTGTGAGGGCTTTTGATGGCTCTAAGAGAGCTGTCTTTGGCGAAGTTGAGTTGCCAGTTAAGATTGGACCGCAGGTGTTCAAGAGCACCTTTTATGTGATGGATATCTAGCCTGCCTATAGCTGTCTGCTAGGTCGGCCTTGGATTCATGTTGACGGTGCTGTTACTTCTACCCTCCACCAGAAGCTCAAATATGAACTAGAAGGTCAGGTCGTCACTGTCTGTGGTGAAGAGGATATTTTTGTTAGCCACCTGTCTACATTTAAGTATGTAGAGATGGACGGCGAGATGCACGAGATGCTGTGTCAGGGCTTCGAAGCCATAAACATCAATGAGGTTGCGCCCGAAGTTGTCTTTTCACCTGAGCTTGAGAAGGTCGGGACTTCTATCTCTTCATACAAGCAAGCTGTCGAAGTGGTTAAAGCTGGTAATGCCCAAGGCTGGGGCAAATTTGTGGAGCCAGTCATCAAAGAAGACAAGTTTGGATTGGGGTATGCTCCGGGATCTCAGAAAAATGAAACCGGTACTCTCTCCAGCGGGGGTTTGGTTTCTCCCCACATCGTCAATGTTGCAGATGAAGACAAGGCTGACAGCGACTGTGACTTAGATAGCTGGAGTCGCCCGTGTGTCCTGGGAGAAAAGCTCGACAATTGGTCGTCTGAAAAAGCCGTCCGGGTTACTCTACTGAAAGAGTGATTTTTATTGTTTTCCTTTATTACATGCATAATAAAGTCTTACACTTTGCCCAAGGTGTAACGGCTCATTTGTAGGGCCATCCATTTAGTTACATTTCGCAATTATTTTTATCATCAATAAAGGACGGCTTTTGCAAACAATTTTGTATTCTCTTTCTTTCAGTTTTTTTACTTTTACAAAAAAAATGGCAATGATTCTTTTTTCGTTTTTTCTTTCTTTCCAAAAAAAAAATCTCTCATTCTAAGGTAAAGCATGATCCTCCATCATGCAGAGCTGACCACCCGGATCTCACTACTAACGACACTGCTATGGCCAAGTATGACTTCGACAATCCTATCTATTAAGCCGAAGAAGGGGTTGAGGAAGATTGTGAATTGCCTGAAGGGTTAGCCAGATTGTTGAAACAGGAGGACCGAGCTATTACACCTTATCAGGAGGTGATTGAGACCGTCAACATCGGTACCGCAGACGACAAGAAAGAGATCAAGATCGGGGCCAGTCTACAGGCCGAGAGGAAAGACCGTTGATCATGTACTTGACTGTGTTAGAAAGGTCAATGGGTTGTGTGCTCGGTCAGCATGACGAGTTAGGTCGAAAAGAGCATGCAATATACTACCTTAGCAAAAGTTTACCGATTATGAACAAAGATACTCATTGCTCGAGGAAACTTGCCGCGCTTTGGCATGGGCTGCTCGCCGACTAAGACAGTATATGTTGACTCACACGACTCTATTGATATCAAAAAGGGATCCAGTCAAGTATATTTTTGAAAAGCCAGCACTTACCGGAAAGGTTACTAGGTGACAAATGATACTGACAGAGTATGACATCCAATACACTTCACAAAAAGCCATCAAGGGAAGTGTCTTGTCAGACTATCTTGCAGAGCAACCGATTGATGATTACCAACCTATGAGGTTTGACTTTCCTGATGAGGACATCATGTTTCTCAAATCGAAAGATTGAGAGGAACCACTCCCGGAGGAGGGGCCTGACCCTGAATCCGAATGGGTTATGATGTTTGATGGGGCGGTCCACGTCAATGGTCGCGGAGTTGGTGTAGTGTTGATCACACTGAAAGGGGGTTCATATGCCATTTGGTGCCAGAATAACTTTTCCCTGCACCAACAATGAAGCCGAATACGAAGCTTGTATCCTAAGACTTGAGGAAGCCGTCAATATACAGATTAAAACCCTGGATGTATACGGGGATTCAGCTTTGGTCATCAATCAAACCAACGGGAAATGGTATACACCTCAGCCTCATCTGGCTCCTTACAGAGACTACACGAGAAGAGTGTTGACTTTCTTTTGAAGAAAACCAATTCGCTGATGCTTTGTTTACCTTGTCTTCGATGATTAAGGTGCTATGCTGGAACTACGTACCCAGAATTGACGTATCTCGGTCAGAGACGAATGAAGAAAGCATTTGGTCAGAAAGTGCGCCCTCGGGGGTATCAAGTCGGTGAATTGGTACTCAAAAGATTTCTTCCTCCCAACATAGATCACAGGGGCAAATGGACACCGAACTATGAGGGTCCGTACGTGGTTAAAAGGATTTTCTATGGCGGAGCTTTGATGCTAACAACCATGGATGGCGAAGGATTCCCGTCCCCTATTAACTCAGACGCAGTTAAAAAAAATACTTCGCATAAAATAAACCCGCTGGACGATAAAAAGAATAGTCCAGGCAAAAAAGGGCATCCCGACGAACCAAAAAAAAAGAATAAAGAGGTTCGGGCAAAAATTAGGGATATAAAAAAGAGTACACCCGGTGAGTCGAAAACCCAAAAGGGGGCTCAGGCAAAAATGGGTATCCCGGTGGATTGAAAACCCGAAAAGGGGGCGATCCAGGCAAAAGTTAGGGAATAAGCGAATGACTGCAATCTGAGTTCACCTGTGTTATATCACCGTTTCATTCAATCCGGCAATCTTCGAAGGTTAAAGATCGACTAATCATCCACTTCAGAAAGCAAGATGAGCAGAGCGTCTTGAGGACATACGAGTCATAGCAGAGTCGAAACTCGGTGGGACCCCGTTTCCCCATTGCCATTAGGATAGTTCTCTTTTTATAGCGATCACCTCTTTTTAGGGATCAGCTTCCTGATACCCTCGCCTATTCCTGGCACAAATTTTCTCCCCAGTAAGAGTCGAATAATTCAGTTAAAGAGCCTCTTTATTTTTCATTTATCAGTTTGTTTGCAAAAATGTCCGAATTTTTGATAAAACATATTGCATATGAACATAATGGTGGCTTTTGCAGATGATTTGCACAGGAAAACATTTAAAATTGCTTTGAATGGGCTTAATCCCGGACGGTGAATTCAAACCGAGTAATTCCCCCGAGGCATACGTGTATTTTTGGTTGCAGGTCACAGGAACCGGATGCCAAGTCATGAATCCTCATCCCTAAGCGGTTGACAAAGTCTCTCCTCAGCAGAGCATGTTCCCCAACAGAGTTGACAATATCCGGACTGTCTATCCCCAGTAGAGTTGACAGTATCCAGACTGTCTATCCCCAGTAGAGTTGACAGTATCCAGATTGTATATCCCCAGCAGAGTTGACAGTGTCAGACTGTATCTTCCTAGCAACAGCGGAGTGGTTGCATAACAAACAAATGAGAGGGTGATGTTCCCAGTGTTCATCTCATTCCCCAGTAGATTATTTTTAACAGATTTGTTAATCCCCAGCTTGAGGGCGATTAGCAAGTTCATATCCCCAGCAAAGGTCGTTTCCTACGACATTTCCCTAGGAAGTGTTTTCCCCACAGACTCTCCTCACAGAGCCTCGCCGAACAAAGTTTCCATAGTTGATACTCCCCCCACAAGGTCAACTTTTCAAGCAGCCAATTTATTTTTGGTGGCTCATTGGTCCCGACAGACGGATCATTCCCCACAGAGCATTCAAGGATTGATACAGCGATCTGTTCCCTACCGGAGTTTGCTTCCCCAAGCAGATTTCTTTTTACACCATGCATAACATTTGCATTTGCATGCATATCATATCAAGCATACACATAAGCTGATAAACAGGTTCTTCCAAGCAGACTGAAGAATTACTTTACAACCAAGGTCATGAGATCCAGCCAGAGGATCAAGCGTGAGTGATCCAGCCTGAAGGTCATTTCGAAGATTCAGCCTGAGAATCGTTTTCCAGTGATCCAGCCTGAGGGTCATTTCGAAGATTTAGCCTGAGAATCGTTTTCCAGTGATCCGGCCTGAGGTTCATTTTGAAGATTCAGCCTGAGAATCGTTTTCCAGTGATCCAGCCTGAGGGTCATTTCGAAGATTCAGCCTGAGAATCGTGTTCCAGTGATCCAGCCTGAGGGTCATTTCGAAGATTCAGCCTAAGAATCGTGTTCCAGTAAGCCAGCCTAAGGCTCAATTTGAAGATTCCCCAGTGAAGTCGCCTACAAGCTTTATTTCCCCAGCAAGCCCAAGTCTAATTGAGGAGTCGTTACAACATGTTCTAGCCCGAAGAATATGTACGAAGCCCAAAAGTGGAATATTCTCGAAGCTGCATATCTAATGTGAAGGTTGGGTGTAGATTTCAAAAGAGGGTCAACCAGCGCATGCCTCAGATGCGGGATCCTAATGATGGGAATTTATCATCAAAACAATCCAGATCTAGCCAGAAGATCGAAGTAGATTCAGCCAGAGAATCGAAACAAAGAAGATCTAGCCAGAAGATCGAAAATCACAACAATTCAGATCTAGCCAGAAGATCGAAGTAGATTCAGCCAGAGAATCAAAGGAAATAGATTCAGCCAGAGAATCGAAACGAAGGAGATCTAGCCAGAAGATCGAAGAAGATCTAGCCAGAAGATCAAAATCGTATCCAGCCCGAGGATCAAAATTAATATCCAACCAGAGGACTAAATTGAGTATAGGTTCAGCTAGAGGATCGAAACTCCAGATTAAGCCAGAAGACTGATTCAGATCCAGCCAGAGGATCGGAAGAAAAATAAACAGCGCGGTGTATTTCCGCGTTTTTGTGGTGTTCTCGGAGCGCAAATTTTCGGTCTGTCTTTGGTATTCAATCACAGTTCACCCCGTTTGTCTGATAAGTTGTTCGCTTTCATCCTACTCGGGTTAGCTGATGATTGAATAGGGGCAGCTGTAACACCCCAAAATTTCCCTCCTCATTCATGCATTCATTTAGCATTTCATATTGCATTTCATCATGTCAATCAGAATTAGATCCAAGAAACTTTATTTAAAAAAATAATAATAATAATTTTTTACAAAAAAATAAATAAATAAAAATAATAATAATAAAATAAATAAAATATAATAGAAAAAACTTGGACTTGGACCTCTCTCATTTGAGCCCACAAAGCCATGAAAATCAGGTTATAAAAGAGGGAGATCAGACAGAAGAAGGAAGGGAAGCAAAATACTCTGAGGTTTCCTTGAAACAAAACCCTGGACAAAACCTGAAGAGAAACCTGACAGAGAACTCAGAGCAACCCCCAGGCAGCTCTGAAAAATTCAATCTGACTCACACCCTAACATTGCCTTGCAAACCCAGCCGTGCCATTTGATTTCAACCGGTCTCTCCCATCAGGTTTGCCTCATTCCCATGGTTTTATGCTCTTAAGTTGGATCATCTGAATATATGAGGTATGATGGATGAATTTCATTATGTTTTTGCCCACGGGTTTAATTGTGCATGAATGGGTGAAACCTATGCCTTGAATGTTTAATCACATGATTTCTGAAATGTATGCCACAGGGTTTGAGGTTTCTGAAACCATACTGTTATCCATGAAAAAAATGCTTATCGTGTTTCACTAACCCTTTTGTTGAGTTTTTGTGAGGGCTCACAGACTCTTGCAGAGATGGTTTGCGTGGTTTTCCCACTTTATTTGTGGGATACCCCCTGGAGGTTCATTCTGATTACCTGTACTGACTCACCTTTCTTTGATGGCATTAGCTTGGGAGATCTCTGGGTTTCTTACTCCTTTAATTGCTGTTACTTCGGATCTTTATCCGTGTGGTACTTTTACCTCTTTTCCGCATTTTATCGCTTTCTTAGCTGGAAGACCTCGATAGGAGGCATTTGTTTTCTTTTGTTTATTTACTTCTGAGCCCCTTGTTGGCACATTTACTTTATACATGTTTGTTTTGTATGTGTTCGTATCCCTGCAGGTAGCGCGGTTCCTTCGTCAAGGACTGCCTTTTTGCCCTTGAGCATCCCAAACCCTAAAACCCAAAGCAACACGTTAACTCCTTCTACTACAGGCGAGTAAGTCTCCAAAGGTCGAGCATCCGGTAGATTGCGTAGTAACGTCGTTCGTCCAAAACCCAATCCATAACCCCGTAGTTAGCCGAACTACGTTTTGCTCTGATTCTCAGGCCAGATGAGATACGTAGGCATAAGACGCGATGTCTTAGCGAGCACAATTACCCTTAACCCCTAGGTAGCCGAGCTACGAAGACTCTGATTCTCATATTCAGATGAGATACGTATGCAGTGGATGCGACATCTGTGCGAGTCATTTTCTTTTGACCCCTTTTTTAGTAAATAACACATTAGATAAACCCACACCCTTTAGACAAGAACTACAAAAGTGGATCCCGTATAGTACTACGGATGCGTAGGGGTGCTAATACCTTCCTTTCGCATAATCGACTCCCGAACCCAAGATTTGGTTGCGAGACCCTGTCTTGTCCTTTCCTTTTTCCAGGTTTACTTCGAGCGTTTCCTTTCCCTCCTTTGGGATGAATAACGCACGGTGGCGACTCTTCTGTCATTTTCTTTCGCTGGTTGTTTTTTCGCGCACTGTATTTTTCAGGTTGCGACAGCAAGGAATTGAAAACTCTCAGAGGAAAGGATCTTTTCGGCAAGTCTGCCGCCGAACTCTGCTTGGTTCCTAATGTGAAGATCCCTGTGAAATTCAAAGTCCCTGACTTTGAAAAATACAAGGGAAATACTTGCCCTCTCAGCCACCTGGTCATGTATGCCAGGAAAATGTCGACTCAGACCGACAATGACCAACTGCTCATCCACTACTTTCAGGATAGTTTGTCCGGTGCTGCTCTGCGTTGGTACATGGGTTTAGATAGTGCGAACATCCGATCCTTCAAAGATCTTGGCGAGGCCTTTGTCAAACAATACAAGTACAATGTGGATATGGCTCCCGATAGAGATCAATTGAGGGCCATGTCCCAAAAGGACAAAGAAACATTCAAAGAATACGCCCAGAGGTGGCGAGAGGTAGCAGCACAGATCGTGCCCCCGCTAGAAGAGAAAGAGATGACGAAGATCTTTTTGAAGACCTTGAGTTCTTTTTATTATGAGCGGATGATTGCTAGCGCTCCTTCTGACTTCACCGAGATGGTGAATATGGGGATGCGTCTAGAAGAAGGGGTTAGGGAAGGGCGTCTGACAAGAGAAGAAGGCTCTTCTGCCAAATGTTATGGGGCGTTTACGAAAAAGAAAGATGGAGACGCACATGCTGTGACCTCCCATATAAAACCAAGAAGACCCTCTGTGAGGAGGAAGACCGCACGTCCCGCCGGTAACCAGCACCAGGTGGCTCATATAGCACCTGTCTTCAGAGATAATCAACAGTACCAGCAACACAACAATAATCAGCAACCACCACATCCGCAATATCAACAACAACAGCACCGTCCGCAACAGCAGGCCTACCAGCCTCGAAATAGTAATCAAACCAGTACAAGTTACGAGAGGAAAAGGGTCACCTTCGATCCTATTCCGATGATGTATGCAGAGTTATATCCCTCTTTGATAGAGAGGAAGTTGATTACTCCGCAAGACCCACCGGCTATACCTACTAACCCCCAGTGGTGGTATAATCCCGAATTACACTGTGTTTACCATTCTGGTGCTCCCGGCCACGACGTGGAGAATTGCTACCCTTTGAAGACCAAAGTTCAAGACCTTGTGAGGTGTGGCATTCTGTGTTTCGAGGATGTAAGTCCTAACGTGAAGAAGAACCCATTGCCCGAGCATGGGAAATCTGTCAACATGGTCCAGGGTTGCCCTGGCAAATACAAAGTCAAATATGTCAGTCATATTCGACAATCTCTGGTCGAGATGCATCATTTGCTATGTGATTATAGTCATTATGAGCATGACCATGATAGATGCCGAATCTGTTCTGTTAATCAAAGAGGTTGTCGTCAGGTGCGCAAAGATGTGCAAGAGATGCTGGATGAAGGAGTTATTGAGATCCTTCAAAACAGAAATGTTGACGAAGATGATGATGAGGTCAACGTGATTTCCCCGGTGTTCCGGATACCCGAGCCTGTTGTCATCAAGTATGATGGTAGCAAGCATAAGGCTTCTCCTGCTCTCATCATTAAGCCGGACGGACCAGTACCATACTCTTCTGAAAAAGCGGTCCCCTATCGCTACAATGCTGTAGCAGTGGAAAATGGGAAAGAGGTGTCCTTGCCTTCTTCATCTGTCGTAAATATTGTTGATGTCAGTGGGTTGACCCGCAGTGGTCATGTATTTTCGGCACCGTCAAAGCCTCAAGCTGATGCTCGAGGAAGTGTTAACGCTGATTTTGTGGAGCGCCCGATGGGGAATGCTGTGAGCACTCCGAATTCGGAACTTGTTGTTAAGCCCTCCTCTACATTGAGAACTCTTGCTTCTGATGGCCCGAGTGGCAACACGAAAGAAGATTGTGATGAGATGTTGAGGCTCATCAAGAGAAGCGAGTACAATGTTGTAGACCAGCTTCTACAAACGCCATCCAAAATATCTGTGTTATCATTGCTTTTGAATTCAGAACCACACCGAGAGGCTCTGCAGAAGGTGTTGGATGTGGCATATGTGGATCACGATGTCACGATAGAACAATTCGATAGCATTGTTGCAAACATTACCGCTTGTAACAACTTGAGTTTTTGTGACTCTGATCTCCCTGAGGAGGGAAGGGACCACAACTTGGCATTGCATATATCTATGGGTTGCAAAAACGACACCATGTCCAATGTACTGGTGGACACTGGGTCATATTGAATGTATTGCCAAAAACCACTCTTACGAAGCTGTCATATCAGGGGCCTCCCATGAGGCAGAGTGGAGTATTTGTGAAGGCTTTCGATGGGTCTCGCAAAACTGTGATTGGTGAGGTTGATCTCCCAATCAAAATTGGACCAAGTGATTTTCAGATTACCTTCCAGGTTATGGATATTCACCCATCGTATAGCTGTCTCCTAGGCAGACCATGGATTCACGAGGCAGGCGCCGTGACATCCACCCTACACCAGAAACTGAAATTTGTGAAGAATAAGAAGCTGGTGGTGGTAGGGGGAGAAAAGGCTCTCCTGGTTAGCCATTTGTCTTCTTTCTCATATATAGATGTTGAGGATGAAGTTGGAACCCCTTTCCAAGATTTATCTATTGCTGAACCTATTGAGAAGAGAGCTCCTTCATTTGCTTCCTACAAAGATGCAAAGTTGGCCATTGAGCGTGGTGCAATTGCTGGATTAGGGAAAATGATTGAGCTAGAAGACAACAAATCCCGGACTGGCATAGGTTATTCTTCTGGGGTTTCTAATACGCAAGGGTTGTTCAAGAGTGGAGGGTTCATCCACATCAGTCAAGACGAGGAGGCTGCTGCCATCTTGGAAGAGGACGAAGAGGATTCTGGCAACTTCATCATCCCTGGGGGGATCTGCAATAATTGGGTCGCTGTGGATATTCCAACAGTTATCCATAAGTCAAAGTAATGTTCATTATGTTTAAAAAACTCTTCTCCCATGCCAAAAGGAGAAGTGATGACATTGTTGGCGCATAAATACAATGATATTTTCATTCAATAGATTCATGTTACATATTTGTTTTTCCAAATATTTTCCCTTTTCGCTTTTTTGCATGAAATTGGTGATCACATAAAACCTCAAAAATAAGAATAAAATCAATATTTTCATCTGCATAATGAGTTGCCTTGTTTGAATTCTAAAGCTTTCATATCCAAAATCATTATGCAGGTTGATCAAACCCATTGAACATAATGACCCAACACCATCTCCCAACTTTGAATTCCCTGTATTTGAAGCGGAAGAAGATGATGTTGAAGAGATTCCTGACGAGATTACCCGTCTACTCGAGCATGAAGAGAAGATCATTCAGCCACATCGTGAGAATCTGGAAACAGTCAATTTGGGGTCTGAAGATTGTATGCGAGAAGTGAAGATTGGGGCACTCTTGGAAGAATCTGTTAAGAAGGGGTTGATTGAATTGCTACGAGAATACGTTGATGTCTTTGCCTGGTCATATGAAGACATGCCTGGTCTAGATACAGATATTGTGCAACATTTCCTACCTTTGAAACCTGAGTGCGTGCTTGTGAAGCAGAAGCTCAGAAGAACTCATCTCGATATGGCAGTAAAGATCAAAGAGGAAGTTCAGAAGCAAATTGATGCGGGGTTTCTGGTGACTTCTACATATCCTCAATGGGTGGCCAATATTGTGCCCGTGCCTAAGAAAGACGGAAAAGTCCGGATGTGTGTGGACTATAGAGACTTGAATAAAGCTAGTCCGAAAGATGATTTTCCTCTACCACACATTGATATGTTGGTAGACAATACAGCTAAATTCAATGTCTTCTCATTTATGGACGGATTTTCCGGATATAATCAGATCAAGATGGCACCCGAGGATATGGAGAAGACAACATTCATCACACCTTGGGGAACATTCTGTTATCGAGTGATGCCCTTCGGTTTGAAGAACGTCGGAGCCACGTATCAACGAGCTATGACCACCTTGTTTCATGATATGATGCACAAGGAGATTGAGGTATATGTTGATGATATGATCGCTAAGTCAAGAACGGAGGTTGAACATGTAGAGCACTTGTTGAAGCTTTTTCAGCGTTTGAGGAAGTATAAGCTCCGTCTGAATCCCAACAAGTGTACATTTGGAGTCCGTTCCGGCAAGTTATTGGGCTTTATTGTTAGTGAAAGAGGCATTGAGGTTGATCCTGTAAAGGTCAAAGCAATACAAGAGATGCCTGCGCCCAAAACTGAGAAGCAAGTCCGAGGTTTTCTTGGCCGCTTGAATTATATTTCCAGATTCATATCCCACATGACTGCCACATGTGCGCCGATATTCAAGCTCCTCCGGAAAGATCAGTCCCATGATTGGACCGAGGATTTCCATAAAGCTTTCGACAGTATTAAAGAGTATTTGTCTGAGTCTCCGATCCTGTCTCCGCCTGTGGAAGGGAGACCATTGATTATGTATCTGACAGTTCTTGAAGACTCGATGGGTTGTGTCCTTGGTCAGCAAGACGAATCAGGAAAGAAAAAGTATGTTATTTACTAGTTGAGCAAGAAGTTCACTGACTGTGAGTCTCGATACTCAATGCTTGAGAAGACATGCTGTGCTTTGGCTTGGGCAGCTAAGCGCTTACGCCAATACATGTTGAATCATACGACTTGGTTGATATCCAGAATGGATCCAATCAAGTATATCTTCGAGAAGCCTGCTTTAACAGGGAGGATTTCCCGTTGGCAAATTTTGTTATCTGAGTATGATATTGAGTATCGAGCTCAGAAGGCTATTAAAGGTAGTATTTTGGCTGACCACTTGGCACATCAGCCGATTGAGGATTATATGTCAGTTCAGTATGACTTCCCGGATGAGGAGATTCTGTATTTGAAAATGAAAGATTGCGATGAGCCTACGCTCGATGAAGGGCCAGAGCCTGGTTCCAGATGGAGTATGGTGTTTGATGGTGTTGTAAATCAATATGGAAATGGTATTGGGGCAGTGATTATTACTCCTCGGGGCACACACATTCCTTTTACAGCAAGGCTAACTTTCAAATGCACGAATAATATGGCTGAATATGAGGCCTGTATTATGGGATTGGAGGAGTGCATTGATCTTAGGATCAAGCATCTTGATGTATATGGTGATTCGGCCCTCATTGTTAATCAGATTAAGGGTGAATGGGAGACGAATCAGCCCGGCCTCATTCCATATAGGGATTATGCGAGGAGGATTTCAACGTTCTTTACTGAGGTTGACTTCCATCATATTCCTCGAGATGAGAATCGGATGACAGACGCTCTTGCTACACTTGCTTCAATGATTGTGGTTAGGCTTTGGAATGAAGTTTCCAATATCACTGTGATGCGCTTGGACAGACCAACCCATGTGTTTGCGGTTGAAGAAGTGAAAGGTGATAAGCCATGGTATTATGATATCAAGTGTTTCCTTCAGAACCAGTCTTACCCGCCTGGGGCATCTGTGAAAGATAGGAAAACTCTGAGAAGATTATCAGGAAGTTTCTACCTCGATGGTGATGTGCTTTATAAGAGAAATTTTGACATGGTTCTGCTCAGATGTGTGGACATACACGAAGCAGACCTGTTGATGACTGAGGTCCATGAGGGTTCATTTGGTACTCATTCCAATGGACATGCCATGGCTAGAAAGATATTGAGAGCAGGCTACTATTGGCAGACAATGGAGTCTGACTGCTGCAAATATGTGAAGAAATGCCATAAGTGTCAGATTTATGCGGATAAGATTCATATTCCCCCGACACTTCTGAATGTGATTTCATCACCATGGCCTTTCTCCAGGTGGGGAATTGACATGATTGGCATGATAGAGCCAAAAGCGTCTAATGGACACAGATTTATTCTCGTAGCAATTGATTACTTCACCAAGTGGGTTGAAGCGGCATCATATGCAAATGTGACTAGGCAGGTAGTCGTGAAGTTTATCAAGAATCAACTCATATGCCGATATGGTGTGCCATATGAGTCATGGACTTGAGAAGTTGATCAGTCAATTCATCTGATTATTTTGAAATGCACTGACACCTAAATTTTTATGTGTTGGTCAAATGGAGATGATCCCAAAAGCAAAAGTGTTCTTAAGAGCAATATGAACAACTTTCATGTTCATCAAAAATTGATTTGAAGCTTGGAACGTCATCTCCCATTCCAAGACATTATAGGTCATTTTGACTGAAACCCTAATTTTGGGTCAACTTCCCAAGGACATAACTCATTCATTTTTTATGATTTTGAGGTGGGATCAAATGCATTGGAAATCATAAGATGTCAACTTCAAATGTTATGTTGAACAAAATTTCAAAATATCAAAGGAAATACATGTGATAATGCAAAACTTTATAGGTCACTTTGGACCAAATGCATTGAAAGGCAAAAAAGTCCAACTTCAAGTGCCCATAACTCTTTCATTAAAAATCCAAATGATGCCAAATTTACGTCCATTTTTATATTCTTGAAGAGATCTACAACTTTGATGTTGGAGGTTTTTTCATTTGGGGCTTGCATCATCAAAACAGAAGGGCTTGAACATTGGCCAAATTTAGAAACTTTGCCTTTTCATGTTTTGCACCTTGCACTTTAAACTCAAATTTCACCAATTTCCACACTTCAAATGGATTTTTGCCCAACATAACAAATGTTCCTTACATCAAAACCTTTCCAACCATTACTCACATGCTCATGTTTGGATTTGGCAAATGGCATTTTCGAAGAGGAGAAGTTTTAGGCATGATTATGCATAACATGTTGAAACTCATTATACAAGCTTGTGCATTGCCAATTCCACGACCATTTCAGCTCAGTTATGCTTCAGAGTGCATTTGGCATTGAATTTGGGCCTTTTGAATGATCATGCAAGCCCATGCAATGAATATCCAATTTCATGCACACGGTTTTGATCACACTTACCTTGCCTTTCCATCTATAAATAAGAGCCTCACTCCATTCAAATTTCATCCGTGAATCAACCCAAAATGCTGCTAAACTGAAAACCGAGCCACACCTAAAGGAACTATTCCAATTTTCTTCAATTTCTCAGATTTGAAATTCAACTAAATCAGGTTGAATTTCTAGATCTAAAGTTCCTAGACCCCTCTCTCACACTCCATTGATCTTCTGTTTGGCCAAAGGAAGCAAGGAAGCAAGCTCAAATCTCCAGAAGTCAAGGTTGTTCTTCAACTGGTTTTCTCTTCGAATCTCACCATTTATTGATCTATTTGCTTGGATATTGTGTTGGCTGAAGTCCTCTTCATAGAGGCAATTGTTTTGAGTGCTCAATTGTTGAAATCCATGAAGTTCATATGAACAACACAGAATTTCCATCTCTGATTTCTCTCAATATAGAGATCTAGAGTGGAATTGAGTGGTACAGGGATGATGTACATCATCCCAGCTTTCCAATGATGTATGGATCGTGTATTTTGGTTACGCTTTTGAAACCTGCAAATGTCACCGGAATCTTCATGCTCACCGGAGAAGACGGTGGCTCTGGTGACCGTCCCTTTGCCAGATGCGTTTTGGACCATTGGATCTGATTTCCAGTTTAAATCCCAACCCTTAGATCTTTTGACTTTTAATAATGCCATGTGTTTCGCTGATGACTTTGGTACACCATGGAAGCGCGCATGTAGAGCGTCTGATCAGCCACGTCAATTAATGAGGCTTGATCAGACGCTCCTTGTTTTTTTGAATTTCTTATTTTTTTGATTTATTTTCTTTTATTTCCATTATTTTCAAAAATCCATATCTTCTTCATCTTAATTCCAAAAAATATGGGACCAATTGCATTCTTCTCCAAATAATTTCTAGTTTCTAATTTGGATTTTTAATATTTTTTATTTTGTCATTTGATATTTTTTATGAATTTTCTCTTTTCTGGTTATTTTTAATTCATTTTAAATAGTTTTTGATATTCAAAAAATACAAAAATATTTTCCTAACCTATTTGAATGATGATGGATCGATGAAAAATATTCTCATCAATTTTTTAATTGATTTGAGATTTATTTGAGATTTTAGTTCAATTAGGTTATTTTTATTCATTTTTATTTGATTAAAAATAGTTTCTGACTTTTAAAAAAACTGAAATTTTTTGTCAAACTTTGTTTGACCTTGTTGAACTTGGGATAAATCACTTGGACCTTTCAAGGTTGATTTGAAGTGATTTTGAAGTTTGACCTTTCTTTTATTTTTAATTCAAGTTTATTTTAATATTAAAAATACCAAAAATATTTTGTTTATTGTTTAACCTCCAATCTTCATCTCATTTCTGATTTCTCATTGTTTGACTTTGACTCTCAATGTCATTTGGTCAATACACATGGATTGGTACATTGTTATTTCACCTTATGCATTTTAATCTTTCCATTTCATAATCCATTATTCATCTTCTCCTTCTTCTTCTTCTTTCTTTTTGATCAATGAGTTGAAGGTTGATAAGTTAGCATTGATTAGGGAGACTTAACCTTCCTTGATTCAAATCTAATTCATCTTGATCAATTGATCAAGTGAATGGCTTTGCATTAAGGATAGGTTGTTTCCTAAATCATGCAAAAGGCTTAAACCAATACAAGATCAATTCTCTTCTTCTTTTTGGCATGGCAAGTTGTTGGAACTTGGTTCACTAATCAAGACTTCTAACTTGTGTTGTTTCCTACATTATTATTTACCGGCCTCAGATAGTTGTGACTTCTACATAAGTCCAATTACGATAACTTAACATAGCGCTAAATTTGCCTTATGGCACACTAACTATTAACAATTAACATTTACTTTTTTGCTCTTTACTTTTATGCAATTTACTATTCCTGCACATATTATCCATTTGCTTTTTCCTTTGCTCATTTGAGCACATGTTTATGTTAATGCCATTTGCCTTTTGCTCACTTGAGCACATAATTGTGTATATATTATTGTGCTTGTGTTTTGTTTTGATTGTTGTGGACCAAATGCAAAGAAATGGATAAATGGACTTAGACTTTAGGAACTTCCCTATGCAAAATGGAGTCAAAGAGCAACTAGGCCTCATGCCTTTAGAATGCTTAAATGTCAAAGAGCAACTAGACCTCATGCCTTTAGAATGCTTAAGCTTAAAGATGAACATTGAAAGGGCCATATTCTAAACTCCCTCTGTTCCATTATTTGATTGTATTATAAAACCTTTTAATGTGTGTGTTCTTGTGCTAGGGATTCCATCTTGATTCAAGCTTGAGGAACCATTACCATGAGCCTCTAAGAGAGAGAGATCCAAGACACATTGAGGAGTCTTTCCAAGAGTTCATTTGACTGTTGATTGCTTGAGTTTATGCTTATGTGATTGTTTACTCCAAAGGATGGGAGCTACTTGGATCATCATATGATCTCAAGAGAGGAACTCCATTGTGGTTTTGTTTCTTATTCCTTACCTCTTGCATGCTTAGGACTTTAGCCCTTCTTCTTCTTCTCTCCACTCTAACCCAAGCCAAAACTTTTGTGCAAACATCTAACACTTGTTTTCAACATTAGAAACCTAAGCCTTATGCTTTTGATTTTCAAACTTTCTTTTCACAATACTTATTTTGAATTGAATCTTTAAGTCAACTTTGACCATTTTGTATATACTTCTAATTGGTAAATATAACCCATTCAAATGTCTTTTTGTGGTTTCAATGGCCACTTTCTAATCAAAACTTTTTTCATAACCTTTAGCTATTAGGTTTGAGTTATCTTTGTGGTAGATGTAATACTCACCTATATCCTTAGTGATGGACAATGAGTCTTCCATGTTTATTATAGGGTTAACCCCTCACTAGCATGTTAAAGCTATCCTCACATGGTGGATTTGTGGTTTTAGGTTGAGTTTTCTCCCTTGGATAGCAAAAGACCTTAAGGCTTTCGGACCAATCAATTCACCTATTCATTTTGAGATTTTTACCCCGAACTACGAGGTTTTGATCCTAATCTTTTTTAAGATGGTACGTAGGCAATGGGTTTATCCATCCAAACACAAAAAATGTAAATAAACTTGTATATTCTCTTCTCATCTCTTCAATCATGTTTGCACAATAAATTTTCACAAAAACAACCACTTTACAACAAATATGAAAAGGGCTCCCTAGGAGTACCTAGGATGTTTTGGGTGCCTAACACCTTCCCATTGCATAACCAACCCCCTTACCCAGATCTCTGACTCTCTTTTACTAGGTTTTGATTCGATAAAACTTTTAGGTTTTTGTTCGCTTTCTAACCATTCCTTTGGATAAATAGAAGTGCGGTGGCGACTCGACTTGTATGATTTACCTTGGATTTAGTCAATATCTCTAATGGTAACGAATACCCCGCTACAGTTAGTAAATAAAAATGAGAAAAGCAATAATATACAATTCAAGCATGGTTGGTGATCTCAAACCAACTCTCAAGAGATCCCACCCTAGGGTAAAAGCCAAGATGCTTATGATCCTTGAGGCAAGATGCAAATGCAATGTTATGATGCCATGAGGGATCTTAGGGTCAAAATTGGGGTCTTACACAAACTATATCATCATTAGTAAGAGACATAAGTCTCTGAGACCACCTTAGACATTGTTTGTTCTCCACAAAAGTAGGCGTCTGAGGCAAGTGCGAAATAAACCACTCGTACAGAAGAGGAACACAACACACAATTGTTCCACCGCCTTTAGAATTCCTTATATGCAAATAGAAGTACATATCACCAAACAAAGTAGGCACAAGATTCCCAATCATGAAAATTCTAATGGCGTTAACATCAACAAAACCGTCAACATTAAGGAATAAGGCTAAACCATAAATGAGCAACACAAAGATGGCTTCAAAAGCATCCACACTATCGGCTTGAGAAAAGGCAGTAGCTTCCTTGATGAGGAACTCAGAAGTCAACCCAAACAATCCTCCTTTCTTCACCCAATGGCCTCAATCTCAGACTTCTTCAAGTGAAGAGCTTCAGCAATAAGATGAGAACTAGGAATCTCTTCCAATCCACTAAAAGGAAATTTGCTAGAAATAGGTATTCCCAAGAGATGGGCATACTCCTCTAATGTAGGCATAAGCTGATAATCGGGAAAAGTGAAGCAACAGTAGAGAGGGTCATAGAATTGAACCAACACACTCAACAGTCCTTCAACCACATCAATAGACAAGATGGACAAAAGCTTCCCATGACGTTGCTTGAAATCCAAGGGATCTAATACAAAGGATGATAGCTTCCTTAACTCTTTCAAATCTGGAAATCTGAAACTGTACTTCTTAGTGTTCCTTCGTCCACAATCCATGGTCTGAAAATATTTGCAAATAAGACCTCAATTCCTTGAAATTTTTGGTGTGATGAATGTTATGATGCGCATGAATACAGCAATCACAAATAAGGTATCACACACAAGGCAAACAAAGAAAGGTCAAGGGATGAACCAAGTCATTGTCAAGATCAATCCTCCATTTTGGTGGATTATGGCTTTCACCTTATCAACACCCAAGTTCCATTGATATTGAAAAGACTTGATTGGATCAACCAAGAATCAAGGGTTTGTTGTGAGTCATGAGCATGGAGTTTGGGTAAGAACCATCCCAAAGGAGTGTACTAAGGATAAAACATGTAGATCATGTTCTAAAAAGTTCCCAGAGTCTTAATTCCATCTATCGGATAATACAGGTTAGGATGACTGACTCATCAACCCATAATATTCTCAAGAGAAACTCGTCTGAGTGTAGTATCGCGTAACAACTGTTATCAAGTCTACACTTGAACAGCTTTCGCACTACATCCTAAATAACCCAAGATGGGTTAAATGTTCTACGGTTTTCAGCTTCTCGGACCCCAAATCAGAGATAGTAATGCCTAACCACAAATGACTTGTGTGACATTCCTAACTCCAAAAGGGTCTCCACTTAGTAGATGGATCTCAAGCCAACTTTTTAAGGACTACTCCACACAAGTCGAACACGACTATACCATCCTCCTATATTAATTGCACTCAAGTTCGGGTTAGAACTTATCTCACCACTCAGAGATCACCAAGCACAACAAGCAGATTATATCACACAAACAAATATACATACATCAAATATACAATTATATACACACAAAAAAGTAGGTTAAACCCACTGGAGACTACTCCCCAGCAGAGTCGCCACTTAATTTTTGTAGCGGTAAATTCATGACCATCAAGCTATGGATAAGCTAGACGTCAATTAAACCAGAGTCACTACCGCGCTTTTATTGTTTCCAAAGGAAAAGGGAAAAGTACGAACAAAACCCCAAATATAAGAAGTTTTTAAATCAAAACTAATAAAATGCCAGAGATTATAGGTAAGGGGGTTGGTTACACAGAGGGAAGGTGTTAGCACCCAAAGTGTCCTAGGTACTCCTAGGAAGCCCTTTTTTGTGTGTACATGTATTTTGGTATAAAATGAGGTTTGCAATAAATAGAGTGTGGGGATGGAAAAAGAATTCATTAATTATATTTTTATGTTTGATAAGACCTTCGGACTTGTGCCTACGTACCAACATAAAATGAGGGATCAAAACCCTGTAGTTCATGGTATCAATTTCAAAATGAGTGAGTTGCTTTTAATCAAAATTTTAAGTTAAAAGAGGTACAAAAGATCCCAAAAGTTTGAATGGGTGTTAGTTCTTTTTTTCTTTTGAAATTTTAAGTCAATATGATTAGATTTATTTACAAGTTTGATTTAAGAAAAGGAGTTCAAAAATGCAATGGCATAAGGCCAAGGTTTCTAATTTGAAATAAAGTCAAAGTTTGAAATCACAAACAAAGTAGGTTTTTGAAAAAGGGGAGAGGTTTGAAATTTAAGAAGTGGGAGGAGATTAAGAGACTAATCCTAAGCACAAATTTAAAAGTTGAGAGTTGAAAGGATCTGACTAATGGGCTGCAATCCAATAGACAAGAATGTCATATAGAAACCCAAATTTCCCTTGGACTTTAGAATCAAGCAATATCAATACACAAATAGCAAGTTGAAGAGAAAGGCATCAAATAAAGATAGCCACATCCAAGCTTAGCAACTCCATGATCTTCTTCATAATTCCCTATGTATCAGATAGCTTCAAAAATAGGCATTAGACACAGGTTCAAAATAACAGCTTCAATATGTTGCATATGAACTCAAATGGGATCACAATACTTGCATCAGATGAAAGTTCACTTCACAAGCACTTGATTTTCATGAAAGTTGGCATTGGCCAAGTCCTTTGCATAGGGAGTGTTGCCTAATTCTAAGTCCAATGTCTCAGATCAAATCCAACAGTTCATACAAATGTTTTTTAGGGTTTTTGTTCTTATTATGTACATTAAGGTCAAAAGACCACAAACACAAACAAGTATATACAAACACAATATATTCGCAAAGTATGGCTCAAGTGAGCAAAGTGAAAATGGCATTAAAGTAAACAAATTGAATGGTATGAATAATGGCAAATTAATAAAGACTTAAAATTAAAGTGCATAAAAGTAAGTGGCTTGAAATTAAATGTTAGTTGTTAGTTGATTAGAATTTAGTATTGCTTTTGTTTTTGTTTTGTTTAAGTTATTCTTTGGAGAACACTCAACCCACTTATCACAAGCATGTATCCTTGAACCAAGACATCTTCCAAAGGAAGGAAAAAAGGCCAAGTTTCCATACAATACCATGAAAGAGGGGAGACTTGCAATCTCACTTACTAGAATGTTATGCCTTTTGTGTCAACAATTTAGCGATATGTTAAGCAATCGTAATTGGACTTATGTAGAAGTCACAACTATTTGAGGTCGGGCAATAGAAATTTTAGTGTTAATGCATGTTAGAGACATGGTATTATGAACCATGCTCCTAAAACATACCACACTTAAAAAAGAATATGCAAAAGGGGGGATCTAATATCATCCACACTCATATTGATTTCTCAATCAACTAGCCTTAGGATATGGAGATATCATAGGTTCATGACATGAAGGAATAGAGAAGGGAAATGAGATGAAAAGGGATGGGAAATGGCATCAACACAAATTGGTAAAAGGAGGACTTTTACCAAATTAAAATCATTCATTCATTTTGGGAGATGAAATGTACATTTCATCAATCCCCTAAATCCAATGATCTTAACTCAACAAAGTCAAATCAACCTTGACCAAGGCCCAACAACACAAGTCAATATCAAATGCTCAACACAATTTATTTTTGCAATTAAATAATTAAAATCAATTAAATAATGCATTAAATTAAATTATGGTTTGTCAAATTCCTAAAATCCCATCAAAACACCAAAGAAATGGCCAAGATATTTATCATAGGTCAAGCAAGGTCAAAGGACCTTGGAGAAAAAATTTCATAATTTTTGGAAACTTAAAACTATTTTTAAACAATTAAAAATATTCATAAAATCAATTAAATCATGAAAAATATTAATATTGGTCCAAAAGAAATTTTTAATTCAGAAAATGAAAGAGGAATTTATTTAAAATTTTTGGGTAAAACTCTCATATTTTTTTGGATCAATATTAAAATTAATATGAAGTAATGAAAATAGAATAAATAAAATGAAAATCAAATAATCAGAAAAAACGTGGACCACTTGATCTCCCTCATTAATTGAGGTGGCAGATCAAGTGGCCACCAACGCGCAATCCACAATGGACTTTAGTCAGCGCACCACACAAATGGTCATTCAAACCAACGTGTGAGATTAGATTAAATCAAATGGATCCTATGGTACTGAGGACTGCCAACTCACCACCGGAGCCAAAGCTCCGGTCTCCTTCTCCGGTGAGCCTCACCGGACTGGTTCAGCCACAACCATCACCAAAATTAAAAAGAATGACATGATTTTAAAGTAAAAATGGCACTGAGCTCGAATCTGGCCTCAATTCATCCCAACTCCAAGTATATTGAGAGATACAAGGAGTTGAAATTTGAGGTGCACGATCTGAGTTGCTTCGATTTAACCTCATAGTAACTTAATCTTGTTGCCTACATTGGTAGGACTTCAGACAATCAAAGATCCAAGAGAATTATGGAGAATTGAGTGAGAATCGAAGAGATGAAAATTTCTGGAAAATACCTTCAATGTAGGTCTGAATTTGATTGGTCTTGCTCTTATTTGTGCTTGATCTTGCTCAGGATGCTTGAAGGAGTATATTAGAATGATCAAAAGGCTTTGGATCCTTGGAGTTTTGAATCTCAAAATTGTGAGATTTAAACTCAATTTCTAATGGAAATTCTAAAGGTTGTCCTCTGAAATGGAAGGGTTTGAAGGTGTGGATTCAAAGTTGGCGCGTAGGGTTCTCAATTCTGAACCTAAAGGTCTCTATTTATATCCAATTCAATTGATATTTACACACTTGAACATGGAATCCAAAAATAGGAATGAGTGATGCATGGGTGCATGGGCATGCACAGGCCCATGAAATCATGTCACTTGGTCCATAATTGAATACAAACAAGTCTGAGATCACATTGGAGTGCTAGGCAAATGTGCATGGAAGTTTGAAGTTCAATCTTGCCAAATGATGATGCAATGTTCAAGCCATGCGCAACCCATTCAAATGTTGTCCAAAATGGATGAAATTGGACTTTTAGAAAGGTTAGATCAAAAGGAACAACTTTCATGTTGAACACTTTTTCATTTGAAGCTTGTATCATGATGAATTTTAAGGTGGAAGTTTGGAAAATTAAACATATCAAAAAAAAATTCTAAGTGTCAAGCCATATGTTCACTTATTCCACCTTGGCTAACTTTTTATGTGAGCTTCAAATGAAAAACGTTCCTTCATAAAAGTTTTAGCTCTATCAGAGTACTTCAAAATGGTTACAAACTTGACCTAATTTGGATTTAATATGAAAGCGTTGTGCATTTTTGAAGTTGAGGAAAATCACTTGTTCAATGGCATTGGTCCAAAATGACCTATAATGCATCTTCATATCACATGCTCATAAAAGTTGAATTAGATTTTCCTCCAAACATCAAAGTTGAAGTAGACATCTTGAATTTGATTGTGTAACTTGGAAATATTTAATCTCATAAAAAATTGAGCAAGTTATGGCCTTGGGAAGTTGACCTCCAAATTAGGGTTTAGACAAAATGGCCTATAATCTCTCATTATAAAAAATGACTTTCCAAGCAAAACTAGCTCTTGACCTCAACATGAAAGTTGTTTGGAATGTCATTTATAGTAACGTTTCTCTTGGAATAATTTCCATATAATAAAAATTGTAGGAGATAGGGTCTAGGGAACCCCAGTTTTGATCAAATGAATTCCTCTGGTCAACCACCATCAACCAACTTGATAGCTTGCAATTCTCTTGACTTTTCGGACTCATGGGAGATAATATATACATAAGATGATGAAATTTGAAGTATCCCTTGAAATATTTTATCAATTGGTGAAGAAGCTTGTTGAAGAAGTTACACAAGATACCTAGATGAACTAGGGTTTCCAAGGCAAACCAATTTCAAACTCTTGATGAATTCTTGATAAAAATAACATGTGAAGACCATGGGAATTCATATATGATTCTTAGAGCCATAGTAAACCAATCTTTATTGAGCTCCTTACCCTGAGGGTCTTAAACCCTAGATGTGAGCTTGATAGATCAAAGGTGAGCACTTGTCTTACCTACAAAAGAGTTAGTTTATACAAAGACATATTTTTGGTATTTTGGTTAGTAAAAATTATAAAAATACAAAGTATGATACAACACATGATGCTTGGTGATCTCTCCCAATGCAAACCCAATGGGTGAGGGGTAAGGAGGATGCCAAGGTGTGATCCCAATGCTAATGCATATGATGAGATATCATGAGGAATCTTAGGGTCAAAATTGGGGTCTTACATGATCACAAAGAGGAAAAGGAGGAGAGTCCAACTGAAGTAGACAACCTTCCTTAGACAACCTTCCTTTTAGGAACAATCTTGACAAAGATGGAGTGATAACCCAAAATAAGGCACGGTTAATCGCTCAAAGGTATAATCAAGGGGAGTGTATTTACTATGACGAGACTTATGCTCTTGTCACTCGACTTGAGGCTATATGCCTTCTTCTTGGCTTTGCTTGGTCTAAGAATTTCAAATTATTTCAAATGGATGTGAAAAGTGGATTTCTAAATGGTTACATTAATGAAGAGGTGTGTGTGGCTCAACCTCCCGGCTTTGAAAATCACGAGTATCTCAATCATATTTTCAAATTAAAACGCGCTTTGTACAATCTCAAACAAGCACCTATGGCTTGGTATGAGCGACTAATAAAGTTTTTTATTAATCAAGGGTACTTAAGGGGAAAGATTTACACTACTCCTTTTATTAAGCGCCATGGAAATGATACTCTTCTTGTATAAGTATATGTTGATGACATTATTTTTGGATTTACTAATATGCAACTTGTCAAAGAATTTTCTAAGCTTATGCAGGGAGAGTTGAAATGAGCCTTATGGGAGAGCTAAATTACTTCCTAGGTCTTCAAATCAAACAACTAAATGAAGGTACCTTTGTTTTTCAAACCAAGTATTTCAAGGACTTGCTAAAGAGATTTGGCATGGTTAATGCAAAGTCGATTGATACTCCGATGGCTATGAACGGTATTTGGAAAGGAACGTAAATGGTAAGGATTTGGAAGTGAAGAAATATAGAGGTGTGATAGGTTCTCTTCTATATCTCACTGCATATAGTCCAGATATCATGTTTAGTATCTATATGTGTGCTCGATATCAATCGGCCCCTAAGTAATCTCATCTCAAAGCAGCCAAACGTATTTTTAGTTATCTTCATGGTACGTCGAATTATGGGCTTTGGTATTCTAAAGGGAATGATTGTAGCTTAGTTGGTTACTCTGATTCTGATTTTTACAGTTGCAAATCGGATAGCAAAAACACTAGTGGGACTTGTCACATATTTTCAAATTCCTTAGTTAATTGGCGTAGCAAGAAACAAGTTCCAGTTGTGTTGTCAAGTGTCGAGACGGAATACGTGGCGGCCGGTAGTTGTTGTGCATAAATTTTGTGGCTTAAATAATAATTAATTGATTTTGATATAAAACTAAGCTCTATTTCAATTTTTTGCGACAACACTAGTGCCATTAACCTAACTAAGAACACGATGCTACATTCTCGTACTAAGCATATTGAGATTCGTCATCACTTCCTACGTGATCTTGTTGAAAAAGGCGAAATCGTTTTTGAGCATGTTGATAGTAAAAATCAACTTGCCTATATTTTTACAAAACCACTTGTGATCGAACCCTTCTTTAACATTCGACAGGAATTAGGCATTCTTGACATCTCAACACTTTCCTAAATGTTATGTTAATGCATTATGAAAATATCGTGTCTATCTAACATTTATTGAGAAACATATTTCATAAGAGTGCATTCCTCGTCATTTCACAAGCAATGTATTATCGTTTCATTTTCCGTTTTTATGTGTAAGCTTTTCTTTTCGCATATTGTTTATGATCCATATAATTGATGTTCTTGACATATAAGATAGTTCATGAATCATCACTTCCAACAATTTCTAATTGATGTATGTCAATTTATATGCTTATAGTGACGTTATGGTATCTTCTTTTTCCTTGAAATATAATAATTGGTGCATCGGTTTATTATCTATGTTTCTCATGATTTATGATTGAACATGTTACATTATAAATAATATTCTTGATTGTGTGTCATTATTATGTTTTCATCCCTGTTTTTGGTTTGTGTGGTGGTACTTTGTTTATCTCCTTGCTAGAGCACATGTTGTGCAGCATTTCAGGAGCACCAAAGGCATGTCACGAATTTTGTGTTCACTTTGTATCCTTCATTCTTCATGATTGTGTTATCTTTCGGCATAAGTTGTGACATTTATGTTCTATTGTTGCATTATTGTCTTTTATTTATGTTTATAAACTTTTTTGCAATATGAAAATTATTATATGTGAGTGGTATCATATTGATGCTCTTATCTTTGCAAACTGCCTCTATGTATTATATGGGTTTATGTGTGTTTTAAGATTCTGTTCATCGTTTGCTTCGTTTATTTTTACATTATCAAAAGGGGAGAAGCAAAATGAAGTTATGAGGTACGTATATTCAAGGGGAGGTTTTTCATTGAAAACGCATCATCTCAAGTTTTTCCATCATCAAAAAGGGGGAGTATGTGAGTGCAACTTCAGTTAGATGTGTTTTGTATGATGTCAAAACTAGGATACTTTAGTGTTAATGTATATTGGATGGTATCATATGAACCTTTATGTCCATCTTATCATTAGGAAGCATAAAAGTATTTGGAAACAATGTGGAAAAGGTCTCATGCATCAAGCATGTATGAAAATTCAATTTTTGTGAAAAATAGTAGTACAGGTCGACACATGTAACTACAAGTCGACCTATGGAAAAACTTTCCTGGCTATAGGTCGACACATAGCACTACAGGTCGACCTATGGAAAAAATTTCATGGTTATAGGTCGACACGTATGTTGTTGTATTAAAGCATGTGGCTTCTGTTTCATGTGTCGTGTCTTTAGGTCGACACATAAGGAGCACATAACTGCCATAGGTCAGCACATAACTTAGGACAGGTCGACCTATGCATCAAACAGGTCAACACATAACCTCTATAGGTCGACCTATCCGATATATTTTTTTCAAAAATTTCATATTTTTCTCAAGTCCTTTGCATTTTCCTTTTGCCCTAAATCACCCCATGCATATAAATACTTCATACATGCATCATTCTCTAGTAAGGTTTCTAGAGTGAGTAAAACCTACATGAATCCATTATTTTAAAGCATCTCATCATCTTCAATTCAATCTATACATACACACAATCAAACTAAACATAATCATTTTTTGATTGGGTGCCATCTAGATTAGGATTTATAACGTCCAATTAGGTTTGTTGTACCAGGAATATTGAGTTGCGATCTTTGAGGGATTCAAATAAGAAAATCGAGATAGGGTTTTTCTTCAAGATCTTTAGGGTTTGAAGGTTTTTGAAAAGATTGTGCAATTCATATTTGATCGACTGAAAGCCTTGAGACTAGGTGTGTCGGTAAGGGAGTAGCTTGAAACGGTAGATCGTGTTGACAAATTTTGGGTTCAACAAGTATGTGCTTGGGATTATTTTAGTCAGGTGAAAGCCTTGAGACAAGGAGGTTGTGCAAGTAAGTAACAACAACAGGTGAATTGAAACAACATTGTTGGTGACTTGATCAATCTTTGATCAAGTTTTTTCAAGGTGCTAGAGTCAATAACAAACTTAGGGTTTGTGGGATTTGATTTCTCATCTCTTGTATTTATACATTTGCAAAGTAAGAATTATTATATTAATATCTAAATTCGAATTCGAATTGAGGGCATACGTACCCATAGCGAGGTCAATTGGGGAATTGCCAACAAATCCTTGCATACTCCCTCTCACTCTGTCTCTTTTAGTTTTCGATTTGCAAATTATCGATTGCTTTGATCATCAGATCAACATAGTTTGGATCATAATTTTGATTACATTTTGAATCTTGTGTTTGTTGTATTGATCACTACCCATTTTGTTGTGATTTGATTTTTTAGAATAACAAACACTATATAAAATTCCAAACTTTGTTTTTAAGTGTTCAACAAATTGTTTGAATTAGTTTTTTGTGTGTGGATATCATTGGAGATAGACCGTTACTATAGTAAAGTATTCAATTTAGTGTTTGAAGTTTTGATTAATCAACTTGTGGATTATTATCATATCATTGGTACTCATACGCATATCTAGGCTTTTCAATAGAAGGTTGAGTTAGACGATTTTGGATCAGGGAAATATTTGAAACTTGCTTCCGTGCCATAAATTTTTCTAAATCAAATTTTCAAATAAATTTTTAACTTGGGATTTATTCACCCACCCTCTAAATTTAGGCATATTGTCTAACACGATTGAAATTCTTCAAAGGTCGGGGAATCTCTTCCATACAAGAGAGTTTCTTTGAAATGAGCATTGGACTTATGTAAAGAACACAACAATAACAACACTTGATATTCATCATCGATACTAACCTCGATATTTTCCAGATCAAAAATCAGCTTGTTGAACATATCCAACTGCTCTGTCAAGACTCTATCTTCACTCATCTTGAATGAATACAGAGCATGCTTCAGGTACAGAAGATTTAACAGGGATTTAGTCATGTACAACCCTTCAAGTTTGCTCCACACACGTACTGTCGTATTCTCCTTTGAGATTTGTCGAAGAACCTTATCACCATGGCTCAATATGATAGCAATGTGAGATTTCTCGATCATTGTCGTCTTCTCCTCCTCTGTGAGAGCAATAACCATTATCTCTGATCCTTTCAATGCTTCTAACAAACCATGTTGAACCAATAGGGTTTGCATATTCAATCGCCACAAACCGAAATCATTCACACCGGTGAATTTTTCAATCTCATACTTCATTGACGATATCTTGATCCACGCTCACCACACCAGTTTGTTGTGACAAACTTCACACTAGGAATGAATAAAATTATGAGAAAGATTTGAGTTTTTTGAACAAACACAAGAAATCCTTTTAGTTTTACGAAAGTGCGAGAAGAGGGAAGAATAAGAAGAAGGATGAGTTAAAATCGTTTTTCTATTCACTTTTTCAATTAGGACAAAAGATTACAAGTGAATAATAACAACCAACGTTTAATCATCTCCCAACAACTTGAGAACAACTTGAGAGAGCAACTTATCTATAGACTACATGCTAACTTAAACACTTAGCACGCACGTCTTCGACTCCTGTAGACTTGAACAAACTTCGACTATAACATGCATAACTCTATCGAAACATAAAATTAATTCTGTCGAGACTAAAATTTAATCCAAAATATCACATTTATATTTTAAAATACTCTTAAAATTAATTATCATTTGTGTACATATATGAACACTTTCTTAATTTTGTTGATTTGAAATGTCTTTTTTACCTATTTGTAGAATATAAATTCCAGTAGTATTGATTAATAATGCCGGACTCACATTCAACCAAAAGCTACATCTAGTTGCTTGAACTTACCCCGCGTTCAGTGTTATATCACCATCAAACAAACCGTAAAATAATTGTTTAATCCATGCACCTTTAATATATGACATATATCGCTACGTACAGTTTGTCTTTTCCTATCCATATGAACATTATCATGTTTTCCCCACGGGAATCTAACAAGTAAAGACGTTCATGCACATAATTAGAGAGCAAAGACTCAACTTATTATCCTTAAGTACATAAGTAAAATTAACCTCCTATAGATTCCTTGAAAGTACCAAATGCTCACCCGTGATACAGTGCCCATAGTATTGCCAAATGGCCAGCACACACTTGGTCACGGGAGCACAATGAACAATATATTATAGGAAACTAAAGTTTATTAGGTATCGAAAAATTGAAAAATATTATTCTTACACTACATTTAATATAATAAAATATTATTATAATAAAATATTATTTTTATATATATATATATATATATATATATATATATATATATATATATATATATATATATATATATATATATATATATAATTTTTTTATTAAAGAATTCAGTGTGATTAACTAATTTTATAATTTTATTAATCAATATTTGATATTTTATTAATTAATTTTATTTTACTACTAAAAATTATTTTATATTTGGATATTTATTAATCAACTTTATAATTTCATTAAACAATTTTTTATATTTTATTAATCAACTTTATTTTAATATACAAATCACTGTTCATATATTATACATTGACATTGTTCACATGAGTATTATTCATGTATACGCATTGTTCAAATGGTACTGTTCATGCACTGTTTACGCGCACTGTTCATATATAGTTTTACTGTTCATGGTATTGTTCATCATATTTGTACATAGTACCTACGGTATAGGTGTAAGTTTGAGTGTAAGAATAAGAATGTTGTTAACTGTTATAAGAATACAATAATTTTCAATATTTTTATTAGAGCCCTCAAAATGAGTTTCTTTGTATAGATCGGTAGGCCAAACTTAATAAATTATAGAGTTTGAATTTTAAATTAGAACTATATCTTTTTAGGCTATTTTAATCCAGTTATAAAAATCCTGCTATTTATTAGAACTAATTTGTGTGGATAATTGGTAGTCCATTAAATCCGCATAAATATGAATTAAAAAAATTATAATATTTATATTATCATACTATAAAATAATACATTGATTTTTCTCACCTTTTAAAATTTTATATATGATTTATTCCATATTTTTTAAAAATATTATATATTAATTTAATCAAATTAATATTTAATTTTTGTGTTTTATTTCAAAATTTTCTTATATTCTATTTGTTTTTATTATATTAAATATTTGAATATGAAATTTATGATATAGTATTTATAAATAATAATATAGTATTTAAAAATTATGACATATATTTAAATATATGAGTATTAATTCATATGATTTAAACATATGTTTTTTATTGTATTTATAATAAATATTATAAGTTTTTGTTTTTGTTTTTGTAAAAAAAAAAAAAAAAAAAAATCTCGTTTCCGAAACCCGTACAAGGTCGGGTTCGGATAATAAATTTTGACTTCAAATTACAACAAGTCTTTTTTGACCCAGTCCTAAAAGCCTGGGCCCATCAGGGTCGACCTGTTTAGAACCAAGTAGCCCATTTTGATAGCTTTAGTTTTCGCGTCCTCATATTAAAATGATAACTTTTTCATTTTACTCTTTTTTTATTCAAATAATAATTTTATAATTTAACTTGAATTATTTGTTTTTTCCTCAACTTTTTATGTTTAACCTATATAAATAATTATTTTTGGTCAATTTTTCAAGGTGATGTAATTTAGATGGATGTTGACGTCTCAAAAAGAGATGCGATTTTTCTAGAGAGAGATTAAGTGAGATCAAAATCTATATTTTCACAAATCTTGAAAAAAAATCAAGAGCATTTTTTGTTTCACAAACCCGTCATATCCTTGTTTCAACCTGTGAAAGAAATTTTAGAATATTGTTCTTGTGAGATCGTGTTGTGTGAGATTCTTTAAAGAACATTTTGAACCAAGAAACCATATTGTGGTACTCAAGTCTAAAGATTGAGTATGAATGGTAGATACAAGGTACATTAAAGAAGCTAATGTTTTCTTTTTAAGTTTTATTTGTGTGTGTATCAGAATAAAAATCAATTTGTGTCTTTAGTATCTAGAGATTGACATCCAATAAAGAGAAGAATTTATCTATACTCTATTGAAGACTTTGGTATAATTGTGTAAAGATTGTTGCGGAACGGAGTTGGAGTTTTCTAATTGTTCTTGGGTAGAATCAGGGCCGGCCTTTCACAGGCGCAACAGGCTCTATGGAACTGGGCCCCAAAATTTTGGGGGCCTATTTTTTTTTTTTTTAAATCTAATTAATATGAAAAAATTTAAAATATATATTATTTTTCCTCATTCCAAACGCAACCTAAAACCGAAAAGACGCCAAGGAAAATGAAACGTCGGCATTAAAGAAACCCAAAACAAAGTTGTTTATATACATCACATAATAAACCAAAAACAAAACAATATTAGAAAGAAAAAAACAAAACGGCGACGGTGAGAGTGTGAGACGACGGCAGTGCAGTTTAATCGGTAAGTTTGTTCAAATCAAAGTAGTTTATCTTCATGTTTTGAAAGAAAAAAAATATAAAATTAAAGAAAGAACATACATAGATAGAAACTTGTATGTGTTTCTTGGTTTATGATTCTTTCTCCCATGGCTCTATTGTGTTTTTTTTCTCCTAAAATTCTAAAATTGGTTGAGTTAATTTTACTGTAAAAAGAAAAGAAGAAATGGGTTAAGTTAGGTTTCAAAGAAGAAAGAAGAAAAGAATAGAGATGGAGAAATGAATAGAGAATAGTGAGTGCCGAGTAGTAGCTGTCAAATAAATGGTATAAGTAGAATAATGAGTTATGAGATTATTTTGTATTTTTTTATTACTTTATACTTTTGAGTTTTGATTAGTTCATATTAAAAACTAATTGAAAAGTAGAAAGGTTGCAAGTTGTCAAAGAAGTGTGATAGAAAGATTGCAAGCTGTCAAAGAAGTGCTTTTTATATTGTTGTGTCAAGAGTATGTCATTTCTATGTGTGTGACTCATTCAATTATCTCAATAGACAATAGTTTATGATAGAATCTAAAATTTAGAATTAATTGTAATAGAAAATATCAACAACAGTAAGATAAAATTAAAAATAATTAATTTTGGAGCATTTTATTTTCTGTATATTTCATAGTAGTGTTAGTAAAAATAGTGATAATATAATTAAAGTATTATTAATAATCCCATTTTATGATGATTACAAACATGTTTTTTTTTTCTGGTACTATTTTTGCTTGCACTAATTAATAATTTATTGTAGGAACTTAATTTAACAACGAGGCTACAAATAGATCGATTGCTAGTAAATATTGCAGAGTTGATCATTGGCGGACACAAGACATTGTGAGATATTCCAGGTTTTTTTTTACTATGCCTCCTATTATGCCTCCTAAGAATAGAAAGTATGAATGTGGAAATGATAAACGTAAGAAAAGGAAAAAAATTGAAGAGTTAATTCAATCTCAAGCAGGAGCTCTTGATAAATTTTTGATAAAAGAACCACAAGTTCCAAATGAAAGTCATTATGTTGATAATACTAATGTTGAAATTCTTGATAGTGTGCCCATTGAAAATGATAATGTTGATAGTGTGCCTATTGAAAATGATAATGCTGATAGTGTACCTATCGATGATGAAGTTAATAATGATGATGATAATCTTGAGGAAGTTAATGATGATGATGATGATGATGATGATGTTGATTACGATATATTTGATCCAAGAAATTGGGATCGTCTTCAACCTAAAATGATTGATTTATTAGTTATGAAAGGGCCTAAACGGGATAATTCTATTGTGAGGGGTCCTAGAGATAATTGGAATCGACGCTTTACGACTAATTTGTATACTAGAGCTTTAGCAAATGGAGAGAAGTGTGATAGAGATTGGCTTGTTTATTCAAAAGAGCTTGATAGAGTATTTTGTTTCTGTTGTAAAGTTTTAAAAAATGGGATTGGTAGGGGACAATTAGCAAATGAGGGTTATAGTGATTGGTCACATGTTGGTGCAAGAATTAAAGAGCACGAGTTAGGCATGGAACATGTTAAGAATATGACTACTTGGTATGAGTATCGTCAAAGGTTGCAGAAATTTCAAACTATTGATAAAACGACTCAAAGATTAATTGAGAAAGAAAAGGATCACTGGAAAAATGTTTTAAAAAGAGTTATTTCAATAGTGAAATTTCTTGCTAAACATAATTTGGCATTTCGTGGTTCTAAGGAAAAGTTGTACGAAGATAGCAATGGCAACTTTTTGGGTTTGATTGAAATGTTAGCTGAATTTGACCCAATTATCCAAGAACATGTTAGACGTGTTACAACTCAAAAAGTTCACACTCATTATCTTGGACATAAAATACAAAATGAGTTGATTTCATTACTTGGTTCTGCAATTAAAATTGAAATCATTAGAAAAATCAAACAAGCAAAGTATTTCTCAGTAATACTTGATTGTACTCCGGATGTTAGTCACCGAGAGCAAATGTCTTTGATAATAAGATATGTGGATGTTTCTTCAACTTCTATTAGCATTGAGGAATCATTTTTAGGATTTTTGAATGTGAATGATACAACTGGTCAAGGGCTTTTTGATGTTTTACAAAATGAATTGAAAGAACTTGGTCTCGACCTATTTGATGTAAGAGGACAAGGTTATGATAATGGGTCAAATATGAAAGGAAAACATCAAGGTGTACAAAAGCGATTTTTAGACATAAATCCAAGAGCTTTTTATACTCCTTGTGGTTGTCATAGTCTTAATTTGACATTGTGTGATATGGCTAACTCTTGTAATAAAGCTAGGAATTTTTTTGGAGTTGTTCAACGCATTTACACAATTTTTGCTAATTCAACAAAGAGATGGCAAATTTTGAAAGATAATGTAAAAGGGTTGACTCCAAAATCATTATCATCCACTCGTTGGGAAAGTCGTGTTGAAAGTGTCAAAGCTATAAGAACTCAAATGTCAGATTTTACAGAAGCTTTACTTGAAGTGTCAGAACATGATCTCGATCCTAAGATACAAAATGAAGCTAAATCCTTAGCAACTAATGAGCTTGGTGATTTTGAATTTTTGATGGCTATAATTATTTGGTTTGAAATATTATCTGCAATTAATTTTGTTAGCAAGCTTTTACAGGAAAAGGATATGCTTATTGATGTTGCTATGGAAAAAATAAAGGAGTTGATTTCATTTTTTGAAGGATATAGAGAAACAGGTTTTCATAAGGCATTGGTTAATGCTAAGGAAATTGCGGTTGAATTGAATATCGCTCCAATATTTCCTCAAAGGCGTATAATTAAAAGAAAAAGACAGTTTGATGAGAATTTGAATACACCAGCAGTCGAGCTATCTGAAGAGGAATCTTTCAGGGTTAATTATTTTCTTTACCTTGTTGATCAAGCTGTTGTTTCTCTTAATAAGAGATTTGAGCAATACCAAGAGTATGAAAGTATTTTTGGTTTCTTGTTTACTTCTCACAAGTTACAATCATTGGATGATGCAACTTTGAAGTCTTTTTGTAGTAACTTTGAACGAGTACTGAAACATAATGAGCAATCTGACATTGACGGGAATGAATTTTTTGAGGAATTAAAGTTACTAAGACAAATGTTGCCTGAAGAAATCATAAGACCTACTGATATATTATTATTTTCAAAAGGCTTGGATTGTTTTCCTAATACAGTTATTGCATATAGAATTTTGTTGACTATTCCTGTGACAGTTGCTTCTGCAGAAAGAAGCTTTTCAAAATTAAAGTTGTTAAAGACTTACTTGCGGTCTACCATGTCACAAGAAAGACTTAACGGATTGGCGTTGATAGCAGTTGAAAATGATCTTTTGGAGACAGTAAAATATGAGGATTTGGTTGATGAATTTGCTTCAAAAAGTGTTAGGAGGAAGGCTCTTTTTAAGTAGTTAGAAACTTTATATTGTATAAAAAGATATTATTAGTTTAAACAATACTTTGAATTTTTAGTGTATTTTTTTATTATTAAATTATATATATATTTTAGATTTAGGCCTATTTATTAAATTAAAACAGGGCCTCCAGATTGATTGGGCCGGCCCTGGGTAGAATAATGGCCCAAACAAGGAATTGATGAGTAAAGGTCATTGCAGAACAGAAGCTTAGAGCAGGATCTTTGTGTCTAGCAAGATATTTGGATCAAGATCAAGTAAAGATATTGAAATACTTCTAGTTTCAGTATTTTGCTATAACATAAGAAAAAATCAATTTAGACATGTGTTGGGTAAAGCAATTATCTTGTAGTGTTCAGAGTTGTTGATTATCAGTTGTACCAAAAATACTCTTGTATTAATTTTAGAAAATAGTGGAAGACCCTATAAATTTTCAATTGTGAAATCATTGAATAGTGAATTAAGCTCTAGTGACGAATGAGTTGAACCATTATAAATATGATGTATGCATTTTTCTTCTCCTGATCTTCTTTTATATTTCTACATAGTATTTCATGCATTAGTTTGTTTGTTATTTTTAAAAAAAACACGTGATTAGGATTTACATTGCTTATAATGATTGTTGTATAAATTTAGACTTGTGATAGATCTAGACCATTGGATATTCTATCTTAAGATTGTAATTGTAAAGACTTTTAACTTTAGATTGAATAATCAATTGATCAAAATCCAATATCACTCATGTGTGAAAATTGATTTATGAACATTGTTTTATTGTTTGTCAAAGAAACTTCACCTGTCTCAATTGTGGTTATTTCTAACTTTCTTCAATAATTGTGATAGACATTCAAATGTAACTTTTCAAAACCTTCTCCATATTTTACTTATGTATGTTATCTGCACGTCATCTTGTAAAACTCTGAATTGTAAAAGAAAATATGGTTGAAAGTGGTTTTAGGGGAACGATTTATCGAGCCCCCCCCCCCCCCCACCTCTTTTAGACAATTTGATTTCCATATTTTCCACCAACACAATATATTTGATTTAGCTTATTCTCTAATCGAGTAAGGGTTCTTAATCTCGACTTCTTTAAATATGGTGTTCGCACATTGTTGCAAAATTTTCCCTTGATGTGTTTAAAGGATTGAATGATGAAAACTTGGCCTGAGGTCTCTGTCATTCTGACCATGGTTAGAGTTTTTCTCATTCACCCGAACATGTTCAAGGTTCCCTATTTCTTGTTTCATCTCTCTTTCTTCTACTATGAGATCTTCCTCATATTTGATATAGGATTGGGCCATACCCATCATGTCATTTAATCTATTGACTCCTTCTAACGTTACCTTCTCGCAAAACATGTAGTTCGACCTCTGAAAGATTTTCAAGCCTTCAAGATTATGCACTCTCAAGTTTTGAAGATCCTGAAGAACAAGATTTGAAGACTCTGAAGACCAGGTTATGAGGAACTGTGTCAGGACTCTGAAGACCAAGGTTCTGAAGATTCTCTCATCTAGTCTCTTGATCCTTCTAAGCATGTTTCAACATCATTTATCCAGAATTTGAAGATTTGAAGATAAAATCAAAAGGTTTTGCGTCAGGAAAATAGTGCACAGTACAAGATCACCATTCCCGCCACTACACTAACTTTGTGAGCTAAGGACAATATTATTGTACCACTTTTGCTCCCAATATACAAACTACTATACAAAGAGACAACTTCATTTTTTCTATTCCAATTATACCCTCTAACTGATCTTTTAACTGCCTATATAAAAAAGACTTGGAAGATTGGAGAAGTTGTTAATTCTTTGTTCATTGATTGTTAATTCACGTGAACATGCACAACATTTTTGCTGAACTTGATATTATTTGTGTATAGTTTTTGTAAACGCACATCGAGCTTTTGTTCTTTATTGTGTGAGAACTTCATTGTATTTAACTTGTCTGAATCTTCTTTCTTAGAAGAAATCTTGTAAACATGTTCATGTAAATCTCATTTGTTTGAGTGTATTCCTTGAGTGACTAGGCTTTAGTCAGATAGACTCAAGAAGACAAAGGCGGGTTGTCTTTGTGGTGTCTATAATCAGTTTCGATTATAGTGGATTAAGTCCTTGTTGAGAAGGAAAAATCACCTTGGTGGATGGACTGGAGGTATCTTTCTTAACAACGAAGCAGTATAAAAATAATTGTGTTATTTTTCTTGTTTGCGTTATTGTTTGATTATGTTGATTTTCAAAAAGCTTTCATTTTTAGAAACCCAATTTAACACCCCCTCCCTTTCTTATGTTTCTTGCCATCTTCAATTGGCATCATAGCTCTGGTTTTGGTCTTGAGAAGATTATCAAACACTTAAAAGTGTCATATAAAGATCCATTGTGAAACACAATGGCTGAACTTCCACCACCAGTTGCTCATACAAAAGATAGAGATCACTATAATGTCAAGTCTCCTGTTTTTGATGGAGATAGATTTGATTATTGGAAGGATATAATATAGAGCTTCTCTCTAGGTAACGATGTTGATCTATGGGATATGGTAGTTGATGGCTACATACACCTAGTAGATACAAGTGGCAATAAAGTTGAAATAAGAGTGATGACAGAGCAACAGAAGAAAGATTATAAGAACAAGCACAAAGCAAGAATTATCTTGTTGAACATTATTTCATACATTGAGCATGAAAAGATCACCAACAGAGATACTGCAAAGTTTATATTTGATTCTTTGGGGATGACTTACGAAGGGAACACACAAGTCAAAGAAACCAAGGCTCTTGCCTTGATTCAAAAATATGAAGCGTTCAAGATGAAGGACAAGGAAATTGTTGAGAACAAGCTTTGAAGTTATCTAAACGTTGAAGACTTACGGTAACTGCTCTAAAGTTATCTAAGGATCTGAATAACACTTCTCTATAAGAACTGGTTAGTTATTTAAGAAAACATGAAATCGAGCTTGAGGAGGATGAGCCCAAGAGAGAGAGAGAAAATATATTGCTTTGAAGTCTTCGGGAAGATATGAGAAGACAAAAGCTCTTCAAGCAAAAATTGATGAAGATTTTGAATAGGAATCAGAAGAAGATGATGAATTATCTCTTCTGTCCAAACGCGTCATTCAACTCTAGAAGAAAAGATAAGGCAAATCCAGAGGACAAAGAAGGACAGGTGGTTGTTCTAAGTCTACGTCAGGATTCAAGAAAGCTGGAACTGGCAAAGAACTCACATGATTTTAGTGCAAGGAGGCAGGCCATTTCAAGAATGAATGTCCCAGGTTAAAGAAAGACATACCTAAGAAGATCTTTAGAGGAAAGAAGAAGGGTATGATGGATACATGGGATGACTCAAAGTCCTCAGCAGATGACTCTGAGGAAGAGCAAACTAATGTGAAGTTGATGGCATGCACATAAGCTCCCGCTGGGATGATTTAATCAGAATATAAATCAGATTCTTAAGAGGTATTTGTTGAACTCTCTCGTTTTGAACTTGAATCTAGTTTATCAAATGTTCTATACAAGTATCGGAAGCTTCTGGACAAATATAAGAATCAGAAGAAGATTCATGTATTTGAATCAGAGGCATACTGTAAGCTTCAAAAAGATTTTTGAAGTTTGAGTAAAGAAAATTTTATTTTGAAAAACAACAACTTTGTGCCTCAAAGCAAGAGTCTCAAACTTGAGAAGAAAATTCTTTCAAAAGCCTCTACAGGTTCTGGTGATATCATAAAGAAATATGATAAGTCTTTCCATAAATTTCTTGCTAAAAGCATGAATATAAGCTTAATGGCTTCAATGATTTATGGCGTAAGAAAAACGAAACAAGGGGTATTGGTTATGATTATGATGAAGAATATGATTCTGAAGAATATGATTCTGAAAAAGATGATAAATCAAATACTCTTCAGTCCCATTTTGTACCTTCTGGTAAACAAAATGGTGTTGTGCCTAAAGGTTGAACTTTTTCAAAACCTAAGGCTAAAGCAAAAACTCATTCCCGTTTCAACCATGCATTCATGTACAAATATCCTACACGGAAACCCGATTTTATTAAAAACTCTAGGAAGACTAACTTAAAAGGACCTAGAAAGTTGTGGGTACCTAAGGATAAGAAAATATATATTTCATATATCCTTAGCAGCAGAGTTGAGACACCAGTCATTGTACCTGGACTATGAATGCTCACAGCATATAACGGGAAGAAGGTATATGTTCCAAAGCCTAGAACTTAAGCCTATAGGCGTTTTCGGCTTCAGAGGTGATCAGAAAAGGAAGATAATTGGCTCCGGGACAATAGGTAAATGTTATCTCCCTTCCATTACTAATTTTCTTTTAGTTTAAGGATTAATGCATAACCTTTTGTCCATAAGTCAATTAAGTGACAATGGTTATGACATTATTTTCAATCAAAAGTCATGTAAAGCTGTCAGTCAAAAGGATGGTTCAATTATTTTCAATGGAAAGAGGAAGAACAACATTTGAAAAATCAAAATGTAAAATGTCTTATGGCTGTAAATGAAGAGCAATGGACGTGGCATAGACAACTGGGCCATGTTGTCATGAGGAGGATTTCTCAGCTAAACAAGCTTAATTTAGTCAGAGGCCTGTCAAATCTGAAGTTTGTTTCAGATGCTCTTTGTTAAGCATGTCAGCAAGGAAAGTTTTCTAAAACTTATTTAAAAGCTAAAAAAATTGTTTCAATCTCCAAGCCATTGGAACTTCTGCACATTGACTTGTTTGGACCAGTGAAAATTGCTTCTATCAATGGTAAGAAGTATGGACTAGTCATTGTTGATTACTACAAAAGATGGACATACGTGAAATTTCTTAGACACAAGGATGAGTCACATTCTATTTTTTCTATCTTGTGCTCTCAAGTGTAAAATAAGAAAGATCTTAGAATTGTAAAAGTCAAAAGTGATCATGGTGGAGAATTTGAAAAAAAAGATTTTGAAAAACTTTTTGATGCAAATGGAATTTTCCATGATTTCTCCTGCCCTAGAACTCCACAACAAAATGGAGTTGTAGAGAGGAAGAATATGAATTTGCAAGAGATGGCCAGTATCGAGATCAACGAGACTGATGTGGCTAAGCACTTACGGAAAGAGGCTGTTAACACAGCGTGTTACATTCATAATATGATCTCTATAAGACCTATTCTAGGTAAGACTCCCTATGAGTTGTGGAAGAATATGAAGCCCAACATTTTATATTTTCATCCTCTTGGATGTTCTTGTTTTATGTTTAACACTAAGGAGAATCTGAGCAAGTTTGATTCTAAGGCACAGAAGTGCATCATGTTTGGATACTCTGAACGCTCAAAAGGCTATAGAGTATATAACACTGAGACATAGATTGTTGAATAATCAATTAATGTCAGATTCGATGATAATCTTGACTTTGAAAAGTCAAATCTAGTTCAGAAATTCGCAGATCTGGAGATCACTTATTCAGGTTCTGAAGGAAAGACTTCAAAAGCCAAAGATGATGAGGCAAAAGACTCTGAAGCTCCTCAACCAGAAGTTGTTAAAGCTTGGACTCCTCTGAGGAAGCATAGACAAAGATCTTTACATTCTGAAGAATTAAATCTAGGAGACAATTCTGAACCTGACAAAACCAGATCCTCATTCAAACCTTCTAAAGAAACTCTTTTGGGTTTGGTGTCCCTCATAGAGCCTACATCAATTGATGAAGCACTTCTGGATAAGAATGGATTCTGGATAGGCAAGAGGAACTCAATCAATTCTCTATAAATGGTGTGTGGGATCTTGTACCAAGACCCAAATGACCTTACATTATTGGAACAAACAAGGTCTTCAGAAACAAGTTGAACGAACAAGGAGAAGTAGTAAGAAACAAGGCTCGACTAGTAACACAAGGTTATAGTCAGCAAGAGGGGATTGACTATACATAAACCTTTGCACCATTTGCTCGGTTAGAGTTTATTCATCTCTTAATTTCCTTTATTGTTAATCATAACATCATCTTATATCATATGGATGTTAAGAGCGCATTTCTAAATGGTTACATTACTAAATAATTGTATGTACACTAACCCCCTGATTTCAAAAATCCTAAAAATCTAGATTTTGTTTTCAAACTTAAGAAATCGTTGTATGGTCTAAAACAAGCTCCTAGAGCATGGAATGAAAGAACAACCAATTCTCTTTTAGAAAATGATCTCTCCTGAAGAAAGGTTAATACAACTTTGTTTTGTAAGTCATTCAAAAATGATATCCTTTTTGTTTAAATTTACGCTGATGATATCATATTTGGTTATGCTAATGCTACTTTGTGCAAGGAATTTTCTAAGTCTATGCAGGAAGAGTTTGAAATGATTCTGATGGGAGAACTCAAGTTCTGTATGGGGATTCAGACCAATCAAAGTCCAAAGAGAACGTACATCCATCAGAGAAAGTACACCAAGGAACTTCTAAATAAGTTTGTGATGAGGACATAAGCTAATAAGACATAAGTGATATAATTTAAATCTTAGGAGGTCATATGACAAGGGCACGTACTAGGAAGGTCAATAGGGTGGTAGTGCAATTCATGATTAATTCAATGGAGGATGAGGACCTAGTTGAAGGAAAGGAGCCAAAGCTTGTGTTTATCATCCAAGAACACTGCAATGGTGTGAAAATGGGGCATCCTACCCATTTTTAATAGTTTTATTTTAATCATTATGTAATAAAAGTGTAAGGGACCAATTTAAATTATAATTGTTATTTTCGTGTGAATCAAAGAAATGGATAAAATCAAAATTTAGAAGCCATCAGTTTGACATGTCATAATGCAAGATGTCAAAGACTATAATATGCATCCTACATGTATCCTTGAGAAGTATTTGGTAAGTGCCAAGGTAGAATAGAATGTATACATAGGTGTGATTGGCTCTTTCTTATACTTGACTGCTTCTAGACCTGAGATTTTGTTTAGTGTTTGTTTGTATGCTCGCTTCCTATCAGATCCTAGAGAATCCCACTTAACAATTGTTAAGAGGATCTTCAGGTGTCTGAAAGGTACAATTACCCTTGGCTTGTGTTATAGAAAATCTAAATATTAAAAGCTAGTGGGTTATTGTGATGTTGATTATGTTGGAGATAAACTTGAGAGGGAAAGAACTTCTGAAAGATGTTAGTTTCCGGGAGATAACCTGATCTCATGGTCCAGCAAAAGGCAATCAACAATAGCACTATCAACTGCTAAAGTTGAATACATTGCAACTTCTAGATGCATCACTCAGATGCTCTAGATGAAAAGTCAGCTAGAAGATTTTTAGATATATGACACTAACATCTCTATACTTTATGACAATACTCATCTTATTTGTTTATATAGAATCCAATTTTGAATTCTAGAGAAAAACATTTTGAGATAAAACATCACTTTATATGTTACTATGTTCAGAAGGGAATTTTAAGTTTTAAACTTATTGATACAACCATCAATGGGTTAATATCTTAACAAAACCCCTTACTGAAGGTAGATTCGTTTTCATTCTGAAAATTTTAAAAAATGGACTTATATCCAGAATGAAAGAGATGTTTCTCTTAGAATGTTAATCTCTCAGAATGGTCAAATGAGACTCTGAGATTTGTTTTTGGTTATGAACGTGTGAGCCTTCTGAAGTGAGAAGCTTTCATAAGTTTAGAAGTATCCAGTCAGAATTCGTTTGGTTAAACAATATGTCTTTTGGATACTTAACCGTTTTTGCATTTAATAGTTGTTAATCAGTCTCGATTAAAAGAACAGTTTTAAGACATTTGTCTTAGAAAACTGAACCGTTTCTGATATGTTGATGTGATACGTTGGTTGAATAAACCTTGAAATTAGGTAAAATCTTCACGCTTTACCCCCTTGTCATATTTTTGTACAATTAAAAAAAAATCATGATTGCAAAACTCTATTTAAACCTATTTCACACACTTTAGCTACATCCACAACCTACATTTTCTCTCTTTAAGCTCAAGACTTTCAGCAACCCTAAAACCCTTTGTTCTTCATCAAAGATGGCTTCACAAGAATTTTCTCAACAAACTCAAGAATCTCAACAACAAAGTGTTGCAACTACTCAACAAATTTCCTGTGGTTCTTCTTCATCATCGCAACAACAACCACAAATCCCCCGTCTCCTTCAAGTCGGTTCAGCAAAATCTGCTTCAGGTCAACATGTGCATATTAAAGATTCTTATGATGCTCCAGAACTTACTATGTCTACTCCTACAAAGAAACTGGAAGTTCTGTTTGAGCGCTTGGTTAAGTTTGACAACATGAAAGACAATGGAATTGATATTTTAACTATTGTAAAATTTCAAGGTTGGGAACAATTATTCAACCGTCTTCAAGGTCCATTCTTTTATTATATGGTTAGAGAATTCTGGATTCATGCCAAGTTTTCACTATTCCAAGTTAATTCTTTCGTGTTTGGAAAGAAGATTGTTATTTTTGAAAAACTCATCGCCAAACTCATTAGTCATGATGGGTCTGGAATTAGATGTGAACAAATGGTTAAAAATGAATCTAAATTGGCTGATATTTTTGAAGTAATTTTCATCTCTAGAAATCACTCAAGCAAGATCAAGGATCTTCACCCTAAGCTAAGGGTTTGGGCTAGAATTCTTCTGGGATGTGTTCATCACAGAAGGTCAATAAATTATTTTGACTACATCAACGGTGACCAACAATACGTCCTTTATTACATTGCTACTGAAAAGAAGGTGGATCTACTTACACTTCTTTTTCAATACTTAAGGGATAGAATGAAGGAAACTAGAGAAGGTAGTAGAAAGATGAAGATTTGGAATCCTCTTGGTATGATGATCTCAGATATCCTGATGGAGAGAAAATTGATTGACTCTTTAACAGAAGATCAGATCACCAAAGAGCTAAAACCTCGGGTTGGCAAGATGTTTAATGTCAAAGGTCTGAAGAATTTGGGCATTATTCCTAAAGCGATAAGTCCTCATGCTGAAACTCCCAAGGAAGACATCTACAATAAAAGGATCCCTTTGGAATACTTTCCAACCTTCTCAAAGCTAAATCCTCTAGACGTTGTGATAGGATTTATGGAGAACTGTCATGCAAGTTCTATTCTTGCAGACTCTAAAACCACTTCCAATGAGAAGAGGAAGGTTGCTAAGAAGCACTATGAGAGGATAGCCAAGAAGTTTAAGGCTGCTAGGGAGAATCTGGATACTTCTGATGAATAACCCAGGGTTGTTGGAACTACTTCTAGTAAGATTGTTCCTTCTGAATCTCAGTCGCTTTCTATTGATAACAGTTCATTCATCTTAACAAACAATATCATTTCAACTACCCTCATCCCATATATTTCTGAACTAGTTAACTTCCTCCCACTTACTGCTCCCCAAGATACAAATCCAAATGTCACCATTTATCCACCCTCACCATCACATTCTGAAATTCTAACCTTCATTCTCAAGCCAACACCTCAACCATTTTTTCCGCTTTCCTTCTTATCCAAACTCGTTCATCCAGAAAACCCTCTCTCACAAACTCTTTCTGAAACCTATAAACCAACATTCCCCACTCACTCTGACATTCCTATTATAGAATGAAAAATTGATTGTGATACTGAGTCAGATGTTGAGCTAATTTCCCTTCCAGACATAACACCTCAACCCTACTCTAACCAAACACCCTTTCAAACCAACATTCACCCTACACCTTTGGATGATTTGTTTCAACAGTTTAAAAGTGGGGTTGCTTCCATATTGGACACTCTCAATGAAGTTTACACTTCTAATGTGAACTTCTCTAAAGTATGTGCTATGACCAACAACTTTAGAAGTTGGATAGATGTCAGCTCTGAAGAGTTGGAATTCTTGTGCCTGAAGGAAGCTAAAAGGAACTTCCATGTCATACTCTCTGGTATATATGAACCTATGCTTCAGAAGGTTCCTCCAACGCTTTTTCTTCCTGCTCCATAAGTGATCCTTCCTCCTTCATCAGAACATAAGACTTTGGTTTCTTCTGAGACGACTCTTGAAGATGGAAGTGTTTTGGGGTTTAAGAAGACTGTGATTTTTTAGGAAATTATTATGAAGACTTTGGAAGACCTGGAGGCTGAGAATATTAAGGTCAAAGAGAGGTTGAACAACGCGGAAGAGATGTTCAAGTGTTAAGATGAGAAGACAACAAGGATTGAAGGGATATTTGGAACTATCTTATCAAGACTGACACCCCATCCTTAAAACCTTTATGTTTTCTTTGTCTTTTTCATTTATGTACCTTTTGACTCTTATCCTCAATGAAGTGAAAAAAAAATTGGTTTACTTTGTCTTTATTTCTTTTTGATTGATGACAAAGGGGGAGAAGAATGATTGATTTTGATATACCTAATTCTAGTTCTGAAACCCAAACATGTCTTCAAAATTATTTCTGGCATTGGTAATTTTTCTGGGAACTTTGAATAAGTTCATCATGTTAACCAAGTGTTTCAGGTTTTAAGGCATTAACCAAGCTGAATTAAGTTCAAAAGAACCAGGCATATGTTCTAAATAGTTAACTAGGAAGTTTGCAGTTAACCAGTCATATATATGTTCTAAACTAAGTTCAAGTGAACCAGGCGTATACAAGCTTTGAACCAGAAGAAGTTCTGAACCAGACGTATAAAAGTTTTGATATCATATAGGAATTCATACAACCAGGCATATGAAAGCTCGGATAAATCATGCTTTGTGAGGACGCTGATGACCATACTTTATGACACTCAAGCAAAGTCGTTTCTGAAATGAAATACTTTTGTATCCAAGTTGTTACATTATGGAAAGTTACTAAATCCATAATAACCAGGCTTCTGCCTTATAAAAAGTTATTTATTTCATACTGATTGAGATTTTTATGTGTTAAGATGATTTTAAGTCTTAAATTCATGGGGAGCTTGCAAATCTAACTCTGATATTCTAACCTGAAAAAAATAATTTTTAGCAAGATAAAATTTAGGGGGAGCTTACAAACCTCACTCTGATATTTTTATGTGATTAAACTAAGTAAAAATTGTTCATCAAAATACATGGTTTTGTCATCATCAAAAAGGGGGAAATTGTAAGGACAAGGTTTGGTTCTGCATTTAGCCTTTAGTTTTGATGATAAGAATGCATTATTTCTTAGAGAAAAATTATGTACCCTAATGGGTTTTTGTCTAGTGTGTAGTTTTTTCTAACAGGTTCTGACTCTGAAGAAGTGAAGTGTGACGCCATCAGATTCTAGACTCAACACACTCTGATTCTGAAGAGATACAGAATGCTTTACAAGATGATGTCAAGTTCTAGAAAGCTCTTAGACAACGGCTTTGATGAACGTTTGTGTTAAATCTCCTAAACAACGATTTTGATTAATGTTTGTTCTAAAGCTTCTGACTTTGACTCTAATTGAAGATCCTCTGAAGGATTGTCAAGCCTTCAAGATTTTGCGCTCTCAAGTTTTGAAGATTCTGAAGAACAAGATTTGTAGACTCTAAAGACCAGGTTCTGAGGAACTGTGTCAAGACTCTAAAGACCGAGGTTCTGAAGATTCTCTCATCTAGTCTTTTGATCCTTCTAAGCCTATTTCAACATCATTTATTCATAAGCATATGAAGATTAGAAGATAAGATCAAAAGGTTTTGCGTCAGGAAAATAGTACACATTCCAAGATCACCCTTTCCTCCACTATGCTGATTTTATGGGCTAAGGACAGTAATATTGTACCATTTTCCTCCCAATATGAAAACCGTTATACAAAGAGACAACTACATTTTTGTTATTCCAATTATACCCTCCAATGGATCTTTTAACTGCCTATATAAAGGAGGCTTGGAAGGCCTTATCAATATTTAATTAATAGGCCTTTTATGTTTAGTCAATGATGTCTACAAAGTCTCTTAATGTGTGACAAATATGGACACAAACTATGTTCTTACTGCAACATAAATTGTGACAGTATACTAAGTTGTCAAACACATGTTAATTCAGTCTTTTAAAGTGTAATAGATATCTCCTTTAACTATTCTTTAGTGTAACAAAAATGTCCTTTAACTATTATTTAGTGTAATAAATATACTTTTTAACTCTTCTTTAGTGTAACAAATATGGGCACAAACTATGTCGTTACTGCAACAAAAATGGGCAACATAAAATTTGACAGACAAATTTGGCACAAAATAAGCATCACAATAAAGAAATTAATTACAACAATACATGTTCAACATTACAGTTAGGCCTAACATCAATATTACTAACATCAACATAAATCATAATCACCACTTATGGATCAATATTACAATAATCACAACTAAAAGTGTTATAACAAAAACTAGCATCTTCAACATCTTTAACATGTTCTTCATCATCTCTTTTGTGTAGTAATCACCTCCATGGATCTTCATCTTTTTGTTTAACATGTTGACTTCTGCGTCCTTTTCATCGCATTTTGAACATCGCCTTTGAGTGTTGATTTCTGTTATCCCTTCACCATTGAACTCTTTTTCAACCCACTCAAAAAAGTTACAGCCTCAGTTTGAACCTTCACTCTGTTAACATCTAATAGTTAGCATTATCGGATAAGATATAGCGTACAATAGCAATTAACTTACCACAGTTTCTACAGATCCAAAAATGCTTCCCAAAATTTCATCATTTCTTTCTCACTGTTCGTATCGCGACCTTTGCTCCACAATCACACCTTGGTTTGATTTCACCATTACTTACACTAGAAAATTACAGTTAGGGTTGTGTGAATTTAACAAATTTGTACCGTATGAAGCCATTGTTGGAGAAAGTATGAGGAGAACACGTTGGGTATTGATACATATATTTTAGAGATTTGATGAAGAAGAAAGAGATTCTTCCCAATTATTTCAACTAATATTCAAATATATGTCATATCAACAACGTAACAGCCACATAGGCACCGTTAATGACAGTTGTGCATTTTTGAAATGGAATAATTAAAAAAGACTAACGTTGTAGACGTTATGCAACTTAAAGGACTGACGTGTAGCGAAAAAAACATAAAGGACCAACCTGTTACAATAAAATATCCTAAAGGACCCCTGGAATAATTTTGCCTAAAAATAAGTAAATTTAACAAAAAAAATTATAAATCTGTCTATTTAAAAATTCGTTGGTAACTTATTTATAGAATATAAATTGTTGCTAGAATTGAGTACTCAACTGCAACTACAAAAGTACACTAAGTATCAAGGTTTAAATTTTGGCGATGGTGTCCAACCTAACAATATTGTTTTTGATTGTTGATCCGTTGTTTCACATGAGTGAAAAACGAGAATTAAAAATGTAGTAAAACGGAAGTGAAACTCGAGTCGTATCGCAAGGAATCTTGAATGATTTAACCAACCGATCGAAATAATGAGGGGGTTTTAGGTTTCGATTAAGATTATGATTATTAGAATTTGATTGCGAATAATATTGACAATATGAGATATTGGATCGAACTCTAGTATGGTTGAAGTGTAGCTTCTTGGTTCGATAATCCGACAGGATCATTAGCATGTCGTTGAAGTCTGCTCACATATTATAGTCGAAGTATGCTAGGACTGTTAGCATGTCAAATTGTGCCTGTTTGTTATGCCCAATTGTGTAAGTTAGCTTATTCTCTAAGTTAGCTTATATAATGGGCCTGTGTGTAAACGCCGATTAGTTTAGTGTGTTAGTTTTCTTATAAATAACATACTAGTCTCTCATCATTGCATAATGCAAATCCTAATTAGGGTGAGAGAAGTTATTTGATATTATGTAACACTTGTAATCTTGTTTCAAAGAGAAATTAAAGAATGGCAGTTTATAACCAACTTGTTGTGTTCTTCTTGCTTCCCCTTTTTCTACCCTTGTGGGTTTCTTGCCGATCAAAAAATTGATTATACTTTGTTATCACGGTATCATTTTCACAACAAATTGGTTTGGTGAGCATGGAAAAGATGTCATCAACAAAGTATGAGATTGAAAATTCACTGGAGTGAATGATTTCGGTATGTTCCACTTGAAGATGAAATCCCTACTGGTTCAGCGGTGTTGTTTAGAAGTATTGAATGGAGTCGAAGACATGGACGTTGCGTTAACAGACAAAGAAAAATGACTATTTTAGAGACATCCCACATCACTATCTTATTAAGCCTTGGTAATAAGGTTCTTTGACATGTTTTGAATGAGACGACGGTGTCGGGGTTATGGGTGAAACTCGAAAGTTTGTACATGACTAATTTGTTGGTCAATCGCCTCTACCTGAAGCAAGCTTTGTATTCATTCAAGATGAGTGAAGACAACATTTTGGATGAGTAGTTGGATATGTTCAACAAGCTGATTCTTGATCTTGAAAATATTGATGTAAAGATCGAGGATGAAGATCAAGCATTGTTGCTACTGTATGCTTTTCTCAAATCACATGCTCACTTCAAAGAAACTCTCTTGTATGGAAGAGAGTCTTGTATTCTAAGGATTTGAACAAACAAAAGGGGCACAAGCCATATTCGACTGGTGAAAGCCTATCGGTTAAGGCAAAATTCACAAAGAGAGATAGCAAGTTCGACAAAAAGAAGGGTAAAAGTCAGCATAAGTCTTATAGTGGTAATGCATATGGTATTCAATGTTATCATTGTAAAAAGAAGGGTCATACAAGATAAGTATGCATTGAACGCCTGAAAGATCCTGGAGGTAAGGATAATGGCAATGCAGCCATTGTTCAAGATTATATCGACTCATCTGATGTTCTTGTGGTTTCAAGCGGCGACTTAAGTAAATAGTGGATTATGGATTCAGGTTGCACTTGGAACATAACTCCAAACAAAGACTTGTTAGAGGAACTATGTGATCAAGATGGTGTATATGTATTTCTTGGAAACGATAAAGCTTGCAAGATTGCAGATGTTGGATCTATGAGATTTAAGCTCTATGATGAGTCAATAAGGTTATTGGCTGAAGTCAGGTATGTACCTGATTTGAAGAGAAATTTGATTTCTCTTGGTGAATTTTACAAGAAAGGATATGTTTTCCAAGGAGAGAAAGGTATTCTAAAAGTCATGAAAGGGTCGAAGGAATTCTTAAGAGGCGTGAAGAAACAAGGCTTGTATACCCTTGAGGCTGAAGCTGTCAGTAGTTCTGCAGATGTTGCATCCACGAAACCTTTGTCAAAGACAAAAATTTGGCACATGAGATTGGGCCATGTCAGGGAAAGGGGTTTGGTCGAATTGGGGAAATGAAATCTACTTGGTGGAGACAAAGTCGAAAAGCTGAAGTTTTGTGAACCCTGTGTACTTGAAAATTCTTGCAGAGTGAAGTTCAATAAAGGCAAACAAAGAACACATGGATCCCTTGATTACATCAATACTGATCTTTGGAATCCTACAAGGTGTCCATCACATTCAGGAGAAAGGTATTTTCTATCCATAGTTGATGATTATTCCAGAAAGTTATAGGTATTCATTCAGAAGACTAAGGATGAAACTTTTGAGAACTTCAAAAGTTGGAAGACTCTGGTCAAAAATCAGAGTGACAAAAAGGTCAAGAGGTTGAGAACCGACAATGGCCTTGAATTTTGCAATGAGGCGTTCAATAGTTTTTGTGCAGCCTCTAGTATTGCAAGGCACATAACTACTGCAGGTACTCCCTAACAAAATGGTTTGGCTTAAAGGTTTAATCGAGCTATTTTGGAAAGAGTTGGATGCATGTTGACTAGTGTTGGGTTAAAGAAGGTGTTTTGGGCAGAGGTTGTTTTGACATCAACATATCTGATAAACAGATGTCCTTCGACTATGTTAGATATGAAAATACCTGAAGAAGTTTGGTCGGGACACCCACCAGATCTGAACAAACTTAGAGTATCTGGTTGCATAGCATTTGCTCATATTAGGCAAGACAACGTTGAACCTAGAGCTCTGAGATGTATGTTCATTGAATATCCTAAAGGAGTTAAAGCTTATAGGCTATGGTTCCTAGAGCTAGGCCATAGGAGGTGTATCACCAATTGATATGTAGTCTTCAATGAAGTTGAGATGGATTTTAAGAAAATTGATGATGTTAGTCAAAGTGCACAAATATTTGAATAAGAGCTGGAACATGAAGAGATTCATATTGAGGTGGAGCATGTCGGTGCTGAATTGCATATCCCAGATCAAGTCAAAAAAGAAACACAAGATACTGAAGATACTTAGAAAGTTGAGGAAATTGTCGATGAATACCTGTTGGAAAGAGATAGGTTGAGAATTGTCATCAAGCCACCTCAAAGACTTGGGTATGCAGATCCTATAGCTTATGCCTTAATATCTGCAAGTAAAGTTCTAGATGAAGAACCTAGAGACTATAAGGAAGTTATGAGATGAAGGCCATGGATGATGAGATGAAGTCTATTCATGATAAACACACTTGGGAATTGATCAAGAAACCTGTTGGATCCAGGTTAATAAGTTGTAAGTGGATTTTCAAAGTTAAGGAAGGAATCGAATGAGTGATGTCGAAGAGATACAAGGGAAGATTGGTCGCAAGGGGTTTCACTCAGAAATAAGGTATCGACTTCAATATTATGTTCTCTCCTATTGTGAAGCACATGTCCATTCGAATATTACTTGCCATGGTGGCATAGTTCGACCTAGAACTAGAACAAATGGATGTGAAGATTGCTTTCTTGTATGGAGATCTAGATGAAACAATCCTAATGAGGCAAGCTGAAGGGTATGTAAAAAAGGGAAAGGAAGATTATATGTGCAAGCTGAATAAATCTTTATATGGACTGAAACAATCTCCTCGACAGTGGAATAAGAGATTCGACAAGTTCATGGCACACATAGGTTTCATTAGAAGTCAGTTCGACCACTGTGTTTACTTCAGATTTTGACCTAGAAATTCATTTGTTATTTTGTTGCTTTATCTGGATGATATTCTCATAGCAAGCAACATTGTTGAGGATGTAATGAAGGTGAAGGCTAAACTCAATAAGGAGTTTGATATGAAGTATCTGGGAGATGCATTAGAAGGTAGAGAAAAACAAGAAAGGGGGGTTTGAATTATTTTTACAGGAATTAAAAACTTTTGTAACACCACACACACAAAATAAATACTAACAACACAAAGAGTTTATCCTGGTTCGCTGGAAATTCAAAGCTACTCCAGTCCACCCGGCGAAGGTGATTTTTCCTTCAATAAGGACTTAATCTATAATCTCAGTAGATTACAAAAATGTCTAAGTGTTTAACAACCTTTTAGCTCTCTCAAGTATACATACTTAAACAAGTCACTTGAGGAATTACAAATAGTTTCAAGAATTACAAGTGTTTGACTTAGATTCTTCTAGGTAAGCAGAATAAACACACTTTTAATAACTATGAAACACAACCACACAATATTGAGCAACAACTCTTGTATGACAGTATTTCTTACAACAATGATAGTGAGAGTATTTAAGTATGAGAGTATTGTTGTAGCAAGGTTGTTTCGATGTATAGTAAGTCTTGTATTCAGCAAGTTGTGAGGAGGCCATTATATAGCAGTTTGAGATGATACCGTTGGAGGGAAATTAATGGAGATTTCTTGCCAGCTATGGGAGTTAAAGGTATTAAGTTTCTTGTCCTTTCCATAGCAGTCTTGGAACATAATCCATAGTTTCCTTAAAAGGAATTATGCTAAACTTAGAATACTTCTAGTGTAAGTTTTTGATCAAGTGATGGGTTGTGCATGTATCAAAGTCAGGGTGATCAGAATCTTTGAGCTAGAGTCCAAATATCTTGCGGTCTTCAAATATTCTCTTGCAGATTCTTCAGATATCACTTGCAGTCTTCAGATATCGCAACTTGAGCTTCAGCGTCAGATTCTGTATGTGATTGCTCCTTAGATGTGTTCTTGTTTAAAGTCAGATCTGATTTCTTCGTGTTGGACCGACTTTTCTGGACTACGTCAGATGCCAAATATTATTTTCCTCAGATTCATTTTAACTTAGAATCCTGCACACTAAAGAAGAATATTAGGATACAAAATTGTTTCATACTTTGTTATCATCAAAACTTAGAGTTATATTGTAGAATCAAAAACTTGTTCTAACAATCTCCCCATTTTTTATGATGACAAAAACTCAGAATTTTGATGAAACAATTAGTACTTTCAGAGAAACTTAATTAAGCAAATCAGAGTCAGATAGAGAATCACTCCCCCTGAGATTAGCAATCTCCCCCTAGGTCTGATTCTTATGTTGTTTGCCTTGATTTATTAGTTTCTCAGATAAAGATTTATTTTTATTTGTTCAGATAGATCCTGAAAAAAGACTTAGATTGCGCAATAACTTTATGCCAGAGTGTAAGCAGTGCATTTTAAGAGTTAGATAAATTATTTCATCAAAAAGACTGCTATTTATTTCTCCCCCTTTTTGTCAGAATCAAAAAGTAATAAACTCACAAGATTTAAATTCACATGGGAATAAAAACTTTATTGATAAAGAAGAGAAGTTACAAAGCAGAAAGAAAGAGAAGAAAATGCCTTAGAGGCAAAAACTCTTAGAAATATTACACAAAAATTCCTAGAGTGTCTAAGGGTTTGGAGGAGGAGGCATCATATGAATAAGCTGAGCTAGAAGATTTTGGATGATGGAGTTGACTTGATCCTGCTTGTCGAGTCTGGCTCTGACTAGTTGATGTTCTTTCTGCAACTCTTCCAGAGTCCTGGTGACTAAGGGAGCAAGGTCAGTTGTTGATGACTCTCCTTGAGTTAGAGCAACCTCTGTTGTCCCCTCAGTGTCTTCAGCAACTTTCTGAGCAGCTTCAGCTTCAGCTTTTGCTCTTTTTGCAACTTCTGCAGCAGCTTTCTCAGTTGCCTCCCTGGCAGCATCTTTCTTCACATCTTCTCTCTTTGGCTTCTCAGCGACCTCATTACCTAGACGATCCTCCAGCTTCTCTTCAGCGCTTCTGATATAGTCATTTCTAACTTATTCAGATAGTCCCTTCAGCTTGAAGACTTCAGAAGTCATCCATCTAATGAACCTGTTCCAGTAAGTCCTTACTTCAGAAGGGTTGTCATTGACCCTGGATTCATAAGATAGGTTCCTGAGCCTTGAAGTAGAACTCTCTGAGAACTTAGCAAGAGCCTCATCAAGGGTAGGTATGGTGAGGTTAGGTTCAGAGGGTTGAGGATTGGGTTCTAAAGGTGCATGTATGGGTTCAGATGGTCCAGACATAGGTTCAAAGGGTGCTGGAATGGTTTCAGAAGGTTCTGGTATAGACTGCGTATTTTCAGAGTCAGTTGTAACCTGAAGGTCTTTATGGTTTGGGGAGGTTGGATCAGGGATCTCTAGACCATAATGTTCAGAGTTTGATGTTAGGTTATAGTAAGGGGGAACTAGGGTTATAGGAAATGGGTGATATATGTTGGTTTAGCATTATGGCTTCTGAGATGGGGGTGGAAGTTGTGTGGAGATTGAATTGAGGTAATGGGGGTGATGATGGGTTAGGGTCATAGGTTTGGGGTTTAGAAATGATAGGTATATAAGGTGTTTGTGAGATTTGGATTTTTCTCTGGGAGTTGTAGTTTGTGTGGAGGGTGAGGTGGAGGAAGTAGTGATAATGGTTGATAGTATGGGGGTGGTAGAGGGATAGATGAGGCAATTTTCCTAGAACCAAAAGAGAGTAGGGCTAATTAGATTGGATACTTACTTGGTGTTGAAGTGCTCAAAGGCACAAGCTTCTTCTGAATCATTGAAGATTCTCCCAGCTTGAGACTCTTATTCTTCTTCTTCTTCTCAGATGGATCCCTCTTTCTCTTCAGGAAGTTGGGTGGTTGGTTTGGGATCCCATCCAAGCTGAAGCTAGAAATGTCAATCCATTGGACTTCTAGATCCTGCAGGTAGCAAGCGATGACTTATGGAGGCTCTATCTTTGAGAAAAGATACATCTCATCTGCTTTTTCTCTATGATCCTTCAGAGCCTCCCAAGATGTAAGTCTGGAGGGTTTGATTCTGACTCTGTCAATGAGGCCCATGCTCTTCAGATTATTCACATTGAGAGGCTTCCCCATGTCCACAGTGACGTCTTCCATCATATTTAAGGGGATGAGATGGTCCACCATACCACTCTCTATCATAATGTTTGAAATAAGTCTTCCCAGAAGGATATAGTAAGCCCGCTTCATGTTATTTCTTGTGCCTCTGACATAATCCCTTAGATACTTGAAGATGAGAGATGGAAGGTTCAGCTTCAGACCTTTGTGTAGATAGTAGAGAATGCACTTCTGATCCGTGTTGATGTAGTCAGAGGAACTAGAAGAAGGACAATGATGGATAGTTCCCAGAATGATCTTGAACCACACTCTTAGATTCTGGCGAAGATCTTTATTCTTGGATGATTTCCCTTCTGGGTTCTGAGAGAAGATGGTGGGGATAACTTCCAGGGACATATAGTTTGCCCTAGGGTTTATGTTATAAATTCTTCTTCCCCCAGCTTTTTCCATGTTCAGAAGCTTGGCTATGGATTTCTCTGTGATCATTGTCTTGATTCCCAGAACATAAGACAAAATGTAGTGATCATCACAATCAGGGAATCTCCAGAATTCCTTTACCAAGAATGTGTTAATGGGGCCATAAAGACGATTAAGGTAGTTATCCCACCCTTGAATTTCCAGCTCTTGTGTTAAATTCATTCCATTTTCCTTTAGGTTGTCAAAATCAACTAATAGCTCACAAAGAACTTCCAGCTTTTCAAAAGGAGTAGCAAGGTTGATGTGGAGGGCGATCAAGAACATGGGGTTCTTAATAGGAGGTTATTGAAGGCGCATCAGTAGGGGTTGCAACTTTTTATGAAACTTCAACTTGTTCAGTAGCATTCATCTCTTGGGAGTATTCAAAAACTTTTTGTTGTTAGGATTCATGTTTTTGTTGTGAAGAAGATGAAGATCGGTTTCAGTGAAGATTTGAGAGAAGTTGAGTTTATGGGTTTGTGTAAGTTATGAGTAGTAAAAGTGTGAATGTGGGATTCGTGGGAATATATATACACAATTTCAAAAGCATACAAAACAACAATGTTAGCTTGAGAGGGAACAAAAACAATTATTATTTCTAAAATCTGAGTTGACAAGCGTGGGGAGAATTAAATGCATCTAATGATGGGTGTCTAATCTCAATATATGCACACTGCTTGAGGGTATCTTAATAGTTTGTCCCTTGAGTTCTAAGCTAGACAGGTGTCTAGAAAATCCAGAGCCACATGTTTGAGGTACCACGTGTTGATGTTTCTGGAGTCAAGAATACCAAAAGGTTTCTGACTAGAGAGGTTTCTGATAAGGATATATTCTAACTTGTAGAAGTATTAGAACCAGATTCATATAAATAACATATGCTTAAGTCAGAGTCTAATTTAACATCAGAGATGAGAAGCACATGTTCAGAGTCATTCTGGGCAATCTGCCATATTAAAATTTTTCAGAATGAAAAGAAATCTATATTCAGTTAAGGGTTTTGTAAAGATATCAGCCTAGTGATGGTCTGTATATATAAATTTTAAAATAATTGTCCCTTTATGAACATAATATCTAACAAATGGTGTTTAATTTCTATGTGTTTCGCTCTGGAATGTAAAATTGGAATCTTACTTAAGAAGATAGCAATGGTATTATCACAAAAGATAGGGTTATTGCTTTCATATATCTGAAAGTCCTCAAGTTAATTCTTCATCCAGAGCATCTGAGTGCTGCAAAGTGAAGCTGAGATGTACTCTGCTTCTGCAGTTGACAATGCAATTATTGATTGTCTTTTGATCGCCCATGGGATGAGGTTTCCTCTTATAAACTGACAGTTCCCAGATGTACTTTTTTATTCTAACATATCTCCAGCGTAATCTGCATCATAATATCTAGAAAGCCTGAACTCTGATGTTTTCTTATACATCAAGCCAAGGTTAGGTGTTTCTTTCAGATGCCTAAGGATTCTCTTAACATCAGTTAAGTGAGATTCCCTTGGATCTGACTGAAATTTAGCACACAAACATATGCTAAATAATATATTTGGACGAGAAGCAGTCAGATAAAGGAGAGAACCTATCGTACCACGATAAAGTTTCTGACAAACCTTTTGACTTACCTCTTCCTTCTCCAAAATGAAAGTAGGATGCATGGGAGTCTTGGCTGGCTTACTTTCTGACATGTCAAATTTCTTCAGAAGATCTCTTATGTATTTACTTTGATAGACATACATAGCTTCTAATGTTTGATTGATTTGAATGCCCAGAAAGAACTTTAGTTCTTGCATTAAGCTCATTTCAAATTTTTCCTGCATTAACTCAGAAAATTCTTGGCAAATAGAGGGGTTAGCAGAACCAAATATTATATCACCAACATAAATCTAACAAATCATAAGATCGTTTCTAATGTTTTTGCAAAAGAGAGTTGAATCCACTTTGCCTCTAATAAAATCATTTTTCATAAGAAATGAACTAAGTCTTTCATACCAAGCTTTGGGTGCTTGTTTCGAACCGTAAAGAGATTTCTTAAGTTTAAAAACATGTTCTAGAAATTTTGAATTTTCAAATCCAGGAGGTTAATGGACATACACTTCTTCATAAATGCGTTTTTGACGTCCATTTGATATAACTTAATAGAATAATTAACAACAAAAGATACAAGGAGACGAATAGATTCTAACCTCACGACTGAAGCAAAGGTTTCACTGTAGTCAATCCCTTCTTGTTTACTATAACCTTGTGCCACCAGCCGTGCTTTGTTTCCGACAAATTCACCCTTTTCATTTAACTTGTTTCTGTAGACCCATTTTGTTCCAATCACATGGGTTCCCTTGGGTCTGTGTACAAGATCCCAAACATCATTTTTGGAAAATTGATCAAGTTCTTCCTTCATTTTCATAATCCATTCTTTATCTTGAAGAGTTTCTTCACAAGATGTTGGTTATATCAGAGATGCTAGTCCTAGAAGTGTTTCTTCAGAAACTTTGAATGTTGATCTTGTTCTGACAGGTTCATCCTTGTTTCCCAGAGTCAGTTCTTCAGAAACATTCTGCCTATTTCTTTGTCTTTTTTGATTGATTGTGCTTTCAGGTGCTTCTGAAGTTCCTCTTTCAACTTCTTTGGAATCATTTATCTTTTCATTAGAACCTACAAGTTTGATCTCCAGATCTACAAATTTCTTAACTAGCCTTGACTTTTCAGAGTCAAGCTTATCATCAAATTTGACATGAATTGGTTCTTCCATAATTTGTGTTTGTGTATTGTATATTCTATATCCTTTAGAACATTCTGAGTATCCCAACATAATACACTTTTGTGCCTTAGAGTCAAACTTGTTCAGATTTTCTTTAGTGTTCAAAATAAAATAGGAGCATCCAAAAGGATGAAAATAAGCAATGTTGGGTTTTCTTCCCTTGCACAGTTTATAAGGAGTCTTCTCCATAATAGGTTTGATAGAGATTTTATTTTGAATGTAACAAGTTGTATTCACAACTTCTGCCTATAAGTGCTTAGCCACATTAGTCTCATTGATCATGGTTTTGGCCATTTCTTGGAGAGTCATATTATTCCTTTATACAACTTCATTTTGTTGTGGAGTTCTAGGACAGTAGAAATCATGGGATATTCCATTAGAGTTAAAAAGTTCTTCAAAAAATTTATTTTCAAATTCGCCACCATGATCACTTCCTACTCTAACATCTTAGAGTCAAATTCATTTTGCACTTTTGAACAGAAACTAGTGAACATAGAATGTGACTCATTCTTGTGCCTTAAGAATTTTACCCATGTCCATCGACTGTAGTTGTCAACAATGACAAGTCCATACTTCTTACCATTGATTGACGATGTCTTAACAGGTCCAAAAATATCAATGTTTAGAAGTTCCAGAGGTTTAGAGGTAGAAACAACATTTTTTGTTTTGAAAGTGGTTTTAGAAAATTTCCATTTCTGACATGCTTCACAAAGAGCATCTGAAGAAAACTTCCTCTTAGGTAACCCTCTGACTAACTCAAGTTTATTTAGCTGAAAAATCCTTCTCAAGCTAATGTGACCCAAGCGTTTATGCCACACCCATTGCTCTTCATTTACAAACATCAAGCATTTTACATTTTCGTTTTTCAAATCTGAAAGTTTTATTTTATAAATGTTATTTTTCCTCTTTCCAGTGAAAAGGATTGTGCCATTTTTTGATTAACAACTTTGCATGTTTTTTTATTAAAGATAATATCATAACCGTTATCACTTAACTGACTTATGGATAACAAATTATGCATTAATCCCTCAATATAAAAGACATTAGAAATAGAGGTAAGAGATCGGTTACCAACTGTTTCAGATCCTCTGATTCTTCCTTTCTGATTTCCTCCAAAGCCTACGAAGCCAACATCTTTAAGTTCCAGGTTTTGGAACATATGCTTTCGTCCCGTCATATGTCGCGAGCATCCAGAGTTTAGGTACCATGACTAGTGTTTCAACTTTGTTGCATAGGATATCTGCAACATACATTATTTTATCTTTTGGTACCCATAATCTTTTGGGTCCTTTAGGATTAGTCCTCCCCGAGTTTCTGAAAACTTTGGGTTTTCAAGCATTACTAAACTTCTGGGTTTGTGCAGGTGTATGATGATAAGAAAAAGGAGATTTTGATTTGTTTTCTATAGAAGGTTTCAGATCATCTTCATCAGAGTCATAACCAATTCCTCTCTTTCCATTATGACTTACACCATAGATCATAGAAGACATTTTGCTTCTTCCTAGGCTTTTGTTCAGAAATTTCTGAAAAGCTTTTTCATATTTGTATATGATAGTGTCAGAGGTAAGTTGAGCTTTAGAAAGAGTTTCTTCAAGTTTTGGACATTTCTTAGTTGAAAATTCTTTTTCTCTTTCAAGAATAAAATTATTTTCTTTGAGTTCAGAAACTTCTTTCTCAAGCTTATCACACTCTTCAATAGTCTCTTCATGAACCTTTTTCAGGTTCTTGAATTTCTGTCGAAGCTTCTGACACAAGCTCAGAGATTCTGGAAAATAGGCTTCCAGATCAAAATGAAAAAAGTCAGAGAATACCTCTTCAGAGTCAGACTCTGCTTCAGATGAACTTCCAGAGGTAGTGGCCATGAATGCTACATTTGCTTGCTCCTCCTCAAAATCAGGTTCTGAAGCTTCAGATTTAGAGTTGTCCCATGTTTCCATGAGTCCTTTCTTCTTTGCTTTGAATGAGTTATTTCTAAAGATTTCCTTTCTAGATCTATCTTTCTTTAGCTTTGGACATTCATTTTTGTAGTGTTCAGGCTCTTTGCATTCATAACACATTACTTCCTTGTTGGGTCTGCCTCTAGAGGTTGAATCTGGATGGTCTCCCTTATGTTTGGGCCTTCTGAAGTTATTTTGTCTTTTTCTCCAGAGTTGTTTCATTCTTTTGGAAAGAAGAGATAATTCTTCTTCATCATCAGAATCTTCACTTTCAGAGTCATCATCTTCTTCCTCTTCAACTTGAAAGGCTTTGTTCCTTTTTGGCTTTCTTCTTTCTAATATAGACTTTAGAGTAACAAATTTGATTTTCTTCTGAGGTTCATCCTTTTCAAGCTCTAATTCATGACTCCTGAGAGAGCTGATAAGTTCTTCAAGACTTATGATGTTTAGATCCTTGGATAACTTCAGAGCAGTAACCATAGGTCTCCACTTCTTGGGAAGACTTTTGATTATCTTCTTTACATGATCGGATGTAGTATACCCTTTATCCAGAACCTTGAGTCCTGCAACCAAGGTTTGAAACCTTGAGAACATCACTTCAACTGCTTCATCATCTTCCATTCTGAAGGCTTCATGCTTCTGGATTAAGGTCAAAGCCTTAGTCTCTTTAACTTGATTGTTGCCTTCGTGCTTCATTTTCAAGGAGTCAAAAATTTCTTTGGTTGTTTCCCTGTTGGTTATCTTCTCGTATTCATTGTAGGAAATAACATTTAACAGAATGGTTCTTGCTTTATGGTGATTCTTGAAATCACGCTTCTGGTCGTCACTCATTTTGCTTCTTGGAATAGAAATACCAGTTTCAGAAATGGGTGGTTCATAACCATTAGTAACCATATCCCAGAGATCAGCATCGTAGCCTTGGAAGAAACTTTCAATTTTGGCCTTCCAATAGTCAATTTTTTCTCCATCAACACTGGAGGTTTTGCGTTATAGATATCTCTTTCATTTGTGTTAGCCATAAAGTTTTTCTCACCCTGGGTCTCTCTACACAGTTAAGTGTTTGATTCAAAAATCAATAATAGAGCCTAATCTCTTATACCAATTGAAGGTAGAGAAAAACAAGAAAGGGGGGTTGAATTATTTTTACAGGAATTAAAAGATTTTGCAACACCACACACACAAAATAAATACTAACAACACTAAGAGTTTATCCTAGTTCGCTTGAAATTCAAAGCTACTCCAGTCCACCCGACCAAGGTGATTTCGCCTTCAATAAGGACTTAATCCAATAATCTCAATAGATTACAAAAATGTCTAAGAGTTTAACAACCTCTTAGCCCTCTCAAGTCTACACACTTAAACAAGTTACTTGTGGAATTACAAACAGTTTCAAGAATTATAAGTGTTTGACTTATGTGCTTCTAGGTAAGTAGAATAAACACACTTTTAAGAACTATGAAACACAACCACACAATATTGAGTAACAACTCTTGTATGACAGTATTTCTTACAATAGTGATAGTGAGAGTATTTAAGTATGAGAATATTATTGTAGCAAGGTTGTTTCGATGTATAGCAAGTCTTGTATTCAACAAGTTGTGAGGAGGCCTTTATATAGCACTTTGAGATGATATCGTTGGAGGGAAATTAATGGAGATTTCTTGCCAACTATGGGAGTTAAAGGTATTAAGTTTCTTGTCCTTTCCATAGCAGTCTTGGAACATAATCCATAGTTTCCTTAAAAGGAATTGTGCTAAAATTAGAATACTTCAAGCGTAAGTTTCTGATCAGTGATGGGTTATGCATGTATCAGATTCAGCGTGATCAGAGTCTTTGAGCTAGAGTCTGGATATCTTGTAGTCTTCAAAAGTTATCTTGTAGAGTCTTCATATATTACTTGCAATCTTCAGATATCACAACTCGAGCTTCAGCATCAGATTGTGTATGTGATTGCTCCTTAAATGTGTTCTTGTTCAGAGTAAGATCTGATTTCTTCGTGATGGATCAACTTTTCTGGATTACATCAGATGTCATTTATTATTTTCCTCGGATTCATTTTAACTTAGATTTTTTCACACTAAAGAAGAATATTAGGGTGCAAAATTGTTTCATACTTTGTTATCATCAAAACTTAGAGTTATATTGCAGAATCAAAATCTTGTTCTAACAACATCCAGGATTCTCGGGATTGACATCCGAAGAGATAGAAAGCAGTCGAAATTACGCTTATCTCAAGAGACATAGTTACGGAAGATTCTCGACAAATTTGGTATGTCGAATTCAAAGCCTGTTGTGACTCTGACAAACCCTCAATTCAAGTTGAGTACAGATCAGTGTCCCAGTACTGAGGTTGAAAGAGCTTATATGATTAGCATATCATATGCTAACATATTAGGTTCTTTGATGTATGTTATGGTTTGTGCTAGACCCGACATAACATATGCAGTAAGTCTTATAAGCAGGTACATGACGAATCTTGGAAAGGCTCACTGGAAAGCATTGAAGTGGATTCTAAGGTACATAAATGAGTCTCTGAACAGAGTCATAATTTATGGTGGAGCGTGTGGTAAAAATAGTAAAGCAGAAATCGAAAGGTATGTTGACTCTGATTATGCAGGTTGTATGGATTCTAGAAAATCTATTTATGGATATGTGTTCACTATGTTTAGAACAACAATTAGTTGGAAAGTAACACTTCAGTAACTTATCAACCACTGAAGCAGAATATATCGACCTCACTGAAGATGTGAAAGAACCATTATGGCTTGAAGGTTTTGCTAAGGAGCTGAAACTTCAAGGCGAGTTATCACTGTTAAATGTGATAGTCAAAGTGATATACACCAGTCGAAGAATTCAGCCTATCATGAGCGAACCAAGCACATCAATGTGAGGTTTTATTTCGTCAAAGGGGTAATCGAGCAAGGAGAAGTTCAAGTGCTAAAGGTTTCGATAGATCGTAATGTTGTTGATATGATCGCCAAGACATTACCAAGTTGCAAGTTTTTCCACTGTATGTAGTTGATAAAGTTGCATGAAGAAAGCTAGTTTGTTTCCTTCATATTATAGAATTTTTCCAAGGTGGAGATTTGTGAGATATTAGATCTAACTCTAGTATGGTCGAAGGGTATCTTCTTGATTCGACAATCCGACATGATCATTAGCATATCGCCGAAGTCTCTTCACATGCCGTAGTCGAAGTATGCAAGGATTGTTAGCATGTCGAATTGGGCTTGTTTGTTATGCTTAATTGTTTAAGTTAGCTTGTTCTCTAAGTTAGCTTGTGTAACGGGCATGTGTGCAAAAGCCCATTAATTTAGTGTGTTAGCTTTCTTATAAATAGCATACTAATTTTCATCATTGCATAACACAAATTCTAATTAGGGTGAGAGGGGTTATTTTCTATTTTGTAACACTTGCAATCTTGTTTTAAAGAGAAATTAAAGAATAGCAATTCAAAAACGAGAATTAAAAATGTCGTAAAATGGAAGCGACACTCGAGTCGTATTGCAAGGACTCTTGAATGATTTAACCAACTGTTCGAAACAATGAGGGGTTTAGGTATTGATTAAGATTGTGATTAATAAAATTTGATTACGAATAATATTGACATATTAATTTACTGTTTGATCTCCAACTTATCATCGATTAATATAATTCTAAAGCCTTAAACGATTTTAATTTCCTTTCGATTACAACAACAATATCAGGCGCAATTGATACTAATATATGAGATGTATTCCTAATTTTCGAATTAAGCGAACAGATTAAGAAGACATGAATTAAGCAAATGCGATTACAGTACAGAACATACATCAATCAAAATAAATCAATCTTTTTCTATAAGAAGCAATCGAATTAAACAAAAAATGACAACTGAATTAAGCAATCGGATTTACAAAAAGAATTGAAAAGGAATTGAAATTGCTTTGGAAATTATAAAAATCTCAAAGTGGATGGAGACACGGTTAAATGAGATCAATCCCCAAAGCATTAGTTCTCCATAGAATTCATAACAGCTCTTCGAATTTCATGAATATTGAATGGATGAAAACAAAGTTGTGAATTTACTTAAATAATAAAACGAAAATTAGACCCTAATAACATCTGACCCGAAAAACATAAGAACCGGTCCAAATTAATTATTTTATTAAGTCTGGAGATAAAACAAATTATCCAACTCTTTTCCACTCCGAATTAACTTTTGACTTCAACGCGAAACTTGTAGCTTATCCTCTCAACTTTTCAACGCATATTAGAACGCATCAAACGACATCTCATAATTTAAATTATGACATGTATTGCCGAGAAGGTGTCAAATTTCGGTTTATGCAGAATATAAATAACATACTTGAAATAAAAGCATAAATAATTTAAACTTAGTAATTAATAAAGATATATCACATACATTACAACCTACAATCTGTCTTTTCCTATCCATATGAACTTTATGAATTATGTCCCATGGGAATCTAACAAGTAAAGACGTTCATTCACATAATTAGAGAGAATATACGTAACATATTATCCTCAATATATACACAAAAGAACTAAAAGTTTAAAACTTCTTTAAACCCAATTCCTTGAAAGTACCAAATGCTTACCCGTGATACAATGGCCCATAGTATTGCCAATTGGCCAGCACACACTTGGTCACGGGAGCATTATATATATATATATATATATATATATATATATATATATATATATATATAGTGTCGTTCTCATAATAATAGTATAGTAAAGCTTAGGAGTGAAAGTTTAAGGAGAGAGAGTATAGATGGAGGCATACAAGAAGGTTATGAGTGTGATGCTGTTGTTGGTCATTGCCAATGCCATGATGTTGGTTAATGGCCAGTCGTTATGTCACATGACAAAACAAGGACTGAAAGCATGCGAGCCTTATGTGAATGGTGACAATTCTGCTGATGATCAAACTCCATCAACTCCTTGCTGTTCTGCTATTGCCAAAGCTGATCTTCAATGCCTCTGTCATTACAAGGATTCAGGGTTGCTTTCTTTCTATGGTGTTGATCCAGAACAAGCCATGGAACTTCCTGTTAAGTGTAAGATTGTGGACTCCTTCCACTGCTAGTAGTGGAATGCATGCATATGCAAGAGCTACTAAAATAATGATGTAATAATCAATGACTTTGTTCTTGTTTTTCCATGTTTTTTGTTTTTTGTTTTTGATAAGAAAATGTTAATTGTTAGTGTGTTATGTTGCTGACTCAACTCTAGTTCTTAGTCCTAGCTCAACTACTTGAGGACTCTGTCTATGTTTTCTTTTTTTAATATCGTGTTTGTTGCTAATGCTAATGTCGTGGATGATCTTTTGTTGCAATATCAAGTGTTGTAGAGTGGATTAAATTGTGAGTTGGAGTAATTAATATTATGATACTATGTTAGCCTTGAATTATGGGACTGTTTCCGGACCAAATTCCAAATTGTTAGATACTCCAACCTCGGAAATCGGTGTATAGAAAAACACAAGAGTCGGAGAAAAACTACTTTCGTTGTTTAATGACATCCATGTAATAATAATATTATATGAATATTATTAGAAAAGATAGACTCTTCTTTCAAACAGAAGAAATACATGAATACATCTTATAATACTCTTAAACATATATGAAATTAAACATAAAGTTCTATACAAATTTAAAATGCTTAAGAACTGGTGCATCTTCTACCGGTGAATTATATAGTCCATATATGTAATATTGGTTTTGTATTATGTTATGGAATCGAAATTGATGGGAGAACGGAGGTTGTTGTGTGCAACATTGACTTGAGCTTAAGGAGGGACGGACCTACAACACTAACACTCCAACGCTCAAGTTAATATGTGAGAAAAATGGGTGAATGATGTTTGAATTTAAAATTGAGTACTCGAAATTGGCGCGCTACTCTTTATATGATGGGGTGGTTATAACAACTTGTTATTCTCTAGGCGTGTGGGGAGTCGATGGATGTATCCTGGACCTAGATCTCATATGCTCTTCTCCAGAGTAATCCCCCCTATGATGTGAGTAGTTAAGCGAGTTATTGCTTTCTCTAGACCGGGACTGTTGGCCCTTCTGGCCCAGAACAGTTGCATCCAAGTCCTTGTCTCTGCTAGACAGTGCGAGAATTTGTCGTATTCACATGTTCATGTCGGCTACATCTCAACTTAAATGGAGAGTCTATAGGTGACATTGATGTCCTTAGAAATTCGCAGCTTTTATGTATCCCGTGTTATAGACGTATTTTTGTAGGTTCTTTCATAATGATCTTTGAAAACTAAAATCTTGGAGTACTTCCCTAAGTTGAACTGAGTCATTGTTAGTACTTGCTATTTTAAATAAGTCACCACACAACCTCTTGGAAAGTCAGTTCTTCAGTTTCTTGAGAGATTATTTTGCTTCTTTGTCATTTGTATTTTCATACCATTCTTTTGGCCGAAAGAAGTAGTCACATCATGAGTAAAAAGTCAAAAGAAAATGCTTTTACTTCCTAGGTTGATCCTTCAATTTTAGGAACTACTTCTACATTTACTCATGAATGTAGTCTTGGCAGTGCCTTTTTGGATGTAGGTCCTTCTTTGGATTGGGGTGGATTGACCCTAGATAAAGACAAAATGATTAGCAGTGAGTATGGTGGTTGTGTTGTTCCCTTCTATCAGTGTAATTTATCGATCTTGGATCTTCGTTTGCCCTTCAATAATTTTGAGATAGAAGTTTTAAACCATTTGATGATTTCTCATTCACAACTAAACCTCGTTGGACGTATATCAAAGTCTTCCAATATTAGTGTGAATATCGGGGAGAGAAAACTTCCATATCTCTTTTCTTTCATCTTTTCATAGTGAAATGTGATTCAATAAACCATGCACTAGGTCAGAGCTTGATCAAGCTAATGCATTTTGAAAACCGATTCTTCCTGGTTGTCACTCTCCATAAATAGGCCTATGCGTCAATATGTAGCATAAGGATCGACCGGCAGACATGTGTACTGGTATATTTCATAAGTACTAGAACAAGGGACATTTATTTACAAGGAATGGATCATACATCTACAATGAGTGTGATATGTCCCAAGAGGAGCATTATCTAAAGAAAAGGTTGGTCACCTTCGTCAAAGAATTAGGTATGTTAAAGGCGTTACTCTTTGGGATGAAACTTCAAAGAAACACTTGAAACAACTTATTGGAACCTGCTTGTTGATGGACGATTGTACTAAGAAGGAGAGGAAAAACATTTTTGGTGAGCTCCTGACATTCTTTCCCCTTTTCCATCAGTTCATCTGTCTATAAGGATATTAACTTTAATTATTGTTATTTGCATATTTGATGAAGAACGAGGAAGACATTTGTCAACTAAGAAAGAGAATCCTAATCGCCTTAACTGTTGGTGGTCATTCATATTCTTCAATGTCGATTAACATTCCTCTTTCGACAACGGTGGCGAAGATTTTGCATCGGGTCATTCAGCCAATTTCTCGAGAAGAAACCTCCCCTAGGTCTTCTATAGGTTTAGGTGTATGGGCGCCGCGCATGTCAGGTCCTCTAACTCATATCCTTTTGGCTAGACTTTGACCCCATACTCTAAAAGAACATTGGGCGTCAACTTTGGAGGTAAACTGCTCTTACCTTGCCAATATGGACAATGAGGCTCTCGAGAAGGACTTGTCGTGTTGGTATATTACATTTGGCTCGCTTCTTTCGACTTGGCCATTAATGGGGTCGATTGCTAGGATGTTTTCCTGTCTAATCTACGTCGCTAAAAGAAATGGATGTTAGAGAATAGTATTTTCTAACCTGACTCTTCAAAGAGATACATACATGCAAGAAGTACAAAAATCTTAGGTTTCTCTTACCATGATAAATGAATCCTTGTGTGGCCTTAATCTTCCTAGCTCGTTAGTCGATCAGGTAATACTCTTGGCGAGGGGCGTAGCCAAGAAGGATAAAGCTCTAGCCTCATCACGGGTCACTCTATCAACTATGAAGATGACTTTTTGCGTTGTTCAGGGAGACCTTGAAAGCCTACATATTGAGAATGCTTCCCTTCCTAAAAATTAAACGAATAATCATTTTCTAGTCTTGTAGTCGTCTCATAGTCATTTGAAAATGTTTTGCATCAGGTAGAGCATTTTTAATCTCCTTTGTTTATTTCAAGGGAGCAAGTGAGGTCGTACCAAATTCTCAAATAGGGAAAAGTCTTCTCTCTTAGAGATTAGTTGTGTCTTTCTCCTCTCTTTTATGTAACACCTTGCATTGGGAAGTATGAATGAATGAAATTGACGATGTAATATTGCTTTTAACTATTTAGGGCTTTTGAATTTTATCCCGAGTCAATTGCTCCGGGCTTTGTGCTAACTTACGAGCTTTTTTCTCGAAGTTTATTTGACTTCTTTAGGACCTTTTTTGCACAAGGGTGTGTACCTTTTCCCCCCAGGTGAATACCTGGTCCGATGTTGACGTGTGGCCAACCCAACGTAGCCTATGAAGTAGCTAGCTACCAGATGAGGGTGGATTGTTATTGTCTTTGTAGCGGGGTATTCGTTACCATTAGAGATATTGACTAAATCCAAGGTAAATCATACAAATTGAGTCGCCACCGCACTTCTATTTATCCAAAGGAATGGTTAGAAAGCGAACAAAAACCTAAAAGTTTTATCGAATCAAAAACTAGTAAAAATGTCAGAGATCTGGGTAAGGGGGTTGGTTATGCAATGGGAAGATTTTAAGCACCCAAAACATCCTAGGTACTCCTAGGGAGCCCTTTTCACATTGGTTGTAAGGTTAGTGTTTGGTGAAATTTTGTTTGTGCAAACATGATTGAAGAGATAAGAAGAGAATATACAAGTTATTTACATTTTGTGTTTGGATGGATAAACCCATTGCCTACGTACCATCTTAAAAAAGATTAGGATCAAAACCTCGTAGTTCGGGGTAAAAATCTCAAAACAAGTTGGTGAATTGATTTGTCAAAAGCCTTAAGGTCTTTTGTTATCAAAGGGAGAAAACTCAACCTAAACCAACAATCCACCATGTGAGGAGAGCTTCAACATACTAGTGAGGGATCCACCTTATAATAAGTATGGAAGACTTATAGTCCAATCACTAAGGATATGGTGAGGTTTACATCAACCACTATGATAACTCAAACCTATGGCTAATGTTTATGAAAAAGGTTTTAACAAAGGTGGCCATTGGAACCACAAAAACAATTTGAGTGAGTTGTATTTACAAATTAGAAGTATTCACAAAATAAAGTCAAATTTGACTTAAGGTTCAATTCAAAATAAGTATTATGAAAAGAGTTTGGAAAATCAAAAGCATAAGGCTTAGGTTTCTAATATTGAAAACAAGTGTTAAATGTTTGCACAAAGGTTTTGGCTTGGGTTAGAGTGAAGAGAAGAAGAAGAATGGCTAAAGTCCTAAACATACAAGAGATAAGGGATAAGAAGCAAGACCACAAATGGAGTTCCTCTCTTGAGATCATATTGATGATCCAAGTAGCTCCCATCCTTTGGAATAAGCAATCACATAAGCATAAACTCAAGCAATCAATAATCAAGTGAACTCTTGGAAAGCTCCTCAATGTATCTTAGATCCCTCTCTCTTAGAAGCTCATGGTAATGGTTCATCAATTTGAATCAAGTTGGAATCCCTAGCACAAGAACACACATATTAAAAGGTTCTAGCAAAAAAACAAGTAATGGACAAGAAGAGTTTAGAAGTTGGTCCTTTCAAGGTTATCTTCAACATTAAGCATTCTAAAGGCCCAATGCCTAGTTGCTCTTTGACTCCTGTAATACCCCAAAATTTACCCTTCATTTTTCCTGGAAGCATACGCTTTACACCTCATGCATGCATTCATTTTTAGGTCATTTAACATTAGATACATTGCATTCCATCATGTCAATCAGAATTAGATCCAAGAAACTTTATTTTTAAAATAAATAAATAAAATAAATAAATAAATAAATAAATAAAAGAAAAAATCTCAGATTTGGACCTCTCTCAAAAGCCCACTAAGCTACCAATATTAGGCTATAAATACTAGAGTTTCAGTGAAACAAATGGGCATTCTATTCCTATTACCCTGAGGAAAAAGATAGTGAGAGAAGAGCTAACAGAGTTCAGAGCAGCCTCCAAACCCTGAAGGGAACTCAACTGCACAGAATCACCTCTGCCTCACATAAATCCTAAAGATTGTTTTGTAAACCTCACGGGTGCAACTCAATTTCAATCAAGCTCTCCAATTAGGTTTGCCCTATATCCATCATCTTTATGCCTTTAATTTGAATGCTCTAAATGTATGAGGTATTATGGGTGAATTTGATACCCTTTTGATGCATGTCTTTTTTGTGAATTTTAATGGCATGATTCATGTGGTTACATTTTGATTTGGGGTCAACCCTTGATTACCCTATTTTTTTTTGTCTCTAACCTGTTTGTTGAGTTTTTGTGAGGGCTCACATGACTTTTGCAGGGATAACTTGCGTGGTTTTCCACTTTATTTGTGGGATACCCCCTGGAGGTTTCATTCCGATTACCTGTACTGACTCACTTTCTTTGATGGTGTTTAGCTTGGAAGGATCCCTGGGTTTCCCATTCCTCTAACTGCTGTTACTTCGGATCTTTATCCGCGTGGTACTTTTACATTTTTCCCGCATTTTACTGCTTTCCTAGCTGGAAGACCTCGATAGGAGGCAATGTTTTTTGTGTGTTTTTTTTACAGGTTCCTTCGTCAAGGACTGCCTTTTTGCATGAGTTCACCAAACCCTAACCCTTCATTGATTTTTCTTCTCCTAAACACACGTTTACTCCTTCTACTACAGGTGAGTAAGTCTCCAAAGGTCGAGCATCCGGTAGATTGCGTAGTAACGTCGTTCGTCCAAAACCCACTCCATAACCCCGTAGTTAGCCGAACTACGGCTTGCTCTGATTCTCATTCCAGATGAGATACGTAGGCATAAGACGCGATGTCTTAGCGAGCACACATCCCCCCAACCCATAGGTCAGCCGAGCTACGAAGACTCTGATTCTCATATTCAGATGAGATACGTATGCAGTGGATGCGACATCCGCGCGAGTCATTTTCATTTAACCTTTTTTTTTTGGTAAACAGCACAAGATATACTCACACCCTTTAGACAAGAACTACAAAAGTGGATCCCGTAGAGTACTACGGATGCGTAGGGGTGCTAATACCTTCCTTTCGCATAACCGACTCCCGAACCCAAGATTTGGTTGCGAGACCCCGTCTTGTCCTTTCCTTTTTCAGGTTTACTTCGAGCGTTTTCTTTCCCTCCTTTGGGATGAATAACGCACGGTGGCGACTCTTCTGTCATTTTCTCTCGCCAGTTGTTTTTTCGCGCACTGTATTTTTCAGGTTGCTACAGCTGGCGATGTAACACCCCAAATAAAGTAAAAGAATTATTTAATTAAGTTAATAATATATTTAATAATTTAATTAAATAAATTGAATTATTGGATTATTATTATTATTTTGGAATAATAATTATTATTGGAAAATATATAAGTGGAATAAGAGAAAAGGTTTTCATTTTTGGAAAAGGTTTTTACGTGAAAACTGAGAAGCTGCAGAGAAGAGGAAAAGGGCAAAGAGCTGTAGAGCAAAGGTTGGAGAACGGAAAAGCTTGAAGCTCGAAGAGTTGCCGGATTGTTAAGGTAAGGGGGGTTTATCGTCGTTTAATGGGTATTATCGATTAACATGTAATGGGTAGTGATAAGCCGTCGATTGACCCTAATTGGGATTTAGAATGCTGAGAAATTATGTTGAATAAGTTGTATTAAAGCTGAAATTGAATTTGTGTTTGAGTGTATTGTGAATTTCTGAGCGTATAGCTTTTTACGGAAGTTGAATCGGAGGTCCGGAAGTCCTCCAACGGCGGAAAATGCGGAAACTCTGCATTCTGCCTTGTGTTAGCGCAGGAACTGCTGTTTCGCCTGCGTTAACCGGTTAACCCAGGGTGTTAACCGGTTAACACTGTTATAAATTGTGAAAAATGTTGAGTTTTGCCTGCGTTAACCGGTTAACCTATAGCGTTAACCGGTTAACACTGTTGCGTTTTGCCTGGAAGTGTAATTTTCCTGCGTTAACCGGTTAACCTATAGCGTTAACCGGTTAACACTGTTGCAGTATGTAAAAATGGTTGATTTTTATGATATAAGTGTAATTGGTGATTGGCCTATTGTATCCAATTGTGATAAATAAATTCGTGGAGTCTATGTTGCGAAATGTTGATGCAAATATGTTGATAAGTTGTTTTGTGGAAAATATTAAGTTGTAGGCTGATGAGCCAAAGTTGAATATAAGTTGTTTTGTTGAAAATGCTGAGTTGTAGGCTGATGAGCCAAAGTTGATTTTTAAGTTGTTGTTTCTGAAAAAGCTATTATGTTGTCGTTGTTATTATGTTGTTGAACTTTCAAGTCGTACATGCCATATACATTCATATGCATTAAGTCGGGGCTTTTGCTCACACCACGTTGGCCTGGATTGGCAAAATTATGGGGCTTTTGCTCACACCACGTTGGCCTGGATTGGCAAAAATTTTAAGTTGAAAGTTGAAGGCTTATGCCTTGATGCCCACTAAACTGGCAATGATTTTAAGTTGGGAGTTTTACTCCAAATGGTACCACATGCATGAAGAGTCGAGTCTCATTTGAGTTGCATTTACGTTGTGTTTGAATATGATGTTGAGTTGAATATGCTGCTACCGAATGCATGATATGATGTGGGTGATTAACGGGTAAAGTTACTTAACATCACATGATGATTTATAATATTTGTTATATCGATTGAGGAACTCACCCTTACAGTTATATTTTTCAGGTAACGAGCAGTGAGTCGAGTAGAAGCTAGTGCTTGAAGTCTAGAGTGGTTTTAGTGGGTCATGCTCTGATAGATGTAACATCGGGACGGGATGTTTTATTTGTTGAATAAATGTTAATTTTAAGATATTACAGATGTTGAATGTTTCTATCCGCTGCGAATTTTTAAAGAAGTGTTTATGTTGGATTAAATAATGAGCATGACTGATTTTTACGGTGAATTATGTGAAGTATTATGTGACACCCTTGGTGCATGATTACTCTGATATTGATTTATATGCTGTTGTTTTAATTGAATATTTGGGGTATTTAGAAGGGTGTTACATTAGTGGTATCAGAGCAGGTCGGTCTGTCCGGCCAGTTGTCGTGTCGTTACTGTCTAACAATTGTGTATTGTTACCAATCTAACTTTAAGTTGTGTTGTATTGATAAGTTGAAATGGCTGGAAGGAATGACGCTGCAATGGCTGCCGCAATGCAAGCAATGGCACAAGCTGTGCAGAACTTGCCAAATGCTGGTGGAGATGCTGGATCACGTAACTTGGCGACTTTTCAAAGAGAGAATCCGCCGGTGTTTAAAGGGAAGCATGATCCAGATGCAGCCTTGGGATGGTTGAAAGAAATTGAGAGAATCTTCCGTGTTATGGATTGCACTCCAGCTCAGAAGGTTCGGTATGGTACTCACATGCTAGCAGTCGAAGCTGATGACTGGTGGCTAGAGACTCACGAGAGGTTGACCGTGGCAGGTGAAGTCATTACTTGGGATGTATTCCGTAGGGAATTTCTGAGGAAGTATTATCCGGAAGATGTCCGTGGTAAGAAGGAAATTGAATTCCTTGAGCTGAAGCAAGGAAACATGTCTATCACTGATTATGCTGCGAAATTTGTGGAGTTGTCCAAATTTTATCCTCATTACACTGGTGGTGGTGCTGAATTTTCGAAGTGCATCAAGTTTGAGAACGGATTGCGCTCTGAAATTAAGAAGGCTGTTGGGTATCAGAAGATACGCACTTTTACTGATTTGGTTGATAGCTGCAGGATATTTGAAGAAGACAATAATGCTCATTACAAGATTGTCAGTGACCGCAGAGGCAAGCAACATCAAAACCGTGGCAAGCCGTATGATGTTCCAGCTGGAAAAGGGAGACAAAGAGCTGCTCCGGCTCAGAGAGCTAGTGGGGGAGGTGCTCCTACTGGTATAGTTTGCTTCAAGTGTGGTCAGGCTGGTCATAAGAGTAATGTATGCACTGCTGAAGTAAAGAGGTGTTTTCGCTGTGGTAAGATTGGCCATGCAATAGCTGATTGCAAGCACAAGGAAGTGATTTGTTTTAATTGCGGAGAAGAAGGGCATATTGGAAGTCAGTGTCAGAAGCCGAAGAAAGGGAATCAGTCAGGAGGCAAGGTCTTTGCTTTATCGGGTTCTGAGACTTCTGCAGATGATCGTTTGATCCGAGGTACGTGTTATATTAATGGCTTTCCTCTTGTAGCTATTATTGACACAGGTGCGACTCATTCCTTTATATCTTTGGATTGTGCTGTGAAACTTAAGTTAGAGATATCTGAGATGTTTGGTAGTATGGTAATTGATACTCCTGCGAAGGGTTCAGTGACTACTACTTTGGTTTGTTTGAATTATCCTTTGAGTATTTTTGGTAGAGAATTTGGGATGGACCTAGTGTGTCTTCCACTAGTGCAGATTGATGTTATTCTGGGTATGAACTGGTTGGTGTTTAACCGAGTTTCTATCAATTGTTTTGATAAGACTGTGATATTTCCTGAGAGTGAGGAAGGAAAGAGTTTGTTTCTATCAGCGAGACAAGTGGATGAGGAAGTAGCTGATGGGGCAGAGTTGTTTATGCTGTTAGCGACTTTGGAGGCTAGAGATAAACTGATGATTTGCGATCTAGCTGTGGTGTGTGATTTTCCTGATGTGTTTCCGGAAGAAGTGAATGAATTGCCGCCAGAGCGTGAAGTGGAGTTCTCTATTGACTTGGTACCTGGTACTAGGCCGATATCGATGGCTCCGTACCGTATGTCTGCTGTTGAGTTAACTGAATTGAAGAGTCAGTTGGAAGATCTATTGGATAAGAAATTTATTCGTCCGAGTGTGTCACCGTGGGGTGCACCAGTGCTATTGGTTAAGAAGAAAGAAGGTACTATGAGGTTGTGTGTGGACTACAGGCAACTGAATAAAGTGACGATCAAGAATCGGTATCCTTTGCCGAGGATTGATGATTTGATGGATCAGTTGGTTGGTGCAAGTGTGTTCAGTAAAATAGATTTGAGATCTGGGTATCATCAGATCCGTGTGAAAACAGAGGATATTCAGAAGACTGCTTTCAGAACAAGGTATGGACATTATGAGTATTCTGTAATGCCTTTTGGTGTGACTAATGCACCTGGAGTATTTATGGAGTATATGAATAGGATTTTCCATCCGTACCTAGACAAGTTTGTGGTGGTGTTTATTGATGATATTTTGGTGTATTCGAAATCTGAAGAAGAGCATGCTGAACATTTGAGAGTGGTTTTAGAAGTCCTACGAGAAAAGAAGTTATTTGCTAAACTCTCTAAGTGTGAATTTTGGTTAGAGGAGGTTAGTTTTCTTGGTCATGTGATTTCAAGAGGTGGCGTTGCTGTTGATCCTTCTAAGATAGAAGCGGTATCTAAGTGGGAAGCTCCGAAGTCTGTTGCTGAGATTCGAAGTTTTCTTGGTTTGGCTGGTTATTATAGGAAGTTCATTGAGGGATTTTCTAAGTTGGCGTTACCGTTGACGATGTTGACTAGAAAGGGGCAAGCGTTTGTTTGGGACTCAAAATGTGAAGAAGGTTTCCAAGAGCTAAAGAGAAGGTTGACTACTGCTCCTATTCTGATATTACCGAGTTCGTCGGAATCATTTGAAGTTTATTGCGATGCTTCATTGTTGGGTTTGGGTGGCGTGTTGATGCAGAATAAGCAGGTTATAGCTTATGCTTCAAGACAGCTGAGGGTTCATGAGAGGAACTATCCGACGCACGATTTAGAGTTGGCAGCTGTGGTGTTTGTTCTGAAGTTATGGAGACATTACTTGTACGGGTCAAGATTTGAGGTTTTCAGTGACCATAAAAGTTTAAAGTATTTGTTTGATCAGAAAGAGCTGAATATGAGGCAGAGAAGATGGTTAGAGTTTCTGAAGGATTATGACTTTGGGTTGAATTACCATCCGGGTAAAGCAAACGTAGTGGCTGATGCATTGAGTCGGAAATCATTACATATGTCTATGTTAATGGTTAAGGAATTGGATTTAATTGAACAGTTTAGAGACTTGAGTTTGGTGTGTGAGAGTACTCACAATAGTGTTAAATTGGGAATGTTGAAGTTGACAAGTGGTATTCTGGATGAGATCAGAGAGGGTCAGAAATCTGATATGCTTTTGGTTGATAAGTTGACTCTAGTGAATCAAGGTCAAGGTGGCGAATTCAGAGTTGATGAGAATGGTATTTTGAAGTTTGGTAGTCGGGTGTGTATTCCGGATGTTACCGAGCTTAAGAAGAGTATTCTTGAGGAAGGACATCGTAGTGGTCTGAGTATTCATCCTGGAGCTACGAAGATGTATCATGATTTGAAGAAGTTATTTTGGTGGCCGGGAATGAAAAGAGAAATTGCGAGTTTTGTCCATTCTTGTTTGACTTGTCAGAAGTCAAAGATTGAGCATCAGAAGCCGTCTGGGCTAATGCAACCGTTGGCTATTCCAGAGTGGAAGTGGGATAGTATCAGTATGGATTTTGTTTCTGGTTTACCGAGGACAAGTAAGAATTTTGAAGCTATTTGGGTGATTGTTGACAGATTAACAAAGTCGGCTCATTTCATTCCGATTAGAATGGATTATCCGTTAGAAAAATTGGCTGAGTTGTATATTGAGAAGATTGTAAGTTTGCATGGTATTCCGTCGAGTATTGTTTCGGACAGAGATCCTAGATTTACATCGAAGTTCTGGGAAGGTTTGCAGAGAGCTTTGGGAACTAAGCTGAGATTGAGTTCTGCATATCATCCGCAGACTGACGGTCAGACTGAGAGGACGATTCAGTCATTAGAAGATCTTTTGAGAGCTTGTGTTTTGGAAAAAGGAGGTGGTTGGGATTGTTATTTACCGTTGATTGAGTTTACCTACAACAATAGTTTTCATTCGAGCATTGGTATGGCGCCGTTTGAAGCTTTGTATGGTAGGAGATGTCGGACACCGTTATGTTGGTGTGAGTCCGGTGAGAGTGCTGTGGTCGGACCGGAAATTGTTCAACAGACTACAGAAAAGATTAAGATGATTCAGGAAAAGATGAGGATGGCTCAGAGTCGTCAGAAGAGTTATCATGACAAGAGGAGGAAGTCACTTGAGTTTCAAGAGGGAGATCATGTGTTTCTTCGTGTTACTCCGATAACAGGTGTTGGTCGGGCTTTGAAGTCGAAGAAGTTGACACCTCGATTTATTGGTCCTTATCAGATTTTAGAGAGGATAGGAGAGGTAGCCTATCGTATCGCTTTACCGCCGTCACTTGCGAATTTGCATGAGGTTTTTCATGTGTCTCAGTTGAGGAGGTACATTCATGATCCGTCGCATGTAGTCCAAGTGGATGATGTACAGGTGAGAGATAACCTGACTGTTGAAACATCGCCTATGAGGATCGAGGATCGGGAGTTGAAGCAGTTGCGGGGTAAAGAGATTGTCTTAGTGAAGGTAGCTTGGGGAGGACCAGCAGGTGGCAATGTGACTTGGGAACTGGAGAGTCAGATGAAGGAGTCCTATCCAGAGTTATTTGTTTGAGGTATGTTTTCGAGGACGAAAACTCTTTTAGTGGGGGAGAGTTGTAACACCCCAAATAAAGTAAAAGAATTATTTAATTAAGTTAATAATATATTTAATAATTTAATTAAATAAATTGAATTATTGGATTATTATTATTATTTTGGAATAATAATTATTATTGGAAAATATATAAGTGGAATAAGAGAAAAGGTTTTCATTTTTGGAAAAGGTTTTTACGTGAAAACTGAGAAGCTGCAGAGAAGAGGAAAAGGGCAAAGAGCTGTAGAGCAAAGGTTGGAGAACGGAAAAGCTTGAAGCTCGAAGAGTTGCCGGATTGTTAAGGTAAGGGGGGTTTATCGTCGTTTAATGGGTATTATCGATTAACATGTAATGGGTAGTGATAAGCCGTCGATTGACCCTAATTGGGATTTAGAATGCTGAGAAATTATGTTGAATAAGTTGTATTAAAGCTGAAATTGAATTTGTGTTTGAGTGTATTGTGAATTTCTGAGCGTATAGCTTTTTACGGAAGTTGAATCGGAGGTCCGGAAGTCCTCCAACGGCGGAAAATGCGGAAACTCTGCATTCTGCCTTGTGTTAGCGCAGGAACTGCTGTTTCGCCTGCGTTAACCGGTTAACCCAGGGTGTTAACCGGTTAACACTGTTATAAATTGTGAAAAATGTTGAGTTTTGCCTGCGTTAACCGGTTAACCTATAGCGTTAACCGGTTAACACTGTTGCGTTTTGCCTGGAAGTGTAATTTTCCTGCGTTAACCGGTTAACCTATAGCGTTAACCGGTTAACACTGTTGCAGTATGTAAAAATGGTTGATTTTTATGATATAAGTGTAATTGGTGATTGGCCTATTGTATCCAATTGTGATAAATAAATTCGTGGAGTCTATGTTGCGAAATGTTGATGCAAATATGTTGATAAGTTGTTTTGTGGAAAATATTAAGTTGTAGGCTGATGAGCCAAAGTTGAATATAAGTTGTTTTGTTGAAAATGCTGAGTTGTAGGCTGATGAGCCAAAGTTGATTTTTAAGTTGTTGTTGCTGAAAAAGCTATTATGTTGTCGTTGTTATTATGTTGTTGAACTTTCAAGTCGTACATGCCATATACATTCATATGCATTAAGTCGGGGCTTTTGCTCACACCACGTTGGCCTGGATTGGCAAAATTATAGGGCTTTTGCTCACACCACGTTGGCCTGGATTGGCAAAAATTTTAAGTTGAAAGTTGAAGGCTTATGCCTTGATGCCCACTAAACTGGCAATGATTTTAAGTTGGGAGTTTTACTCCAAATGGTACCACATGCATGAAGAGTCGAGTCTCATTTGAGTTGCATTTACGTTGTGTTTGAATATGATGTTGAGTTGAATATGCTGCTACCGAATGCATGATATGATGTGGGTGATTAACGGGTAAAGTTACTTAACATAACATGATGATTTATAATATTTGTTATATCGATTGAGGAACTCACCCTTACAGTTATATTTTTCAGGTAACGAGCAGTGAGTCGAGTAGAAGCTAGTGCTTGAAGTCTAGAGTGGTTTTAGTGGGTCATGCTCTGATAGATGTAACATCGGGACGGGATGTTTTATTTGTTGAATAAATGTTAATTTTAAGATATTACAGATGTTGAATGTTTCTATCCGCTGCGAATTTTTAAAGAAGTGTTTATGTTGGATTAAATAATGAGCATGACTGATTTTTACGGTGAATTATGTGAAGTATTATGTGACACCCTTGGTGCATGATTACTCTGATATTGATTTATATGCTGTTGTTTTAATTGAATATTTGGGGTATTTAGAAGGGTGTTACAGGCGACTCTGCTGGGGACACTAAGAAGTTGACCTCTTGCTTGTCCATCTTCCCTAAGCGAGTCCCTCCTAGCTTGTGTGATTTCTTGTTTATTGGGTGTTCATGCTTTTGTACATTTATTTGCTTACCTGCTTGCATGCATCTGTTGTATCTGTTGGATCTGTTTGTTTGTTTGTTGGGATGGGGTGTTCTATGAGAGATAAGCCCATTACCCAGGCTTGAGTGTACACACAGGTTTTAGAGTGGATAATCATGAGGCTTGCATGGCGTGTTGCTACGTTAAGTCGTTCGTGAAGAACCACACCCAGACGAGGTTTCTTTTGGATATATTATGTCTTACGGGTGTTCCGTAACGGCAGGATGTTCCTCTAGAAATCGTAGACTCTGGTGACCATTTCCCGAGAACTCAGTCGAGGCCTCTCCTCCGAGACGTGATTATGTTAGCTCTGGTGGGCGCATTCTCGCTGCTCAATCCGAGGATCCTGAGACTGGGAACTTGTTATTAGGATGTCTTGTTGAGGGGAGTCAATGGAGGTCTTTTGTCCCGTAATAATACCAAACCTTCAGTGGTAAACGTATTATTCGCGACTGAAGGGCTGAAGCTGACGAACTTCTGTTCTTAGAACCTACCAGTGAGGGGCGGGCTAAATTCAGGAAACCTTAACCTCCGACCAACCCGGTTTTCTGGAGCAGAGATCTGATCTTATATTATATTCTTCAGTGGGTTTTCTCTTCAGACAGTGCAACCCGACAGATGTTCAAGCAGATACAGCAATCTTGATTTCCATGCCACTGCATTGCATTCACATCATTGCATCACATCATTCTGCATTCATATCATTTAACACATGTTTATCCATTTCTAGGGGGTTTACATCTTCTTCTTGATTCTAGTCGGGGTTTTCTTCTTACACTGTTTATCAAATGTGAGACTGAAAGCTATGGAAGGACAGAATCCTCTGGGAGTAGATGTTGCTGACTTGGGGCTGGTCCCAGGTGTGAGAGTGCCACCGAAATTCAAAGTCCCGGTCTTTGACAAATATAATGGCAGCTCTTGCCCCAAAACTCACGTGCAAGCTTATTTCCGTAAAATGGTTGCATACTCTGATGACGAGAAGCTACTTATGTACTTCTTCTAGGATAGCCTAGCTAGGACATCCTTGGAATGGTATATGAGGCTGGACAGAGCCCATATTCGCTGCTGGAGGGATTTGGCGGAGGATTTCGTAAAGCAGTATCAGTATAATGCAGACATGGCTCCGGACAGAACTCAACTTCAGAATCTGTCTCTTAAAAGCAATGAGTGCTTCAGGGAATACGCTCAACGCTGGAGGGAGATAGCTTCCCGTGTTCAGCCTCCTATGTTGGAAAAGGAAATGGCCAACATGTTCATGAATACGCTGCCTGGACCTTATCTGGAGCGTCTGGTGGGGTGCAATGCCTCCAACTTTGCTGATGTGGTCTCTACCGGAGAGAGGGTGGAGAATTACCTGAAGACCTGCAAGATCCAAAATGGAGTTGGATCTTCATCAGGGGTAAAAAAAGTCGTTCATTGGAGGGCATAAGCAGAGAGAGGGGGGACTGAATTCTTTGACTTCCTATCAGAACAGAGGTGTTAGAAGGAACAGTTGCCAGAATTATCATCAACAACCGTATGTTGCGGTTGTGACCATTCCAGCTGCAGCACCACTACAACAACAACAACCATAACTTCAACCAGCTCAGTACCAACAGCAGCAACAACCGGGTAACAGACCCGCCTATCAACAGAGGCAAAGGATGATGGACCGGCGTTTCGACACCCTTCCAATGTCGTACGCTCAGTTGTTTTCTAGTCTTCAACAACTACAACTTGTGCAATTGCACACTCTGGCTCCTCCTGTTGGTAGACTTCCGGTGGGTTACGACGCCAACGCTAGGTGTAGCTTCCACTCTGGGGCACCTGGCCATAACATTGAGAACTGCAAAGCTTTTAAGCACGTAGTTCGGGACCTCATAGATTCAAAAGCCATCGACCTTGCACCGGCTCCGAATGTCGTCAACAATCCCATGCCGCAGCATGGTGGTGCAAACATTAATATGATGGAAGGATAAGCCAAGTCCATCAAAGATGTGTTGAAACTGAAGACTCCGTTGTTGGATATCAAGGGCTACTTGTTGAAGGCCGATGTTTTCCCCGGTTGTGGGAAGGGTTGTTTGGATTGTGCTACTCAGAGTGGAGGTTGTTTGAAGCTACAACAGGGTATCCAGGTCTTGCTCGACAAAGGTATCCTCCAGGTTGAAGATTTGTCTGTCCAAGAGTCTGCGGAAGGGGTTGAGGGAGAAGTGTTTGAAGATGCTACTGATGAATTCGCAGATGTTGTTCCTACTGATTTTGTGATCCATGATGATGTTGTCGCTGATATTCCAAACATGGCGTTTGATTCTGATGTACTTGCTGAACTTGGTTCCGATGTTTCGGATGTGTGTACTTCAGCACTTCAGACTCGTCAGGGGCCGATTACTTTCTCCAGCGCTGGCATCTTTCAGTATGGCCAGGTATCAGCAATCAATGAAGAGGGTGGGGATAGTGATTGTGACATCGATAACTGGGTGCGTCCGAGGATCCCGGGTGAAGTCATCAACAATTGGTCTTCTGAGGAGATTGTCCAAGTCACTTTTCTGAAGGAGTAATTTTCTTTGTTTATTCATGCATGTCCAAGTCTTACGTTCCGCCCAGGGCGTAATGACTCATTGTAGGGCTCATCTATGTGACACTTGCATTTTTTATCATAAATAAAGGACGTCTTTTTGCATTCAAATATTTTGTTCCCTGTCTTTCTATTTTTGCAGTTTTTCAAAATAAAAAAAATGGCAATGTTTAGTTTAGTTCCCACTTTTTTCTTTCACACTCATAAGCACATACCATCACTCATGCAGATGCACGTCACCGGATCCTATTGATAACGGTTCTGCTATGGCTCGCTTCGACTTTGAAAATCCAATCTTTCAAGCTGAAAAAGAGGGTGATGAAGACTGTGAACTTCCTGAAGAACTTGTCAGGTTCTTAAAACAGGAAGAAAGGGTCATTCAACCGTATCAAGAGCCTACTGAAGTGATTAATCTCGGCCCCGAGGACGCCAAGAGAGAAATCAAGATAGGAGCTGCTTTGGGAGATGATGTGAAGAAAGGGCTGATTGAATTGCTGCAAGAATACGTTGACATCTTCGCCTGGTCTTATCAGGACATGCCCGAGCTGGACACAGACATCGTGGTACACAGCTTGCCTCTCAAAGAAGGTTGTCCTCCGGTCAAGCAGAAGCTCAGAAGAACAAGACCAGAGATGGCTGTTAAGATAAAGGAAGAAGTGCAAAAGCAGTTGGATGCAGGGTTTCTAGCAGTCACCAATTATCCGCCATGGGTTGCAAACATCGTCCCAGTACCTAAGAAGGATGGAAAGGTACGGATGTGTGTCGACTACCGGGATCTGAACAGAGCTAGCCCTAAAGATGATTTCCCATTACCTCACATCGACGTTTTGGTGGATAATACAGCTCAGTTCTCGGTATTCTCCTTCATGGATGGCTTTTCTGGCTATAACCAAATCAAGATGGCACCAGAGGACATGGAAAAGACAACTTTCATAACCCCATGGGGCACCTTCTGCTACAAGGTGATGCCATTTGGTCTGAAAAATGCCGGAGCAACATATCAATGAGCTATGATGACTCTGTTCCATGATATGATTCATCATGAAATCGAGGTTTATGTGGACGATATGATTGCCAAATCTCAGACAGAAGAAGAACGTTTGGTGAATCTGCAGAAATTGTTTGAACGGCTAAGGAAATTCAAACTGAGACTTAATCCGAACAAGTGCACTTTCGGGGTGAGATCGGGAAAATTGCTGGGTTTTATTATTAGCGGAAAAGGGATTGAGGTGGATCCTGACAAAGTGAAAGCAATACAGGAAATGCCTGAGCCAAGAACAGAGAAGCAAGTCCGTAGTTTCTTAGGGAGGTTGAACTACATTGCAAGGTTCATCTCTCACCTAACAACCACGTGTGAGCCAATTTTCAAATTGCTGAGGAAAGATCAGGCTATCAGATGGAATGAAGATTGTCAAAGGGCTTTCGAGAAGATAAAAGAGTATTTGCAGAATCCTCTTATCCTTATGCCTCCAGTCCCAGGGAGACCGCTGATTATGTACTTGACAGTACTTGACAATTCCATGGGTTGTGTTCTCGGTCAACACGACGAGACAGGTAGGAAAGAACATGCCATCTACTACTTGAGTAAGAAGTTCACAGATTGCGAGTCGAGATACTCAATGCTTGAGAAGACATGTTGTGCACTTGCATGGGCTGCTAAGCGATTGAGACAATACATGCTGTCTCACACAACCCTACTGATCTCCAAGATGGATCCAGTCAAATACATATTCGAGAAGCCAGCTCTCACCGGAAGGGTGGCTCGTTGGCAAATGGTACTGACAGAGTACGATATCCAGTATACATCCCAGAAAGCCATCAAGGGGAGTATTCTGTCAGACTATCTTGCTCAGCAGCCGATTGATGATTATGAGCCGATGAAGTTTGATTTTCCAGATGAAGACATCATGTTCCTCAAGATGAAAAACTGTGAAGAGCCAGTTGTTGAGGAGGGACCTGATCCAAATGAAAAGTGGACTTTGTTGTTTGATGGGGTTGTCAATGCTAGAGGAAGTGGAATTGGCGCTGTCATTACTACTCCGAAAGGTGCCCACATGCCTTTCACCGCTCGTTTGACTTTTGAGTGCACAAATAATGAAGCTGAGTACGAGGCCTGTATCTTGGGTATTGAGCAAGCCATTGATCTGAGAATCAAGACTCTGGACATCTTCGGAGATTCAGCTCTGGTGATCAATCAAGTGAATGGTGATTGGAATACTCTCCAGCCCACTCTGGTCCCCTACAGAGATTACACGAGAAGATTGTTGACTTTCTTCATAACAGTAAAATTGTATCATATACCTCGTGATGAGAACCAGATGGCAGACGCACTTGCTACTCTATCCTCCATGATCAAGGTAATTCGTTGGAACCATGCTCCAAGGATCGATGTGATGCGCCTTGACAGGGCCGCGTATGTGTTTGCTGCTGAACTGGTAGTCGATGACAAGCCCTGGTATCACGATATCAAGTGCTTTCTGAAGAATCAAGAGTACCCTGCAGGGGCATCCAACAATGACAGAAAGACTTTGAGAAGATTGGCAGGCAGTTTCTTCTTGAACAAAGACGATGTGCTGTATAAGAGGAACTTCGACATGGTTTTTCTCAGATGCGTGGACAGACACGAGGCGGACATGTTAATACAGGAAGTTCATGAAGGTTCCTTCGGTACTCATGCCGGTGGACATGCAATGGCTAAGAAATTGTTGAGAGCGGGTTATTATTGGATGACCATGGAATCAGATTGCTTCAAATATGCTCGGAAGTGTCATAAATGCCAAATTTATGCTGATAAGGTGCAGGTGCCGCCAAATCCTCTGAATGTGATGACTTCGCCGTGGCCGTTTGCTATGTGGGGTATTGACATGATTGAAAAGATTGAGCCGACTGCTTCCAATGGGCATCGCTTCATCCTTGTTGCCATCGACTATTTCACCAAGTGGGTCGAATCAGCGTCGTTCGCGAATGTCACCAGACATGTGGTTGCCCGTTTCATCAAGAAAGAAATCATTTGTCGCTATGGGATTCCCGAAAGAATCATTACTGATAATGGTTCTAATCTCAACAACAAAATGATGAAGGAGTTGCGTCAGAACTTCAACATTCAGCATCACAATTCTTCCCCTTACCGCCCTAAGATGAACGGCGCTGTTGAGGCGGCAAATAAGAACATAAAGAAGATTGTGCAGAAGATGGCCGTCACGTACAGAGATTGGCATGAGATGCTACCCTTCGCCTTGCATGGGTACCGTACTTCAGTACGTACGTCGATTGGGGCAACCCCTTACTCCCTGGTGTATGGTATGGAAGCAGTCCTACCTGTTGAAGTGGAGATTCCTTCTTTAAGAGTCCTGTTGGATGTCAAGTTAGACGAAGCCGAATGGATTCGGACAAGGTTCAATGAGTTGAGTCTTATCGAAGAGAAGCGAATGGCAGCCATTTGTCATGGGCAGTTGTATCAGAGTCGGATGAAGAGAGCCTTTGATCAGAAAGTGCGTCCTCGTTGTTTCCAAGTCGGAGATTTAGTGTTGAAAAGGATCCTTCCTCCTCAGACAGATCACAGGGGCAAGTGGACTCCTAACTATGATGGGCCGTATATTGTCACCAAGGTTTTTGATGGTGGGGCCTTAATGCTTGCAACTATGGATGGTGAAAACTTCACTTCCCCTGTGAACTCAGACGCAGTTAAAAAATACTTCGCATAAAATAGACCCGCTGGACAGTAAAAAGAATAGTCCAGGCAAAAATGGGCATCCCGACGAACCAAGAAAATGAAAAGGTTCGGGCAAAAATTAGGGATTCAAAATGAAAAGATCGTACACCCGGTAAGTTGAAAACCTGAAAAGGCAACTTAGGCAAAAATGGGTATCCCGGTGGATTGAAAACCCAAAAAGGGCGATCCAAGCAAAAGTTAGGGATTAAGCGAATGACTGCGTTTTGAGTTAGTTCTGAATCTCATCTCATGTCGATGACTGGAAATTTTCGAAAGGTAGGAAACAGTCCAATCACCTTTTCAGAAGGCTGATCATCTGGAGGATCTTGAAGACGGGCAAGTCATAGCAGAATTGGAACCCAATAGAAATCCATTTCACATTGCCATTAGATTAATTTCTGTTTTTATCTTTTGTGCGATTACCTCTTTCCAGGGATTGCTTCCTGATGTAAATGCCTATTCAGAGGCCATTCAATCAATAAAATCATGTTATTCAGTATATCTCTGTTTTCATTTTCATTTTACTGTTTTGTTTGCAAAAATGACGTCCGAATTTTTGATAAACATTGCATCATGACACATAAGGGCTTTACAGGTACATGCTTAATAAACATTTAAAATTGCTGTAAATTTTAAGTGCTTTGGATCGTCTATTCAGAACAGATACCCTCGGGGCATTTCCTTAAAATCCCCTGCAGATGATCATGAATATCTTCCCCAGTGAAGTCGCCAACAGATGAATCCGGTGTCTTATCCCTGCAGAGCTGATCAGAGTGTTGGATTCTTCAATCCCCAGCAGGTTCTCACCACTGTACTTCCCCAAGCATTTGTTTCAGGACATACACTCCCCAGTAAAGTTGACAGTGCCAGACTATATATCCCCAGCGGAGTTGACAGTGCCAGACTGTATCTTCCCAGCAGAAGTGGCTGCTCCTTAGAGTTCGAGGCCAGATCGATTATCCCAATGCCAGATCCATGGTTTCTTTCCTTGAAGCAGAACCTCGGTACCGTATCAGTGTTTGCTTCCCCTACTGAGTCATCTTTCGCAGATCGTGGTTTCCAGAACCACTATCGCTTTCCCCAACAGCAGGTTTTCAGTGTCGTTCTCTCCCCAGTCTGAATCTCGGCATTTCGTCATTGCTAGAACACCGTGTGGCGGGTCATTTCCCCACATATATTCTTTGCGCTGTGCATCTCCAGCAGCCTTGCCAGGGTCCAGAAGATGGTGATCATTTCCCCAGCAGATCCCCTTGCCTCAGCTTGGCATTCTACCCAGCATTTTGCATCCCTGCATGTAGAATCATATTGCATTGCATCCTTCCAAATCGCGTAGCATTTCCATTTTCATGGAGCATTACGCCATTGAAAAATTCAAACATACGCATGTAAGCATAAAACATTCTCGGTATCCCAAGTGATAAGCTAGAAGTTGTTTCCAGTACTCAGACTGAAGATTGTTCATGACTTACCTTTGTCATCCCCAGCAAGTGTCATTGGCCCATGCGCCGCCTCTATTATCTTTCCCTATTTCTGTCGATGCTGACAGACATGAAGTTTTTCCGGTATTCAGACCGAAGTGGCATTCAGGCCAATTTCCGATATTCAAATCGAAGTGGCGTTCAGGCCAGTTTACGGTATTCAGACCGAAGTGGCGTTCAGGCCAGTTTTCCGATGTTCAGATCGAAGAAGTTTCCGAAGTTCAGGTCGATGCAACTTGTGGCATTCAAGTCAATTTTCCGATGTTCAGATCGAAGAAGTTTCCGACGTTCAAGTCGATGCAACTTGTGGCATTCAGGCCAATTTTCCGATGTTCAGATCGAAGAAGTTTCCGACGTTCAGGTCGACGCAACTTGTGGCATTCAGGCCAGCCTCTCGGTGTTCAGACCGATATTAATAATCTCATATCTCCCGATGTTCAGATCGAAGTCATTTCTAGTATTCAGACTGATGAGCGGCATTCAGGCCATGGTTATTTCTATGTTACCATTTATTTTGGTATCCAAGTTAACATTCTTTTTCGGTATTCAGACTGACTCTCACCGTACCAGACGAATTCTTCTTTCAAGACCACCTCTTTGCCGAATCTGACAGACATTGTTACTTCACTTCACTTCAGTGCAAATTTTTGGGATTTATTGTATTCAATCCCTTGATACCTCGAAAGCACGAAAGCCGTTGCTATCTTCTTTCCAGGTCTCCAGTTGATTGAATAGGGGCAGCTGTAATACCCCAAAATTTACCCTTCATTTTTCCTGGAAGCATACGCTTTACACCTCATGCATGCATTCATTTTTAGGTCATTTAACATTAGATACATTGCATTTCATCATGTCAATCAGAATTAGATCCAAGAAACTTTATTTAAAAATAAATAAATAAATAAATAAAAATAATAATAAATAAATAAATAAATAAAAGAAAAAATCTCAGACTTGGACCTCTCTCAAAAGCCCACTAAGCTACCAATATTAGGCTATAAATACTAGAGTTTCAGTGAAACAAATGGGCATTCTATTCCTATTACCCTGAGGAAAAAGATAGTGAGAGAAGAGCTAACAGAGTTCAGAGCAGCCTCCAAACCCTGAAGGGAACTCAACTGCACAGAATCACCTCTGCCTCACATAAACCCTAAAGATTGTTTTGTAAACCTCACGGGTGCAACTCAATTTCAATCAAGCTCTCCAATTAGGTTTGCCCTATATCCATCATCTTTATGCCTTTAATTTGAATGCTCTAAATGTATGAGGTATTGTGGGTGAATTTGATACCCTTTTGATGCATGTCTTTTTTGTGAATTTTAATGGCATGATTCATGTGGTTACATTTTGATTTGGGGGCAACCCTTGATTACCCTATTTTTTTGTCTCTAACCTGTTTGTTGAGTTTTTGTGAGGGCTCACATGACTTTTGTAGGGATAACTTGCGTGGTTTTCCATTTTATTTGTGGGATACCCCCTGGAGGTTTCATTCCGATTACCTGTACTGACTCACTTTCTTTGATGGTGTTTAGCTTGGAAGGATCCCTGGGTTTCCCATTCCTCTAACTGTTGTTACTTCGGATCTTTATCCGCGTGGTACTTTTACATTTTTCCCGCATTTTACTGCTTTCCTAGCTGGAAGACCTCGATAGGAGGCAATGTTTTTTGTGTTTTTTTTTACAGGTTCCTTCGTCAAGGACTGCCTTTTTGCATGAGTTCACCAAACCCTAACCCTTCATTGATTTTTCTTCTCCTAAACACACGTTTACTCCTTCTACTACAGGTGAGTAAGTCTCCAAAGGTCGAGCATCCGGTAGATTGCGTAGTAACGTCGTTCGTCCAAAACCCACTCCATAACCCCGTAGTTAGCCGAACTACGGCTTGCTCTGATTCTCATTCCAGATGAGATACGTATGCATAAGACGTGATGTCTTAGCGAGCACACATCCCCCCAACCCATAGGTCAGCCGAGCTACGAAGACTCTGATTCTCATATTCATATGAGATACGTATGCAGTGGATGCGACATCCGCGCGAGTCATTTTCATTTAACCTTTTTTTTTGGTAAACAACACAAGATAAACTCACACCCTTTAGACAAGAACTACAAAAGTGGATCCCATAGAGTACTACGGATGCGTAGGGGTGCTAATACCTTCCCTTCCCATAACCGACTCCCGAACCCAAGATTTGGTTGCAAGACCCCGTCTTGTCCTTTCCTTTTTCAGGTTTACTTCGAGCGTTTCCTTTCCCTCCTTTGGGATGAATAACGCACGGTGGCGACTCTTCTGTCATTTTCTCTCGCCAGTTGTTTTTTCGTGCACTGTATTTTTCAGGTTGCTACAACTCCAAATTTGCATAGGGAAAGTCCTAAAGTCTAAGTCCATTTGTCCATTTCTTTGCATTTTGGTCCATAATAATCAAAACAAAACACAAGCACAATGATATATACACAATTATGTGCTCAAGTGAGCAAAAGGCAAATTGCATTAACATAAACATTTGCTCAAATGAGCAAAGGAAAAAAGCAAATGAATAATATGTACAAGAATAGTAAATTGCATAAATGTAAAGTGCAAAAAGTAAATGTTAATGGTTAATAGTTAGTGTTAGTAGTTAGTGTGCCATAAGGCAAATTTAGCGTTATGTTAAGCAATCGTAATTGGACTTATGTAGAAGTCACAACTATCTGAGGCCGGTCAATAATAATGTAGGCAACAACACAAGTTAGAAGTCTTGATTAGTGAACCAAGTTCCAACAACTTGTCATGCCAAAAAGAAGAAGAGAAATGATCTTGTATTGGTTTAAGCCTTTTGTATGATTTAGCAAGCAACCTATCCTTAATACAAAGCCATTCACTAGATCATTTGATCAAGATGAATTAGATTTGTATTGAGGAAGATTAAACCATCATAATCAATACTAACTTATCAATCTTTAACTCATTGATCAAAAGGAAAAGAAGAAGAAGGAGATGAATAATGGAAATGGAAATAAAAAAAATAAAGAGCATTAAATGAAATAGAATGTACCAATCAACAAGTGTTGACCAAATGACATTGAGGATCATGGTCAAACAATCAAAAACAGAAGTGAGATGAAGATTGGAAGTCAAGAAATGAACAAAATATTTTTGGCATTTTTTTTAATATTCAAATAAAACTTGAATTAAAATATTAAAGAAAGGTCAAACTTCAAAATCACTTCAAATCAACTTTGAAAAGTCCAAGTGATTTATCCCAAGTTCAACAAGGTTAAACAAAGTTTGACAAAAAAATTCAACATTTTTAAAAGTCAGAAACTATTTTTAATCAATTAAAAATGAATAAAAATAACCTAATTGAACTAAAATCTCAAATAAATCTCAAATCAATTAAAAAATTGATGAGAATATTTTTCATAGATCCATCATCATTCAAATAGGTTGAGAAAATATTTTTGTATTTTTTGAATATCAAAAACTATTTAAAATGAATTAAAAATAACCAGAAAAGAGAAAATTCACAAAAAATATCAAATGATAAAATAAAAAATATTAAAAATCATTTTTAGAAACTAGAATTAAAAAGAGAAATAATGCAATTGGTCCCATATTTTTTGGATTTAAAATGAGAGAGTTATGAATTTTTGAAGTTAAATGAAATAAAATGGAAATTATAAAAATCAGGAAAAACCACGAGCGTCTGATCAAGCCTCATTAATTGACGTGGCTGATCAGAAGGCTCTCAAGTGCGCACTTACCGTGTACATGAGTCAAGCGCATGGTACCATGCATTAAATGGAGTCAAACATAACAAGGGCCAGGATTAGATCGTGGGAAGCGCATCCAATGGTCCAGATTCAATCTGGCATGGTGGACGGTGGTGTACACCACCGTCTTCTCCGGCGAGCACACCAGCTCCGGCCAGAGTTGTAGGTTTGCAAAAGTTAACCAAAACTCACGATCCATATACCAAATTAAAGCTGGGGTGATGTACATCACCCCTGTACCATTAGTTTCTCTTCTAGATCCCTATAGTAAGAGAAATCAGAAGGAGAAAAATATGGTGTTCATGCTGAACTTCATGGATTTCAAAAATTGAGCATATAGCAATGATGCCTTTATAGAGAGGACTTCAGACAACACAATATCAAGGCCAACAGATCAAAGAATAAGGAGTTTCGAAGAAAAAACCAGTTGATGCACACCTTTGAATTGTGAAGCTTTGAGTCTCTTTCCTTGCTTCCTTTTGCCAAACAAAACTTCAATGGACTAGATGATGAAGGTTTAGGAACTTTAGATCTGAAGATTCAACCAAATTCAATTGAATTTCAGATCTGAAACTTTGAAGAAATGTGAACTTAGTTCCTTTGGTATGGTTGGGAATTGATTTCTGCAGAGCTTTAGGCGCCTTTAGGTTAGTTCATAATGAAGCATAGCACATGTATTTATAGCTGGAATTGGCTGAACAAGTGAGTTTTCTTGTGTGCATGGCAAATGGATTTTCCTTGCATGGGCTTGTATGATCATGTGGAAGCCCCAAACTCAATTGTATTTGCATGCTGATGACCAAACAACTTGAAATGGACGTGTAGTTTGCAAGGCAATGGCTTGTGCATGAAGTTTCAACATGAACTTCATAATTGTGCCTAAAACTTCAGCTCTTCGAAAATGCCAATTAGAAAATCCAAACATAAGCATGAGGGTAATGGTTGGAAAGTTCTTGACATAAGTAACAAATGTTATGTTGAGCAAAAACTCATTTGGAGTGTGGAAATTTATGAAAATAGGCCATGAAGTTCATAGTGCAAAGCATGCCTTTGAGAATTTTGCCAAAATGGTCCAACTTCAAGCCCTTCTGTTTTGATGATGAAAGCCTCAAATGGAAAAACCTCCAACATCTAAGTTGTAGATCTTTTTAAGAAAATCAAGATGGACTTAAATTTTGCATCATTTGGATTTTGTATGAAGAAGTTATGGGCACTTGAAGTTGGACTTTTTTGCCTTTCAATGCATTTGGTCCAAAGTGACCTATAATGTTTTTCATTATCACATGTATTTCTTTTGAGATTTTGAAATTTTGTTCAACATAACATTTTAAGTAGACACAATACTCTTTCCAATTCATTTGATACCACCTCAAAATAATAAAAAATGAATGAGTTATGTTCTTGGGAAGTTGACCCAAAATTAGGGTTTCAGTCAAAATGACCTATAATGTCTTGGAATGGTAAATGACCTTCCAAGCTTCAAATAAATTTTTGATGAACATGAAAGTTTTTCATATTGTCCTTAAGAACATTTTTTCTTTTGGGATCATCTCCATTTGACCAACACATAAAAAGTTAGGTCTCAGTGCATGTCAAAATAGTCGGATGAATTGACTGATCAACTTTCCAAGTCCACAACCCATATCTTGATGAATTGATGATTGAGGGTACTCACATAAGTTCAAATATGCATGAAATGATGAATTAAAGAACGTCCCTTGATTGTATTTGACCATGGGCTGAGGTTGCTTCATGAGCAAGGCACACTTGGTACACAGATGAATTAGGGTTTCCTTGGAACACAAACCTCAAACCCTTTGACTTGCTTTGATCAAAATGATGAATTGAGATATTAGGGAGGCATATTTGGTAGATGAGAACCTTGGGAACCATTACCATGCTTGCTTTCATCTTCTCTTGGCCATATCATTGCACCAATGATCTCCTAGAAGCTTTTGACCTTGTGATTGCTCAAGCTACAAACAAAACATGTTAGTGACATATTTTTGTGCTTTTAGTTAGTAAATAAAAATGAGAAAAGCAATACTATACAATTCAATCATGCTTGGTGATCTCAAACCAGCTCACAAGACATCCCACCCAAAGGCAAAGGGAACCAAGATGCTTATGATCCTTGAGGCTTTGCAAATGCAATGCTATGATGCCATGAGGGATCTTAGGGCCAAAATTGGGGTCTTATTAATGCCCTTATTTAAGGTCATTCTAGCCGGAGAAGTGAAGGTTAAAATCTTCGTCTCGACGAGGTAGAATGGGCTTAAATAATAACAAAGAGACGAATTTTGGTCCCTAAGAGACCTCATGATGAAAATGTATGTATGCAAGCGGTAATACTCTATGGGGATATGTATCCACAAAGAGAGAAAGAAAAATTCGGAATAACTGAGAATCCACTGGAGTAACGTGCTCATAAATGAGGCAGAGACTCTAGGGATTCTACAGGGTCGTAAAGGGGTAAAAATGCGTGAGCAGGTCACGACTTGAAACTTGTTGAGAGACACAAAGGGAGTTCATGAAATAAATCCATGGGAAGGCTCGCGCTGACTCAAAGATGCATGTATTGGGGAATATGCCAATACAGCAAAACTTATCCGAAACGGATACTTCGGACAAAAATCCGGTCTCAGGCTGAGAGAATCCACTAAGGGGCCTCGCTGGGGAAACAACCAAACAAAATTCCTCTAGGGAAGCAACGGGATGAGGTATTATCGATTACTGGATAATAAGCTCAAGGAGACATGTGATCCGAACACCGGTATAAGGGTGAGAGAACAACATGCTCTGGGAGAATGAATATCTAAAACCAGTATAAAGGTGAGAGATATCAAACATCCGAAATCATCTGAGGAAGACCTAGAAAGGTAACCTTCAGCTCAGGAAAATCTGACTCCGCAAGGGGACAAAAAGTCATAATAGGAAGCAAGGAGGAAGGAACACCAGGGATACCGGTTACTGGGTATATAATAGGTGACCAACCAAGGCGTGAATTGGGGAATATTTCCAAAACACTCATCATCCGAAAGGAGGGCTAAAAAAGCAAACTCGATTACAGGATGGACATTCGATTCTATAAGGAAAAACGAATCTTACTCGACTGGGGAAGAAAAAGACTTCGACTGAAGAGCGCATGAGATATATTATCTATTACCGTCAGAACATAGATAACATACTCGCATGGAAGATTATCCACAACCGGTTACTGGGTTAATAAAGGATAAATCAACCGAAAAGAAAGGACATCGGGATACCGACTACTGGTTATAAAATGATGACCAATCAAGGGGGGAGAAACAATCATTACCAAACAAAAAGGGTGAATGAAAGATGACTCGCTGAGGATAAATTGCTTTATCAGAGCAATTATCCAAGAGATATATCATCAGTTACTGGGAGATATACTTGAAAGGTGAAGGAATATCAATACTGAATATTGGATAAAGATAACCAACGAGAAGGGGATTACATCTACCGGTATGAGGCTAGAAAACCACAGAAGAGAGTAACCGTCATCGGTTAGGATGAACAACATCAAGGGTTAACTCTGCAAGGGGGATAAAATGGGGTTTACAACTACCGGTATGAGGGTAGAAAACCACAAAGATAGGACTTACAACTACCGGTTACTGGGTAGAAGGCCACAGACTCCGCCAGGGAAAAGATGGACAATTACTAGTTACTAAGCAATCATTCATCTACCACAGGGGAGTGCAGGAAAAGACGCAAGAAGCCAATCTAGGATCAAACTAGAGAGGCACGCTGAATCAAGATTTGTCCCTATGAGGATATAACTCAATGGGGAATTCCATCCCAATATATATGTTGGGAGGGCACAGAAACAAACATCATCCACGAGGACATATCTCGGTGGGGAATATGGAAGGAAGGATAAACACTTTCTGCTTATGGGGCTGACTCTATACGGGGAGATCAGACACCGACATCTGCTTGGGGAAATGTATTACCAACTAGCAGGGGATAACAAACAAAGATATATGGCAAAGAATGCAACATGAATATCTGAATGTTTGAAATTATGCACACATGTGTGGTTTATGTATGATGAATGCTGACAAACAAAAATTTCTAACACAAACAAGTCCAACAAATTAGGAACAAAACATCTGGTACTACATCTCAAGAGAGAAAGCCAGGCCCAGTGGAAAGATATCAAATCTGATGAGGGGCAAGAGATACCAGGAAACAAAGATTTCTGCAGGGGAATGAGCATCCGTCATTCCAACTGGGGTAAAGTCGTTGCATAGATGGACTCCAACGTAGAAGCAACTCTACCGGGAAAGTTATCAAAGAGGAGGATGGATCTCTGAAAGGGAGCAACCATAAACCAGAAGCTTCCAATATCACCAGATATTGTCCTACCAATGAGATCATATCTGCCGAGGAGGAAAGATCACTACTCTGTTGAAGGAAGGAGGGATGAATAATCTTACCAAACATTCTGCTTGAGAGAAAAGAACCACAAGAGGCTCTGGAGGAAGAGGACATGAGCATGCCAGGAGTATACACAAATGTCTTACCCTGTCGAGAATCTTACCATCCTTGGGAGAGCACTGAAGGCATTCCCAGTATCCCTTTATCGTTGTGAATGTTCACTTTGTTTAAAAACAAATTATGAAAATTTTGATTATTTAAAACAATGATATATATTTTTCAATTAAAACATGCAAAACATTTGTTGAATAGAAACAAGTAAGAGTGCAAATAATTGGATAAAGGCTCAATTTTATTTGATTGAATGGTAGTCTGCAAATGGCAAGACTCCATAGATCTTTACAAATTTGAAATTGGTGATATATATTAGAAAAGGGCTACATTGAACATAATGACCATTTCTCCACCAATTCTGAATCCGATGTATTTGAAGCTTTGGTTGATGAGTGAGCGAGAATCTCTGACGGATGACGGTTTGTAGAACAAAGTCTTATCAGGATGCAGTTACTTGCCAAATCCCTATATTTTTTGCCTAGATTGCCCCAGGGTGGGGTACTCAATCTAGCGGGATACATATTCACTTTTTTTTTATGTCTCTAATTTTTGCCTGGATCGCCCTTTCGGGTTTTCAATCCACCGAGACGCTCATTTTTGCCTAAGCCGCCCTTTCGGGTTTTCAACTTAGCGAGCTATTCTGTTTTTATTTTAGGCGAAGTATTTCTTGACTGCATCTGAATTCACAGGCCGAGTGAAATCCTCTCCATCCATAGTCGTAAGTATCAGTGCACCGCCTGAAAAGGCTCTCTTAACAACATATGGACCTTCATAGTTTGGAGTCCACTTGTCCCTGGAATCGGGCGCGAAAGACAAGACTTTCTTGAGCACAAGGTCACCTTCTCAGAACACACGAGGCTTGACCTTCTTATCAAAGGCTTTCTTCATCCTTTGTTGATATAACTGTCCATGGCACATGGCAGTCAATCTCTTTTCTTCGATTAGATTCAACTGGTCATAACGACTCTGAACCCATTCAGCATCAGTCAACTTGGCTTCCATCAAAACTCTCATTGACGGGATCTCCACCTCTACTGGGAGCACAACCTCCATGCCATAAACAAGAGAGAAAGGGGTTGCCCCTGTTGAAGTGCGGGCAGACGTACGATACCCTTGCAAGGAAAATGGCAGCATCTCGTGCCAATCTTTATACGTGACAACCATCTTCTGAATAATTTTCTTGATATTCTTATTAGCAGCTTCAACATCCACATTCATCTTGGGTCTATAAGGAGAAGAGTTATGATGTGCTATCTTGAACTCATTACACAGCTCTTTCATCATTTTGTTGTTCAAGTTAGATCCATTATCAGTAATGATCTTATGTGGCACACCGTAACGGCATATGAGTTGATTCTTGATAAACTTCACAACCACTTGCCTGGTCACGTTTGCATATGACGCTGCTTCAACCCATTTAGTGAAGTAATCAATTGCTACGAGAATAAATCTATGACCGTTAGACGCTTTTGGCTCTATCAAGCCAATCATGTCGATTCCCCACATGGAGAAGGGCCATGGCGATGAAATCACGTTCAGAAGTGTCGGAGGAATATGAATCTTATCCGCATAGATCTGACACTTATGGCATTTCTTCACATATTTGCAACAGTCAGACTCCATTGTCAGCCAATAATAGCCTGCTCTCAACATCTTCCTAGCCATGGCATGTCCATTGGAATGAGTACCAAATGAACCCTCATGGACCTCTGTCATTAACAGGTCTGCTTCGTGTCTATCCATGCATCTGAGCAGCACCATGTCAAAATTTCTCTTATAAAGCACATCACCATTGAGGTAGAAACTGCCTGACAATCTCTTCAAAGTCTTCCTATCTTACACAGATGCCCCAGGCGGGTAAATCTGGCTCTGAAGGAAACACTTGATGTCATAATACCATGGCTTATCGTCTTTCACTTCTTCAACTACGAACACATGAGTTGGTCTGTCCAAGCGCATCACAGTGATATTGGGAACTTCATTCCAAAGTCTTACCATAATCATCGAAGCAAGCATGGCGAGAGCATCTGCCATCCGATTTTCTTCTCGAGGAATATGATGGAAGTCAACCTCAGTAAAGAATGTTGAAATCCTCCTCGCATAATCCCTATATGGAATGAGGCCAGGCTGATTCGTTTCCCATTCACCCTTAATTTGATTAACAACGAGGGCCGAATCACCATAAACATCGAGATGCTTGATCCTAAGATCAATGCATTCCTCCAATCTCATAATACAGGCCTCATATTCAGCCATATTATTCGTGCATTTGAAAGTTAGCCTTGTTGTAAAAGGAAAATGTGTGCCCTGAGGAGTAATAATCACTGCCCCAATACCATTTCCATATTGATTTACAGCGCCATCAAATACCATACTCCATCTGGAACCAGGTTCTGGCCCTTCATCGAGTGCAGGCTCATCGCAATCTTTCATTTTCAAATACAGAATCTCCTCATCGGGGAAGTCATACTGAACTGATTGATAATCCTCAATCGGCTGATGTGCTAAGTGATCAGCCAAGATACTACCTTTAGTAGCCTTCTGAGCTCGATACTCAATATCATACTCAGATAACAACATCTGCTAACGGGCAATTCTCCCTGTTAAAGCAGGCTTCTCGAAGATATACTTGATTGGATCCATTTTGGATATCAACCAAGTCGTATGATTTAACATATACTGGCGTAAGCGCTTAGCAGCCCAAGCCAAAGCACAACATGTTTTCTCAAGCATTGAGTATCGAGACTCACAATCAGTAAACTTCTTATTCAAATAGTAGATGGCATACTGTTTCTTTCTTGATTCGTCCTGCTGACCAAGGACACAACCCATTAAGTCTTCAAGAACAGTCAGATACATAATTAATGGTCTCCCTTCCGCAGGCGGAGACAGGACCGGAGGCTCAGACAAATACTCTTTAATGCGGTCAAAAGCTTTCTGGAAATCCTCAGTCCAATCATGGGACTGATCTTTCTGGAGGAGCTTGAATATCGACGCACATGTGGCAGTCATGTGTGATATAAATCTAGAAATATAATTCAAGCGGCCAAGAAAACCTCGGACTTGCTTCTCAGTTTTGGGCGCAGGCATCCCTTGTATTGCTTTGACCTTTGCAGGATCAACCTCAATACCTCTCTCGCTGACAATGAAGCCCAATAACTTGCCGGAACGGACTCTAAATGTACACTTGTTGGGATTCAGACGAAGCTTGTACTTCCTCAGGCACTGAAAAAGCTTCAACAGGTGCTCTACATGTTTAACTTCTGTTCTTGACTTCGCAATCATATCATCGACATATACCTCGATCTCCTTGTGCATCATATCATGAAACAAGGTAGTCATAGCTCGTTGATACGTGGCTCCGGCGTTCTTCAAACCGAAGGGCATCACTCGATAACAGAATGTTCCCCAAGGTGTGATGAATGTTGTCTTCTCCATATCCTCGGGTGCCATTTTAATCTGATTATATCCGGAAAATCCGTCCATAAATGAGAAGACCTTGAATTTAGCTGTATTATCTACCAACATATCAATATGTGGTAGAGGGAAATCATCTTTCAGACTAGCTTTATTCAAGTCTCTATAGTCCACACACATCCGGACTTTTCCATCTTTCTTAGGCACAGGCACAATATTGGCCACCCATTGAGGATATGTAAAAGTCACCAGAAACCCCGCATCAATTTGCTTCTGAACTTCCTCCTTGATTTTTACTGCCATATCGGGATGAGTTCTTTTGAGCTTCTGCTTCACAGGTACACACTCAGGCTTCAAAGGTAGGAAATGTTGCACAATATTTGTATCTAGACCAGGCATGTCTTCATATGACCAGGCAAAGATGTCAACATATTCTCGTAGCAACTCAATCAACCCCTTCTTAACAGACCCTTCCAAGAATGCCCCGATCTTCACTTCTCACATATAATCTTCAAACCCTAAGTTGATTGTTTCCAGATTCTCGAGATACGGCTGGATGATCTTCTCTTCATGCTCAAGAAGACGGGTAATCTCGTTAGGAATCTCTTCAACATCATCTTCTTCTGCCTCAAATACAGGGAATTCAAAGTTGGGAGATGGTGTTGGATCATTATGTTCAATGGGTTTGATCAACCTGCATAATGATTTTGGATATAAAGATTTTAGAATTCAAGCAAGGCAAATCATTATGCAGATGAAAAGATTGATTTTATTTTATCTTTAAGGGTTTTATGTGATCACCAATTTCATGCAAAAGCGAAAAGGGAAAATAATTGGAAAAACAAACATTTAACATGAATTTATTGAATGAAAATATCATTGTATTTATGTGCCAACAATGTCATCACTTCTCCTTTTGGCATGGGAGAAAGGATTTCAAACACAATGAACATTACTTTGACTTATGGATAACTGTTGGAATATCCACAGCGACCCAATTATTGCAGATCCCTCTAGGGATGATGAAATTGCCAGAATCCTCTTCGTCCTCTTCCAAAATGGCAGCAGCCTCTTCGTCTTGACTGGCGTGGATGAAACCTCCACTCTTGAACAAACCTTGCTTGTTGAAGACCCCAGAAGAATAGCCTATGCCATCCCGGGACTTATTGTCTTCCAACTTGATCATTTGCCCCAATCCAGCAGTTGCACCATGCTCAATGGCCAACTTTGCGTCTTTATAGGAAGCAAATGAAGGAGTTCTCTTCTCAACAGGTTCCGCGATAGATAAAGCTTGGAAGGGAGTTCCAACTTCATCCTCAGCATCTATATATGAGAAGGAAGACAAATGGCTTACCAGGAGAGCCTTTTCTCCCCCTACCACCACCAGCTTCTTGTTCTTTACAAATTTCAGTTTCTGGTGTAGGGTGGATGTCACGGCACCTGCCTCGTGAATCCATGGTCTTCCTAAGAGACAACTATACAATGGGTGAATGTCCATAACCTGGAAGGTAATCTGGAAGTCACTTGGTCCGATTTTGACTGGGAGATCAACCTCACCAATCACAGTTTTGCGAGACCCATCGAAAGCCTTCACATAGATATATGTAATGGGAGGCCCTTGATATGACAACTTCGCGAGAGTGGTCTTCGGCAATACATTTAATGATGACCCAGTATCCACCAACATGTTGGACATGGCGTCATCCTTGCAGCTCATAGATATATGTAATGCCAAGTTGTGGTCTCTTCCCTCCTCGGGGAGATCAGCGTCACAAAAACTCAGGTTGTTACAAGCGGTGATGTTTGCAACAATGCTGTCAAATTGCTCTATAGTGACATCGTGATCCACGTACGCCACATCCAACACCTTTTGCAGAGCTTCTCGGTGTGGTTCTGAATTCAATAGCAAGGATAACATAGATATTTTTTGGATGGCGTTTGTAGAAGCTAATCTACAACGTTGTACTCGCTCCTTTTGATGAGCCTCAGCATCTCATCACAATCTTCTCTTGTATTGCCACTCGGGCCAGCTGAAGCAGGAGTTTTCAATGTAGAGGAGGGCTTAGCAACAAGTGCCTGATTCGGAGTGCTCACAGTATTCCCAATCGGGCGTTCAGCAAAATCATCATCAACACTTCCTCGAGCATCAACTTGAGGCATCAACGGAGCTGAAAATACACGACCGCTGCGGGTCAAACCGCTGACGTCAGCAATATTAACGACAGAAGAAGAGGGCAGGGACACCTCTTTTCCATTTTCTACTGCTACAGCATTGTAGCGATAAGGAACTGCCTTCTCGGAGGAGTACGGTATAGGTCCGGCTGGTTTGATAACGAGAGTAGGAGAAGCCTTCTTCTTGCTACCATCATACTTGATGACAACAGGCTCAGGTATCCGGAATACTGGAGAAATTACGTTGACTTCGAGAGCATCTTCGTCAACATTTCTATTTTGAAGGATTTCAATGACTCCTTCGTCCAACATCTCTTGAACATATTTGCGCACCTGGCGACACCCTCTCTGATTGACAGAACATACTCGACATCTATCATGGTCATGCTCATAATGGCTATAGTCACACAGCAAGCGATGCATCTCAACCAGCGATTGTCGGATATGACTGACATATTTAACTTTGTATTTTCCAGGACATCCCTGGACCATATTAACAGATTTCCCATGCTCAGGCAATTGGTTCTTCTTCACGTTTGGACCCACGTCCTCGAAAAACAAAATCCCACTTCTCACAAGGTCTTGCACCTTGGTCTTCAGGGGATAACAATTCTCCATGTCGTGTCCGGGAGCCCCGGAATGATACACACAGTGAAGCTCGGGCTTGTACCACCACTCTGGGTTAGCAGGTACAGCGGGAGGGTCTCGCGGAGTGATTAACTTTTTATCGATCAGAGATGGATAGAGTTCAGCATAAATCATCGGAATTGGATCGAAGGTGACCCTTTTCCTCTCATAGCTGGTGCTGGTATTGTTGTTGTTGTTTCAAGGCTGGTAGGCCTGCTGTTGTGGACGTTGTTGTTGTTGCTGATATTGCTGAGTTTGCGGTTGTTGATAATGTTGAGCTTCCCCGAAAACAGGTGCTATGTGAGTCACTTGATGCTGATTGTTGACTGGGCGAGCAATCTTCCTCTTCACAGAGGGTCTTCTCTTGACATGGGAAGACACAGCATGTTCCTCTCCCTCCTTCTTCTTCACAAAGCTTCCATACCTTTTTGCTGAGGAACCATCATCACGGGTTAAGCGTCCTTCACGGACCCCCTCTTCCAATCTCATCCCCATATTCACCATCTCGGTGAAGTCTGAGGGAGCACCGGCTATCATTCTCTCGTAATAGAACAAGCTCAAGGTCTTCAAGAAGATCTTGGTCATCTCTTTCTCCTCAAGGGGAGGCACTATCTGAGCTGCCAATTCGCGCCACCTCTGGGCGTATTCTTTGAAGGTCTCTTTCTCTTTCTGGGACATCGCCCTCAACTGGTCCCTATCAGGAGCCATATCCACATTATATTTATAATGCTTGACGAAGGCCTCGCCAAGATCGTTTAAAGAGCGGATGTTCGAACTTTCCAGACCCATGTACCACCGGAGAGCGGCACCGGACAGACTATCCTAGAAATAGTGGATGAGCAATTGATCATTATCAGTTTGCGTCGATATCTTGCGAGCATACATCACAAGATGACTGAGAGGGCGTGTGTTTCCCTTATACTTCTTGAAATTCTAGTTAACAGACTATCGATGTCACACAGGATGTTATGACATCCGATTCTGCGCAGACAGGAATGTTTACAGCAGGTAAATGTAAGTGCAGTAAATAACACAGGGAATTGTTTACCTAGTTCGGTGACAAATACACCTACGTCTGGGGGCTACCAAGCCAGGGAGGAAATCCATTATTAGTAGTATTAATTCAGACCTTAAACCAACTGTTTAATCCTATCACTTAATACCTACCCAATGCAATTTCAATCTTAAACTAAGATCAGAGTTCCTACTCACTCCCCTTCAATCACCACAGTTATTACAACCTTTAATTAGTTTAAAGTTAAATGGAGAAGTTATACTTCAAACAACTCTTGATTGTGCTTAACAGCTTTAATCAAGAAACACAACACTCACGCTTAAAAGCTTAGAGTGACACAACACTTACAACTCAATGAACATCCTAGTCCAATGCAATCATCTAGGTGATAATTGATTGGCTCACAAGTTACACCTAATACAAGACACACATAAAAATACAGCAGTGAAGTATGATGGTACAATGAATGCTTCACGCTTAAAACCCCTAAGTTCTGAAATCAGGATTGCCATCCTTTTATATTGCAGCACTTGGGCCTTGTACTTGTATTTCCTAGAAATAAGGTTAAGCAAGTTAACCTAATTTCCACATATTAGGGTGCTAACAAATAGGCTATTTGTTAGGTCCATTAATTGTAGCTTAGTTGTTAGTTTCCTGGATTTTAGCTCAGCTGTTGGATTCCTGAAAAATAGCCTGAGAAAAATACTGAAATAGAAAAACTAATCATCCTACACTTTAGCATATGCTGTCAGGAATGAATGTCATAACATTCAGTTTGACGTCCAGAACATAGACCATATGTTAGGTCTGTTATTTTCCTGAAAACAGAGTGTACTAAATGTTGAACTGTAAAAGACCAACAAGTTTATACTTTAGTATCAGCTGTCAGAGATAAATGTCACAACATCCAGTTTGACATTTAGACAATGGGCCATATGCCAGGTCTGTTATCCTCCTGAAAAACAGACTGAAATAAATACTGACTGTAGCAGAAAAACCAACCTGCCTATTATTCAGTATATGTTGTTGTCATACCCCAAAATTTGCCCATTAATATTTTAAGACATTTTTCAGGGCACTCCGACTCATTTTTATGACACTGATCTTAAAGGAACAAAGGTCCAGCCCACGAATGGCCAAATCCAGAAAATGGCCCAAACTGGCCTGTTCGCTACACGTTCGTTACACGCTCGCCTAGCGAACGTTCGCTACACGTTCGCTACACGCTCGCCTAGCGAACGTTCGCTACACGCTCGCCTAGCAAAGCTGACAGACAACAGAAAATTTCGGGCTTCATTCTGAGCCCATTAGGTCATCAAAGGAGTATTATAAATACCCCAACTCCAGAACGAAAAAGGGAGAACGAAAAACCGAGACGGAGACGGCCGGAAACCCTGGCATAGCAACCCCGGAGAGTAGCCCAGAGAAGTCGGAGTGAAGAAACCCTGACGGCCGCTCATCCGCACCGCCGTTGCCGCCGTCCAACTCAACCCGATACCAAAAGTGACTTGCCAATTCAGCATTACCACTCCATTGCAAACAGGTTTGTGTATCATTATTGTTTTATGCTTCCAATTTGTAAATCTCTAAATACACAATGCATCATGATTGAATTTTTGGATATGTAATTAGACTTTGCATGTGAATTCCAGTACGCCTGGATATCCTGAGTGTTTGACCATATTTTTTCTGTAATTGAATGCAATAAGGCATGCAGCATGCTGAGATCATACTGTTCTGAAATTCAAAACCCGCAGCCGCTCGCTAGCACATCGCTAAGCGAGCGTGTAGCGAGCATTCGCTAGGCCCTCGCTAGGCGAGGCAGAGGCGAACGGGACAGTCGTTGATATTTGTTATGTCCTATGCGTAACCTGATCTATCCTATGTTAATTATGCATTGTTTTGCCTGACATTCATGCTGCTGTGTTTTCTTTTGCGGTGTAATCCTCGATTGCACCCTGATTGGTATTCTAACCCGTTTGTTGAATTTTGTAAAGGTTCACATATCCCAGGAAAAGAGTGTTGTTTAGGCCTTCCACTTTATTTGTGGGATACCCTTATGAAGATCCACCCTAAATTGCTTAATTAATTTTAATGTATTAATTTTAATGTATTAATTTTAATGTATTAATTTTAATGTATTGATTTTAATGTGGAGATTCATCCTAATTACCTCATCGATTGTAAAATACGGCCTCTAAATATGTGATCTTGGACCTCTCTTTTTTGCCTTACGATATTACGGCACCACGGTCATGTCCCGCGAATGTGGGGATACACTTAGCAATGGCCCTTTGATTAAATCATCATAAAATAAATCATAGTCCCTCGGATGTTGCCTTCGAATATATGATTTCGTCCCTCGATGACCCTTCGGTGTAGCCTACGGTTAAATGATGATCGTCCCTTCGAATGCTAAGGTATCCTTACAACTGTTGCCTTCAATGACCTATCGATGACCCTGCGATGACCCTTAAACATCAAAGGGTAAAATTACTTACTTCTCAATAGTAAGGACAATTTTACCCTCATAAGGATAGGAAACGTTCATAACGACCTTAGGAAGGTATAACTCTCAATTGCTGGATCATAACCTAAAACATTTTCCACCCCTCACACTTTGCAAGTCCTAGAAAATCACCACTTGGTATACATTCATACTAGAATCATTACCAAGTTATATTTTTCTAAACTGTTTTTCAAAATCAAACGAGATAAATACTCTGTATACATTCATACGAGAATCATTACAAAGTTAAACTCTCTTTTCGAAACATTTTTTAAACAATTCACGAACACTTTTCAGACAAAAATATAAGTGATCCAGCAATTAAGAGCCCATGGATAACCATGGATACAAAGGGTGCTAACACCTTCCCTTTGTATAATGTACCTCCCGAACCCAAAATCTATTGAGGTCTTTCCTGTTCTTTTCCACCTTTCCTTATTGGATAAAAGAAAAGTCGGTGGCGACTCTTGCTATCCGCGACATTGCGATAAAAAGCAAAATACCCCAAGTCAGTTCACCGTATGACAGAACTGGCGACTCTGCTGGGGACACTTTAAAAAGAGAGGTTACCTTAAAAACAAGATCACTTATTCCAAATTGTCTGATTTACTTTTAAGGGATTGCTTGGGTATTTTTGAGTGAAAGATCCTACACCCGGATCTAGTGTACCTTAGGTAAGTAGCAATAGATCATCGCGACTATCCGGCGTATACTGGAATGGTTAAAATGATGGCTACGGTTAATGTGACACTTTGGATGTCCTGATGTTCCTCATGTTCACTTGAGGAAAAATTTGGCTTCCGCGTGGCATCATTAAAGCATTAACCAGACCTTTAGAACCCTAATTGACTCATCCTGGCCATTAGAAAGTAGTGAGATAACTGACTTCGGTTCCGACTGGGGTTGGTTGAGACTCGATACTACACTCTTTGAGATTGGACTTTAGGGAAGCTTCGGTCAACCACTTGGTGTTGCACTGAAGTGGACTTAAAGGAAGGTCGGTGATTTGAGATCCTTCTAGAACCCGGTTACTATTCTAGGACAGGTTGAACCAACTAAACTTCAGTGGGGAGGGTACTTACCTATGGAACTCATGCAAGCCTTAAAACCTAGGAATGATGGTTGTGTGACTTGCTTGTGCTTGTTATTTATTTAACCCCATAACATCATAACATCTTAACATCATAACATCATGACATCATAACATTGTACTAACCATTTCAAGGACTTAGGGATTTAACTTTGCTCTGTTTTGTAAGGCTATGGCTCCCAGGAAGACCATCCGGATCAATTTTGTAGCAATCTCTCCTCAACTGAAGAATTTAGTGTCAGAGCTCCCCGATCATGCCCAGTTCATCAAGAAACACGGTTCTCTCCTCAATTTGGTTACCACTGGTTTCAAAGAAGATATGATGAGAGTTTTATTCCAGTTCTTCAACCCTAAACATCATTGCTTCACATTCCCAGATTATCAGTTGGTACCTACACTGGAAGAATTCTCCAGACTGCTTGGGATACCTATCCTTGATCAAATACCTTTCAGTGGTTTAGAAAAGGTTCCGAAGTCTGAAGAAGTTGTCGCAGCTTTACACATGACGAAGTCCGACATTGAAACCAATTGGGTAACAAGAAGTGGAGTTAAGGGTTTACTTGCCAAGTTTCTGACAAATAAGGCCCGAGAATTCTTAAAAGTTATGAATGTCCGTGCTTTCGAAGACATCCTGGCATTGCTAATCTATGGCTTGGTGTTATTCCCTAATCCAGACCAATTCATAGACATGAATGCTATTAAGATATTTCTCACTCATAACCCTGTACCTACCTTGCTGGGAGACATTTTGCATTCCCTCCACACTCGTACCATGAAGAAGCAAGGGACTCTCATGTGCTGCATACCTTTGTTGTCTAGGTGGTTTATTTCGCACCTTCCTCAATCAGTCTTGAAGAACGAGCAGAATTTGAAATGGTCTCAAAGGATAATGTCGCTCTCCCACCCAGACATCTGTTGGTGTCCTCAGTTCAAGGAAAATGTTACCATCATTGACCGTTGTGGCGAGTTCCCTAATGTACCACTCCTAGGAATAAGAGGAGGTATTACTTATAATCCTGCTTTAGCTCTGCGACAGTTTGGTTGTGCTCGAAGAGATGGTCCACATGAAATGATCATCGAAGGCATCATGTTCGACTATGACAACGATTCCCAAGGCCTCCGTCAAAGATTTATACGAGCTTGGGGCATGGTGAAAAGAGGTACTTTAGGACAGAAAAATTCTATTCCTATGGAACCTTATCTCAGATGGGTACGCGCCAGAGCTCGTGAACTTGTCATGCCATATCTTGCAATCGGACCTCAGATTGTCGAACCTGAAGTTGAAGGAGGTGCTCCTCAGATCATTCCTTATCCAGATATGCCTACCAACGTTGAGGAACTAAAGAGATCCTGGATCCAGTTGAGAGAAGAAAGGGATACTTTCGAGACTCAGTTCGTCGCAGAAAGGAAGAAAGTGTTAGAACTTACCAGTCAGCTTAATGAGGAACGAAGACTCAATGCGTATCTTCGCCCAAAAAGAAGTCGCCCCTGGGAGACTTGAGCTTTCATTGTATTTTTATTATTATTCCTTTTGTAATGAACATTGATCAAAGAAATTAGCAATAAACATTTCTCTCTTGTTGGTGATTTACGCAAAGTTAAATTCCAAAAGTCCTTGAAAACATTTCATGCATTGCATAACATAACATAACACTGCATAACAGGTATTCTACAAGTTCAATGTTCTCACGGTCTTCATTGCCAACAGAAAAATGGATCTCGAACAAACTGTCAAAGATCTCCAGACTCAGAATGCTCAATTCAAGGAGATGATGCTAAGCTTATCCAAGGGGCAGGAGGAACTGAAGGCTCTTTTGCTCGAAAAGAAGAAAGACAAGAAAGCTGTGAGTTTCATTAACCCGGGAAGAAGGCGTAAAGGACAGGCCGCAGGAGTCAAGTTTGGAATCCCGAATGGTCCGGAAGAGGGGGCGGAGAATGATTCAGAGGAAGAGAATGCTGATTTCTCCAACCCTGAGGATGACGATGAAGATTATGAAAATGAACAGGACTCTCCAAGAGATGATAAGTACAAGTTGCTGGAAGAACGTATGCTAGCTATGGAGGGTCAGAAGGCGCCCGGTCTGGATTTCGAAAGTTTGGGTCTGGTCTCCGATGTGACCATTCCTCGCAAATTCAAAATCCCCACTTTCACTAAGTACGATGGTGCGTCTTGTCCTCAGATGCATCTGAGAGCTTATGTGAGAAAGATTCAGCCGCATACCACTGACAGGAAGCTATGGATCCATTTCTTCCAAGAGAGCCTGTCTGGCACACAGTTAGAATGGTATTATCAGCTCGAGAGCTCTGACATCCGCACCTGGACTGATTTAGCAACAGCTTTCTATAAACAGTACCAGTATAACTCTGAACTAGCACCTACCCGGCTACAGCTGCAGAATATGACTATGGGATCTAAAGAAAGCTTTAAAGAATATGCTCAAAAGTGGAGAGATTTGGCTGGCAGAGTCAAACCCCCTATGACTGACAGAGAATTGGTGGATATGTTCATGGGCACACTGACCGGCCCATTCTACAGCCATTTACTGGGAAGTTCTTCATCACGTTTCACTGAACTTATATTGACAGGTGAACGTGTTGAAAGCGGCATCCGAAGTGGAAAGATACAGGCGGCTGCCTCTGCGAGCACCAAAAGGTCCTGTCAGGGGAGGAATGAATCAAATGTTGTGTACGGTCAAAAGGGTCGTAACAAGAAAAACCGTGACCATGACATCGGAGCAGTTACGATTGCAGCACCACCATCTCAAAACTTCCAGCCCAAACAAGACAGGCCAAGAAGGCAGTTTACCAGGATCAATATGACCCTGGCACAGGCACTGCAGGGAATGCTAAAGGCAAATTTGATCACCCTCAGAGATCCTCCTACGAATCCCAACACTACTTCTTCTCGTTATAACCCTAATGCCAGGTGTGCATATCACTCCGATAGCCCCGGGCATGATACAAACGATTGCTGGTCATTGAAGAATAAGATTCAGGATATGATCGAAGCTGGAGAAATTGAGTTTGAGCCTCCGGAGACTCCTAATGTCATCACTGCTCCTATGCCTAACCATGACAAGACTGTTAATGCTATGGATGACGATTCTCACATTTCCAATGTGGCGGACTTAACATCTCCTCTCCCGATCATAAAGAGGAATTTATTGCAAGCTGGTTTATTTCCAGGTTGTGCTGAAGATTGCAATCTTTGCATACTCCGGCCCGAGGACTGTTTGAAATTGAAGAATGGTATTCAACGGCTGATGGACGATCGTACAGTTCTCTTCGAAAGGATTCATAAGGCGGAAAACCCTATTGAAGAAATATCTGTGATTGCTAGGTCCAAAGTTCCAGTGAAGATTACCGCTACCAGGGCGCCTGTGAAGATTACTGCTGAGCCCAGGGTTGCTCCCCTAATCATCACTGCACCTGGCCCGATCCCGTATTCCTCAAGCAAAGCTATTCCGTGGAATTATGGCGGTGATGTTTACGTCCATGGCGTGAAGCAAGTGGATAATGCTGCTAATACTAGTGGCATCGTTGGGACTAGTAAAATTACTCGAAGTGGAAGGATCTTCTCTCCAGAAATCTCACCTCCTGTCCTTGAAACTCGAGGAAAGGAACCAGTCAATCCTTCTCAGTCAGAGACACCGGTCAAAGTTACTCCCGAAGATGTTGCCAAACAGGAAATGGAAGAAGTGCTGAAAATCATCCGCAAGAGTGATTTTGATGTGGTAGAACAGTTGGGGCATACCCCGTCTAAGATCTCGATGTTATCCTTGCTGTTATCTTCTGAATCTCATGCCAATGCATTGATAAAATTCTTGAAGACTGCTCATGTACCTCAGGAGACATCTGTCGATCAATTCGAACATTATGTTGCTCACTTGGCTGTTGACAATGGCCTAGGCTTTTCCGACGCTGATCTGACACCAGCAGGAAAGAATCACAACAAAGCCCTGCATATCTCCATTGAGTGTAGGGGAATCACTTTGTCTCATGTGTTGATCGATAATGGCTCTTCCTTGAATGTGCTGCCGACAGCTGTGCTGGATAAGATGGATTGTAAAAGCATTGAACTAAAACGTAGTGACATTGTGGTACGTGCTTACGATGGTGCGAAGAGTGTTGTCCATGGCGAAGTAGTCCTTCCTATCAAGATAGGACCTCAAGTCTTCAACACTACCTTCCATGTAATGAACATTCGTCCTGCCTATTCCTGCTTACTGGGACGCCCTTGGATTCATGGGGCAGGCGCTGTAGCCTCGTCTCTCCATCAAAAGTTGAGGTATCCCACAAAGGGCAAAACTGTCACCGCGTGTGGAGAAGAAGAGTACATTGTCAGTAGTGTGCATACCTTCAGATACGTCGAGATGGATGGTGAATTCATTGAGACTCCTTGTCAGTCATTTGAAGTAGTTCCTCCGACCAATCCTGTCCTTAAGCCAACTTCCTGTGTACCCAAGGTTATTCGTGCTCCTCCTGCTATGATTTCTCTGAAGGACGCTCAAGTCGTGGTTGAAGATGGCGGTCGTACTGGCTGGGGTCAATTGATCGACGTACCGTACAAGTCTGACAAATTTGGCCTGGGGTTCAGCTCTGACAAGAGTCAAATTAATGCTGTAGAAGATGCTGACAGCGCTTGCGACCTGGATAGCTGGATTTTCCCAACAATTGGTGACGGACTCAATAATTGGAAGGCTGAAGACACTATCCCGATTTCCTTTAGTCAGGAGTAATTGTTATTGTCTATTTTAGTGTTGCAAATTTTTGTTTTTTTTACAATTGAACTTCTCCAAGCGTTGTGTCTATGCCCGGGGCACAATAGCTAATTTGTTAAGGGTTTTGTCATCTTCATAAGCATATTCATATTCAATAAATCAATGGACTTTTTGCATTCAAATATTGCGCTCTTTATCTTTTCTGTCATCTTCCAAACGAGCTATGTTTTCTTACACACACTCACGTAACGAATTGCAGATCCATACCCACTCTGGATCCTGTTGACAATAGTTCTACTACTGTTCATTATGACTTTGAAAATCCGATCTACCAAGCCGAGGATGGAAGTGAGGAAGATTGTGAAGTACCTGGAGAACTTGCCAGACTGTTACTGCAGGAAGAAAGGACTACACAGCCACACGAGGAGTCAGTTGAGACTGTAAATCTGGGCACTGAAGTAAACAAGAAAGAAGTCAAAATAGGAGCAGGCTTGGAAAACCGTGTCAAGAGAAGGTTGATTCAGATGTTGCATGACTATGTAGAGATTTTTGCTTGGTCTTTTATGAAGACATGCCCGGATTGGATACTGATATAGTAGTGCATCGTTTGCCAACGAAGGAAGATTGTCGTCCTGTTAAGCAAAAGGTTCGCCGCATGCGTCCTGAAATGTCTGAGAAAATCAAAGCCGAGGTTATGAAACAATTTGATGCAGGTTTTCTGGTTGTTACTTCTTATCCTCAATGGGTTGCTAATGTGGTACCGGTACCAAAGAAGGATGGTAAGGTGCGAATGTGCGTAGATTACCGAGATTTGAATAAAGCGAGTCCCAAAGATGACTTTCCACTCCCGCACATCGATGTTCGGGTAGATAACACCGCTCAACACAAGGTATTCTCATTCATGGATGGCTTCTCAGGATATAATCAGATTAAGATGGCGCCTGAGGACATGGAGAAAATTACGTTTGTAACGCAATGGGGCACGTTCTGTTATAAAGTAATGCCATTTGGTTTAAAGAATGCGGGGGCAACGTACCAGCGTGCTATGGTGGTTTTGTTCCATGATATGATCCATCATGAAATAGAAGTGTATGTGGATGACATGATAGCCAGATCTCATACTGAGGAGGAACATCTCGATCATTTATACAAACTGTTCGAGAGGTTGAAGAAATACAAGTTGAGGTTGAACCCGAACAAATGCACCTTTGGGGTAAGGTCCGGCAAACTCCTGGGCTTTATTGTCAGTGGTAAAGGGATTGAGGTTGACCCGGCCAAGGTGAGAGCTATTCAAGAAATGCCAGTTCCCAGTACAGATAAAGAAGTCAGAGGTTTCTTGGGACGCTTGAATTACATTGCCCGATTTATCTCCCATTTGACCGCCACCTGCAAACCCCTCTTCAAGCTACTGAGGAAAAATCAAGAGATGATATGGAATGAGGAATGTCAAGAAGCTTTCGACAAAATCAAGAAGTATCTCCAGGAACCTCCGATCCTGATGCCACCGGTTGAAGGAAGACCTCTAATCATGTATTTGACCGTGTTAGAAAATTCAATGGGGTGTGTGTTGGGGCAACATGACGAGTCTGGTCGAAAAGAGCATGCCATATACTACCTTAGCAAAAAGTTTACCGACTGTGAAACAAGATACTCACTGCTCGAGAGAACTTGCTGTGCTTTGGCCTGGGCTGCTCGCCGACTAAGACAATACATGTTGAATCATACCACTTTATTGATTTCTAAGATGGATCCTATCAAATACATATTTGAGAAACCCGCTCTCTCCGGAAGAATAGCAAGATGGCAGATGATTCTAACAGAGTACGACATCCAGTATACTACCCAGAAAGCAATCAAAGGAAGCGTGCTAGCCGATCATTTGGCTCATCAAGCAGTGGATGATTACCAATCTATGAATTTTGAGTTCCCAGATAAGGATGTCATGCTTGTTACTGATTATGAAGAACCTGGACCGGATGAAGGACCCGAACTAGGATCTCGATGGACTATGGTTTTCGATGGGTCTTCTAATGCATTGGGCAATGGTGTTGGTGTGGTAATCATTTCTCCCGAGGGTTACCATACGCCTTTCACTGCTAGACTATGTTTTCATTGTACCAATAATATGGCTGAGTATGAAGCATGTATTTTGGGACTCAAGGCTGCTATAGACCGGCGGGTCAAGTTTTTGAGTGTGTACGGAGACTCAGCATTAGTAATCAGTCAGATCAAAGGAGAATGGGACACTAAACATCCGAATCTCATCCCTTATCGAGAGCGGGTGTTGACATTAATCCCATACTTTGAAAAGATTACATTCGAACACATTCCACGAGAAGAGAATCAGTTGGCAGACGCATTGGCTACCATGTCATCTATGTTCAGAGTCAGATGGGGTAGCGAAGCTCCCATGATCACCATTGAACGGTTAGATGAACCAGCGTATTGTTATGAACTTAACGCTGATGGAGTAGAGGAGAAACCTTGGTTCCACGAAGTAAAAAGATATTTGGAAACTCAGGAATACCCTGAAGAGGCATCTATCAATGACAGAAAATTTCTGAGGAAGTTCTCCGCTAAATTCTTTTTGAGTAATGGATTATTATACAAACGTAATCATGATTCGACTTTGCTTCGCTGTGTGGATAAAAAGGAAGCAGAAAAGATTATGGGAGATATGCACGACGGTATTTTTGGGACTCATTCTAGTGGACATACGATGGCCAAGAAGATTCTGAGATCAGGGTATTATTGGTCTACCATGGAAGCTGATTGCCACCATCACTCCAGAACCTGTCACAAGTGCCAGATATATGCGGATAAAGTGCATGCACCTCCTGCTCCATTGAACGTGTTGACTGCACCTTGGCCCTTTGCAATGTGGGGCATTGATATGATTGGGGAGATTAAACCTACTGCTTCTAATGGACATCGCTTCATCCTTGTTGCTATTGATTACTTTACAAAGTGGGTAGAGGCCGCCTCATTCGCTTCTGTCACCAAGAATGTGGTGGCACGATTCATCAAGAATAATCTCATTTGTCGATATGGCATCCCTGAAAGAATTATTACTGACAATGGTACTAATTTGAACAACAAGATGATTACTGAACTCTGCACGCAGTTCAACGTAAAGCACCATAACTCTTCTCCGTACCGACCAAAGATGAATGGCGCTGTAGAAGCTGCTAATAAGAATATCAAGAAGATCATACAAAAGATGACGGTGACGTACAAAGACTGGCATGAGATGTTACCGTTTGCTCTTCACGGTTATCGCACTTCAGTATGCACTTCGACAGGAGCAACTCCTTTCTCTTTAGTCTACGGAATGGAAGCCGTTTTACCAGTGGAAGTCCAGATTCCCTCTCTAAGAATCATAAAAGAGGTGGGCTTAGATGAAGATGAATGGATTCAGACTCGACTCGACCAGATAAACTTGATCGATGAGAAGAGACTTGCGGCTGTGTGTCATGGACAGATATATCAGAAGCGCATGACCCAGGCATTTAACAAAAGAGTCAAGAGACAGGTGTATCAAATCGGCGACTTGGTGGTCAAGCGTATCATTCTACCACAAGGTGATCCCAGAGGCAAGTGGATTCCCACATACGAAGGGCCATTTGTGGTTAAGAAAGTATTCTCTGGTGGAGCCATGATACTTGCTACGATGGGTGGCGAAGGCTTCCCACATCCCGTGAACGCAGACATAGTCAAAAAATACTACGCATAAAAGAGACCTGCTAGGTCGACGTACCTAGGCAAAAGTAAGGGCATCCCGGCGAACCAAAAGGGTTCGGGCAAAATTTAGGGATAGATATAAAAAAAATGTACACCCGGCAAGTCGAAAACCTGAAAAGGCGGCTTGGGCAAAAAAGGGTATCCCGGTGGATTGAAAACCTGAAAAGGCGGTCCAGGCAAAAATTAGGGATCAAAGCGTATGACTATGTCCCGTTCTCAGACAGCTTCATCCAAGTTCAAAGGACTGAACAAGCTAATCACTTCTATCCGACAGCAGGAGATGAGAGGTTTGAAGACATAATGGCAGTAGTGGAATTAAAGTCAATAGGACGTTTTCGGCATAGCTTTCTCTTTGTTTTCTCGACAATTTCCTCTTACTAGGATTTCTGTCTCTTTGTACACGAATTGCCTGTTTATAGGCCCTCTTTCAAAATCAATACAATTTTATTTCCTAAAAGATGATTTTGTTTTCTTTTTTACTTTGTCTGTTTTGTTTGCGTAAACGTCCATTGATTTAATTCGAATTAATATATGCATTTGGATATGATCGATGTTTACCAAAAATGCGTGCATAAAATAGAAATAGCGATTACTACTAGGCTTCAGGATCGAGGAGAAGGTCTAATCATGCTTTCCAATGAATCCGTTGCTAATCCTATTCCCCAGCAAAGCCAGTCATTCCCAGAAGAGAGTGGCATTACTAGACAAATGGGTCATCTCTTCCACCCCCAGCCAGGCTTCTGTTGAACATTTCTACCATCAGACAAAAATCAAGCATCCCCGGCTAAGAAAGGGTCATCGATACCAGTATCTCCCAACCAGAAGATTGAGATTTGTTTTCCCCAGTAGAGTCCTCTGGAAGAACTTTTCAGATGCATAATTCATTCATTACATCATTTCACAGCATACGCATGCATACATCGTTCGCAGTTATTTTCGAAAGCATAAAACATCTCATGCATCATGACATGGCATGAAGCTAACTTTATTTTTCAGGTTAATTATCTTCCTGATACAGTCAAAATAGAGGTCCATTCAGACGGACATCCTCATCAATTACGTTCAGGATTCAACTACATCTTTCAGATATACTCCATGTCAACATTCATTCTGACATCCTCCTAACGATGGCATCTATAAGCTCATCCCAGACGTTTATTGCAAATACAACATATATAAATACTATCAGATATAGCCTAGCGTACGGTTCATTCTGATTCAGCTCAACATATGACTCTTTCAACTCAGATGCGATCTAACGTACGATCCATTCCGACCTTCAACAACTCCAATACGGTCTAGCATACGACCCATTTGGACCTTCAAGGCCTCAAATGCTACCTAGCGTACGGTACATTCTGAAGTGTAGTCTGGCGTATGACTACCCCCTTCATCATCAAGTACAGCCTAACGGACGGCTCAGTCTACAACTCAGATACGATCTAGCATACGATCCATTCTGATCCTTCACCCCCAGTAACGATACAGCCTAACGGACGGCTCGTTCCGCAACTCAGATACGATCTAGCGTACGATCCATTCTGATCCTTTATCCCTAGCATATTACTCCTCCAACAATACGGTCTAGCGTACGGCCCATTCGGATCTTCATTCCTCAGATACTACCTAGCGTACAGTACATCCCGAGGTGTAGTCTAGCGTACGACTACTTTTCGTCAGATACAACCTAACAGACGGCTCATTCTGCAACTCAGATACGATCTAGCGTATGATCCATTCTGATTTGTTATCCCCAGCGGCGTATGACCCATTCTAACTCCCCAGTGAAGTCGACGGCCTAATGAATGACTCACTATACGGTCTAGCGTATGACCCAGTGACACCCATGACTTCAGATATCTTCTAACGTACGACGTACTCTGAAGCTCTCATCATCAAACTTCCTAGATGGCATCTTTAGGCCCATCTCCATCCAGACTAACTAATTGACAAGTGCAAATTTTTGGGGCGTTCTAAGTGTTCAATAATCTCCCACCTCTAGACCACGAATGGCGTACATACCATTCTGACTCTCTCGGTTCAAGAACATTGAACAGGGGCAGCTGTCATACCCCAAAATTTTCCCATTAATATTTTAAGACATTTTTCAGGGCACTCCGACTCATTTTTATGACACTGATCTTAAAGGAACAAAGGTCCAGCCCACGAATGGCCCAATCCAGAAAATGGCCCAAACTGGCATGTTCGCTACACGTTCGCTACACGCTCGCCTAGCGAACGTCCGCTACACGTTCGCTACACGCTCGCCTAGCGAAGCTGACAGACAACAGAAAATTTCGGGCTTCATTCTGAGCCCATTAGGTCATCAAAGGAGTATTATAAATACCCCAACTCCAGAACGAAAAAGGGAGAACGAAAAACCGAGACGGAGACGGCCGGAAACCCTGGCATAGCAACCCCGGAGAGTAGCCCAGAGAAGTCGGAGTGAAGAAACCCTGACGGCCGCTCATCCGCACCGCCGTTGCCGCCGTCCAACTCAACCCGATACCAAAAGTGACTTGCCAATTCAGCATTACCACTCCATTGCAAACAGGTTTATGTATCATTATTGTTTTATGCTTCCAATTTGTAAATCTCTAAATACATAATGCATCATGATTGAATTTTTGGATATGTAATTAGACTTTGCATGTGAATTCCAGTACGCCTGGATATCCTGAGTGTTTGACCATATTTTTTCTGTAATTGAATGCAATAAGGCATGCAGCATGCTGAGATCATACTGTTCTGAAATTCAAAACCCGCAGCCGCTCGCTAGCACATCGCTAAGCGAGCATGTAGCGAGCATTCGCTAGGCCCTCGCTAGGCGAGGCAGAGGCGAACGGGACAGCCGTTGATATTTGTTATGTCCTATGCGTAACCTGATCTATCCTATGTTAATTATGCACTGTTTTGCCTGACATTCATGCTGCTGTGTTTTCTTTTGCGGTGTAATCCTCGATTGCACCCTGATTGGTATTCTAACCCGTTTGCTGAATTTTGTAAAGGTTCACATATCCCAGGAAAAGAGTGTTGTTTAGGCCTTCCACTTTATTTGTGGGATACCCTTATGAAGATCCACCCTAAATTGCTTAATTAATTTTAATGTATTAATTTTAATGTATTAATTTTAATGTATTAATTTTAATGTATTGATTTTAATGTGGAGATTCATCCTAATTACCTCATCGATTGTAAAATACGGCCTCTAAATATGTGATCTTGGACCTCTCTTTTTTGCCTTACGATATTACGGCACCACGGTCATGTCCCGCGAATGTGGGGATACACTTAGCAATGGCCCTTCGATTAAATCATCATAAAATAAATCATAGTCCCTCGGATGTTGCCTTCGAATATATGATTTCGTCCCTCGATGACCCTTCGGTGTAGCCTACGGTTAAATGATGATCGTCCCTTCGAATGCTAAGGTATCCTTACAACTGTTGCCTTCAATGACCTATCGATGACCCTGCGATGACCCTTAAACATCCAAAGGGTAAAATTACTTACTTCTCAATAGTAAGGACAATTTTACCCTCATAAGGATAGGAAACGTTCATAACGACCTTAGGAAGGTATAACTCTCAATTGCTGGATCATAACCTAAAACATTTTCCACCCCTCACACTTTGCAAGTCCTAGAAAATCACCACTTGGTATACATTCATACTAGAATCATTACCAAGTTATATTTTTCTAAACTGTTTTTCAAAATCAAACGAGATAAATACTCTGTATACATTCATACGAGAATCATTACAAAGTTAAACTCTCTTTTCGAAACATTTTTTAAACAATTCACGAACACTTTTCAGACAAAAATATAAGTGATCCAGCAATTAAGAGCCCATGGATAACCATGGATACAAAGGGTGCTAACACCTTCCCTTTGTATAATGTACCTCCCGAACCCAAAATCTATTGAGGTCTTTCCTGTTCTTTTCCACCTTTCCTTATTGGATAAAAGAAAAGTCGGTGGCGACTCTTGCTATCCGCGACATTGCGATAAAAAGCAAAATACCCCAAGTCAGTTCACCGTATGACAGTTGTCAATGATGAATGTCATAACATTCAGTTTGACATTTAGACAGTAGGCCATGTGTCAGGTCTGCTACTCTCCTGAAAAACAGACTGAACTCAATACTGAGCTATAACAGAAAAACCAACTATTCTATAGTTCAGTATTTACTGTCATGGAAGAATGTCATAACATCTGGTTTGACATTCAGTAAATCCTGTATTAGCTAAACCTGCAGCATACTACTCAAGTATGTCATGACATCAGTCAACACATCAGAGTACAGTTAGTGTTTTAACACAAAATGCAGCCAATCAAACATCTACAAAGCATGTCATGACATCAGTCAAGACATCAGAGTACAGTTAGTGTTTTAACACAAAATGCAGCCAATCAAACATCTACAAACTCCCCCTTTGGCAAATTTTTGGCTAAAACAACTTGTCATCACAACAGAGTTCACAGGAACGGAGAACACACACATCCTAGCAGAGAATTACCATAGTTAATACACTCAGAACAGCAGCACACTCAGCACACACAGAAGTTAAATTGAAACTTCAAACAGCAACACACATAGAAGTTAAATAAAAACTTCAAACAACAGCACACATGCAGATAGTAAACAGCAACACACTCACACTCATCACACATAGAAGGTGAACATCAAGCTGCAGCACAACCTCTGGATTAGAGGATCTTCAATATATGTTCAAGCATATAGCAAATTTGTTGTCCTGGGGCACAGGTGTTACTCCCCCTTTTTGTCAAAAATGTTGCCAAAGCAACACTTAAAATTACAGCCCAAAACAAAATAAATTACACACACTTGTCAGAAACACAGGAAAGGATTTATTCATCTGACTCAGAGTCAGCATCATCATCAGTGCCATCATCAGGATTGGCATCCTGTTCACCCTCTGTACTTTGTCTTACAACTCTTTCTGCAGCATCAGCAGCTTCACCAAGTACATCATCTTCAGTCATCTCCAATTTGATAATCAAATTTTCCAAAGTGAGCTTCCTTGCCTCTAACTCCTTGCATGTTTCTTTGAGTATTGCAATGACAGCAGCTTTACATGGTTGATTGCAAACACTTGATGTCTCTCCTGTTGCCATGGCAATGTCAGGAACATGCTTCCCTAGGAACAATTTATGATTGAAGGCCAAGGGACTCTCTCTTCTTTTCACAAAATCATTTTCTGTTAATATGTTTGGAATTTGATTCAACACAATACCACATATGAGGGAAGGAAAGGTTATATACCCCTTCACACTGAAGCTTCCTGCATGCTTCATGGTTTGATCAAAAATGTAGGTTCCATAGTCAAACTTGGCTTTAGTTCCAACAGCATATATGAATTTTCCAAGCATTATAGCCACTGTAGATTTGTGATTGGTGGGCACCCAGTTGCCAGCTCCAATTTTGTGCAGCATAGCATACTTGACATTGAGTTTGCTGGCCACCAACTTACCTTTTAAAGGCCACTTCCTGACTTGATTAGCAGTGATGACTTGATAGATTTTATTGTCAGTCACCTCAAGCTCAGGTTGAGCTACATCAGGTCTTCCCAAATACATGTTGATTACTGAGGGAGAGAAGTTCACACACTTGCCTCGCACATATACTTTTCTGAATTCCCTAGACTTTCCATCAGCACATTCCTCAGACACATTGACAATGAACACCTTTACTAAAATCTCATAGCACTTTGAGAGTTGAGTCACAGTTTTCATTAACCCTGCCTCTTGAATAAGGTCTACAATCTCCTTACATTCCAGAACATTCTGAGCCAGTTCCCTTTCCACAACCAGCCTCTTGTGATAAACATACTTCCACCTGTTCACACTAGAAGCAAAATGGAATGATATGTTGTCAATTGGTACCTCAGGGACACTAGCTGCCAGCTTGCTAGTGGTTGGCTTCTTCTTTGACAGAGATGTTGTGACATCACATGGGACATCTGAGTCAGACTCCACCACAACAGACTTGGTCTTCATTTTCTTGGGCACCCCTTTGATCCAAGATTTTGTTGGACCATGCCCTTTCCTCTTGAGGGAACTCTATGCCACCTTTGGATTGGGAGAAGTTGACACATCAATCTTCCTTTTTGGGGACCTCTGCACCACTGTTTTCTTTTCTCTCCTAGTCCTAACCCTTTTGGCTATGCTAGGGACAATTGAGGTCAACAACTCATTATCAAAAAATTCCTCCAGGTTAACTGTTTCAGCTTCACAGTTAGGTTTGTCACTGACATCATGAGTAACACGGACTTCTTCACTACCCACCTTCTCTAAGGGTTTGTCAATATTTGACCCCTCATGAGCATCAGTTTGCTCAGCATCATCAGACACATTCTTTCCTAAGGAAACTGTATTTTCTTGACAAACAACATTTTCCGGTACAATCGTGTTTAAGGGAACTGAGACCCCAAGAACCTTACGATTACCAGAAAAAATTCCAGCCACCATAGTTGCAATGGCATTGTGAACATACCTGGAGCCTTCTCTGGTTTGTTCATCAAGCGCGATTGCTGAGGAGAAGCCTGAGACAGTTTCTTTAGGTCTTCTTGCATGTGGAGTATTCGCAGAGTCAGACACAGGATCTTCCCTGTTAGGGTTGCATGATTCAGAGCTAGAGGAATCAGACATGGTCGTGTAGGAAGATGAGTCGGATTGGTGCGACATGGTGAATATCTCAGAGGAGAAATGAAAAGTTTCTTTGAGAGAAAGCTTGCAAGACTGAAAGTTGAAACGATGGAATAGGTAACGCTTGTTGCACGAGCAGTATCTATTATTTGTTGACCGATCAGAGTGAACTATCAAATGTTTAATAAGTTGACTTATTAAACAGTAAATAGCTAACATCATTAGTTGCTATAATTTCTCAGAAGGACACATTCCCACTTTGCCCCTTAATTTGTCAACATGAGTAACATCCAATGTCATGACATTCTGAGTGACATTGTACTCAGTCTGCATCTGGTTCATCCATACCAGTGGGGAACACCTGCTACCAGATGCTAGGTACTTAGCTTCTGCAGTGGATAATGATACATAATTTTGTTTCTCCCTTGTAACTCCACCATTTTGATGAGGACTAATAGGTGAGGCCAACTCTTGTCTTTCAATCTGCATAGGTACCATTAAGTGCAAGGGTACCAGTTCCAAAAGTTTGGAAGATTTTGGATGTCCCATCTTGGGATATGGCATCTTGGTTAGCTTGCCCACCTGACATTTTCCACAGCCTTTTCTTTCATCCATAAGCAGATTTGGGATTCCTCTAACTGCTTCCTTGGATATGATCTTCTTCATTCCTCTTAAATGAAGTTGTCCAAGTCTTCCATGCCACAGCTTCACTTCCTGCTCTTCCTTGGCTAAGGGGCACTTTCAGGAGTAGTTTGAGACTTTAGATTCCCACAGATAATAGTTATCTTTGGATCTGGCTCCTCTCATAACTTCCTGATTGCATCCATTCATCACCACACATGCTTCCTTAGTGAACTGTACATTGAACCCTTGATCACATAGCTGGCTTATGCTAATAAGATTAGCAGTTAGTCCTTTTACTAACAGCACATTACTCAGTTTTGGAGCTCCAGGATAGTCCAGCTTACCAACACCTTTGATTTCTCCTTTAGCTCCATCACCAAATGTCACATACCTGGTAGTATGAGGTTGTATATCCACCAATAAGTTACTCATCCCAGTCATATGTCTTGAGCAGTCACTATCAAAATACCAGTCTTGTCTGGTAGATGCCCCTAGAGATGTGTGAGCTAGTCTAGCAACCCATTGTTGTTTCTTAATGGGAGCATTATGCTTAGATGCCTTCTGCTTAGGTCTGACTTGAGGTGTTTGGTTAGCAACCCATTGTTGTTTCTTAATGGGGGCATTATGCTTAGATGCCTTCTGCTTAGGTCTGACTTGAGGGGTCTGGTTAGGATAACCATGCAACCTGTAGCAGAAGGGTTTGATGTGACCAAATCTACCACAGTAGTGACATCTCCATCTCTGAAATTTCTTCTTCTGATGGTTACTCCTCCTAGTTCCCTGATGTTGTGACATTGGTTGTGACTTCTGCTTGAGTTTCTGAACTTCAGCCTTTGTGCTTTTGAGTTCAGTTGAGGATTTCTTACCAAAGCCTAAACCAGACATGGTTCCTGACTTCTATCCCACTTTTAGAATCTCTTCCAAGGTGTCAATTCCTTTATTCAGCATTTTGATGGATTTTGTCATATGTTCTAGCTTAGATGTCAGCAATGATATCTCACCATTTAGACCATCTATGACTGTCAGATGCTTCTGTTTCTCAGCTTCCAGCTCCTTGATGAGTTTCTTCTGCTTTTCTCCTTGGATACACACTTCTTCACTTTTGACACATAGCTCTTTATATGAAGCAGCAAGTTCATCAAAGGTAAGTTCATCTCCACTTGAGTCATCATCAGAGGCACAAACACTAGTTAGTGCAATGACATGTTTAGCCGATTCTCCTTCAGATTCACTCTCAGAATCTCCTTCAGACCAGGTGACAGATAGCCCCTTCTTTTGCATCTTGAAGAAGGTAGGGCATTCAGCTCTAATGTGACCAAAACCTTCACATCCATGGCACTGGATTCCCTTGCCTCGGGTGACCTTTTCTTCATATTTTGATCTTCTACTGATGTCAAATGAAGAGTTCTTGACATTAGGTCTGCCCTTTTGATCAACCTTCTTTATGAACTTGTTGAACTGTCTTCCAAGCATGGCTATAGCTTCTGAAATGCTTTCATCACCTCCAATATTTCCTTCTTCTGAATCCTCTTCAGTATTTGATACAAAAGCTATGCTTTAGTTCTTCTTTTCAACATCCTCACATAAGCCCATTTCAAAGGTTTGGAGAGAACCAATAAGCTCATCAACCTTCATATTGCAGATATCTTGAGCCTCTTCTATAGCAGTGACCTTCATGGCAAATCTCTTTGGCAATGATCTGATAATCTTTCTTACTAGTTTTTCTTCAGCTATTTTCTCTCCTAAGCCACCAGAAGTGTTGGCAATTTCAAGAATATTCATGTGGAAGTCATGAATAGTCTCATCCTCCTTCATCCTCAGATTTTCAAACTTGGTGGTCAGCATCTGAAGTTTAGACATCCTCACCTTGGAGGTACCTTCATGAGTTATCTTGAGAGTATCCCAAACTTCTTTAGCCAGCTCACAGTGATGCACCGGTCTGAAGATGTTCTTATTTATTCCATTGAATAGTGCATTCAAGGCCTTAGAGTTTCCAAGGGCTAGTGCCTCTTGCTCCTTGTCCCACTCTTCTTCAGGAATTTGCAAAATGATTCCATCTTTACCTGTCTTCGTTGGATGTTCCCATCCCTTGTTAACAGCTCTTCAGACCTTGCTATCTAGAGACCTCAAGAAGGCTATCATACGAGGTTTCCAGTCATCATAGTTAGAACCATCCAGCATGGATGGTCTATTTGAGTATCCTACATCCTTGTCCATGGTACTAGAAAGTAACGTCCCTAGATCTCACCCAGAAATTAACAGGCAGGGTGCCTGCTCTGATGCCAATTGAAATTCTAGTTAACAGACTATCGATGTCACACAGGATGTTATGATATCCGATTCTGCGCAGACAGGAATGTTTACATCAGGTAAATGTAAGTGCAGTAAATAACACAGGGAATTGTTTACCCAGTTCGGTGACAAACACACCTACGTCTGGGGGCTACCAAGCCAGGGAGGAAATCCACTATTAGTAGTATTAATTCAGACCTTAAACCAACTGTTTAATCCTATCACTTAATACCTACCCAATGCAATTTCAATCTTAAACTAAGATCAGAGTTCTTACTCACTCCCCCTCAATCACCACAGTGATTACAACCTTTAATTACTTTAAAGTTAAATGCGAAGTTATACTTCAAACAACTCTTGATTGTGCTTAACAGCTTTAATCAAGAAACACAGCACTCACGCTTAAAAGCTTAGAGTGACACAACACTTACAACTCAATGTACACCCTAGTCCAATGCAATCATCTAGGTGATTATTGCTTGGCTCACAAGTTACACCTAATACAAGACACACATAAAAATACAGCAGTGAAGTATGATGGTACAATGAATGCTTCACGCTTAAAACCCCTAAGTTCTGAAATCAGGATTTCCATCCTTTTATATTGCAGCACTTGGGCCTTGTACTTGTATTTCCTAGAAATAAGGTTAAGCAAGTTAACCTAATTTCCACATATTAGGGTGCTAACAAATAGGCTATTTGTTAGGTCCATTAATTGTAGCTTAGTTGTTAGTTTCCTGGATTTTAGCTCAGCTGTTGGATTCCTGAAAAATAGCCTGAGAAAAATACTGAAACAGAAAAACTAACCATCCTACACTTTAGCATATGCTGTCAGGAATGAATGTCATAACATTCAGTTTGACGTCCAGAACATAGACCATATGCTAGGTCTGTTATTTTCCTGAAAACAGAGTGTACTAAATGCTAAACTATAAAAGACCAACCAGTCTATACTTCAGTATCAGCTGTCAGAGATAAATGTCACAACATCCAGTTTAACATTTAGACAATGGGCCATATGCCAGGTCTGTTATCCTCCTGAAAAACAGACTGAAATAAATACTGACTGTAGCAGAAAAACCAACCTGCCTATTATTCAGTATATGCTGTCAATGATGAATGTCATAACATTCAGTTTGACATTCAGACAGTAGGACATGTGTCAGGTCTGCTACTCTCCTGAAAAACAGACTGAACTCAATACTGAGCTATAACAGAAAAACCAACTATTCTATAGTTCAGTATTTACTGTCATGGAAGAATGTCATAACATCTAGTTTGACATTCAGTAAATCCTGTATTAGCTAAACCTGCAGCATACTACTCAAGTATGTCATGACATCAGTCAAGACATCAGAGTACAATTAGTGTTTTAACATAAAATGCAGCCAATCAAACATCTACAAAGCATGTCATGACATCAGTCAAGACATCAGAGTACAGTTAGTGTTTTAACACAAAATGCAGCCAATCAAACATCTACACTTCTCAAAGTCAGGCACTTTGAATTTAATAGGGATCTTCACGTTGGGAACAAGGCACAACTCAGCAGCACTTTTACCAAAGAGGTCTTTCCCCCTCAAAGTCTTCAGTTCCTTGCGAAGCTCAAGGAATTGGTCTTTCATGTCATTTATCTTCTCATAAACGTTTGGGCCCTCAGATGGCTCAGAATGATAGATGGTATCTTCAACCCTTGGTAAAGTGTGCACGACAAGAGGTGGCACTGAAAAGACCGGGCTAGATGCCGACAAAGAAGCAAGAGTTGGAGCAAAACCCTCTAGCATAAAGTTGGCGGGCATTCCCCAAGGGAACTCGGCTGGCATAGATGGCGCAAAGTGAGCTGTTGCAGTAGGCACAGTAGAAGTTACGACCTCAGAAATGACCGTCCTCTGGGGAGGAGTTGAGGGTGTTGGAGAAGACTGGCTCTGAGCGGCTAAGAATGACTCCATCAGGGAAGTCAATCTGGCTACTTCCTCTTTCAGCTCGCAGTTCTCTTGTTCCAAATGATCCATCAGTCTTGAAGAGTTGGCTCTGGTGTAGTACCGGTGAGTCAGCTTGTCTTTGAAATAAATGAAGAACACATATTTAGACCAAAGGTCAAGAAGCCTGGAGCAAAACCTGTTTATGCACATGATGCATGTAATGTTTGTGCATATGATTTGTTTTTATCTTAGAGGAACTTTAGAGTTCTATTTGCAAATTTTGGGAAATATTATACTTGTATCACATATGAAAACATCTTGTCAATAATACCTGGAAAATATTTTTTTACACCAAAGAAGTACAGCATTGGTAACCAAATACAATACAAGAGGAAAGGAAAATGATCATCCTATGGATCCCTAGAAACAATCATCTAAAGCTCGGGACACGGGAAGATAAGATGCACGAAGCCTCTTCACCTCCTCTTCATAGGCTGCCTCCATATCTGCCTTCTCCTTGACGAGTCGATCATACTTCCTCTTCCAGAACTTAGAAGACTGAGGAAGCAGAGAAGTCCATGCGTCATCAGGATCATCAATAACCTGATGCTCGAGGAACTCTATCAGAGCATTCTTCTCCTTGATCTGCTAAAGCAACTCTTCTCGTTCACGGATCCAAGCACGTGAACGGTCTTCGTCTCTCGACTCCTCTACTCCTTGGTCAGGGAGGGTTGACGGCCCATCTTCAACCAAAGGTGTAGGTCTCGGATATTCGTAAGGCATGAGATACTCAGAAGCTCTCTTCCTAACCCAAGTAGTGTAAGGCTCCAAAGCGACACAATTCTTAGGACCCAACTCTTTCCTTCCTTTCCTATGGATCTTGCGCCAAGTGTGAACCATCCTGCCTTTCAAGCCTTGGGGATCTTTACCCTCCTGAAAGAACACACGCTCCAACAGAATGTTATTGGGTTTATCCTTTAGAGGGAACCCGAGCTGACGGCGTGCCAAAATAGGGTTATAGCTAATCCCACCACATTTACCAAGAAGAGGTACATTGGAGAATTCACCACAAGAGTCGATAATATGCACACCTTCATACACACGGTTGTACCAAGAGATATCATCATTAGTGAGAGACATAAGTCTCGTGGACCACCATAGACATCCCTTGTTCTCCTTGAAGGCGACCGTCTGTGGTAAGTGAGAAATAAACCACTTATACAACAGAGGAAAACAGCACAGAATGGCACCACCACCCTTTGCATTCCTCATATGCAAAGAAAAATATGTGTCACCCAACAGAGTCGGAACGGGATTAAGAGTAGAGAAAATCCTAATAGCGTTCACATCCACAAACTTGTCGATGTTGGGGAATAACACTAACCCATAGATGAGAAGTACAAATATGGCCTCAAAGGCATCCTCACTCATGGCCTTCCCATACACGGTAGCTTGAGCAATGAGGAACTCAGAAGGGAGACCTTGAATTCCACCTTTGGTAGTCATATGAGCACCAACCAGAGATTCACCTATATGCAACATGTCAGCTATCTCTCGAGAAGTAGAAATACTCTCCAAGCCACTGAACGGCAACTGGTCTAGGATAGGTATACCCACAAGATAGGCATACTCCTCAAGCGTGGGCAAAAGCTGAAAGTCCAGAAATGTGAAGCAACGGTACAAAGGATTAAAAACTGCACCAATACACTCATCATCCCTTCATCCACCTGAGTAGTCAGAAGGGGAAGAAGCTTCCCAAAACGAGCCTTGAAACCCAAGGGATCTAATACATAGGATGTCAAATTCCTTAGCTCTTTCAAGTCTGGTTGTCTGAAGCTGTACTTCTTTGTATTCCTTCTTTGTCTTTCCATGTCTGAAAGTTTACAAATAGACCTCTTAAGTTCCTTGAAAATTTTCTTATTATTTTGATGATATGGATGCAAATGGGTGCATGAATGCATGAATGCAACAATCACACTCAAGGATCAAGCAAAGCACACCAAACAAAGGTCATGGGATGGATCATATTATCCATAATATCAATCATCCATTTTGGTGGATTATGGTTTACACCTTATCAACACCCAAGTTCCATTGATATTAAGGATTCATGAACGGATCAACCACGAATCAAGGGTTTGTTGCAAGTCACGAGCATGGGGTCTCGGTTTAGAACCACCCAAAGGGAGTGTACTAGGGTTTAACCTGCCAAACATGTTCTACAAGAGGTTCCCATAGTCATCATCCCATCTTTCGGATATTATCGGAGGAACGACTACTCGTATTCCAAAAAATATTCTCAAGAGAGACTCTTATGAGTGTAGTATCACGTAACAATCGTATCAAATCTTACACTTGAATGACTTTCGCACTACATCCTAAGAATAGGCCAAGATGAGCTTGATAAACTAAGGTCCTTGGCTTCTAAGGTCTATATTGGAAAGAGTAATGTCTAACCACAACTACTTGTGTGACATTATTGATCCCAACATGACCTCCAACAAGCGAATGGACTTGCAAGTCAACTTGCTAAGGAATAACTCCACACAAGTCAACAAGACTATGCCATTCTCCTATCCTAAGTGTACTCGAGTTCGGGTATAGAACTCATCTCACAAAGATCACCAAGCATACAAGGAATCAATATTCAAATAAACCATTGGACGTATATCAAAGTCTTCCAATATTGGTGTGAATATCGGGGAGAGAAAACTTCCATATCTCTTTTCTTTCATCTTTTCATAGTGAAATGTGATTCAATAAACCATGCACTAGGTCAGAGCTTGATCAAGCTAATGCATTTTGAAAACCGATTCTTCCTGGTTGTCACTCTCCATAAATAGGCCTATGCATCAATATGTAGCATAAGGATCGACCGGCAGACATGTGTACTGGTATATTTCATAAGTACTAGAACAAGGGACATTTATTGACAAGGAATGGATCATACGTCTACAATGAGTGTGATATGTCCCAAGAGGAGCATTATCTAAAGAAAAGGTTGGTCACCTTCGTCAAAGAATTAGGTATGTTAGAGGCGTTACTCTTCGGGATGAAACTTCAAAGAAACACTTGAAACAACTTATTGGAACCTGCTTGTTGATGGACGATTGTACTAAGAAGGAAAGGAAAAACATTTTTGGTGAGCTCCTGACATTCTTTCCCATTTTCCATCAGTTCATCTGTCTATAAGGATATTAACTTTAATTATTGTTATTTGCATATTTGATGAAGAACGAGGAAGACATTTGTCAACTAAGAAAGAGAATCCTAATCGCCTTAACTGTTGGTGGTCATTCATATTCTTCAATGTCGATTAACATTCCTCCTTCGACAACGGTGGTGAAGATTTTGCATCGGGTCATTCAGCCAATTTCTCGAGAAGAAACCTCCCCGAGGTCTTCTATAGGTTTAGGTGTATGGGCGCCGCGCATGTCGGGTCCTCTAACTCATATCCTTTTGGCTAGACTTTGACCCCATACTCTAAAAGAACATTGGGCGTCAACTTTGGAGGTAAATTGCTCTTACCTTGCCAATATGGACAATGAGGCTCTCGAGGAGGACTTGTCGAGTTGGTATATTACATTTGGCTTGCTTCTTCCGACTTGGCCATTAATGGGGTCGATTGTTGGGATGTTTTCCTGTCTAATCTATGTCGCTAAAAGAAATAGATGTTAGAGAATAGTATTTGTAACCTGACTCTTCAAAGAGATACATACATGCAAGAAGTACAAAAATCTTAGGTTTCTCTTACCATGATAATTGAATCCTTGTGTGGCCTTAATCTCCCTAGCTCGTTAGTCGATCAGGTAATACTCTTGGCGAGGGGCGTAGCCAAGAAGGATAAAGCTCTAGCCTCATCACGGGTCACTCTATCAACTATGAAGATGACTTTTTGCGTTGTTCAGGGAGACCTTGAAAGCCTACATATTGAGAATGCTTCCCTTCTCAAAAATTAAACGAATAATCATTTTCTAGTCTTGTAGTCGTCTCATAGTCATTTGAAAATGTTTTGCATCAGGTAGAGCATTTTTAATCTCCTTTGTTTATTTCAAGGGAGCAAGTGAGGTCGTACCAAATTATCAAATAGGGAAAAGTCTTCTCTCTTAGAGATTAGTTGTGTCTTTCTCCTCTCTTTTGTGTAACACCTTGCATTGGGAAGTATGAATGAATGAAATTGACGATGTAATATTGCTTTTAACTATTTAGGGCTTTTGAATTTTATCCTGAGTCAATTGCTTCGGGCTTTGTGCTAACTTACGAGGTCTTTTCTCGAAGTTTATTTGACTTCTTTAGGACCTTTTTTGCACAAGGGTGTGTACCTTTTCCCCTCAGGTGAATACCTGGTCCGATGTTGACGTGTGGCCAACCCAACGTAGCCTATGAAGTAGATAGCTACCAGATGAGGGTGGATTGTTATTGTCTTTGTAGCGGGGTATTCGTTACCATTATAGATATTGACTAAATCCAAGGTAAATCATACAAATCGAGTCGCCACCGCACTTCTATTTATCCAAAGGAATGGTTAGAAAGCGAACAAAAACCTAAAAGTTTTATCGGATCAAAAACTAGTAAAAATGTCAGAGATCTGGGTAAGGGGGTTGGTTATGCAATGGAAAGGTTTTAAGCACCCAAAACATCCTAGGTACTCCTAGGGAGCCCTTTTGACATTGGTTGTAAGGTTAGTGTTTGGTGAAATTTTGTTTGTGCAAACATGATTGAAGAGATAAGAAGAGAATATACAAGTTATTTACATTTTGTGTTTGGATGGATAAACCCATTGCCTACGTACCATCTTCAAAAAAATTAGGATCAAAACCTCGTAGTTCGGGGTAAAAATCTCAAAACAAGTTGGTGAGTTGATTTGTCAAAAGCCTTAAGGTCTTTTGTTATCAAAGGGAGAAAACTCAACCTAAACCAACAATCCACCATGTGAGGAGAGCTTCAACATACTAGTGAGGGATCCACCTTATAATAAGTATGGAAGACTTATAGTTCAATCACTAAGGATATGGTGAGGTTTACATCAACCACTATGATAACTCAAACCTATGGCTAATGTTTATGAAAAAGGTTTTAACAAAGGTGGCCATTGGAACCACAAAAACAATTTGAGTGAGTTGTATTTACAAATTAGAAGTATTCACAAAATAAAGTCAAATTTGACTTAAGGTTCAATTCAAAATAAGTATTATGAAAAGAGTTTGGAAAATCAAAAGCATAAGGCTTAGGTTTCTAATGTTGAAAACAAGTGTTAAATGTTTGCACAAAGGTTTTGGCTTGGGTTAGAGTGAAGAGAAGAAGAAGAATGGCTAAAGTCCTAAACATACAAGAGATAAGGGATAAGAAGCAAGACCACAAATGGAGTTCCTCTCTTGAGATCATATTGATGATCCAAGTATCTCCCATCCTTTGGAATAAGCAATCACATAAGCATAAACTCAAGCAATCAATAATCAAGTGAACTCTTGGAAAGCTCCTCAATGTATCTTGGATCCCTCTCTCTTAGAAGCTCATGGTAATGGTTCATCAATTTGAATCAAGTTGGAATCCCTAGCACAAGAACACGCACATTAAAAGGTTCTAGCAAACAAACAAGTAATGGACAAGAAGAGTTTAGAAGTTGGTCCTTTCAAGGTTATCTTCAACATTAAGCATTCTAAAGGTCCAATGCCTAGTTGCTCTTTGACTCCAAATTTGCATAGGGAAAGTCCTAAAGTCTAAGTCCATTTGTCCATTTCTTTGCATTTTGGTCCACAATAATCAAAACAAAACACAAGCACAATGATATATACACAATTATGTGCTCAAGTGAGCATAAGGCAAATTGCATTAACATAAACATGTGCTCAAATGAGCAAAGGAAAAAAGCAAATGAATAATATGTACAAGAATAGTAAATTGCATAAATGTAAAGTGCAAAAAGTAAATGTTAATGGTTAATGGTTAGTGTTAGTAGTTAGTGTGTCATAAGGCAAATTTAGCGCTATGTTAAGCAATCGTAATTGGACTTATGTAGAAGTCACAACTATCTGAGGCCGATCAATAATAATGTAGGCAACAACACAAGTTAGAAGTCTTAATTAGTGAACCAAGTTCCAACAACTTGCCATGCCAAAAAGAAGAAGAGAAATGATCTTGTATTGGTTTAAGCCTTTTGTATGATTTAGCAAGCAACCTATCCTTAATACAAAGCCATTCACTAGATCATTTGATCAAGATGAATTAGATTTGAATTGAGGAAGATTAAACCTTCATAATCAATACTAGCTTATCAATCTTTAACTCATTGATCAAAAGGAAAAGAAGATGAAGAAGGAGATGAATAATGGAAATGGAAATAAAAAAAAATAAAGAGCATTAAATGAAATAGAATGTACCAATCAACAAGTGTTGACCAAATGACATTGAGGATCATGGTCAAACAATCAAAAACAGAAGTGAGATGAAGATTGGAAGTCAAGAAATGAACAAAATATTTTTGGCATTTTTTTTAATATTCAAATAAAACTTGAATTAAAATATTAAAGAAAGGTCAAACTTCAAAATCACTTCAAATCAACTTTGAAAAGTCCAAGTGATTTATCCCAAGTTCAACAAGGTCAAACAAAGTTTGACAAAAAATTTCAGCATTTAAAAGTCAGAAACTATTTTTAATCAATTAAAAATGAATAAAAATAACCTAATTGAACTAAAATATCAAATAAATCTCAAATCAATTAAAAAATTGATGAGAATATTTTTCATAGATCCATCATCATTCAAATAGGTTGAGAAAATATTTTTGTATTTTTTGAATATCAAAAACTATTTAAAATGAATTAAAAATAACCAGAAAAGAGAAAATTCACAAAAAATATCAAATGATAAAATAAAAAATATTAAAAATCATTTTTAGAAACTAGAATTAAAAATAGAAATAATGCAATTGGTCCCATATTTTTTGGATTTAAAATGAGAGAGTTATGAATTTTTGAAGTTAAATGAAATAAAATGGAAATTATAAAAATCAGAAAAAACCACGAGCGTCTGATCAAGCCTCATTAATTGACGTGGCTGATCAGAAGGCTCTCAAGTGTGCGCTTACCGTGTACATGAGTCAAGCGCGTGGTACCATGCATTAAATGGAGTCAAACATAACAAGGGCCGGAATTAGATCGTGGGAAGCGCATCCAATGGTCCAAATTCAATCTGGCATGGTGGAGGGTGGTGCACACCACCGTCTTCTCCGGCGAGCACACCAGCTCCGGCCAGAGTTGCAGGTTTGCAAAAGTTAACCAAAACTCACGATCCATATACCAAATTAAAGTTGGGGTGATGTACATCACCCCTGTACCATTAGTTTCTCTTCTAGATCCCTATAGTAAGAGAAATCAGAAGGAGAAAAATATGGTGTTCATGGTGAACTTCATGGATTTCAAAAATTGAGCATATAGCAATGATGCATCTATAGAGAGGACTTCAGACAACACAATATCAAGGCCAACAGATCAAAGAATAAGGAGTTTCGAAGAAAAAACCAGTTGATGCACACCTTTGAATTGTGAAGCTTTGAGTCTCTTTCCTTGCTTCCTTTTGCCAAACAGAACTTCAATGGACTAGATGATGAAGGTTTAGGAACTTTAGATCTGAAGATTCAACCCAATTCAATTGAATTTCAGATCTGAAATTTTGAAGAAATGTGAACTTAGTTCCTTTGGTATGGTTGGGAATTGATTTCTGCAGAGCTTTAGGCGCCTTTAGGTTAGTTCATAATGAAGCATAGCACATGTATTTATAGCTGGAATTGGCTGAACAAGTGAGTTTGCTCGTGTGCATGGCAAATGGATTTTCCTTACATGGGCTTGTATGATCATGTGGAAGGCCCAAACTCAATTGTATTTGCATACTGATGACCAAGCAACTTGAAATGGACGTGTAGTTTGCAAGGCAATGGCTTGTGCATGAAGTTTCAACATGAATTTCATAATTGTGCCTAAAACTTTAGCTCTTCGAAAATGCCAATTAGAAAATCCAAACATAAGCATGTGGGTAATGGTTGGAAAGGTCTTGACATAAGTAACAAATGTTATGTTGAGAAAAAACTCATTTGGAGTGTGGAAATTTATGAAAATAGGCCATGAAGTTCATAGTGAAAAGCATGCCTTTGAGAATTTTGCCAAAATGGTCCAACTTCAAGCCCTTCTGTTTTGATGATGCAAGCTTCAAATGGAAAAACCTCCAACATCAAAGTTGCAGATCTTTTCAATACAATTAATATGGACTTAAATTTTTCATCATTTGGATTTTTTATGAAGACGTTATGGGCACTTGAAGTTGGACTTTTTTGCCTTTCAATGCATTTGGTCCAAAGTGACCTATAATGTTTTGCATTATCACATGTATTTCTTTTGAGATTTTGAAATTTTATTCAACATAACATTTCAAGTAGACACAATAAGATTTCCAATTCATTTTATCCCACCTTAAAATAATAAAAAATGAATGAGTTATGTTCTTGGGAAGTTGACCCAAAATTAGGGTTTCAGTCAAAATGACCTATAATGTCTTGGAATGGTAAATGACCTTCCAAGCTTCAAATAAATTTGTGATGAACATGAAAGTTGTTCATATTGTTCTTAAGAACATTTTTTCTTTTGGGATCATCTCCATTTGACCAACACATAAAAAGTTAGGTCTTAATGCATGTCAAAATAGTCAGATGAATTGACTAATCAACTTTCCAAGTCCACAACCCATATCTTGATGAATTGATGATTGAGGGTACTCACATAATTCCAAATATGCATGAAATTATGAATGAAAGAACTTCCCTTGATTGTATTTGACCATGGGTTGAGGTTGCTTCATGAGCAAGGCACACTTGGTACACAGATGAATTAGGGTTTCCTTGGAACACAAACCTCAAACCCTTTGACTTGCTTTGATCAAAATGATGAATTGAGATATTAGGGAGGCATATTTGGTATATGAGAGCTTCAGGAACCATTACCATGCTTGCTCTCATCTTCTCTTGGCCATATCATTGCACCAATGATCTCCTAGAAGCTTTTGACCTTGTGATTGCTCAAGCTACAAACAAAAGATGTTAGTGACATATTTTTGTGCTTTTAGTTAGTAAATAAAAATGAGAAAAGCAATAATATACAATTTAAGCATGCTTGGTGATCTCAAACCAGCTCACAAGAGATTCCACCCAAAGGCAAAGGGAACCAAGATGTTTATGATCCTTGAGGCTTTGCAAATGCAATGCTATGATGCCATGAGGGATCTTAGGGCCAAAATTGGGGTCTTACAGTCTTTATAGTGGTTTTTCTATTTTCTTTGTGTATGTGTATGTGCTTTGCGTTGTTGTGTTTTCATTGCTTTATTTGTACGCTTTTAGTATTTGCAACAACACCTCTAAAGTCTTTGTGTTAGGGCTTTGATCACTTCATTTGTTCCCTGAACTCGTTGGTACCTTATCTGATCATAAAGAAAATAAATATTTAAGAATTTGCGCTTTATTCATTAATAATTTATAGGTAACTTTACATTTTACGAGGGAATTAGTTATACAAGAAAAAATATAAAATATCAAGTTGAAAACATAATGGATGGGCTTGACATCTCTTATTCTCCCTACTTTACATCTCGTCGGGTCGGACATTTCTTAGAGGCATGATGTTCATGCTCCTTAGTTGGAAAATTAGGGATGTTATGTATATCTCAATGGCTTCGCATTCCCCTTGGTCCTACTACAGTGCTTGGTATATCCTTTAGGCTCCCTCGAGGCCAGTGTTGATTGTAATCGGTTCACTGTGAAAGTTTTGGAATTTAAGTTTGAGGTGAACCGGTAAGGCCATGGTGTCAAGGGAAACATCAAAAGGTATTCCAAGAAATCAATTGTAGACACATTTACAAGAGACCACAAATATTTTATGGTCACGACATCCCTTCCTTCTCCCATAGATATCATCAATTCAACATACCCCCATGGACAGGTTGTCGTGTCGTTAAACACCTGTGAGTTTGACCTTTTGTAGGACCATAGATTTTATTTCTTGAGGCCTATTTTCTCAAACAACTTTGAATACATTATCTCACAGGAGCTATCATTGTCTATCAATATCCAGGAGATGTCAAAATGATCGACCATAGCAGTTATGACTAGGGGAAGACCTCATTCGGGGTCCCCCTCATCTTTCTCTCTATCCTAGGAACCGAGCATTGACCTATCCAGGGTCTTGGCTGATGTGCTTCCTTCTTTCTTATGGAAGGCCATCAATTTAGTTTTTTGTCTCTTCATCGTCCCCTTGGACGGGATGTTCGCCCAGGGTGCGCCTCTAGTGATAGATGCAATGTGTAGGTGTTTCCCTTTACTTGCTCATTTATCTTTGTCGTTGGTCCCTTCCCTGATGTTCACAATATCTATATCTTTGGAAGGGTATTTTCTCTTTGGCGAATTTTCTCTACCTCTCTTGTCTCCCTTGATATACTCGGATAAGCAACTCCTCTTCATTAGATCCTTAATGGCATCCTTCAGCTGGATGAAGTCATCAGTGTTGTGACAGCGGCCTTTGTGAAAGTGGCATAATTTTTTCTTGTCAATTCTGGAAGACTCTCCAATAGAGAATAGGTTTCTGATCCCGTCCTTATGAAATTCCATGTTAGCGAACTCTTGGTAAATCTTCTCTCAAGAAGTGTTCGGAGAAGTGTACTTGTCACACTGGCCACAAGTTCCCTAGATAGATTTATCCCTCCGCCCATGGGAGTATTTACCAAAGGATTGGCCAGAACCTGTATTTGTCGCAGTCAGGTTGTCAAATAAGGCATTAAGTTTCTCCTTTAGGTTAATGAAAGAGTGTGGTCTATTTAGAAGATTTTTCAAACTACAGGCCTCCATGCACCCTAACTTGTCCAGTGAAGGAGCTATCTGGCCTTATACCACTCTCAAAGATCTAACATTTAAGGCCATTTTCAGCTTATTCTACTTTTACAACTACTTGCATGAAACAGTCAAAGATTCAGGACTGTAAGTAGGAGTTTGATGCTTCATTCTTCTCTGGTGGTATGGAGATATCAAAGTTTCCTCTCATCGTGACGATCACGGATTGGGAACGATTTTTTGGTCTCTTCTAAAGACATCCTCTTGCACCGTGTTACTTTTAGGATATTTATGGTGTATACTTTCTTCCATATGAAGTAATCTTTCCTTTATTGCTTATGAGTTTTGTTGTCAAACAATGTTGCACATATTGTTCAACAACTTTTTTGCGTCTTGTACTCTGAGATTTGCTTTTAACAATTGGAAACCACGTAATGTTTCTGGTCTAGGTAATGCTAGTGGTGTTGGAGATATGAATAGAGGTTTTCCTTGTTAGACCTGTGGAATAGATCCAGTGATCTGTAGAGGTTATAGGAGATATGTATGAACTAGAGTGTTTGCATCGATTTGACTTTCATCGCCTTAAGAAAGAGGAGGCGGTGGATCTCTTGTGGCTTAAGAAACAACGCTCAAGTCAGTATGTGAGGGAGATGAGTGAATGAAATTTGAATTTGAAATTGTGTACCTAAAATTGGCGTGCATGCTCTTTATATAGTGGGCGGTTACAACAATGTGTTATTCTCTATACGTGGGATGCGGGGAGCCGGTGGATGTATCATGTACTTGGATTTCCTATGATCTTTCCTAGGGTAATCCCTTGTGTTACAAGAAGTTGAGTGAATTGTTGATTTTTTTGGGTCGCGGTCGTTGGCCCTTCTTACCGGCCAGAGCACTAAGAAATGTTTTAAAAAAATGTAACATGTATGATTTGAATCAACACGAACAATTGTCCACTTTGATTGAAAGTGATATATTTGTTTATTGTCTACACATAGACAAGCATACCATGGTTAATAACATTATAACTAGTCATGCATAAATCTTGTAGCTCAAATAATTGCATGACATCATGAAACTATTGCTCTTCAGGTTAGTGCAGCTTCGCAATCTTCCTATCGTGATTGATGCATTTTATAGTCTCACGGTACTGTATAAAACTAAATCATCAAAAAGTTCAAATATTATAACATATATATTTAAAATAATAAATATGTATTTATTTTACATCTTCATCTCATATGTACCTAGCAACATGGTTTACATCTCCTTCAAAAACCTCAAGAACAGTAGTATCAGCAGCAGACAGGTCAAGTTGAACTTTGGGGACTTCTGGGAAAACAGTAAGTGACACGTGCTTTTGGAAAGACCAAGTCGGAGACACCTGAACTACGAAAGTGAGTGTTTTCGCATCAAATGAACTGACACCAACTGGTGGTCACGAGGGGCGCTCTCCCTGCAAACATATGCATGTTGGGACACTCTACCGTGCTTCAATCTATCTTAGTTGTTAGTTATTTTACTTATAATTAAATTAGAAAAGTCCTATCAAAAAGAACTCAAACACAAATGACAAACATGAAAAATTAGACAAGCTAAGGAATAGATAAAATACATTAGTGCACTTTCATAAGTCGAGAAAATCAAATTTAGACAATATGTAAGTGCACTTTCGTAAAACATAAAACTCAAAAATAGCATAAAATGCACAAATCCAACATGCCCTATACTCTAAACATTAAAAAAAATGTCAACACATGCCTCAATAAACTACGTATTATGAATTATGAATGTAAACAACCTATTTAAGTAATGCATGCATCACACATAAAAAAAATTAAAAAAAATTATCAAATGTGATAACTAGAAGCTCTTGGATTAAATGGAGTAGAGTAGAGATCGAGAAAATTCTTAGATTAGACACAGTACAGTAAAAATTGTGAAAAAGGTTGGAAAATGATTGAAATGGCATTTCTCACAAGCTCTTATTTTTTGTTCAGAGTAAATTCGGTTGGAAAATAAGGAGGAAGATCTGACGCGATAATATTACTCGAAATACACTAATATACACTAATGTACTAATTAATGACAAAATGAAGGTGGCTTGATTACAAAGTGTTTGTGGTGTATGTAGACTTTTAAGTATGTCCAAAAATACATTATCATATTTGAAGGACATTTATAATTTTTTTTACGTAGGGGTGAGCACCACTAAGAGTGCATTCAACAATGTCCAAGATAAATTATAATGTCAACTCATATTTTAGGTCTAATTTAGAGAGGGTCTATTAGTCAATGCATTTTTCTCATACTAAAGCTGGTTCAGTTTTGTTTTTGGTTTCTTAAAGATAAAAACAGAAGCTTTAATGCTCCTGCCAAAAGCCCTTATAGATATATTCATGAAGCTGATTTTTGATAGTGTGGTTTTTCATGTCATTTCAATTTTCAGTAATTGGTTTGCTACAGTGATTAGTACTCACATAACTAAATACTAAAATTCAAATGACAGAATAATAATAATAAAAAGAGTAACATCTATAATAAAGTTAGAAACACCTGTCTTATGATTTTTATCATTGCCTAATCAAAATTTTCAATCTCAATATAAGTACAACTCCCATGTTACAGACTACATTAACTTCGTGCAATGATCTACTTGTTGTAAAGATGAACAGCACTGAAGACGAAGAAACCTGCCATCTGCATCACAATTCAAAGGTTATTACATAAAAGCCCTAAAGAATTATCAATATTCACCTGCATAACATACATAGATCTAATTGCATCTTGCGAGCTGAAAAGTTATAAAGAACAATAGCCTAATAACAGTAACTTCAATGCAAGAAAGAGACTACAATATTTGGCAGTACTTGAAGGCAGATCAGTTATTATTTAGAGAAAAAATGCACTTTTTGGTTTTTCCCTTCCCTAAGGGCTTTGAATGTATTAAAGATGAAATTCGATATCATATTTCACTTCATTGATTTTATCCCTTACCATCGAAAATGCTGCTCCATAATAAGGATAGGCGGCTGGGATAAATCTCTCGTATTCGTTGTGTCTGAATGGACGAACAGGAATCTACAAGGGGAGATAAACAATACAAATCATGAATTGTTGTGCTTTTCCAATTATAATCTAAAATCCAGAAAAGTAAAATGTTTCAAAAACTACATGTTGCCAATAACAAACTCATAGTCTTATCCAATAACTAACATAGAATTAGGACCAGTTTCACTACATGCATAGGCAAAGCTAATAAATAATGCATAGCAATCTAAGAAGCCCGAATACCTAGTACAATACAACTGGGATACAGGATCTATATTATTTCTAGTATGAAATATGAATGTGACACGAAAAAGTGTCATTGTGTCTTTGGTTAGTATGACAAATTGAAAATGTATTGTATCCGGAAGACAACTGTGTCTTTAGTTGGTAAGTATCAAAGATGTTTCTGAGAAGTATTACAGATATGTATTTGAGAAGAATTGGTGAAAATATTTCCAAAAGAATAAAATATTATTGGATACTTTGAGTACGTAACGGGAAGTATTAGACATGTAGGGGTATTGTATACATGTCGGACACTGATACTTCTCCATTTTTGAAGTATCTAGGCTACATAGATAGCTATGTACCATAAAGATCAACATCTTAAGAATACTGAAATATCAGAGGATCTGCAATTACCTGTTTTGCTAAAGATAAGCTTGTATATCCAAGTCTATTATACTCAACTTTGAACTGGAAAACCCCATAGACATCAGGAACCTTAAACGATGTGAAATAATGACCCTGAAAGAGGACATGCAATCCCGTGAATTTCAATCAAGAGTTTATTATAGACAAAATATGCCTATGCTCAAGAGAAGATTCAAAAGAACCTTCTTGTCATTTGCTAAATTCTTCAAGACATAGGGGCTCATCATGTAAAATTGAACTTGAACATCGTCAGCTACATAAGGTTCCCATGTTGTCCCAGACCACTCATAAATTTCAACAGAGTATTCCTTTAAAAAGATTTGAGAAGCAAGCATCAGCGAATGTCAATTTTCAATTAAAGAAAACATGGCATGCATCAGTAATGAAATGATATTCAAATTACCAAATCATCATTGATCCTGTAGATCGATGGCTCATCAGTTTCCCCGACTTTGTGGTGTTTCACATTCACCGCCTAAATGTCAACATGAAGCAACAGCATATTAATTAACATTGTTGATGCTAAATGATTACGTCAAATATTAAAACAAGTGAATATTGAGAACAAAATTGGCTGAAGTACTTTGATCTTACCTTGAGGTGACCTCTTTCATGCAAAACCCATTTGCTAAGTTCAGTCAAGAACTGCTCGTTACCTGACTTGTCGTGTCTGTTATTCAAAGATAAAAAACCAGAAATTACTTAACTTTTTGTTATAGAAAGTATGTTTCACTAAAAATGATATTCTGAACTATAAGAGACATATTGGCTAGTGTAGGTTGGATGCAGAGTAAGTTCACCCCACAATAACCATAAGAGAGACGGTAAGGTTCTCCGGCAGTGAGTAAAGCAAATATTTAACAGAACAGAAAAAGAAAAAGCGGAACACTTTACTCACTTGGTTGGACTGCCTGCCTTCTGCACGCCTGAATTGAAAAATCTGCAAAAAGAAATCATAGTATATGAAAGTAGTATATGAAAGTAAAATGAGCTTCAGAGTTTACACATTTAGCATTATCAAACCCGGGATAACAAGGTCATGTGAGTCTTTCATACCGGTTGCTGAACATGCTCAATGAGCCAGAGATCAATATCCTAGCATTGTTTCTTGCCTGAAAAATTAAAATTGGAATAATAGTTGAGGAATCAGAACTTAGTTTCAGAATCAATCACTTCAAAAATCTTAACATTATGCAATGAACAGTAAAATGTGTGTAAAGTGTGTACAATAAATGGAATCACAAGATAAAGGTGAAAATATTCTATACATATATAACACCAGAGCCAGATACTCAAAAACAAATATATTTTTGCATTTATACTATTGCACGAATGAAATGGATAATTTCAACAAAATTATAAAAACAAACATTGAGAATTTAACTTTCCATGCATATCCCAAAAGCAATAAGCAAAAAAGTTACAGAAGAGGATAGCGAACAATACAATGACGCATACACAATAGGAGAATGAGATATTGACAGACCTGTATAACTGAAACTAATGAGATCGAAGATCCAAGGAGTGATGGAGGACTAGTCAACTTAGATTTTGGGTTGGCAGAAAAGGCTGTAGGAGATGCTGATAGAACTTTCAACACCTGAATTGAAATACATTAATAAAAGAAGTGCAACCAAACTAATGTAAACAACTAAGATTAAGAATTATTATTACCAGTCTATTAGAAGGATTCAATGAATGTCCAATTCCCTGAAAAAGCACCGGAGCCTGTTGCATTGCATGTAATGAAAAAATCATTAAAAAAACATTGTAGTCTATAGGAAGCATTTGCCTGTGACTTACAAGCCACTTCCCGCCCCTTTAAAACAAAGAACAAAATTTGAAAAAGTAAATAAGCAAAAACAACTACATAAAATCAGTTGAGCGAAATGCAGTTAACTAATTAACAACAAACTTGCCTCAATTTTTTTGCTTCCCAAGATCACATCAGACTTAATAAAATCATCACTAGCAATCAGCGTATGATCCCCTTCAGTAGAGGAAACAGCATATCCAGCATGATCTACAACCATAGCAGTATAATCCTAGGAAAAATAAAACAAATAAAAAGATAGTATTAATTTAGATATATGACCAAAACCAACATACAAATAATAGCATCCAACCACACTTCACCACCATAACATAAACACAAAACTAAGAAATGTCAATGTACAAAAACTCATTCAGCCAAAAAAAAATCAACTATAATCACCTCATCAAAGTCCACTCCACACTCAGTAGCAATTTCCCTGATTAAATCAGACGCATTGTTATCAGCAGCAACTATCAAATCATGACCCGAATCAACAAAATCCAAAATAGCAGCAGCATCAATAGATCCACCAAAACCTACAAATCACAAAAAAATCGAAAATTTAAAACATACCCAACCTAAAACCAACAATTAATAAAAACCCATTTCTAAAACAGTAACAAAGATTAAGATCTAACAAACAATAGAAAATGGGGGAAAACTAAAATTTGCAAAACTAACGTTCAATTGTTGGGGAAAACAAAACTAAGCCATCATAGAGGTACTGTCCGTATCTCTGGAGTGCGATTTTGGGGTCATCAGCGAGCTTGAAATCGAGATCGAAACCGCGAGATTGGAGAGATTTGAAGTAAAGAGAATGCGAAGATTTGACTGCAAAATCATCGACTAAGACAAGGATGCGACGATCTGAGGGTTTATCAGGGGAGAAGGAAGTGCATAGAATTGGAATGAGAGTGAGAATGAGGAAGATGAGTTTCGCCATTTGAGAACAATGCAACACTGTGACTCTGTTTCAGAGTCTATTTTATCAGTAAAGTCTTCTTCTTCGTTCCATGATATTTTCTTTAATTGGGTTTTGTACCCCTTTATAATTATTATTTTCAGTTTTTCCCCTGTTTGTTATTTGATTTGGGCTGGACTTAGTTTTTGGCCCAGTTTAATCTATTAGGCTTGGGGAAATTATTAATTAGACTTTATGAATTAGATTATACACCCTAAAGTTTAGAAATAGATTGTAGATCTAAATTGTATATTTTATAAATAAATCTCTCTCAATTTTTTTTTAAAAATTTAGAAGTGGCTGATGCTCCACTCTATGACAGATTTACATTACTATCAATGCTTTTGTATTTTAATAGAAGGTATGTTCCTCTTGATATAGCATATTTCAAGAGTATGGTGATCCTGTTATCCAGAATTACGAAATTATTACTTGGTGTTTATGTAAATAGTTTGATCCTCCGCTTTGACACATATTTATGTAAATTGTTATTTGGTATGTTTATGTAAATGGTTACTTGTATGTATTTTTTCTTTCACATGTTTTATATTGTGTCTTCCTTTTAAATAAATATTTTTTCTTGTAATAGACTTAATAATAAAATTGAGAATCATTGCTTCTTTCAAATAAAGTACATACTTGTCTTATTTATTTTTACTCAAAAGCACATATCAAATAACAAATAAGATCATAATTTTAATTATGTTTACACAAGAATTTATCTTCAAAACATCAAAAAAAAAAAAATCTCAACATAGATCGTGAAGATCCATATACTCATCTAGCCAAGTTTTATGAGATTAATGGTGGTATGGGTGTTTTAGATAATGAAAAAAAAATAAAGTATCTTTCTATAATTGTTCTTTCGCTCTCATATATGAAAATCCAAGGATGGCTATCTAGATCATTTATTTATATCCATGACTAATTATAATGTTTTTTAGGAGAATTCCTTACAAGATTCTTTCTTCGTAACAAATTTTGTAGGCAAGAAGAACCATTGTTGTATTTTTCCAAGGTTTAAGAGAGACATCATGTGAAATCTAGAAACAATATAAGTTAGATGCCATTACGGGAAGATCTTTAAAATCATAAAGTGTAATTGATGTCATTACTATCATTAAAGTTATGTGTGTTAGTGATCATCATAGGCAATATAAATACTATAAAAAAAACTCTTATCATAAGTTATAGAATAATTGAATAATAAGTTTTTCAATCTTCCTCAATAATTAAAAGACATGCATAGAGAACATGAGAAACATAATTAAGTGATGCAGTGTGAATTATGTATAAGTAATCGTAGGACTAGTTATTATTTTTCTAAGGATAAAGTGAATTTTATGGGTAATAAACTCCAATAGAGTCGGTATCAAAACAACAACTTTCAAATGTGTGACAACCCCAATTCTTATCAAAGATAACCTTTATTTTAATAATATCACAAATATCCTCAAAGGGATAGAACAACAAAAATTGAAGGATACACTAAATCAATATATGAAATTTGTTAGGTAATGTGCAATGATCTTTTATTATAATTGAGCTAAGGGTATTATTGTTTATTTATACTTTAGTATATATTAACTTGGTAAATATTGTATTTGATACTTTTTTTATTCTAATGGAAATTCTAACCGCTTTCTTTTTTCACTATTTCTAATGTTACATGGTATCACATATCTTGGTTAATTTAGGTTCGATTACGCCATATACTTTTTTTGCTTCTGCTTCTGTTTGCAATTGTTATTAGGTGGTATAAATTTGCATAAATTTATTTTTTTGGTTGGTTGATGTAACTGTGAGTGACATATCAGTGTTGTTACTGTGTGTGATAAAGTGTCTTTCTTCTATTGTATATTGTTATTGTATGTGATCAAATGCCTTTGTTTCATGTATTAGAAGTATATTGTTATTGTCTGATAAAGTGCCTCTTTCATGTATTGGAAGGGAAAAAAGTATATTTTGCATTGAATTGTTTCAACGGTGATAAAGTATCTTTATTGATGTTACTAAGCAGTAAATTGTTATTACAATAAGAACTCTTATTCTCAACAAAAAATTGGAAGTTGTGGTACCAATTATAAAATTATTATTTAATCATATAATATTATTCTTCCATAAGTAATTGCAATGGCTAGTGATAAAGATGACTTTCTTCATTCTATTAGTGTTTTATTGAATGGAATAAATTATTCACATTGGAGTTATGTAATGGAAAATTTCTTGAAGGGAAAGAGGATGGGGAGTTATGTTGATGGAACCTCACTTAATCCTATTGATGAAAAGGATGGTGTTTACCATGAAAAATGGTAAACAACCGTTGATCTTCCAAACTTCTAAACTTGGTCACTCACAGGATCGATCAGATTGATCTTAGGACATGTGCTAAATTTCTCGTAAACGTGCGTTAATAAATGATCGAACTAAACGTCGAATCAAAGCGTCAAATAAAAATTGAAGACAAAAGAGTGACTTGAACAAAAGAACAATCTTAAATCAGTATTTAGAACTATTAAAGAAGAAGTAAACGACAGGAATTGTAAAAGGGTTGAAAATAATAAAAAAGGTTTGTAAGCGTTGGAATCTTTAAGATTGTAAGGTAAAAGTTCAAAGTAAGGAAAGGAACTAAGGATCTTTAAACTTGTAAATGACGAAGTAAGAAATAAAGTGTTTGAGAGTAAAGAACAAGGAAAAACGTTTCTAAAGAGAAAGTAAAGATAACTTTATAATGCTTTGAAATGATTAAACAATGGTGTAGACAACGTACATTCTGTGTTTTACAGTTCTTCTTCACACGAATACTTAGTAAATTTGCAGATTTTTTATACACAATTTGACACACACTTTTCTAACACTAAGATCCTATATTTATACTGGGTCGAAATAACTGCTCTGGTGGTTCTTCAATCACGTCGATACACGTGGCGCCCTGCATGCGTATGTTTGCTCACTCTGTTTCCACGTGTATCCTCGCGGTTTCTAACGAAGGTAATCTTCCCTCCTTTATTTAAATTTCAAATCTCTGATCGAAACCGTTTTCTAACTGCTCCCTAAGGAACTGCTCTAAAATTTCAGCTATAAGCTTGATCTTTATCCAATCAGCTAAGTCGGTCTACCCTCAGCTGGTCGAATTAATTCTTAGTTGAAACCAGTTGTACATGCTTTCCAATTTTGGTAATTTGAAATGGGCGTCAAAAATTTGAGCTAATAGATTGCCCCCCAAAAATGTCATTTTCAACACACAAGAGAGAAATACATTTTTTGAAACCTTACTTTGACGCCTCAATGGCTGATACTGCCACGTGTCTCAATGTTGGCAAAACTTTTTAGTTCCTCCACTTGTCTGGTGACGTCAGCGTCATCATTGTTTTTCCTACCCACGTTTTTTCAGCCCACAACGGAATCTTTTTCACCCGTCACGTTTCCTAGCTTCTAGGAAATCATGGCTATAACATTAATTGCCATTTTCACTACACTGCCCAAGGGATACACGTGTCCCATTAACTTGTCTACCATTAATATTGATTTGAAATGTCTTCCTGTAGGCCTATAAAACCCAATTACTTACCCATTTCAGAACTTTCTCATATTCTCTGAATTTTCAAGCATTCAAACCTTCCTTTCTCCCAATCCCTTCTAACCGAAACCCATATTTCGCTTTTTCAAACCTTAACGATGGATGCTTCAAACAAAGCTCTCAAGGGAACAAGAGTTTCTTTCAAAACTACTGCCAATAGGTCCAAAGCCCCGAAGAAAATTTCTGAGCTTCCTCTATTTTCTACTTTATCCGCCCCCTTGCAATTGGTAATCGTCAGTACCTACCAGAACCTCAGACAGAGGAACAACGCCAGATTTATGCTTCTCAGGTACTCATTCCTGTTTCTGTCTCTAATAAAACTTATGCCTTATATGGACCTCTAGCAGATTTAGACACTGATACCAGCAAGCTTAGAGAGTTTTTTCCGTCTTACCATAAATGCAAACCCATAGGACAAGCTAGAAACCCTAGGACTTCTTCTTCCAAAAACACTCAGGCTGAAAACGCTATAGATTTGAGGTTTATGAACAATGGTTTTAGAGCCTTTCGTGCCACCCCAACTTTCAAAGATCCCACTGATTACTCCAATTGGTTAAACAAAATAGAGAAACAAAAATCTTAGGCTTGGAAAGATATAGGGATATACGACCTTATTATGTTGTCGAAATTGGATTTGGATTATAGTAACCCTATGTTAGTTTCTTCGTTGTACTTCTGGGACAACACACACTACACCTTCCATCTTCCTTGTGGAATGGTCACACCCACTCTTTTCGACATGGCCGCTATCATAGGGCTGAAACCCACTGGCCACACCTACGATCCTGATGTTGACTCCATAGATACTATTGCCTTTTCGACCACAAGAGCGGCATATTCAACACATATAGCCCACTGCCATGATAAAGACACTGAAACTATCTCTGACATGGAGCATATAGCTTTTCTAGCTCTGTAGCTGTCACACTCCGTGTTTTGCTCGAAATCATTACAAGTGGCCAAGAAATATCTTGCCATGGCTAACCAACTGCATGCGGGGTATGATGTCTGCTTAAGTGAGATGATTTTGGCTAGCCTGTATGAATCCTTGAGCGACGAAGTGGCTCAACTAAAGAGTCTAGGGAACAAAGGGAATCTTCTTTGTCTGGCCCCTTTTGGTTATTACAACTTTGGCTCAATGCCACTTTCGAGGCCAATCTGCCCATCAAGGGCCTCGTCGACGAAGATGCTGAAGGAATCCGACATAGGAGGGTTGAAGGACCGAGGTTAGCTTAACTAACCCCCAGGGACGAAGGACAGGCTCTCCAACCAACCTTCATGAGTTACATCATGATGTTCGCTAAACGTCATACTTTTACTTCGAGTATGGCTCCCTTCGCTCACAGGAAAGTTGGCCCTATGTGGTTTACCAAGAATTTTCCTTCTTCATCTAAAAAGTAAGAGATAGAATCCTTGCTAATTTGGGAAGCCTTCTTGATGCCTCGGATCCTTACCCTTCGATTTAACCCTTTGAAAGTCCAGGTCACACTGATAACTTACCAGCCCAACCTTGTTGCTCGACAATTTGGGTTGGTCCAGGTCCTCCCGAAGTGCCTTTACGACAAGAAGAGTAGCCTCCTCCTTCATAATATTGTTCATACTGAAACCACGACTTTCAAACAAATAACCAAGTATACTAGAAGGACCCAGTTGACTCCATTTCATTTCGAGCCTAACTTCCTTTGTGTGAGACCTCAATTTTGACCCCTAATATCCCTCATGCAATTTCATTATATGCATTAGCATTGGGATCATACATTGGCATCCTCCTTACCCCTCTTTCATTGGGTTTGTTTTGGGAGAGATCGCCAAGCACTATGTGATTGTATCATACTTGTATATTATCATTTTGCTAACCAAAAAACCAAAAACATATCTTTGTATTTGCCTAACTCTTTTATAGATAGGGCATGATCACCATTGATCTATCAAGTTCATATCCAGGGTTTGAGACCCTCATGACAAAGATCACAACCATGAATTGATCCAAGAATGGTTATGAGCATCATATATTAGTTCCATTGATTCCTACATGTTATATTGATCAAGTTTTCTTCAAGAGTTTGGAGGTGATTTGCCGTGGAAACCCTAGTTTGACTGGGTATCTTGAGTAACTTCTCCAACAAGCTATCTCACCAATTGATCAAATTTCTCAAGGGACACTTTAAAATTCATCATCTTATGCATATATTATCTACCATGAACCAATAAAGTCCAAATAATTGAAGGTTAGCAAGTTGGTTGATGGTGGTTGGCCAGATGAATTCATCTGATCAAAATTGGGTCTCCCTAGACCCTATCTCCTACAAATTTCACCATATGAAAATGATTCCAAGATCAAATTTACTCTAAATGACATTCAAAACAACTTTAGTGTTGATACCTAGAGCTAGTTTTTCTTGGAAAATCATTTTCTATGTTGAAACATTATAGGTCATTTTGTCTAAACCCTAATTTGAAAGTCAACTTCCCAAGGCCATAGCTTGCTCATTTTTTATGATATGAAAGATTTCCAAGTTTCACAATCAAATTCAAGATGTATACTTCAACTTTTATGTTTGGAGTGAGAGCTAATTCAACTTTTATGACCATGTGATATCAAGTTACATTATAGGTCATTTTTTACCTATACCATTGAGCAAGTGATTTTTCCAAACTTAAAAAATGCATAAATCTACCATTATAAATCTAAATGACATGAAATTGGTTACCATTTTGAAGGTATTTTAAAGAGCTACAACTTTGATGAAGACACGTTTCTCATTTGAAGCTCACTTAAAAAGTTAAGTAAGGTGGAATATTGAGGTATATGACTTGACACTTAGAAAAAATTTCAACATGTTGAAATTTCCAAACTTCCACCTCAAAATTCTCCATGTTCCAATCTCAAAATGAAAAAGTGTTGAACATCAAACTTGTTCCCTTTGATCCAAGCTTTCCAAAGAACCCAAGTTCATGCATTTTGGATAAGGTTTACTAGGTCTGCGCATGGCTTTAACAGGGCTGCATCATTGGAAAAAATCAATTGCACAAACTTCAGTTCACAATGCCTTGCCATTCAAGCTTCATTCAGACCTCAATTGGAATCATTTTGGACCTTTTTGCATTACATCATGAGCCTGTGCATGCCCATGCACTCGTGCCATTCACATTGCTAATTTTAGACAGATTTTTGAAGTGTGCAAATATCATTCACTCATGCTATAAATACATGACCTTTGTGCTCATTTGAAGAAGACTTTGCGCACCAACTTTGCCCCCCATTGAAACCCTCTCATTCTAAAGAAAAACCTAAGAAATTTCAATTTGAAATTTGAGTTTGAATCTCAACTGTTGGAGATTCAAGAACTCTAGGATCCAAAGCCTTGCAACCTCTCTAATCACTTCCTGCTAGCTTCTCAAGTGTGATCAGATCGTGTTTGGAGCAAGCCACATCAAGAACTGCATAGCATTGAAGGTAATTTTCAAAAAACTTCATCTCTTCGATTCTCACTCAATTCTACTCAGTTCTCTTGGATCTTTGGTTGTCTGAAGTCCTACCAATATAGGCAAGAAGATTGATTTGCTTAGAGGTTAAATCAAAGCAACTCAGTTGACACACCTCAAAATTCAAATTCTCATATCTTTTTATATATTTGGAGTTAGTTGAAATTGAGGTCAGATTCGTGCTCTACGTCATTTTTTCTTTCAGATCATGTCCTCATTTTTTATTTTGGTGATGGTTGAGGGTGGACTAGTCCGGTGAGGTCCACCAGAGAAGAAGACCGGAGTTACAACTCTGGCCGTGTGTTGGCACGTCTCCAACCATAGGATCCTTTTTCAAATGTTTTAATCTCACGCGTTGGTTCTGATTACCATCCATGTGGCGCATTGACTTAAGTCCACGATGGAAAGCGCGTTGAGGACCACTTGATCTGCCACCTCAATTAATTAGGAAGATCAAGTGGTCCACGTTTTTTGCTATTTTCTAATTTTCATTTTAATCCTTTTATTTTCATTAATTCATATTAATTTTAATATTGATCAAAAAAATATGAGAGTTTCACCAAAAAAATTCAAATAATTTCCTCTTTCATATTTTGAATTAAAATTATTTTTTGGGTCATTATTAATATTTTTCATGATTTAATTGATTTTGTGATTATTTTTAATTATTTAAAAATTCTAAAAAAAATCTCTAAGGTCCTTTGACCTTGTTTGACCTATGATAAATCTCATGGTCATTCCTTTGGTGGTTTGATGAGGTTTTTTAGGAATTTGACAAACCATATTTAATTTAAATATATTATTTTAGTCTTTTTTAATTTGAATAAATGTCAATTAATTGTGTTGACCAATTGTGATGACTTGTTTGAGTTTGACTCTTATTGTTGGGCCTTGGTCAAGGTTGATTTGACTTTGTCAAGTTAATATCATTGGATTTAGGGGATTGATGGAATGTACATTCCATCTCCCCAAATGAATGGATGATATTAATTTGGTAAAAGTCCTCCTTTGACCAATTTGAGTTTTGATCAATTTCCCTCCCTCTTCATCTCATTCCCATTCTTTATGCATTCATATCATTTGGTCTATGATATCTCAAAGTCCTACGGCTAGTTGATTGAAAAATCAACATGAGTATGGATGAGATTAGGCCACCTCTTTTGCATATTCTTTTTGTGTGTGGTATGTTTCATGAGCATAGTTAATTATACTATGTCTCTAACATGCATTAACACGAAAATTCTATTGCCCGACCTTAAATAGTTGTGACTTCTACATAAGTCCAATTACGATTGCTTAACATAGCGCTAAATTTGTGACACAAAAGGCATAGCATTCTAGTTAGTGAGATTGTAAGTCTCCCCTCTTTCACGGTATTGTATGGAAACTTGGCCTTTTTTCCTTCCTTTGGAAGATGTCTTAGCTCAAGGATCCATGCTTGTGATAAGTGGGTTGAGTGTTCTTCAAAGAATGACTTAAAAATGAAAAGCAAAAGCAAAACAATACTAACTTCTAAGTCATTAACAAATAACTTTTAATTTCAAGTCATTTACTTTAATGTCATTTAACTTTAGTCTTTATTCATTTGTCATTATTCATACCATTCTCATTATTTAAGTTAATGCAATTTTCACTTTGTCCATTTGGACCATATTGTGTGATATATCTTGTTTGTGTTTACTTTGTTTGTTTGTGTGGTCTTTGACCATGAATGTACATAATAACAACAAAAACCCTAAAAAACTTTTGTGTGGACTGTTGACTTGATCTTGGACAATTGGACTTAGAATCTAGGCAATATTCCTATGCTAAAGGACTTGGCCAATGCCAACTTTTGTGTAACCAAGTGATTGCAATTTCAAACTTCATCTGATACATCCTTCAAGATCCCTCTGAGTTCATCTATAATATGATCATTGTGAAGCTGTTATTTTGAACCTGTGACTTGTGGAATTCATCTGTTAGATGGGCTAATTTGAAGAAGATCATGGAGTGGCTAAAGCTTGGATGTGGCTCTCTTTATTTGATGCCTTTGTTCTTCAAGATTGATATAATTATGCATTCGTGTGTTGCTTAATTCTAAATGTCCAAGGGAATTTGGGGTTTCTATATGGCATTCTTGCCTATTGGATTAACACCCATCGGTCAGATCTTTTCAACTTTTAACTTTTAATTTTGTACATAGGATTAGTCTCTTCATCTTCTCCCCATTTCTTTAATTTCAAAATCTCTCCCTCATTTTAAAATCTTCTTTGTTTGAACTTATTTTGTTCTAAACTTTGACCACTTTGCAAAAAGATAGAAACTTTGGCCTTATGCCATTGCATTTTCAAACTTCTTTTCTTAAATCAAATTTGTAAATAAACTTAACTTTACTTGACCTAAACTTTCAAAAAGCCAAAAATAACTAACTCATTCAAACCATATTTAGGCCTCTGTGCCTTTCAAACTTAATTTTGTTAAAAGCAATGCATCCACTTTGAAATTTGTATCACGAACTACGAGGTTTTGATCCCTCATTTTTATGTTGGTACGTAGGCACAAGCCTGAAGGTCTTGTCAAACACAAAAATATAATTAATGAATTCTCTTCTCATCCCCCCCCCCCCATTCTATTTGTTTGTAAACATCATTTTTGTACCAAATACATATGCACACAAAAAGGGCCCCGTAGGAGTACCTAGGACACTTTGGATGCTAACACCTTCCCTCTGTGTAACCAACCCCCTTACCTGTAATCTCTGATATTTTATTAGTTTTGATTTGAAAACTTCTTACTTTTGGGTTTTGTTCGTGATTTTCCCTTTTTCCCTTGGAAACAATAAAAGCACGGTGACGACTCTTGTTATTTGATGTCTAGCTTACCCATAACTTGATGATCATGAATTTACCGCTACAGTTTGTAGTCGAGAATTTGGGAAGTGGTGGGCTAAGTATTACATCGAGGAATTCTGTGATGTTACTTCCTTTATTCAATTGTTTGACAAAGTTTTTCTCCTTGTGTAGGAAAAGACCAAGAAAGGTACTTATACGCTTATAAAAGAAATTCAAGCTTTTTAAAACTACTTTGAAACTGCCTATTGACCTGATGATCTTAGTCGAACCATCCGCGAAGCAGCTGTTATGCTCAAAGAGAAGTTTTCAAAGAAAATGGAAACTTTAAAGATTCCCTCATACGTTCCTCGTGAGAAACGCTATGAAATGGCTCTTGAATTATTTCCCCCAAAGTTTTCTCCACTGCCAAATGCTGACTTCAGAGTGGCTCTTGCACCCCCATTTCCAGATTGGTTCATTTGTGAAGACTCTATTAAAATCCTTCAACAACAATCTCAGAAAAAGGCTCAGTGGGTGATTGCGACTAAACACACTTTAGGAAGTTTCAAAGGGCACCTTCATATAGGAATCGAAGATTTCCGAATCGAATCTGACATATATGAAGGTGTGATATAGGGGACTTCCCTCGAAGTAGATTCCCTTTGACTTACTTTTAACTAACGTTGATCGTTTCTTCTTGTTTTTGTCTAACTATCAAGATCCTCCCCAAAAAACACACCAACAAAAGACCCATCGGCTCAAAGGTTGAAGGAAGTAGCAAACCTGCAAAGGTACCTCTCTTTCTTTGTTCCTTTATCCTTGTTATATGTTGATGATATAACATTTAATGCTTGGTTCAGGTTGCTCGAAAACCTCCGATGAGTCCCCTACAGATCCGAAAACCCACTGCTACCCCCATCATCGTGGATTCTGATGAAGATGACATGTCGCCTATTCTGGATCTCACTTCGAGAAAGAAGAAGCCACAGCCGAAACCCATCGATCCTTCAAATCAACTGATCACAAAACTCTTAAGAAAAAGTCCAGTTGCGCTTGTTATCCAAGAACCTACTCCCGAGGAAATGGCAAGAGTAGCAGCGGCTCAAAGTGAGAGCGATAATTCTAGCCCTAGGGTTGAAGGTTGTAAGGTACCACCCTCTTTTCTTCAATTTATTTCACTTGTTTGCTTCTTTTAGTCATTTACATCTTCTGCTTGTATTGATTTTAGGGTGACACAAGCACTATTATTCTTCCCAAGAAAGTTGCTTCCTCCAAGCCTGCCTCTGTGCCAGATGTTTTGAACAGCGCTGACGAACCTACCTATCGACCATCCTCTAAAAAGGGGTCCATGAGCGAGATTAATAAACCTCCAACTGCTAATCTCGATGCTTCGCCACCAAAAACCACTACTTAACATTCTCATACCACTGACTCTGGTCATGAGACTGACTCGAGCAAAGAAAATGAGGCCCAAGGTAATCGAATCCCTATGGTTGAGGATAAGGAGACCCCCGGGGCTGGTCTACACACATCGGCAAAAATGAATGAGCCTCAGGGCGAAGGATGAGGCGTCGAAGACATGGTGGTAGAGGAAGCGGCTAAAGGAAATCTGGCGACTAACCTTGATAACGTCGAGGGCCAAATAGAAGGGAGAGCCAATGTGGGTGAAGAGCATGTTCAAACTCAAACCCCTGCAATGGCTGACAATCTGACGGTTGGCATTTTGTCCAATAGCATTGGTGCTCTTTCTTCAGAAAAGTTGGCTATCTTAAAGCAAAGTCAGCCACTGGAGTATTTAAAGGCGATGCTAAATTGTACGGAGAGTTCTTCTTATCAGAGTCATAACACTTCAGTGTCAGAAGATCAGCCTTCGAGCACCCCTGCGGGCAAAATCCTTTCTAAAATCAAGGATAAAGTCTTTAAGGGTGACTTGTTTCTCTTGTTGCTGGATGATCCTCCTGCCCATTTAACTCTATAAGCTCTTCTTAGCCAAGTTGACTTGCTAGAAGCCTCCCCTGAAGTGACGAACATTATTCTGGAGATAGGGACCATGATCGACCAAGTTGTTGCGGATCACAAGTTGCTACCTCACCTCACGGGGGAAATAGAGAAAAATCTGGTTCTGAGGTTACAGCTTGGGATGCTGCTACCGAATATACCAATAAGGCCATGGAGTCGAAACAGACCAAGCAAAAGAATAAAGAGAAGGTCGATGCTCATGATCGTAACATCCCTTCCTGGAGACAGCAAATATCAGAACTGCAGGCCAAAATCTTTGATGCTTGTCGCAACCTGAAAAATACAGTGTGCGAAAAAAACAACCGGCGAGAGAAAAAGACAGGAGAGTCGCCACCGTGCGTTATTTATCCCAAAGGAGGGAAAGGAAACGCTCGAAGTAAACCTGAAAAAAGGAAAGGACAAGACGGTCTCGCAACCAAATCTTGGGTTCGGGAGTCGGTTATGCGAAGGGAAGGTATTAGCACCCCTACGCATCCGTAGTACTCTACGGGATCCACTTTTGTAGTTTTTGTCTAAAGGGTGTGGGTTTACCTAACGTGTTTATTTACTAAAAAGGTTAAGAGAAATGACTCGCGCGGATGTCGCATCCACTGCATACGTATCTCATCTGAATATGAGAATCAGAGTCTTCGTAGCTCGGCTGACCTATGGGTTAAGGGTTAGTGTGCTCGCTAAGACATCGCGTCTTATGCCTACGTATCTCATCTGGAATGAGAATCAGAGCAAGCCGTAGTTCGGCTAACTACGGGGTTATGGATTGGGTTTTGGACGAACAACGTCACTACGCAATCTACCGGATGCTCGACCTTTGGAGACTTACTCGCCTGTAGTAGAAGGAGTAAACGTGTGTTATGGTTTTTAGGGTTTGGGATGCTCGAGGGCAAACAGGCAGTCCTTGACGAAGGAACCGCGCTACCTGTGGGGATACGAATACAAAACACAAAACATGTATCTCAAAGTAAAATGCCACCAAGGGGCTCAAACATTGCCTCCTATCGAGGTCTTCCAACTAAGAAAGCGATAAAGTACGAGAAAGGGAAAAAATTACCACACGGATAAAGATCCGAAGTTACAGCAACTAAAAGATTAGCAACCCTGAGATCTCTCCAGCTAGACCATCAAAGAAAATCAGTCAATACGAGTAGTCAGAATAAACCTCCGAATGGTATCCCTGCAAGAGTATATGAGTCCTCACGAAAACTCGACAAAAAGGTTAGACAAACAAGATGAGATCCCGGGAAAACAATGGCATGGCAACGCCAAAGACAGGTTAGAACAAAACAGAACAAAAAGCAGATACTGTCACGTTCGCGACTGCTTCGCCTAGCGAAGGCTTAGCGAAGCTTCGCTACAGGCTCGCCTAGCGAAGCGGCTAGCGAAGGCCTGTGGGTTTTGGATTCCTCCTTGATAACGGTTCGATCTCTATGATCCGAAACCCTGTGGTATCCAACTCATAAACGAAAATGATTAAAACATTCAAGATATTGTTATACATATTCATAGACAAATGTAAACCCGTGGGCAAAACCAGATGTTACCTCATATATTCACAATATTCAAATTTGAGGCGTAAAGTAGTAGGAACAAAGGCATACCTGATGAGAGAGACTGATTAGGATTGAATGGTGCGGCCGGATCTGCAAAGTAGCAGTAGGGTTCGTATGAGGCGAAGTGAACTTCTCAGAGCTGCCTGAAGGTTGCTGCAGAGTAGTTCCTAGGTTTCTTTCTCCAGTCTCTGGTCTTTTCTGTTCAGCCAGTGTTCAGGCTTTATTTCATTGACTACTCTGGTATTTATAGGTCAAATTTCGCAGCTTGTGGGCTTTGAATGAGGACAGCTCAGGCCCAAAACTTTCTGATATTTCTGAAATGCGCGTCCTTCGCCTAGCGAAGGATTTGCTCGCCTAGCGAGCATGACAGTACTCTTCGCTAGGCGAAGCATCTGCTCGCCTAGCGAGCATGACAGCTCAGCAGCAGATTCTCGCTTCTTCCAGCTTGGCGATTTGCACGGTGAATAGGCCTCATCTGGCCCTGTTGGTAGTACCTCATGTCTTTTCCTTGTGTTGACTGACTATTTGAATAAAACTCACAAAGTGTCCTGGATGATGTCCGAGCTTCCTGGAGCTAATCCCGATTGACATGATGCAATGTGGTATGAAATGCTAAATGACCTAAAAATGAATGCATGAGTGAGGAGGGCAAATTTTGGGGTGTTACAGTTGCCCCTATTCAATCAACTGGAGACCTGGAAAGAAGATAGCAGCGGCTTTCATACTTTCGAGGTATCGAGGGATTGAATACAATAAAAGCCCAAAAATTTGCACTGGAGTGAAGTGAAGTAACAATTCCTTGAAAGAAGAATCTGTCTGGTACGGTGAGAGTCAGTCTGAATACCGAAAAAGAATGCTAACCTGGATACCAAAATAAATGGTAACACAGAAATAACCATGGCTTGAATGCCGCTCATCAGTCTGAATACTGGAAATGACTTCGATCTGAACATCGGGAGATATGAGATTATTACTATCGGTCTGAACACCGAGAGGCTGGCCTGAATGCCACAAGTTGCGTCGACCTGAACGTCGGAAACTTCTTCGATCTGAACATCGGAAAACTGGCCTGAACGCCACTTCGGTCTGGATACCAGAACACTGGCCTGAATGCCACTTCGATCTGAATATCGGAAAACTGGCCTGAATGCCACTTCGATCTGAATATCGGAAACCTGGCCTGAATGCCACTTCGGTCTGGATACCGGAACACTGGCCTGAATGCCACTTCGATCTGAATATCGGAAAACTGGCCTGAATGCCACTTCGATCTGAATATCGGAAACCTGGCCTGAATGCCACTTCGGTCTGGATACCGGAACACTGGCCTGAATGCCACTTCGATCTGAATATCGGAAAACTGGCCTGAATGCCACTTCGGTCTGGATACCGGAACACTGGCCTGAATGCCACTTCGATCTGAATATCGGAAAACTGGCCTGAATGCCACTTCGATCTGAATATCGGAAACCTGGCCTGAATGCCACTTCGGTCTGGATACCGGAACACTGGCCTGAATACCACTTCGGTCTGGATACCGGAACACTTCATGCCTATCAGTATCGGCAGAGATAGAGAATGATGATAGAGGCGGCGCATGGGCCAATGACACTTGCTGGGGATAACCAAGGTGAGTCATGAACAATCTTCAGTCTGAGTACTGGAAACAACTTCTAGCTTATCACTTGGGATACCGAGAATGTTTTATGCTTACAATGTGTATGTTTGAATTTTTCAATGGCGTAATGCTCCATGAAAATGGAAATGCTACGTGATTTGGGAGGATGCAATGCAATATGATTCTACATGCAGGGATGCGAAATGCTGGGTAGAATGCCAAGCTGAGGCAAGGGGATCTGCTGGGGAAATGATCACCATCTTTTGGACCCTGGCAAGGCTGTTGGAGATGCACAGCGCAAAGAACTCTGCGGGGAGATGACTAGCCATGCGGTGTTCTGGCCACACCGAGACTCTGATCGGGGAAAGAACGACATTGGAAGCCTGCTGCTGAGGAAAGCTACAATGATTCTGGCAACCACGATTTGCGAGAAATGACTCAGCAGGGGGAGCAAACACTGATACGGTACCGAGGTTCTGCTTCAAGGAAAGAAACCATGGATCTGGCATTGGGATTATCGATCTGGCATCGAACTCTAAGGAGCAGCCACTTCTGCTAGGAAGATACAGTCTGGCACTGTCAACTCTACTGGGGAGTGTATGTCCTGAAACAAACGCTTGGGGAAGTACAGTGGTGAGAACCTGCTGGGGATTGAGGAATCCAACGCTCTGATCAGCTCTGCAGGGATAAGACACCGAATTCGTCTGTTGGTGACTTCACTGGGGAAGATATTCACGATCGTCCGCAGGGGATTTTTAAGAAAATTCCCCGAGGGTATCTGTTCTGAATAGACGATCCAAAGCACTTTAAAATTTACAACAATTTTAAATATTTATTAAGCATGTACCTGTAAAGCCCTTATGTGTCATGATGCAATGTTTATCAAAAATTCGGACGTCATTTTAGCAAACAAAACAGTAAAATGAAAATGAAAACAGAGATATACTGAATAACATGATTTTATTGATTGAATGGCCTATGAATAGGCATTTACATTAGGAAGCAATCCCTGGAAAGAGGTAATCGCACAAAAGATAAAAACAGAAATTAATCTAATGGCAATGTGAAATGGATTTCTATTGGGTTCCAATTCTGCTATGACTTGCTCGTCTTCAAGATCCTCCAGATGATCAGCCTTCTGAAAAAGTGATTGGACTGTTTCCTACCTTCCGACAATTTCCAGTCATCGGCATGAGATGAGATTCAGAACTAACTCAGAACGCAGTCATTCGCTTAATCCCTAACTTTTGCCTGGATCGCCCTTTTCGGGTTTTCAATCCACCGGGATACCCATTTTTGCCTAAGTTGCCTTTTCAGGTTTTCAACTTACCGGGTGTACAATCTTTTTTTTTATTTTTTGTCCCTAATTTTTGCCCGAACCTTTTCATTTTCTTGGTTCGTCGGGATGCCCATTTTTTGCCTGGACTATTCTTTTTACTGTCCAACGGGTCTATTTTATGCGAAGTATTTTTTAACTGCGTCTGAGTTCACAGGGGAAGTGAAGTTTTCACCATCCATAGTTGCAAGCATTAAGGCCCCACCATCAAAAACCTTGGTGACAATATACAGTTCATCATAGTTAGGAGTCCACTTGCCCCTGTGATCTGTCTGAGGAGGAAGGATCCTTTTCAACACTAAATCTCCGACTTGGAAACAACGAGGACGCACTTTCTGATCAAAGGCTCTCTTCATCTGACTCTGATACAACTGCCCATGACAAATGGCTGCCATTCGCTTCTCTTCGATTAGACTCAACTCATTGAACCTTGTCCGAATCCATTCGGCTTCGTCTAACTTGACATCCAACAAGACTCTTAGAGAAGGAATCTCCACTTCAACAGGTAGGACTGCTTCCATACCATACACAAGGGAGTAAGGGGTTGCCCCGGTCGATGTACGTACTGAAGTGCGGTACCCATGCAAGGCGAAAGGTAGTATCTCATGCCAATCTCTGTACGTGACGACCATCTTCTGCACAATCTTCTTTATGTTCTTATTTGCCGCCTCAACAACGCCGTTCATCTTAGGGCGGTAAGGGGAAGAATTGTGATGCTGAATGTTGAAGTTCTGACACAACTCCTTCATCATTTTGTTGTTGAGATTAGAACCATTATCAGTAATGATTCTTTCGGGAATCCCATAGCGACAAATGATTTCTTTCTTGATGAAACGGGCAACCACATGTCTGGTGACATTCGCGAACGACGCTGCCTCGACCCACTTGGTGAAATAGTCGATGGTAACAAGGATGAAGCGATGCCCATTGGAAGCAGTCGGCTCAATCTTTCCAATCATGTCAATGCCCCACATGGCAAACGACCACGGCGAAGACATCACATTCAGAGGATTCGGCGGTACATGCACCTTATCAGCATAAATCTGGAATTTATGACACTTCCGAGCATACTTGAAACAGTCAGATTCCATGGTCATCCAGTAATAACCCGCTCTTAACAATTTCTTAGCCATTGCATGTCCACCGGCATGAGTACCGAAGGAACCTTCATGAACTTCCTGCATTAACATGTCCGCCTCGTGTCTGTCCACGCATCTGAGCAAAACCATGTCGAAGTTCCTCTTATACAGCACATTGTCTTTGTTCAAGAAGAAACTGCCTGCCAATCTTCTCAAAGTCTTTCTGTCATTGTTGGATGCCCCTGCAGGGTACTCTTGATTCTTCAGAAAGCACTTGATATCGTGATATCAAGGCTTGTCATCGACTACTAGTTCAGCAGCAAACACATACGCGGCCCTGTCAAGGCGCATCACATCGATCCTGGGAGCATGGTTCCAACGAATTACCTTGATCATGGAGGATAGAGTAGCAAGTGCGTCTGCCATCTGGTTCTCATCACGAGGTATATGATACAATTTTACCGTTGTGAAGAAAGTCAAAAGTCTTCTCGTCTAATCTCTGTAGGGGACCAGAGTGGGCTGGAGAGTACTCCAATCACCATTCACCTGATTGATCACCAGAGCTGAATCTCCGAAGATGTCCAAAGTCTTGATTCTCAAATCAATGGCTTGCTCAATACCCAAGATACAGGCCTCGTACTCAGCTTCATTATTTGTGCACTCAAAAGTCAAACGAGCGGTGAAAGGTATGTGGGCACCTTTCGGAGTTGTAATGACAGCACCAATTCCACTTCCTCTAGCATTGACAGCCCCATCAAACAACAAAGTCCACTTTTCGTTTGGATCAGGTCCCTCCTCAACAACTGGCTCTTCACAGTCTTTCATCTTGAGGAACATGATGTCTTCATCAGGGAATTCAAACTTCATTGGCTCATAATCATCAATCGGTTGCTCGGCAAGGTAGTCTGACAGAATACTACCTTTGATGGCCTTCTGTGACGTGTACTGAATATCATACTCTGTTAAAATCATTTGCCAACGAGCGACCCTTCCGGTGAGAGCTGGCTTCTCGAATATGTATTTCACTGGATCCATCTTAGAAATCAACAAGGTAGTATGGTTCAACATATACTGCCTCAGTCGGCGAGCCGCCCAGGCCAAAGCACAGCAAGTTTTCTCAAGCTGCGAATATTTGATTTCACAGTCGGTAAACTTTTTGCTAAGGTAGTATATGGCATGCTCTTTTCGACCAGACTCGTCATGCTGTCCCAATACACACCCCAACGAGTTCTCAGTCACTGATAGGTACATTATCAGAGGTCTCCCAGGAACTGGAGGTATAAGGATTGGAGGTTTTTGTAGATACTCTTTTATCTTCTCGAAAGCCCTTTGACAATCTTCATTCCACCTGATAACCTGATCTTTCCTCAGCAATTTGAAAATTGGCTCACACGTGGTTGTTAGGTGAGAGATGAACCTTGCGATGTAGTTCAACCTCCCTAAAAAACTACGGACTTGCTTCTCTGTTCTTGGCTCAGGCATTTCTTGTATCGCTTTTACTTTGGCTGGATCCACCTCAATCCCTTTTTCACTAACAATAAAACCCAACAATTTTCCAGATCTCACCCCGAAAGTACACTTGTTCGGATTAAGTCTCAGTTTGAATTTCCTCAAACGCTCAAACAGTTTCTTCAAATTCACCAAATGTTCTTCTTCTGTCTGAGATTTGGCAATCATATCATCCACATAAACCTCGATTTCATGATGAATCATATCATGGAACAGAGTTACCATAGCTCGTTGATATGTTGCTCCGGCATTTTTCAGACCAAACGGCATCACCTTGTAGCAGAAGGTGCCCCATGGGGTTATGAAAGTTGTCTTTTCCATGTCTTCTGGTTCCATCTTGATTTGGTTATAGCCAGAAAAACCATCCATGAAGGAGAATACCGAGAACTGAGCTGTATTATCCACCAAAACGTCGATGTGAGGTAATGGGAAATCATCTTTAGGGCTAGCTCTGTTCAGATCCCGATAGTCGACACACATCCGTACCTTTCCGTCCTTCTTAGGTACTGGGACGATGTTCGCAACCCATGGCGGATAATTGGTGACTGCTAGAAACCCTGCATCCAACTGTTTTTGCACTTCTTCCTTTATCTTGACAGCCATCTCTGGTCTTGTTCTTCTGAGCTTCTGCTTGACCGGAGGACAACCTTCTTTGAGGGGCAAGCGGTGTACCACGATGTCTGTGTCCAGCCCAGGCATGTCCTGATAAGACCAGGCGAAGATGTCAACGTATTCTTGCAGCAATTCAATCAGCCCTTTCTTCACATCATTTCTCAAAACAGCCCCTATCTTGATTTCTCTCTTGGCGTCCTCGGTGCCGAGATTAATCACTTCAACAGACTCTTGATGCGGTTGAATAACCCTTTCCTCTTGTTTTAATAACCTGGTAAGCTCTTCAGGGAGTTCACAGTCTTCATCATCCTCTTCTTCAGCTTGAAAGATTGGATTTTCAAAGTCGAAGCGAACCATAGCAGAACCGTTATCAATAGGATCCGGTGATGTGCATCTGCATGAGTGATGGTATGTGCTTATGAGTGTGAACAAGAAGTGAAAACTAAACAAAACATTGCCATTTTTTTATTTTATTTTGAAAGACTGCAAAAATAGAAAGACAGGGAACGAAATATTTGAATACAAAAAGACGTCCTTTATTTATGATAAAAATGCAACTGTCACATAGATGGGCCCTACAATGAGTCATTACGCCCTGGGCGGAACGTAAGACTTGGATATGCATGAATAAACAAAGAAAATTACTCTTCAAGAAGAGTGACTTGGACAATCTCCTCAGAAGACCAATGGTTGATGACTTCACCCGGGATCTTCGGACGCACCCAGTTGTCAATGTCACAATCACTATCCCTATCCTCTTTATTGACTGCAGAGACTTGACCATACTGAATGACGCCAGCACTGGAGAAAGTGATCGGCCCCTGATGAGTCTGAAGTGTTGAAGTTGTAGAAGTCAGAGCTGGCTGGTACCCAATCCCGAACTTATCTTCTTTCACTGGTAATTCCAACAGACGCCCCCAACCGGGAGCAATACCTGAATCCACCACGGCTCGTGCCTGCTTAAAGGATGAGATAGAGGCACCCGCTTTAACCTCTTCCACCGGAGTTGCATCCTTGATTTGAACCGACTCAAAAGCCTGACACAGAGTCTCATGAATTTCACCTTCTACTTCCACATACTTGAATGTAGACAAGTTACTGACCAGGATGTCCTCCTCACCACAGACGGTGATAATTCGTCCGTTGACCGGAAACTTAATCTTCTGGTGTAGAGTTGAAGAGACTGCCCCAGCATTATGGATCCAAGGACGACCCAGCAGGCAACTGTAGGAAGGACTGATATCCATCACGTAGAAGACAGTGTTGAAGGTTTGTGATCCAATCAGAATTGGCAATTCTACCTCTCCAAACACCGATCTCTTAGAACCATCGAATGCTCTCACAATAAGATCTGAAGGTTTCAAGACCAAACCCTCCACTTCTAACTTCGACAGGGCTCTCTTGGGTAGCACATTGAGAGAGGAGCCTGTATCCACCAGAACATGTGATAGCACGGTGTCTCTGCATTCCATTGAGATGTGCAGATCCTTGTTATGATTGCGTCCGGCTGGTGTCAAGTCAGAATCGGTAAAACCCAACCCGTTGCCTACATGAACATTTGCAACGATCCCTTCTAGTTGGTTTACTGAGATCTCCTGAGGCACATATGCAACATTAAGGACCTTCAGAAGTGCCTCCCTGTGCGCCTCCGAACACAACAGGAGTGAGAGAATGGATATCTTGGACGGAGTCTGAATCAACTGATCGACTACCTTGTAATCGCTTTTCTTTATGATTCTCAGAAGCTCGTCCACATCCTTTGCAAAATTGGGCTCAGAACTTCCCTGGGGTGCAGAGTTACCCTCATTCACGACTTGCTTGCCTTTGGTTTTCGCCACCGCATCAGCATTATCAGCTTGGGTAACCGGTGGTGAGAACAGTCTACCACTCCTGGTGAATCGCCCGATTCCACCAACATTGTCCACTGCGGGACCTTCAACTTCAAGTTCAGGCTTCTGACCCTCTTCTACTTTCAGTGGCCGTTCCACCCTATGATCGTGGGTGTATACATTCCCCCCATAATGCCACGGAATGGCCCTTTCACTGGTGAAAGGTAAAGGACCAGGGGTTGTGATGGTCATAGTAGATCGTCGCACTGGTGGCACGGGTTGCGCTTCTGGCACACTGATCTGATTGGTTGGGTAGAAAATAGTGATAGTAGCAACATCACAGTCGTACCCGGAAATCTCATTCATTGAAATGCAAGCATCCGAAACATCGGGATCAAGTTCAAATACATCATCACGGGTTACAGAATCAGTAGGAACAACATCTGCGAATTCATCAGTAGCATCTTCAAACCCTTCTTCCTCAACCCCTTCCACAAACTCTTGGACAGACAAATCTTCAACCTGGAGGATACCTTTGTCGAGCAAGGCCTGGATACCTTGCTGTAGCTTCAAACAACCTCTACTCTGAGTGGCACAATCCAAACAACCCTTCCCACAACCGGGGAAAGCGTCGGCCTTCAGCAAGCATCCTTTGATATCCAACAATGGAGTCTTCAACTTCAACACATCCTTAATGGACTTGGCTTTTCCCTCTATCATGTTAACGTTCGCACCACCATGCTGGGGCATGGGATTGTTGACGACATTCGGAGCCGGTGCAAGGTCGATGGCCTTTGAATCTATGAGGTCCTGAACTACGTGCTTAAAAGCTTTGCAGTTCTCAATATTATGGCCAGGTGCCCCAGAGTGGAAGCTACACCTAGCGTTGGCGTCGTAACCCACCGGAAGTCTACCAACAGGAGGAGCCAGAGTGCGCAGTTGCACAAGTTGTAGTTGTTGAAGACTAGAAAGCATCTGAGCGTACGACATTGGAAGGGTGTCGAAACGCCGGTCCATCATCCTTTGCCTCTGTTGATAAGCGGGTCTGTTACCCGGTTGTTGCTGCTGTTGATACTGAGCTGGTTGACGTTGTGATTGTTGTTGTTGTAGTGGCGCTGCAGCTGGAATGGTCACAGCCGCAACATACGGTTGCTGATGATAATTCTGAAAGTTATTCCTCCGGTTATCCCTGTTCTGATAAGAAGATATGGCATTTGCATCCCCTTCTCTCCTCTTCTGTCCCTGAATGAACGGCTTTTTCACCCCTGATGAGGATCCACCTCCACTCTGGCTCTTATAGGTCTTTAGGTAATTCTCCACCCTTTCTCCAGTAGAGACCACATCAGCAAAGTTGGAAGCATTGCAACCTACCAGACGCTCCAAGTAAGGTCCGGGCAGAGTATTCATGAACATGTTGGCCATTTCCTTTTCCAACATAGGAGGCTGAACACGGGAAGCTGTATCCCTCCAGCGTTGAGCGTATTCCCTGAAGCACTCATTGCTTTTAAGAGACAGATTCTGAAGTTGAGTTCTGTCCGGAGCCATGTCTGCATTATACTGATACTGCTTCACGAAAGCCTCTGCCAAATCCCTCCAGCAACGGATGTGGGCTCTGTCCAGCCTCATATACCATTCCAAGGATGCCCTAGCCAGGCTGTCCTGGAAGAAGTACATAAGTAGCTTCTCGTCTTCAGAGTATGCAACCATTTTACGGAAATAGGCTTGCACGTGAGTTTTGGGGCAAGAGCTGCCATTGTATTTGTCAAATATCGGGACCTTGAATTTCGGTGGCACTCTCACACCTGGGACCAGCCCCAAGTCAGCAACATCTACTCCCAGAAGATTCTGTCCTTCCACTGCTTTCAACCTCTCTTCCAATCTTTCAAACATGGGGTCCATGCCGAAGTCTTCCTGAAGCAAGGGGAACTGATCATCCTGACCATCCTGAATAGGTTGTTGATCTAGGTTGATATGCGGGATCGGGATAGGCCCCGGTCCATTGGGACCATTAGCCTCTCCTACTGGAGGATCAGCCAACGTCTCCGGTTGAGTAATAGGGGGATCCCTTTGTACCAACAATCTAAGCTCCTGCTGTCCTTGTGCCACCCCTTGAACCAAGTCCATGAACTGATTCATGTGAATCTTCATCTCGGCGAGCTCTGCTTGTAGGCTCTCCATTGCTCTCTGTTGATTCCTTCGGGTACCGTATCGGTGAATGCCTGAGTCAGCTATCCTGCTAGTGGGACACCAAACAAAATGAGAACACTGCAGCGGTACCTGTTATGCAAAATATGACAATGAATATGTAAATGCAATGACATGTTTATCAATTCCAAAAGGTATTCTACCCCCTTGATTCCAGTCTCACATCAGGCGAATAGTGCAAGAAGACTGAGTCATGGATAAACCTCTGAGATCAAGATGCAACAAAGGGAAACCAACATACAAATGAGTTCCAGGAAAAGGGCCTTAGCCAAAAGTACATCAAAAGAGGATCCCCACAACAAGCCTGTGGATTATCACTTAACAACAAAACAAAAGGTAAAGGGAGGAACATAAACCAAGGATCAGCCTCCTGTATACAACCCATAAGGACTGCTCCTCACTTCATCCAGTAATGCCACCGTGTCGGGATGACCTGGAGATTCTGTCAAATGCCGGATAAGCAGATTCCTCTTGTGAATGATCCCATCCAGGTCGTTGATGTGTTCTCTGTAGTAATTCCCATCATCTTCTCCGAATACCTCTTCAAGTCTGGATTTCTTCAAACCTGCCAACCCCTTGAGTTCTTCAATCTGTCCTCGAGCCTCATTGAGTTGATCTGTGATGTAGCCATTAGTAGAACGGGCGCACATAAGCTCATTGTTCTTCCCCTTCAGCAAAGTCGTCAATTTCTCTATTTGACCAGTCAGTTCGGCTACCGTCTCCTCCTCCTTTGCCCTCCGAGAAGTTGAAAATGCATCCCATTGCTCCTGCCACCCAGCTAATTTACCATGAGCATCTACTAACTGCTGCTTGACTCGCCTCAACTCAGAACTGGATGATCTCAAGGCTTCGTCTGTCTTCCTGAAGAAGTCCACCTCCACAGCAAATTTCCTCTCTGCTTCCTTTTGCACTCTGACGGCTTCCCCCTTCTGATATTCTGCCTTCTGGAATTGATGCATACAGTCTTGCAACTTCTCACTTAACTCTGAGTTCTTGGTTTGGAGTCCCTCCATGGCACTCTTCAACTTGTCATACTCCTCTCGGCTCACCATTGTTGACTGCTCAGAAGTAGGTGGATACAAAGGTTCTTCAATAGGGAACGGCAGACCGAACTCTTCGACTCTTCCTTGAAGCCACTCTTCATACCGAGGGTAAGTTCTACAATCTCCTTTTCCAAGCACAGTTCTTCCCTTCTTGATCACCTTGAGCCAGGCCTCAGCTGCCTTACGGGATACCGTCAAATCAGGCGAAGAATGGAAAAACAGAGATTCTTCCACATCCTTTTCCAAAGGCGGAGTTCTTAAAGCATATCCAAACTGTCTAACTGCTAGAGAAGGATTATAGTTGATTCCTCCCCTTCTTCCTACCAACGGAACATTTGGGAAGTTCCCACAACTATGAATAATATCTGCCCGAAGCAAGCTCCGGTCGGACCACCAAGAAATATCTTCAGCTCTCAACCCCATCAATCTCTTCGACCAACTCAACGAGTCCTTGACATTAACGAACACTCCTGATTTGGGTAGGTGAGAACTGAACCACTTATAAAACAAAGGCGCACAACAATTCAACAACCCTCATTTTCTATTCTTATTTCTGTGGTGCACTGAATGAAAGAAATCTCCTAGCAAGGTCGGTACTGGATTTCTCAACACGAAGAGGCGTATTGCGTCCATGTCCACAAATTTGGCAACATTAGGGAACAAGACAATCCCATACACACAAAGAGCCAACACAACATTGAAACCCCTCTGGTTACCGTCTTCTAGTTTCTTCTTTGCTTCTCCCAATAAGAAACTCAGATGAAAACCACTAACTTCTCCCTTCTGACACATATTAGCCTTCCAGACTGATTCCTCCAAATATGTGGCTGAAGCAACCATGCTGAGATCGGGCAGAAACTCAGAACTGTAGAACAATAACTGTGACCTGATAGGAACTCTGAGAAAACTGGCAATCTCCTCCAAAGTAGGGACCAAAATATAATCCGGGAAAGTGAAACCTCTCAGTGGAGGGTCATAGAACTGTAGCAGTGTGAATAGGGCGTCATGTTGATCTTTGGAAAGAACCGTGACGAAACTTAGAATCAAACCGTAATCCTTTCGGAATCCTTCTAGGGAATCAGGATCCATTAACTGCATCAACTGTTGGATGGGCTCCCAACAGACCACCGGAAACTTGTAGGCGACCAGTCTCTTTCTGCCAATATCCATTTTCAGAAAAACCCCGACCGGAATCAAGAAGAAGATTTAAACCCCCTTGAAATGGATAAACATGTGTTAAATACTATGAATGCAAATGATGTGATGATGCGAATGCAATGCAGTGGTATGTCAATCAGGATTGCTGTATCTGCTTGAACATCTGTCGGGTTACACTGTCTGAAGAGAGAACCACTGAGGAATATAATACAAGATCAAAGCTCTGCTCCAGAAAACCGGGTTGGTTAGAGGTTAAGGTTTCCTGAATTTAGCCCGCCCCTCACTGGTAGGTTCTAAGAACAGAAGTTCGTCAACTTCAGCCCTTCAGTCGCGAATAATACGTTTACCACTGAAGGTTTGGCATTATTACGGGATAAAAGACCTCCACTGACTCCCCTCAACAGGACATCCTAAAGCAAGTTCCCAGTCTCGGGGTCCTCGGGTTGATCGGGGAGAATGCGCCCACCAGAGCTAACATAATCACGTCTCGAAGGAGAGGCCTCGACTGAGTTCTCGGGAAATGGTCACCAGAGTCGACAATTTCTAAAGGAACATCATGTCGTTACGGAACATCCGTAGGACATAATATATCCGAGAGAAACCTCGTCTGGGTGTGGTTCTTCACGAACGACTTAACGTAGCAACATGCCACGCAAGCCTCATGATCATCCACTCTAAAACCTGTGTGTACACTCAAGCCTGGGTAATGGGCTTATCTCTCGTAGAACATCCCATCCCAACAAACAAACAACAGCTCCAACAGATACAGCAGATGAATGCAAGCAAGTAAGTAAATAAATGTACAAAGGCATGAACACCCAATAAATAAGAAAATCACACAAGCTAGGAGGGACTCGCTTAGGGAAGATGGACCAGCAAGAGGTCAACTTCTTAAAATCCCCAGCAGAGTCGCCAGCTGTCGCAACCTGAAAAATACAGTGTGCGAAAAAAACAACCGGCGAGAGAAAAAGACAGGAGAGTCGCCACCGTGCGTTATTTATCCCAAAGGAGGGAAAGGAAACGCTCGAAGTAAACCTGAAAAAAGGAAAGGACAAGACGGTCTCGCAACCAAATCTTGGGTTCGGGAGTCGGTTATGCGAAGGGAAGGTATTAGCACCCCTACGCATCCGTAGTACTCTACGGGATCCACTTTTGTAGTTTTTGTCTAAAGGGTGTGGGTTTACCTAACGTGTTTATTTACTAAAAAGGTTAAGAGAAATGACTCGCGCGGATGTCGCATCCACTGCATACGTATCTCATCTGAATATGAGAATCAGAGTCTTCGTAGCTCGGCTGACCTATGGGTTAAGGGTTAGTGTGCTCGCTAAGACATCGCGTCTTATGCCTACGTATCTCATCTGGAATGAGAATCAGAGCAAGCCGTAGTTCGGCTAACTACGGGGTTATGGATTGGGTTTTGGACGAACAACGTCACTACGCAATCTACCGGATGCTCGACCTTTGGAGACTTACTCGCCTGTAGTAGAAGGAGTAAACGTGTGTTATGGTTTTTAGGGTTTGGGATGCTCGAGGGCAAACAGGCAGTCCTTGACGAAGGAACCGCGCTACCTGTGGGGATACGAATACAAAACACAAAACATGTATCTCAAAGTAAAATGCCACCAAGGGGCTCAAACATTGCCTCCTATCGAGGTCTTCCAGCTAAGAAAGCGATAAAGTACGAGAAAGGGAAAAAATTACCACACGGATAAAGATCCGAAGTTACAGCAACTAAAAGATTAGCAACCCTGAGATCTCTCCAGCTAGACCATCAAAGAAAATCAGTCAATACGAGTAGTCAGAATAAACCTCCGAATGGTATCCCTGCAAGAGTATATGAGTCCTCACGAAAACTCGACAAAAAGGTTAGACAAACAAGATGAGATCCCGGGAAAACAATGGCATGGCAACGCCAAAGACAGGTTAGAACAAAACAGAACAAAAAGCAGATACTGTCACGTTCGCGACTGCTTCGCCTAGCGAAGGCTTAGCGAAGCTTCGCTACAGGCTCGCCTAGCGAAGCGGCTAGCGAAGCGGCTAGCGAAGGCCTGCGGGTTTTGGATTCCTCCTTGATAACGGTTCGATCTCTATGATCCGAAACCCTGTGGTATCCAACTCATAAACGAAAATGATTAAAACATTCAAGATATTGTTATACATATTCATACACAAATATAAACCCGTGGGCAAAACCAGATGTTACCTCATATATTCACAATATTCAAATTCGAGGCGTAAAGTAGTAGGAACAAAGGCATACCTGATGAGAGAGACTGATTAGGATTGAATGGTGCGGCCGGATCTGCAAAGTAGCAGTAGGGTTCGTATGAGGCGAAGTGAACTTCTCAGAGCTGCCTGAAGGTTGCTGCAGAGTAGTTCCTAGGTTTCTTTCTCCAGTCTCTGGTCTTTTCTGTTCAGCCAGTGTTCAGGCTTTATTTCATTGACTACTCTGGTATTTATAGGTCAAATTTCGCAACTTGTGGGCTTTGAATGAGGACAGCTCAGGCCCAAAACTTTCTGATATTTCTGAAATGCGCGTCCTTCGCCTAGCGAAGGATTTGCTCGCCTAGCGAGCATGACAGTACTCTTCGCTAGGCGAAGCATCTGCTCGCCTAGCGAGCATGACAGCTCAGCAGCAGATTCTCGATTCTTCCAGCTTGGCGATTTGCACGGTGAATAGGCCTCATCTGGCCCTGTTGGTAGTACCTCATGTCTTTTCCTTGTGTTGACTGACTATTTGAATAAAACTCACAAAGTGTCCTGGATGATGTCCGAGCTTCCTGGAGCTAATCCCGATTGACATGATGCAATGTGGTATGAAATGCTAAATGACCTAAAAATGAATGCATGAGTGAGGAGGGCAAATTTTGGGGTGTTACAATGCTGAAAAGAACAAGCAACAACTGTTGGAATTTGATAATGCTTCGATGGCTCAAGATCTATCACTTTGCATGGAGTTTGTCGAAAAAGCTCGACAACTTAAATCTGACGTCAAACTCCTGTGCTCAAAAAGATCTTTGTGTGAAAAACGACTGGAGCTCCTTAAATACAATTATCTTCAAATTAAAGCCAATCTTCCCTTTTAATGCTATTCTTAGTTGTCTGATGATGTAACACAATTTCTCCTTGTAACGAATATTGGTATTTTGGCCTTATGACTTTATTATTACCATTTTGGCATTTTGACCATTTTGGCTTTTGCTTTACTTACGCGATTACTCGTCTCTTATTTTTATTTCTTGGATTGTCGGTTTGTATTTTTTTCATATACTTCCCGTTTACTCTTAGATTCCTCCTATCTTCACTGAGCTCTTCAATCTCATATGGACCATTAGAAAAGATCTGCAGAATTTGGAAAGGGCCTTCCCACTTTGGGGACCACTTCCCCAAGGCTCTATCTTTTGGATCCATTGGAAGGATCACTTTCCAGACCAAATCTCCAGGCGTAAAACTTTTAACTTTCACTTTCTTATTATAAGAGATTTCTATCCTTTTATTTTGTTGCCTTAGTAATTCTAAGGAATTTAACCTTTCCTTGTCCAAATCGACTAATTCATCCAACATCATGCTCCAATATGATTCCGTGGGGAGTTTATGTTGTCTATGAATCCTTAGGGACTGTAGGTGGATTTCTAATGGCATGACAACATCATGGCCAAAAGTTAGGCGAAAGGGGGTCGACTTAGTCTTTAGGGGACATACGACATGCCCATAAAATTTGGTCCAAAGTCTTGTGCCAATTCTTAGGTTTCTTCCCTACATGTTTTTAATCAAACCAATGATCACCTTATTGGCAGCTTTGACTTGTCCATTGGCCTGAGCATAATAGGGTGTCGACGTTAACAATTTGAAACCCATGTTTGTGGCAAACTCCTGGATTTTCCGACCAGTAAATACTAATCCTTGATCTGTTGTGATTGTTTTTGGAATTCCAAACCTATAAATAATATACTTTTGAATGAATTTAATCACATCCTCTTGGCTCACATTTGGCAAGGGTATGCCTTCAATCCATTTTGTGAAATAATCAACTCCTACCAATATGTATCTTTGACTTTTCGATGAGGGAGGTCGAATTTCTTCGGTCAAGTCCAAAGCTCAACCTCTAAATGGCCATGGTTTGATGATAGAATATAATTCACTTGCAGGGACATGTTGTATGCCTGCATGCACCTGGCACTCTTGACATTCTTTCGCGAATTCAACGCAGTCTTTCAACATAGTAGGCCAATACACTCCTTGTCAAAATAAAAGCCATTTCATCTTATGACCGACTTGGTGTGCCCCACATGTTCCACTATGCATAGTTGAAAGGGCAAAGTATACCTTTGACTCACTAAGGCATTTCAGCAAAATTCCTTCGGGAGATTTCTTAAACAACTTTGAACCTAAAAGAACATAACTCAATGCTCGATACCTAGTTCTTTGATCAGTAGAGGCCGTGGGACTCCGTATGTATACTACTATTGGCTTTCTCCTGTCTTCATCTGTCAAACTGTTATTGCCAATATTTCGAAATTTCCCTCATCAGCACATCCTAATCTTGTCTTTTCTAAATCCAAGGGAGTTCATTTGGTTACCAACACCTTTCCTCTGACTTCTATGACTTTGTGCAACTTTTCTTTCGAAATTTTATACCCATATGCAATTTGGGCCAGGTCATTAGCTATCATGTTCTCTATTCGTGGTATATGTCAAATATAAACCATTTCGAACTTTTTTAACAATCGACTGGCGATTATAAAATACATAATCAAGTTCTCCTTAACACACCTATATTCTTTCGTGATCTATTTTATGACTAACTCTGAGTCTCCCATTATCTCGACCCGAGTTGCCCCCAATTCCAACAACATTTCAAGTCCTGCTATGAGGGCTTTGTATTCAGCTTCGTTATTTGAACAAATGCCTTCTACTTTATATTGGAATGTCGTTGGAATTTTATTTGGAGAAATAATTACAATTCCGACACTTGTGCCATTTTTATGGCTAGATTCGTCAAAGTATAGCTTCCACGGTCCTAATTCAACATGGTTTAAAGCGTCGGCGTCAATGGAGTGATCGACTATGAAGTCTGCTACTACTTGGCCTTTCACAGCTTTTAATGGCATATATGTTAAGGAAAATCCAGTCAATGCCAATGCCTATTTCCCAATTCGACTATGCAAAATTGGTTTAGATAACATATGTTTAATAATATCATAATTAGATGAAACATACACGTCAATAGGTTTGATATAATGCTTCAATTTTGTACAAGAGAAATATAAGCATAAACACAACTTTTCGATCATGCTATTGTAATACCTCAAAATTTGCCCTCCTCTCTTGGGACTAGCTTAGCATATTGCATTTCATTTTGTAGGACATTATTCATTGCATATTGCATATCATGTGAAAATAGACAAGTCATCCTCCTAAGTCTTTCTCAGAAGATGGAGAGGTTAAAAGATGCAAGCCTGAGGGTCTCATAAATTGATCACTAATCATCTGAGGTTTGTGCTTCAATTAGGGTTTCTTGGTCCTTCAAGGAGTTTGAGCATTATCTTATTGGCAAGGGTACATCATCATCATCATGGTTATGTCATCCTCAAGGGGCTCCTTGTTCATGCTCAGATTCTTTGGGATTAGGGTTTTGACCTTTGGTCAACCCTAGTCAATGGCATTCTCCCAACCAGGGATTCTCAAGGAGATGAGGTCTTTATTGAGATGGAGATCATCATATTGATTTTATTGAGCTTGTACAAGCTAGGGTTTCATTTTGGAGCCATTTCATCAAGTGGTTAAGGCTCAGGCTGATCAGGGCACTTCTAAGTCATCTGTCAACCAGAAAGTCAACAAAAAGTCAACTGAGGGCTAGGAGGTGGAGAAATGAGTTTCAACATCTCATTCATGTTCAAAAGAGGCTTATTAATCATGTCAAATTCTTATCTTGAAGAATTTGAGGTCAGATCAAAAGTTTCCCAAAATGGAAAATGACCTGTAATTGAAAATTTCCAAAAATGGAAGGGTTTTGGTTCAAATTCAACTTGATCTTACATCATCAAAGAAGGTTCAAATGAAATTTTGTCCAACATGAAAGTTGAAGATCTCTCTCTCTCCCATTTCCAAAAAGTCCAAGATCATGAATTTCTGATGAATGGTTTATGAGATATGATCAAATCATTGCCAAATGTGCTTGAAACTTCAAAGGGGCATATCTTTTGACTCATAACTCCAATTTGAGTGGTTCTTTTTGCAAAGTTCTTCTCATGACATGAAATTTCCAAATCATTCATCACATTGCATGAAAATTCATCACATGATCATATGCATATTCATGCTTATTTTGGAGGGAAAATGGCAAATTTGAAATTGGTGCATCATGGGAACAAATCACCATTGCCATTGTGTTCATTAGAAGTTTTTAAGTGAAATTGATCAACCATATGGCACTGTTCACGTTCATTTACTCCATGCACCATGCAATTTTCATTTTTTGGCCAAACACCTTATTTTTGCTAATTCTAAGTTAACTTTGCTTAATTGTGATTAGAAGGTGATTAGGATATCATATATATTCATAATCATAACAGAATTTGGGAGGATTCTAGATCTAGATCTCAAAATTTTCTCTCCCTCCAAAATTTTCTCCTAATCATAATTTAAATTTTCACCACATAACATACCAATTTTATTGCATATTCTTGCTCCCTGGGGTGGATTTAGTACAAATCAAGCATTGTATCTTCAAGATTGGACCAGAATTGTGCATGTGGAGCTCAAGAACATAACCATGGCATTTGAGATTTAAGCAAGATCTACACAGTTCCAAGCCTCAAAATCTTCATAAAGCTTCATCACAAGTGATTAGGAGTGGATTTGCATGCTTGCTTGGCCTTGGATCTGCAGAATTCAACAACTGTTCTTCAAGAGGTCACATTTTTTATCCTCTTAATTATCTGTTTTATGTGTATAGTCTTGTAGAACATTGAGTGCTGATGAATCTGAGCTAAATTTCACATGATTTGGTGCATTATTGAGTGAGTTATGTGTAATTGAAGTTTTGAACATCAAACTTTTTTTGCTTCGATTTGCACGTTTGATGAGGAATTGGCATGAATTAATGGTGGATTTGAGTTCCTTAGGACAAGACGAATCCAATGGCGTATGAATTTTTGAATTTTGGAAATTTCTGGAAAAAAGTTTCTGGACTGTGTTACTGTTCATCTTCATCTTCGTGAGGAAGATGAAGATCTTCATCTTCGTGAGGAAGATGAAGATCTTCATCTTAGCGACGGCCTAGCGTCCGCTCTGGTTCGCTAGGGTTCTGGCATGAAGAACGCGCCCATGACGCGTTTGATCCAAGGTCCTCCCTTCGATTCCATGCTCCAGCGTTTCTGCATCTTTTTTTTCATTTCTATTCCATTAATCCAAAACGACGTCGTTTTGGGACGCGTTTGGAATTTCTTTAATTCATTTTTTATATTTTTTATGTTACTTCAATTTTTATTTCATTTCATACATGAACTTCCAAAAATCATAATTAATGGAATAATGATCCAAATGAAGCCAGGTTTTTTTCCACATGATCCTTGAAATGTCTAGTATTTTATCATGTGTTTTTCCTGATTTTATCATTTATGGATTTTGACTGATGAATTGTTATTTGATCAAGGTGCATTTGTGACATTGCTCCATTCTTCCTATCATAAAGTGCTCATACATGATCCAAATGCCTTGAAATTTTGCATGGTTATTCTTGACATGATGAGGGATTTATGTGATTTTATTTGGCATTTTTTGCTATTATCTTCACTGTTTTTGGTACATGTACTTTAAGTGTGACAATTTGTGTCACACAATGGGATGATCAACTTGTGCAATTTAATTTCCATATCAATTGATCTTGGATGCTTCTGATTCTTTGTATGATGATTGTATTGGATGTTTTGAATGCTCATGAATTTTTCCAGAATTATTTGATTCATTTCTGTTTTAATGTGGAATTTTCATTCTAAATGTCCAAATGTATGCTTTGAAATTGTCTTTGACTTCTTTTGCTCACTACATGACTTTTCCATTTGATTTTGATTTGGTCCTTTTTTGGACTTGTTCATATGTGTTTGAAGTTGCTTCATGTTGAGTATCAAGTTCTGTTTTGACTTTTTGCCCCACTTTTGACCCTAGCCTTTGAGCTAGTGGTTTGGTCTCATCCTTTGGACTTTGTGTTTCAGGTTTTCAAGCAATTTGTCACCTTGGTTGATATGATCTCATCACTTGAGATGCAAGCTATTTTGGTTGACTAACCTTGCTGTTTTGTAGGTCTTGTGGATGATGAATTAATTTAGTGTGCTTGCATCTCATGTCTTGCATTGATGTTGTATGATGATTGGTTGTCTCACTGTTGGATTTTCTGATTGTTTTGTCTGAATACCATAATGATTGATTGGTTGTCTATACAGGTGCTTTAGCTGCTTTAACTCATTATTTGAGTTGCTTTGCTTTGCTTGTGGTTGGCATACCACTTAGGTAACTTCCTTGATCTCCATGTAGTCTGGAAGACCTGCTATTATTGGCAGGCAGCTGTCTGAAGCCCTCCTTAAGAGGCAATGTTTGTGTTTATTTATCTTTGTGCCTTGTACATATAAAGACCTCCTAAGTGAAGAGGCATTGGCAGATAAAAGGGATGTGCAATCCATCCCCTGCTATTCAGTTGTGTCTTTCATCTTGCTCACACCCTGTGTTGATGCACTTTGAATAAAAACCCAAAATCTTGTTGTGTCAAGTCATGTGGAATAGAGTCCCACATTCTGGACTCCCACACATTCTCTGATTCAAGCTCACCCAGGCCTGAGTTAAGAGCTATGAGGCATAACCCTCATCTCCATTTCATCTGCTCACCCTAACTCTCAATGTTAGAGGTTAAGAGCCTGACCACCCCTTTCAGTATCTGGCTTGTTTGTCAAGGTCGATATGACCCCTTGACTAAAGCCCAACCTTGCTTGAGCCCCCTTGGTTGTGTATAGTGTGTGCTAATTGCTTTTGATGTTTATCTGTTTTGCTTCTCATCTCCTTTCTATAGGAGTCGTATGATCAACTTTCAAGGAAGTTGACTGTACATAGAGATAGACTTGAGTTGACTCACTGCCTGTGTGAGTCAAACTCTTGTTAGAAACCGCAACCTAGGACTATTGTGGATTACATGATAACTATTAGGCTCGAGTCAGTCTCCCTTCTAGTTTGTCATTTCCTAGTCTCTGGTTAGGATAGAAATTTCTCCCCTGTTAAGGGGAACTACGTCGCCCTGATCCTCATACCAGATGAGGTACGTAGGCAGGAGATCGTGCGAGATCTCTCCGGGCATCCTTTTCCTTTTTTGCGTGTGTTGTTTGACAATTATTAGGCTCGAGTTCCTGACTCCCTTTTAGCTTGTCTGTTTGTTACCCTCTTGTTTGTATGGAGTCTGACGTAAGTCCAGCGATTGGCAGTTGGTTTCCTGTGGATTGTTTGTATGGAGTCTGACGTAAGTCCAACGATTGGCAGTTGGTTTCCTGTGGGTTGTGTGTGTGGAGTCTGATGTAAGTCCAGCGATTGGCATTCGGTGTCCGGTTAACCTCTTGTTTGCTTGGAGTCTGACGTAAGTCCAGCGATTGGCAGTTGGTTTCCTGTGGGTGTTTCTTTTGTTCAGAGTTGGATGTAAGACCAGTGATTGGCAGTCTGTTTCCGCTTGTGCGTTTCTTTTGACGTCTCAGCGTCTGTGCGTGTGTTTTGTTTTGGCGTGCGTTAGCCGAACTACGGTAGCTCTGATTCTCATTCCAGATGAGATATGTAGGCATAGGATGCAACATCCTAGCGAGCATGTTTCCCATTTCCCCGAACTACGTTGACTCTGAAGTTTGTTTCTGACAAACTACGTAGGCCCAGGATGCGATATCCTGCCGAGTCCTCTTCCACCTTCCTCCTTCTTCCATCTGTGTTTGATTCCAGTGTGTGTGCATTCTTTGAGCAGTTTCCTTCAGCAACCTTATTCTTTCCTTCTGAGCGTGGATCCCGTCGAGTACGACGGACGTGAGGGGTGCTAATATCTTCCCCTTACGTAACCGACTCCCGTACCTTGTAATCTCCGGTCGTAAGACCATTCCTTTCCAGGTTTACTTCGAGCGTTTCCTTTTCCTCCTTTGGGATAAATAACGCACGGTGGCGGCTCTGTTTGTTTGCTTTTTCCCGTCAGTTGTTTTTCGCGTTGCGACAGTTGGCGACTCTGCCGGGGACTATAGAAGTTGACCTTTTGTTGGTCCATCTTCCCTAAGCGAGTCACTCCTAGCGCTCTCTAGGATAGTTTTGGTTGCTTTTGCTGCTCTATTTATTGCATTTATGATTATTATACTGTGACTGTATATATTTGCATAGATGTTTGCATGCATCATACTTTTATTGTGCTGGACTCTGTACAGGTTTGGTTCCTTTGATTTGGGGTGGGTGTTCTGAGTGGGGCTAAAACCCAGGCCTGAGTATACACCTAGGATTAGTGTGGTCTCACGTTTCCTCACATGTTGTATCAACATGTTGTTGCGACGTGACATACCACAAGTCGGACGAGGTTCTTCTGAGTGAGCTCTTCCGGGTGGAGTATTCCACTTTGGTTTAGTTGTCTCTTTAGAGCTGTTGACTTCGGTGACCGTTCTTTCCCGGATCTTTGGTTTAGACGGTCTTATGAGAGCTGCAGTGGCACACCCGAAAGGGCAAACCCGTTGAGTATCTTGTCCGATTGTTGAGACCATTATCCGCCTTAGGATGACCTGATTAGAATTCACCTGTGAGGGGAGGGTTGATTCTTACAGATGCATGTTCTGTTGGTGACTTTGATGGTGACTAATGGTTCAGTTCTTGATCAGAGTCCTATTTATAAGTCGGATTTATGGATATTTATTGCTGAGACGCCGGAGTTCAGTCCGTGGTATTTATCAGTGGGGATCCGTTTATTTCAGGATTCCCTGGGCTGGTTCGGAGGGTCTTGTGGTTATCTGTTCAGAGGACTTTCTGGTGATGATGGTGATGTATTCTTCGGTTCCGTTTATTTCGGAACTCCCGAGTTGGATTTATAGTTGCTCAGTACCTCAGACGGTTGTGATCAGTTCAGAGGCCATAACCCAGTGCAGTGGATGTTCAGATGACTTGGAGGATGGCATAGTGCATTGCATTCATACATCAACATCATTCACATTTTGCATTTATCTGCATCTAACTCATGTTTATCCACATGCAGGGGACATTCTTGATTGAGATCCTGGTTGAGGGACTTCTTTGCTTCAGACATGAGGCCCGGTTTGAAAGATGACGTCGTCTACAGTTTCTTCAATCCAGAGACTGATGTGTTGAAGGATATGATAGCATTGATTACACCTGACCATGTGGGGATGTTCCGTGAGGCTTATGGGGGTATTCTGAAGGTGGTTTTCAGGCTTACTGATACAGATAGGAGTGCCATCCATACTCTTCTCCAGTTCTATGACCCGGGCTTGAGGTGCTTTGTGTTCCCGGATTACTTGTTGGGACCTTTGATGGAGGACTATGCCAGCATCCTGGGTCTTCCGATCAGGGACCAGATTCCGTTCTACGTCACTAAGAATGAACTTGATGTTGCTGAGATTTCTCGTGCTCTTTATTTGAGGCCAGAAGTGACTAAGGGAGGTTTGAAGGAGAAGGGAAAGTTGCCCGGTTTTCATCTGAGTTTCTTGGAGGCTAAAGCCAAGGAGTATGCTGTTGTGGGTAATTGGAGATCCGTTTGTGCTTTGATTGCTGTGAGCATCTATGGGGTCATCATGTTCCCTAACCAGAAGAACTTTGTGGACATTAATGCCATCAGGTTGTTTGCTCAGAGGAACCCTATTCCTACCCTGGTTGGAGATGTCTATTACTCGGTCCATAATCGGAACGAGAAGCGGCGAAGGGGATTGATCAGATGTTGTGCTCAACTATTGCACAAGTGGTTCATGGGATATCTACCTTCCAGAGGTGCTTTTGTTTCTCTTGATCCTACGGTTGATTGGGCGACCAAGTTGATGGGTTTGCGAGCCAAGGACATAGCTTGGACTCACAATGGTGTGGCTGGACGAGACTTCATTTACAGTTGTGGGAGCTTTCCTAATGTGCCTCTCATAGGAGTTCAGGGTTGCATCAATTACAATCCGACGCTTCTTAGAAGACAAATGGGGTTTGCAATGGAGGTTCCTCCTCTCGAGGGAGAGATTCAGGAGTTTTTCTACTTCCCAGCTGAGGGTAATCTGACACGGTTGAGGCAAGTGTCTGGAGCATGGCGCAACATTCAGAGAAAGGGCAAGATTCCTTTTGGTAGGGTTAATAGCAAGTCTTTTCCTCTGTTTGATGATTGGCTTAGGAAGAGGATTGAGCTCACACATCTACCATTTTCTGGGGGTGATCCTTGGTGCCCATTGATTGAGGGGCCATGTTCTTCTGTCAGCATGGAAGAGTTTCTTGAGATGAAGAAAGCCAGAGATCAGCTTCATGCAAAGAAGATTGAATTGGAGATGAGTGTTGCTAGAATCCAAATGGCTAATCAGGAAATCAAAGGGAAAATAGAAGACCAGGATAAGAGACATGCTCTTGTGGTGAAGCGTTTTGAGATAGACACCGCTTATTATGGCAAGGTCAGCCAAGCTTTGGAGTCATCTACGAAGGAGCACGACATCACCAAGGAGAAGTTGGCTAGAGCTTTGAGGGTTATTGAAGATGAGAAGAGGAGGCAGATCCTTGTGAAGACTCAGAGGGAAGCTAGAGCCAAAGTCCTTACCACGGAATGGGAAGCGGAGAAAGCGAAGATTATTGCTGAGAGAGATCACTATCTTGCTGAGAGGGATCATTATTTCCGTTAGATGAAGATTCACCAGAAGGAGATAGGGAGATTGCAGCAGGAGAACACTGAGCTCAAGTTTGCTGTGAAGTTTACCAAGATGGTTGATGATGCAGAGCCGTCTGTGGGACCTTCTTTAGTGTAGACTTTTGTTGTTATGGTGTTGGATTACCGTCAGGCCTGTTGACGGAATTCACTTGCTTGTATTTTCTTTCTGATTCTGGAGAATTGTATTTGATCTGTATTAGCCTGATGTATGATTCTCGCACGCATTGTGCACTTTTGATATACAATGGTTATTATCAGTTGATTATTGATCTTCAAGCTTTATTTGCTTGCCTGTATGCACTCCCATAGCACACACATGGTTGGGTGATATCTTTGCTAAATCATAATTCTCTGCTCTGTATGGCAAAACCAGATGATTGATATCCGAATATTGCTGCCGGATTATTATCTGTCTCGATGAAGCCAGGATCGAAAGACAGAGTGTTCCTCATATGGGTAGACATTGCATTCATGCATGAGTCATAATAACCTGTCTTCTGTTTTGCAGGTGTCAGTTTCTAACATGTTTGATTGACACAGGAATGATGAATCCACCCAACGCCGACGTTCTCGACCTGAAAGAGAAGATGGGTGAGTTGTTCAACATCATGCAAGGGCTCGCCGTGGGGCAGAAAGCAATCGCTGAGAGGTTAGAGAGGATTGAAAATTGGCTGAGGATGGGGGAAATCCAGGGAAATGCTCCGTCGCCTGGAGTAAAAAAGCCCTCTGGCAATAGTCAGCACAAGAAGGAGGTTGAATCAAGTGATGTGCATGCCAAAAGGGGTAAGGATCGTTACCACCCGTATGCTGCCACAGTAACGATTCCTGCTGGTAATCAATCTGTACGACAGCAACAACAGCCACCTCAATAGAGAACTCAGAGAGCTGGGTGCTAAACGAGAAGAAGGATGACTGATCGTCAATTTGATAAGCCACCCATGGCGTATGCTCTTCTGTTTAAGAGGTTGAAGGATCTTGGGTTGGTTCAGCCGAGGACGTTGGCTCCGGTCGGACCAGACCAAAGGCTTGCAGGTTACAATGAGAACATCAAGTGCGAGTTCCATTCTGGTGCACCCAGGCATAGCATTGAGGATTGTAAAGCTTTTAAGCATGTCGTTCAAGATTTGGTGGATTCTAAAGCCATCAATTTTGCACCGACACCGAATGTTAATGCTAACCCCATGCTGATGCATGGTCCTATGGGGGTGAACGTGATGTCAGAAGATAAGAGAAAAATAAAGATGACAAACGTGGATCAGCTGAGGACTCCAATGTCTGTGGTCAAGAGACATTTGATGAAGAGTGGAGTTTTCCCTGGCTGTGATAATTGTTGTGCTGCTTGCACTGTCACTGCGAATGGGTGTGTGATGTTGAGGGAGACGATTCAGAGAATGATGGATGGGGGACGTCTCCGATTTGAGAAAGTTGATTGGGGGGAAAAAGATATCTTTGTCAACCAATTGTCATTGTTCAAATATGTTGAAATGGACGATGAAAAATGTGAAACACCGAGTCAGGCAGTTGAAACCGTTAAGGTGGAGAAGGCCATCTGTGCTGAGAAAGAGAAGAAGTTGTCCATTTCTTCTTACAAATAGGCCATGGAGGTGGTGAAGAACGGAGAAGCCCTAGGCTGGGGAAAAATCATAGACATTGTGGTAAAAGCAGATATGTTCGGGGTTGGCTATCAGCCAGACCAAGACTCGTCTGGGCAAAATAGAGGTCGTCGTCAACCGTTCACGTTCATTAGCGCTGGAATGCTAGATCCAGGTCACGCCTGTGCGGTGGGTGAAGAGATTGACAGTGACTGCGAGCTTGACTCGTGGATAAAATCGTGCGTACCAGGGAACTGGAAGGCCTAAAAAGATCATCACTATCACTCTATGTGAAGAGTAATATTTCTTGTTTTTCAATTCTGTTTGCATGAAAGCCATACGTTTTGCCCGAAACGTATTGGTCCATTGTAAGGGCCACCTCATGTGTTTCATTTTGCATCATTAATAAATGGATGTTTTTGTAGTAAAAGCGGTGCTCCCTGTTTTTCATTTATTTTTGCAGTTTAAAACGAAAATAAAAAAATGGCAATGTTTATTTTCATTTTTCCTTCCTTTTGTTTGGCTTCGTTCTGACTGTTGTATTCTCCGGATCTCATTGATAACAATTCGGTTACGCCTTTGTATGACTTCGACAATCCGATCTATCATGCCGAAGAAGATTGTGATCTGCTGGAAGATTAGCCAGATTGTTTAAACAAGAGGAGAAGGTGATTCAACCGCACGAGGAACAAGTTGAGCTTGTCAATTTGGGTACCGAGGAGGTCAGAAAGGAAGTGAAAGTTGGGGCCGCTTTGGAGGCAAAGGTCAAGAACAGAATGGTAGCACTGTTGAAAGAGTATGTTGATATCTTCGCCTGGGCTTATCAAGATATGCAAGGGATGGATACCGATGTCATTGTACATAGGTTGCCATTGAGAGATGACTGTCCTCCAGTGAAGCAGAAGCCGGTGCCGGAAAAGGATGAGAAGGCGAGAATGGGTGTGGACTACCGAGATTTGAACAAGAGCTAGCCCGAAGGATGATTTCCCATTACCTCACATTGATGTGTTGGTAGATGATACAGCTTAATTCTCGGTGTTTTTCTTCATGGATGGCTTTTCTGGCTTCAATCAGATTAAAATTTCTCCAGATGATATGGAGAAAACAATGTTCATCACACCGTGGGGAACTTCTTGTTATAAGGGGATGCCATTCAGTCTCAAGAACGCCGGTGCCACGTATCAAAGGGCTATGGTGACTTTGTTTCATGATATGATTCATCATGAAATTGAATGCTATGTTGATGACATGATAGCAAAGTCCCAAACAGAAGAGGGGCATTTGGCAGACTTGGCCAAGCTGTTTGACTGGTTGAGACAACTCAGACTGAGGTTGAATCCGAATAAGTGCACTGTCAGAATGCGGGCCGGTAAATTGCTGGGGTTTATTGTAAGTGAAAGAGGAATCGAGGTTGATCCTGTTAAAAAAAGAAGAAGAAGAGAAAGTAAAAGCAATAGAGAAATGCCTGAACCGAGAACAGAAAAGAAGGTTCGTGGTTTCTTAGATAGATTGAACTGCATTTCACGGTTCATATCTCATCTAACAGCCACGTGTGAACCCATATTCAAGCTGTTGAAAAAAAAATATCAAACGGTCAGGTGGAATAATGATTGCCAAGCGACATTTGAAAAGATAAAAGAATATTTGCAGGAGCCTCCGATTCTGATGCCTCCTGTGGAGGGAGACCGTTAATTCTGTACTTGACGGTCCTCGAGGGGTCTATGGGGTGTGTGTTGGGGCAGCATGACGAGTCTGGTCGAAAAGAGCATGCAATTTACCTTAGCAAAAAGTTTATCGACTGTGAAACAATACATTCACCGCTCGAGAAAACTTGATGTACTTTGGCATAGGCTGCTCGCCGACTGAGACAGTGTATGCTGGTTCATACCACTTTGTGGATTTCCAAGATGGATCCGATCAAGTATATCCTTGAGAAGCCAGCATTGACCGGACGGGTTGCGAGATGGCAAATGATTTTGACTGATTACGACATTCAGTATACCTCTCAGAAAGCAATCAAAGGAGAGTGTATTGCCTGATTACCTCGCCCAGCCACCCATTGAAGATTATCAACTGATGAAGTTTGAATTCCCTGATGAGGACATCGAGGTCCTCAAATCGAAAGATTGTGAGGAACCGATCTCAGAGGAGGGGCCTGACCCTGAATCCGAACGGATTCCGATGTTTGATGGGGTCGTTAACGTGAATGGAAACAAAGTTGGTGTTGCTTTGGTTATGCCAAAGGGATCCCGCGTTCCTTTTGCTTCCCGGCTAGCATTTGAATGCACCAACAACAGCGTGGCTGAACACGAAGCTTGTATCCCGGGTATCGAACCTCGGTGTGTACATACTGGGGCAAAGCCTTTCCCACTCGTATAGGATGGAAACCTGATGCGTGTTTTTCGCAAGTGTACGAATCACGTCAAAGTAATATAAAAGATTATCGAATCCACAGAGACCAAGTGTCAATCTATCAAACCTGTTGTTATGGTGTGTATCTAAGGCAACTATTTTTAAGGGTTTTAATAAGGGTGCAATGGTAAATAAAATTATAATTTTAGATAATAAATAAAGACAGGCTCGAATGTAATTCACGCAATCAATGATAATCCAGTACTTGTTAGTGGAACTACTTATGGGCAATGTTTTCTCCTTTGAAAAGAACTAATTTAACAGGAACTGTCGCTTTCGCGTATTCAGAACCGAGTTGTACTCTCTAATCAACCCCTCCTATTGTCACGGATAAAAAGGTGCGTACTGCGTTAGAGTAGTAAACCTATTTTTAAGAAATATAGTATCTTAACTAAGTTGAAAAGTATTTTAACCTGGACTTCTTAGCAAAAAGAGGTTCTTACGAACCAGAGTTTAAACTTCCTAACGCGTCCGAAAATCGTTTTAAAATCTCTTTTCTTTTTAATCTAAAATCTCCTAATAAACTAGACAAAGCGCTTTTGGCTGTTTTTGAAATAGTTAAAAACAATTACTTGAATTGAAAGATAAAATAGCCCTTAGGTGTTTCCACGAACAATTACACTGATTACTGGTTTAATTACGATCCTTACATTCTAACCTTTATAGAATTAGTTAGACATGATAAAGTAAATATTATTTTTATAGTTTTTCATAAAAGTAATTTAAAGCGAGTGCGGATAATAAACAAAGTAAAGTGCGAGTGCAGGAAATAAACAACGTAAATGTGCGAGTGCAGGAAATAAACAACGTAAATGTGCGAGTGCAGGAAATAAACAACGTAAATGTGCGAGTGCAGGAAATAAACAACGTAAAGTGCGAGTGCAGGAAATAAACAACGTAAATGTGCGAGTGCAGGAAATAAATAAAAGTAAAATACGAACTTGAATTAAAATGGCGGCAGGATTAACTTCCTCCAGAGTGCTCCAAAAACTCGAACCACAGACAGATTACAGACTCGATCACTCGATTGCAGAGGCACCCCGATGTGGAATGGCAACTGCTTTATAACTGATATATGCCTAGAGAATTCTAATTCTGGATGAAGAAAAACGAAAATCTAAGGTCCTATTTATAGTAAAAACTGAAAGCATGAAATGACAGGGACGCCCCTCCACTAAAAAGTGGAGGTTACTGATTTTGGCCTTGTGGCGCCCGCCACAGGCCTATGGCGCCCGCCATGGTCCCTACAGGGGATGATGGAGTGGGGATCGTGGGTCTTGACGGTTGAGGAGTGGTCTTGAGACGTGGCCACGTCATGGCTAACCCCATGGCGCCCGCCACGGTGGGTGCCGTAAGTGCAAAACGCTGAATTTCTAGGTTTTCGCCCGTTTTCACTCCTTTTTCGCTCCTTTTCCCGATTCAAGCTCCGATTATTATAAAAACCTGAAAACATAAGAAAACAAAGAAATAACAAAGCAAAACAACAATAAAAGCTAAGAATGCATGCGAAATCGGAGTCAGAAATACGGTGAATTTTAGTGTGATCAAATTCTCCCACACTTAAACCTTTGCTTGTCCTCAAGCAAACATTAAAGCTTAAGAAAATATGGTGTCAACACTTGTCTTTGGGCTAAAGGGATTCTAAGTTCAAGTCAGGATGCAGTGACAGATACTAACTAAGTGAACCAAGGGTACCATAGTAACACAAACACAAACTTCAATCCTATATTAACCACTCCATATCATCCCACAATACCTAGGCCTATCTTCTCATCTTTTTGTGTCCTTTTCATTCAGGCGCAATCACATTAAGCCCGTTATCTGTACATGCTTCATAGTAGAGTGACCGGTTAGTGATTCTGATCCATAACATAAGGTTTCTGGCACATAAGCATGTGTAAACCTGTTTTATTTCGCCTAAATGTAGCTGCGGGGGATCGGATCGTAATCCGCCCTACCAAGTTCAGTGCCAGATACCTCTGAACCAACTAACAATAGGTGACTTGCAAATTTTTTTTTTTTTTTTTTTTCGTATTAGCACTGGATCATTCACTTATGTTCATCGGCCCCCTACGTAGAGCATGCTTAAGCCGGAGCTGACTGCTAAGATAAACTACTTAGGACAATTTTTTAAAATGATAGTAAAGGCCAAGGTGGTGGGGTTTAGGAGTGATTCCTATATTCAAGAGGTCTATGGTGCTAAAATGGTTCTGATGTTTCAAAAAGTTGACCTAGGTCACTACATCCTAATCTAAACCTGTCCCAAAGCCCAAAAAACATGTGAAACAACATCATTTTCTTTTTTAAAAATTTTCTGGTAAGGCTAAGGAAATGGGAAAAAATGAAGATGAACTAAAAAGACACTATACTGGTGACTCGTCAGACTCATGCATTATCTAAGAAAATTAAATTACTGAAAGGAAATAACTGAAAGGAAATAATTAACTAAAAAGGGAAATGACAGAAAGCAATAAAATCCCCTCCCACACTTAGATCGAACATTGTCCCCAATGTTTCGAAATAAGATAAGGGGGGTAACCTGAAAAAGACTACTGAGGAGGGGCACTGGTGCCTTCGCCGTCCTGATGTGATGGTCTGGAACGACGGGATCTACTACGATGCTGGTCCCTCCGGTCGAGTCGTGCTGATAAAGCAGCCTGAGCACTCCGAACCTCTCGAAGGTTACCTAAGATGGAACCCTGAGTGGCCTCGACAAGCTGGTAGTGTTGGCTGTTGAACTCTCTCTGACGGTTCTGCTCTAATGAGATATCGTTCAAGGTACGGCAAACGTTGCTATAGGCACTATCCGAAACCAATCGCGATTGTTGCATGAAGCTCATATTGTCCGTCAGCTGCTGTGAAATAGTAGAGAGAAGGCCATCACGCCTTTCTTCTCTAGCTGTCATATCACGCCACATCTCCTCGGTGACATGGAATCCAGGAGCAGTACCTGCAACAGGGTTAGAGGAAGATGGTGCGGTGTGTGACTGTGAAGGACGATGGGGGGACATGTGAGGGATGGGAGACTGCTCTCTCCGATCATACTCATCATCAGTGTCATGTGCCTCCCCATCGGGAATATTAGGAGGAAGTGGACCCAAAACACGTGGAGCATTAAGATCATAGGTCCAGTTCCTTTCATCACGTACATCAGTACGTCTACTGCATGGTAAAGCAACAGATGGGATAGCTACCCCATGAACCATCAACTCATAACCACCTTCTCTCCTTGCTCGGCACAATTTCATGTCTTTCAGAAATTTTAAATTAATTGTGCGAGGAGGTAGTGGTTCAAGTGTAGCTATCTCATCGTTCAGGCCAAGAGCCCGAGCAATATACGTAACAAGCCCTCCAAAAACAATCGGTCCTGTTTTGTTAGTAAATAAAGTCATATGAGCAAGCATAAACTGGACCGGATTGATGTGGGTTCTAGTGAGGCATCCTTGCAAAAATAGGAGTTCACGAGCATTTACCTTGTTTGGACTTTCCCGGCCAAAAATAGTACATGCCAAAAGAAGTCTAAAAACTCTTATGGCCGGGTTGTGAATGGTCGACGCAAGTATCCCTTCGAAAGAATTAATTGAAGAACTTGAAAGCCTTTGCCAGAAGGTAAATACCTCGGCCGACCACTCCGCATCCAAAGGTGCCTCACAAATTGCACCTTCCCTATGAGGGATTCCTAACAAACCTGCTAGATTGTCGGTACTGAATTCATACTCAATTCCGAACAGTCTAAAAATAACAGTACCAACAGTGCTAGCAGTGTTAGGACTGACAGTGTATATTAAAGAACTCAAAAACTCGGTTGTCAGTCGCTCATAGGTAGGTTCCTGATTAATGAAAATATTATGCAAGCCTAGAAATTCTAATAAATTAAAAACACTATGATAAATACCCAAAGCATACAGACAGTTATCGTCGACGTACCTAGTCGAGAGAATTTCTCGACTTTGAAGCCTCTGAATAATTTTCCGTTGCCTTTCGCCCGGTCTTCCATCACGAAGAAGAAATCCGTTGAACTCCATTGTTGAATGCTCCTTAGGTAGTGAAAATGGTAGAAAAAGTGGTTTATGAGGGAATGATAAAGTTTTGATTTTTTTGGTTTTTTTTGATGGATGAAAATGGAAATGGATGTTGGATATGTTTTATGGATGGTGGGTATTTTGGAAATGAGGGAGCTTTAATGGGGTTCAAGGAGGATTTGGAAGGTTGGAAAAATGGGTTTTTGGTGAAGAAAGGGATGAAAATGGTGGAAATGGGGATTCAGCCCCGTACTTGTTGTTGGTACGGTGTGGCGCCCGCCACAGGGCCTATGGCGCCCGCCACAAGGCCAATTCCTGGGCCTTGTGGTTTTGGATCCTCCTTTTGGGCCTTCTTGCACCTTTGTCTTCCGGGGGGTCTGAATAGCGTTTTCTTCTTCTTTTCAAGGCTTGAGGCTTGCATATTTTTTGTAAAGACAAAAATGAAAATATTTTTGTCTTATATTTTTTTCTTTGCACGACAAAAAAAATAAAATAATTAAAGAAACAAAAGAAAAAGAAAAAGTTAACATTAGTGCATAATATGTATATATATAAGAAATTCAGAGTGCATGAAAATATAAAAGCTGCAGTAAAGTAAAATATGTCTGGAAATGCGATAAATAAAATACTAGGGTAATGCTGTCAGGGTAGAATGAGTCATGTGGTAGGCGTCTTTTCTTGGCTTGATCCACGAAACTCAGCTATCTCCCTCCGAAGCTCTTCAATCGCCTGATGTAGAGCATCGGTCTCTGAGGCATGAGTGAGATCAGAAACCTGCATCTGTAACTCTAAGTCTGCCACTTCCTGCTTGAGCAGGGCAGTCTCCTTACGGAGCTCATAAATCTGTGTTTGTAGGTCAGGTGGCTGCAGAGACAAATTGTTAGACATAACAGTGATCTGGGGAGTAAGAGGTGTAGGAGTGTACTCAGCGGCGGGAGGCGATTTCGGCTCTTCGACAGTCTCTCCATAACCCTCTAGAGCATAACTCCAATTTTCAGGATCATGGACACTGGTCATCAGCTGATCTGGTAATGTGAAATAGTGTATTGCTTCGCCGTCGATCAGCAGTCTAAACATGTTGGGCTCAAAAGAAGCCCTCCTCATCAGTCCTCTATCAAGACAAAAATCAATATCCAGGGTGGTGTAGAAGCAGAAGGTCCTGAGGTGCAATAACTTGCGAGACAGACCCAATGCAGTAGCAATCTGTGTAACAATCCCACCGACATGGATGATGCCTACGGATGATCTGGCAACACTAGCCAAGCCCTTTAACAGAAAGTTGCCACAAGCAACAGGGCGAGACTGAGTCGCACAAAACAGTAGGAAAATCTCCTCTTCACTTAGCAGTGTCTCTGTATCTGGAAAACCTAGGAAAGAATGTGCTAGAATCATCTGGAAGTACCTCAATGCAGGGTTGTGAATTACCTGAGAAAACTGGGTAGAAGGATCTTGGCTCCCTCTGCCGGATATTTTAGTCCAAAACTTTTCCACTTCTCTGCTCATAAAATACCCCATCGGTGTATCTGGAATAGCATCAGGAGTAGTCTGGAAACCTAGCAAATCACCAAACTCCTTGTGAGAGAATGAGTAGTCAATCCCGAACAACCTGAAAACAGCGAGTCCATCGGGTCCAGCCCAGGGGTCATAATGAAACGAGCTGAGGAACTCAAGAGTCAAGTTCCTATAAGTGTTGTTCCTGTAGTCAAACTGTTCCCACTGGAGTTGATGGCATAAAAATCTGACGCTTGGCTCTATCCCCAAGGCATCCATGCAGTCATGGTCAGGGTACCTGGTAGGAGCCATAGGGCGTCTCATGTGAACATAGTAACGCTCTCTCTGTGCATCATCTCTAAAGGCCACGTGCATGTCATCAGGGTTCTGCATTCTGTACAAGGTTAGCAAACAAGTCCTGAAAGCACATAAAACATTCAATCGTTAGTCCTGACATAATAATAATAATATAAACAAAATAAAGTAAAAGTAAAAAATAAAAAGTACAAAAAATAAGAAAAACCATGGGTTGCCTCCCATGCAGCGCTTGTTTAACGTCATTAGCTCGACGACCGATATTTAAACATCATTGGAAGGATATGGTGGATCACTCAGAGTATGGCAGGTGTATGTTGTCGGGATGTCACCTCCTTCGTAGGGCTTCAACCTCTGTCCATTGACGATGAACGGTTTACATGTCTGGTTCTTGATTTCAATAGCACCGGATCTCAGGATCTTAGATACTTCGAAAGGGCCAGTCCATCTCGAACAGAGTTTACCTGGAAAAAGTCGTAACCTAGAATCGAACAGGAGAACAGGATCGCCTATTTTGAAGTCTCTTCTTATGATTCTTTTGTCATGCCAAGCTTTTGTTCTTTCTTTGTATATGATGGCATTTTCGTAGGCAGATTGTCTGAGCTCTTCTAATTTGTGGATGTCAAGGATACGTTTCTCACCAGCTGTCAAGTAATCCAAATTCAAAGTTTTGATGGCCCAATAGGCCTTATGTTCCAATTCAAAAGGTAAGTGACATGATTTTCCATAGACCAGTTGATAAGGGGTTGTTCCTATAGGAGTTTTGAAAGCGGTTCTATAGGCCCATAATGCTTCTTGAAGTTTCTGTGACCAATCCTTTCTAGATATAGAGACAGTCTTCTCGAGGATTTGTTTTATCTCCCTATTAGATACTTCCACTTGTCCATTGGTCTGTGGGTGGTATGGTGTTGCTACTCTATGCTTAACTCCATACTTGCTTAAAAGTTTATCAAATATTCTCGATATGAAGTGCGATCCTCCATCGCTTATGACTAAACGGGGTGTTCCAAACCTGGGAAATATATAATTTTTGAATAATTTGATGACTACTCTGGTGTCGTTTGTGGGTGCGGCGATAGCTTCAATCCATTTAGACACGTAGTCAACAGCTACTAAGATGTACTGATTTCCAAAAGATGGTGGGAACGGTCCCATAAAGTCTATACCCCATACGTCGAAGAGTTCTACTTCTTGGATATTTCTTAACGGCATTTCATTACGTCTTGAAATATTTCCTGTGCGTTGGCATCTATCACACTTGACAATGAAAGCATGGACATCACGCCACATAGTAGGCCAGAATAGGCCAGCTTGAAGAATCTTGGCGTAGGTCTTAGATGTGCTGGCATGTCCACCATAGGGTGCAGAGTGACAATGCTCAATTATATTATTTACCTCTTCTTCTGGAACACAACGGCGGAAAATGCCATCTTTACCTCTCTTGAAAAGAAATGGTTCGTCCCAATAGAAGTTTCTCACATCACTATAGAACTTCTTCTTCCGGTGGTAGTTTAGATCAGGGGGTATGATGTCAGCGGCTAGATAATTAACAAAGTCTGCATACCAAGGTACATCACTTATGGCTAAGGATTTTTGAAAATACTCATGAGGGTCTGGGTTATCTTCTTCAATGGTTTCTAGTTGGGCTATCAGTCTATCATAGGCAAAATCGTCATTTATGGGAACTGGATCAGGTTTCAGGTATTCTAGCCTAGATAGGTGATCAGCTACCACATTATCAGTGCCTTTCTTATCACGGATATCCAAATCAAACTCTTGCAGTAATAGAATCCATCGAAGTAACCTAGGCTTGGCATCCTTTTTGCTTAGTAAGTAACGAATGGCAGCATGGTCGGTATAAACTATAATCTTGGCTCCTACTAGATAAGATCTAAATTTGTCTATTGCAAAAACTACAGCTATGAGCTCTTTTTCGGTTGTTGCGTAATTGAGCTGTGCAGCGTCTAGGGTTCTACTGGCATAATAAATCACATGTAACTTCTTATCTTTTCTCTGACCTAGAACGGCTCCAACAGCGTAATCACTGGCGTCACACATTATCTCAAACGGTTCTGACCAATCAGGGGGTTTCATTATAGGTGCTGAAGTCAGAGCTTCCTTCAGAAGATTAAATGCTTCAGTACATTTTTCATCGAAGATAAATTCAGCATCTTTCATTAAAAGACCAGTTAAGGGCTTTGTTATTTTGGAGAAATCTTTGATGAAACGTCGGTAAAATCCGGCATGTCCAAGAAAACTTCTTATCTCCCTGATAGTCTTCGGCGGTTTTAGATTCTCTATGACTTCTATTTTTGCTTTATCTACCTCTATACCTTTTTCGGAAACTATATGTCCTAAAACAATCCCTTCGGTGACCATGAAATGACATTTTTCCCAATTTAGCACAAGGTTTACCTCCACACATCTCTCCAGGATTTTCTCAAGGTTGACAAGACAATTTTTGAAATCTGATCCACAAACTGAGAAATCGTCCATAAATACTTCCATAATTCCATCTAAATAATCAGCAAAGATAGACATCATGCAGCGTTGGAAAGTTGCAGGAGCATTACAAAGTCCAAAAGGCATTCTTCTATAGGCAAAAGTTCCAACTGGGCATGTAAAGGTAGTTTTTTCTTGATCTTCGGGGTGAATAGGTATTTGGAAGAATCCTGAATATCCATCTAAATAACAAAAGTAAGAGTGTCTGGCTAGGCGCTCCAACATTTGATCTATGAATGGTAATGGGAAATGGTCCTTCCTAGTTGCTTTATTTAATTTTCTATAATCTATGCACATACGCCAACCTCCATCGGTTCTTTTTGCTACAGGTTCGCCCTTCTCGTTTTGTACGACTGTGATGCCTCCCTTTTTGGGTACTACATGCACGGGACTCACCCATTTACTGTCCGAGATCTGATATATTATACCTGCCTCTAGTAACTTAAGAACTTCAGTCTTAACTACCGCACTCATTATAGGATTTATTCTACGTTGGTGTTCTCTGGAAGGTTTTGAATCTTCTTCAAGCAAAATCCGATGCATGCATACGGATGGGCTTATTCCTTTTAGATCAGAGATCTTATATCCTAAGGCTGAGGGGTACCTACGTAAAACTTCTAATAATTGATCGGTTTCTTTTTGGTTTAAGGTAGCACTGACTATAACTGGACGATTCATATCTTCATCCAGAAATTCATATCTCAGGTTTTTAGGCAGTTCCTTAAGTTTTACGGTCGGTTTCATAGGGCAAGGCATAGGATCTGGGGTAAGAGATAAACATTCGTGAAGGTTATCATCAATGTAGGGTGTTTTATAATTGTCATCTTCCAAAATAAGGGTTGATGGCAATTTTATAGATTTATTTTCTTCTTCTTGTTCTAATTCCCTAATGCATTCTTCGATGATATCTAAGGCATAACAAGAATCTCCTATCACAGGTGCCATAAGAAATTTTGACAATATAAATTCTATCTTCTCTTCACCTACCTCAAAAGTTAGTTTTCCTTTTTTAACATCTATTACGGCTCCAGCAGTCGATAAGAACGGTCTACCTAGGAGGATTGGTATGTCGTCATCTTCTTTAATGTCCATGACAACAAAATCAGTAGGTATAAACAACTGACCCACCCTAACAGGGACGTCTTCAAGTATGCCTATAGGGTATTTAACGGATCTATCGGCTAATTGAAGCGACATCTTAGTAGGTTGTAATTCTCCTAAGTTTAATCTCTCACAAACTGCTAAAGGCATTAAGCTCACACTAGCTCCTAAGTCTAGAAAAGCTTTTTCGATGACATGATTCCCTAAAATACAAGGAATGGAAAAATTTCCGGGATCTTTATCTTTCTTTGCTAACCTATCTTCGGAAATAGAATTACATTCCACGGGTTTCGGATCTTCAAGTCTACGTTTATTCGTAAGTATGTCTTTGAGAAACTTAGCATAAGAAGGTATTTGGGTGATGGCTTCTGTAAAGGGGATTTCTACGTGAAGTTTTTCTATAACCTTAACGAATTTTTGATATTGATTATCGATTTGGGTTTTCTTTAATCTTTGAGGGTATGGTATTGGTGGTTTGTATGGCGGTGGTGGTACATAGGTTTTATTTTTAGGTTCTTCTCCTTTTTCTTGACTTTCCGGGGTTTCAGGCTTCTCTGGTTCCTTTTCCTCACTCCTCTTAGAAGTTTCAGGCTCACTTAATCTAGGGTTTAAAGGCTCCTTATAAGCGGTTCCACTTCGTAGAGTAATGGCATTAGCTTGCCCTTTCGGGTTTTGTTGAGGTTGTCCAGGGAACTGTCCTCCAGGGGTAGTCTGTGGGGCTTGGTTTAACGCTACCTGAGAGATCTGGGTTTCAAGCATCTTATTATGAGTAATGATTTGATCAACCTTGGTTCCTAACTGGGTAATTAGTTCGTTAACATGGACGCTTTGGTTCATGAACTCTTTGTTTTTCTGTTTTTGAGCAACGATGAAATCTTTTACAATTTCTTCAAAGCTCGGGTTTGGCGGTACAGGTTGCATAGGTTGATTTGTTCTAGGGGCTTGGTAACCTTGTTGTCTCGGAGGTGCGGTATTTTGAATAGGGTTATTATTTTTGTAGGAGAAGTTTGGGTGATTCCTCCATCCAGGGTTATATGTGTTAGAAAATGGGTTCCCTTGGGTATAGTTCACTTGCTCAGTGTTGGTTTCATTTAACAGATTGCATTCGGCGGATTGGTGTCCTTGCGTTCCACATATCTCACAATTCGGCGAAACTGCGGCTACAGTATTCGGAGTTGTACACATATGTTCGACTCTAAGGGCCAACGCGTCCATTTTAGCCTGCATCATGTCTATAGAGCTTAGCTCATGTATTCCTCCTTGGGCTTCCTTCTTTTCCACTGTCGCTCGTTCTACTCCCCATGATTGATGGTTTTGGGCCATATCCTCGATAAGGGCACTAGCTTCAGGGTAAGGTTTATTCATCAGTGCGCCACCAGCGGCAGCGTCGATGGTCATCTTAGTGTTATAATGAAGTCCATTATAGAAGGTTTGGATGATTAGCCAATTCTCTAAGCCATGGTGTGGGCATGCTCTTAATAGTTCTTTATATCTCTCCCAGGCTTCGAACAACGACTCTCCTTGGAGTTGGGTAAATCTAGTTATAAGGTTTCGAAGAAGAGCGGTCTTACTTGGGGGAAAATATCTAGCAAGAAAAACTTTCCTAAGGTCATCCCAAGTTGTTATTGAATTGGGTGGAAGGGAATCTAACCATGATAGAGCTTTATCTCTGAGGGAAAAGGGAAATAATCTTAAGCGTATCGCCTCAGGAGAAGCTCCATTGGTTTTAAAGGTGTCTGCTAACTGAAGAAAGTTTTTTAAATGTTGGTTTGGGTTATCAATAGCGAGACCTGAGAATTGTCTCTGTTGCACTAATTGCAGCAGGGATGGTTTAAGTTCAAAATTATTGGCTGGGATAACGGGGTTTACTATACTGGAACTAGGTTCCTCGTTTGATGGTTGGGCGAAGTCCTTAAGAGGTCTTCGGTTTTGTTCTTCGGCCATAGCTATCCTATTCCTATGGAAAAATAAACGTGCGCGAGCGTAACGTTCAGGTTCAGCTAGAGGGTCTACTAAACTTCCGGCACTGCGAGTCTTTCGCATTGACCGGTGGGTAACAACCTTAGTCTAAACGGTATAACTACAGGGTAATGAAATTTGACGAAATTGGTCCCCGGCAACGGCGCCAAAAACTTGATGCGTGTTTTTCGCAAGTGTACGAATCACGTCAAAGTAATATAAAAGATTATCGAATCCACAGAGACCAAGTGTCAATCTATCAAACCTGTTGTTATGGTGTGTATCTAAGGCAACTATTTTTAAGGGTTTTAATAAGGGTGCAATGGTAAATAAAATTATAATTTTAGATAATAAATAAAGACAGGCTCGAATGTAATTCACGCAATCAATGATAATCCAGTACTTGTTAGTGGAACTACTTATGGGCAATGTTTTCTCCTTTGAAAAGAACTAATTTAACAGGAACTGTCGCTTTCGCGTATTCAGAACCGAGTTGTACTCTCTAATCAACCCCTCCTATTGTCACGGATAAAAAGGTGCGTACTGCGTTAGAGTAGTAAACCTATTTTTAAGAAATATAGTATCTTAACTAAGTTGAAAAGTATTTTAACCTGGACTTCTTAGCAAAAAGAGGTTCTTACGAACCAGAGTTTAAACTTCCTAACGCGTCCGAAAATCGTTTTAAAATCTCTTTTCTTTTTAATCTAAAATCTCCTAATAAACTAGACAAAGCGCTTTTGGCTGTTTTTGAAATAGTTAAAAACAATTACTTGAATTGAAAGATAAAATAGCCCTTAGGTGTTTCCACGAACAATTACACTGATTACTGGTTTAATTACGATCCTTACATTCTAACCTTTATAGAATTAGTTAGACATGATAAAGTAAATATTATTTTTATAGTTTTTCATAAAAGTAATTTAAAGCGAGTGCGGATAATAAACAAAGTAAAGTGCGAGTGCAGGAAATAAACAACGTAAATGTGCGAGTGCAGGAAATAAACAACGTAAATGTGCGAGTGCAGGAAATAAACAACGTAAAGTGCGAGTGCAGGAAATAAACAACGTAAATGTGCGAGTGCAGGAAATAAATAAAAGTAAAATACGAACTTGAATTAAAATGGCGGCAGGATTAACTTCCTCCAGAGTGCTCCAAAAACTCGAACCACAGACAGATTACAGACTCGATCACTCGATTGCAGAGGCACCCCGATGTGGAATGGCAACTGCTTTATAACTGATATATGCCTAGAGAATTCTAATTCTGGATGAAGAAAAACGAAAATCTAAGGTCCTATTTATAGTAAAAACTGAAAGCATGAAATGACAGGGACGCCCCTCCACTAAAAAGTGGAGGTTACTGATTTTGGCCTTGTGGCGCCCGCCACAGGCCTATGGCGCCCGCCACAGGCCTATGGCGCCCGCCATGGTCCCTACAGGGGATGATGGAGTGGGGATCATGGGTCTTGACGGTTGAGGAGTGGTCTTGAGACGTGGCCACGTCATGGCTAACCCCATGGCGCCCGCCACGGTGGGTGCCGTAAGTGCAAAACGCTGAATTTCTAGGTTTTCGCCCGTTTTCACTCCTTTTTCGCTCCTTTTCCCGATTCAAGCTCCGATTATTATAAAAACCTGAAAACATAAGAAAACAAAGAAATAACAAAGCAAAACAACAATAAAAGCTAAGAATGCATGCGAAATCGGAGTCAGAAATACGGTGAATTTTAGTGTGATCAAAACCGTGTTACCGGTTGAGGTTCAAATTCCCTCTTTGAGAGTCCCGATAGACGTGAAATTGCAAGAGGCTGAATGGGTAAGGACTCGGTATGAAGGGTTGAGCCTGATTGAGGAAAAGAGGCTGGCAACCGTTTGTCGTGGGCAGTTGTACCCAGCGAATGAAGCGTGCTTTTGGCCGAAAGGTACGGTCCCGTGTGCATCACGTAGGAGATGTGGTGTTGAAAAGGATCCTTCCTCCTCAAAGATCGTAGGGGCAAGCGGACACACAGTTATGAATGCCCATTCGTGGTCAAGAAGGTTTCCTCTAGCAGAGCCTTGTTGTTGACGACCATGGATGGCGAGGATTTTCCATCCCCTGTGAATGCGGACGCAGTTAAAAAATACTTCGTATAAAGAGACCCGCTGACGAAAAGAATAAAATAGTCTAGGCAAAAATGGGCATCCCGGCGAACCAGAAAAAATGAAAAGGTTCGGGCAAAAGTTAGGGATAAAAAGAAAAATTGTACACCCGGTAAGTCGAAAACCTGAAAAGGCGGCTTGGGCAAAAAAGGGTATCCCGGTGGACTGAAAACCCGAAAGGGCGGTCCAGGCAAAAGAGGGATTGAAACGAACAACTGCGTCTAGCATGATCGTTTACTTTGGTTAAGACACCATGGATAATCCCCGGCGGGGATCAATCGGAAGCGTCTTGTTCAGAAGGCAGAAAGCACGGAGAGTCTTGAGGACATATGGGGTGTAACCGAGTTGGAACTCGATGAGATCACGGTTTCACATTGCCATTAGGATAGATTTTCCTTTTGTGCGTAATTACCTCTTTTCAGGAATTGCTTCCTGCGTATCGCTCGGTTTAAGCCACACTTTTTCAATCAATAAAATGCATATTCAGTCAAATAATTTTGTTTTTGTTTTCATTACCGCTTTGATTGCAAAAACATCCAGTTATTTTTGATAAAGAATCTTTGCATTTTAAGACATACAGGTCCCTTCCAATGCATGTTTATAAGATTGAAAACTTGAAATCTTATTCGGAAGGTTGAGTGACCTAGGTGTTGAAGCTTTGACACACCTGAGGCACGTTTTTATCTAACGATCTCTTTTGCAGGTGCTGTTAGATATTTTCACTCACTTGCAGGTTGTGATGTGAAGCCTTTTTGACAAAAAGATCCCCGTGGAGTCCAATCAGGGACGAAGAATTGAAGAATGGTGAAAAGACGGCGAGAGACGTACGACGATCCTGGAGGATTAATCAAGAAGACTCTTCAAAGTCTGAGGACTGGAAAGTTTGTGTGAATCCAGGGAGTTCGATCTCCGTGGAGTACGGAGAAGTCGAGAATACAAGGTGATGAATCAGAAAAGTCCAGACGAGTCTGAGAGCTCTCAAAAGTGGAAAGCTGACACTGTGGTTAGATAGTGAATACCAGGGTTCGACAAGTCGACGGGTGTTCTGTGCCAGACTTTCCTTATTTCCCCAAGCGGAGTCGGGATTGTTATCTCCCCAGCAGATTCAAGGTCTGTGTCTTCCCTAGCAGGGTCGGGATGGTTATCTCCCCAGCGGGTTCAAGATCGGTGTTTCCTCAGCAGCCAGGCCTGAAGGTTGCTATTTCCCCAAGCAGTGTCGGGATTGTTATTCCCCCAGCAAGTCGAAGATTGTTGTTTTCCCCGCAGAGTGCGTTGGTGGTTGGTTCCCCAGCGAGGTTCCCAAGCGGATCGGGTTCAGCGGAGGTCATCCCCGGTGAGGGTGGGCCTTTCCCCAGCAGCGGTGCTATTCCCCAGCAGGGGGGAGATTGGAGTGTTATCGAGTTCCTTAGCGGAGTGCCTCTACCCAGAAGAGTCCCTTGAGGGGGATACTTTTTATGCATTCATCATCTAGATAAGCATAGCATATTGCATGCCTAATTGCGTAGCATTTCCATAGTTATGGAGCATTACGCTGAAAAAACCATGCATCATCATTGCAAGCATAAGCTAGTCTCAAGCCATGGTTACCGTTTGAGAATCGGTTTATTTGGTTGGAAGATCATCCTCAGCATTGCAAGCATCAGCTAGCCTCAAGCCGTGGTTACCGTTTGAGAGTTGGTTTCACCGGGTGGTGGAGATGTTACTCCGAGGAGTTCAACATCGTGACGTTGGGTCAATGGTATTCCCCAGTAGTGCGATATTGGAGGAAGATTTCTGTCGTGCGAGATGGAAGTTGGAAGGTGTTACCCTGAGGAGTTCAACATCGTGATTTTGGATCAACAACATTCCCCAGTTAGTCCCCGGCAAGCGTTTGCCTGGTTTTGACATATGTAGATGTCATCCCTGCGATACCGGTAAGTGTCGTGTCGATCCCCGTAATGTCTCCTTTCTTTGGTGTCAGTAAACATCATTGTTCAATGTCAGTAAACGTCGAGTTTCCTTCCCAGTCATTGGTCAATGTCTGGTCGAGTATCTTTTCTTTGGTGTCAGTAAACATCATTGTTTGATGTCAATAAATGTCGAGTTCCTTCCCAGTCATCAGTAAATGTCTGGTCAAATATTCCTTCTTGGGTGTCAGTAAACATCATTGTTCGATGTTAATAAACATCATTGTTTGATGTCAGTAAACATCATTGTTCGATGTCAGTAAATGTCGGGTTCCTTCCCAGTCATCAGTAAATTTCTGGTCGAGTATCTTTTCTTTGGTGTCAGTAAACATCATTGTTCGATGTCAGTAAACGTCGAGTTCCTTCCCAGTCATCAGTAAATGTCTGGTCGAATATCCTTTCTTTGGTGTCAGTAAACATCATTGTTCGATGTCAGTAAACGTCGAGTTCCTTCCCAGTCATCAGTAAATGTCTGGTCGAATATCCTTTCTTTGGTGTCAGTAAACATCATTGTTCGATGTCAGTAAACGTCGAGTTCCTTCCTAGTCATCAGTAAATGTCTGGTCGAATATCTTTTCTTTGGTGTCAGTAAACATCATTGTTCGATGTCAGTAAACGTCGAGTTCCTTCCCAGTCACTGGTCAATGTCTGGTCGAATATCTTTTCTTTGGTGTCAGTAAACATCATTGTTCGATGTCAGTAAACGTCGAGTTTCCTTCCCAGTCATTGGTCAATGTCTGGTCGAGTATTTTCTTTGGTGTCTGTAAACATCATTGTTCGGTGCCAGTAAACGTCGAGTTTCCTTCCCAGTCATTGGTCAATGTCTGGTCGAGTATTTTCTTTGGTGTCAGTAAACATCATTGTTCGGTGTCAGTAAACGTCAAATTTCTTCCCAGTCATTGGTAAATGTCTGGTCGAATATCCTCTGAGATGTCGCCATCAGAGTGGTGGTTGGTGTTATTTCCGGCATTGCCAACGGAATTAGCATGGAAAATGGAGAACGAGGTTCATGGTTTGGCAGCAAGATTGATATGAAGTTGTCGGGGTTCAAATGCGGTGATCCGGGATCATCCGCGCGAAAGAAAATATTTGTTCGGGATTCAAGAAAAGCAAAAAAAAATCAATCAGAAAGTTTCGGGGTTCAAGAAAAGAAAAAATATAATAATCCCCAGCGGAGCGCAAATTGTTCGTCTGTTCTTGGTATTCAATCACTCTTCACCCTGATCATCTGAAAGCCGAGGCTGTTCATATCGACAGGTTCACAGTGGATTGAATAGGGGCAGCTGTAATACCTCAAAATTTGCCTTCCTCTCTTGGGACTAGCTTAGCATATTGCATTTCATTTTGTAGGACATTAGTCATTGCATATTGCATATCATGTGAAAATAGACAAGTCATCCTCCTAAGTCTTTCTCAGAAGATGGAGAGGTTAAAAGATGCAAGCCTGAGGGTCTCATAAATTGATCACTAATCATCTGAGGTTTGTGATTCAATTAGGGTTTCTTGGTCCTTCAAGGAGTTTGAGCATTATCTTATTGGCAAGGGTACATCATCATCATCATGGTTATGTCATCCTCAAGGGGCTCCTTGTTCATGCTCAGATTCTTTGGGATTAGGGTTTTGACCTTTGGTCAACCCTAGTCAATGGCATTCTCCCAACCAGGGATTCTCAAGGAGATGAGGTCTTTATTGAGATGGAGATCATCATATTGATTTTATTGAGCTTGTACAAGCTAGGGTTTCATTTTGGAGCCATTTCATCAAGTGGTTAAGGCTCAGGCTGATCAGGGCACTTCTAAGTCATCTGTCAACCAGAAAGTCAACAGAAAGTCAACTGAGGGCTAGGAGGTGGAGAAATGAGTTTCAACATCTCATTCATGTTCAAAAGAGGCTTATTAATCATGTCAAATTCTTATCTTGAAGAGTTTGAGGTCAGATCAAAAGTTTCCCAAAATGGAAAATGACTTGTAATTGAAAATTTCCGAAAATGGAAGGATTTTGGTTCAAATTCAACTTGATCTTACATCATCAAAGAAGCTTCAAATGAAATTTTGACCAACATGAAAGTTGAAGATCTCTCTCTCCCATTTCCAAAAAGTCCAAGATCATGAATTTCTAATGAATGGTTGAGGAGATATGATCAAATCATTGCCAAGTGTGCTTGAAACTTCAAAGGGGCATATCTTTTGACTCATAACTCCAATTTGAGTGGTTCTTTTTGCAAAGTTCTTCTCATGACATGAACTTTCCAAATCATTCATCACATTGCATGAAAATTCATCACATGATCATATGCATATTCATGCTTATTTTGGAGGGAAAATGGCAAATTTGAAATTGGTGCATCATGGGAACAAATCACCATTGCCATTGTGTTCATTAGAAGTTTTTAAGTGAAATTGATCAAGCATATGGCACTGTTCACGTTCATTTACTCCATGCACCATGCAATTTTCATTTTTTGGCCAAACACCTTATTTTTGCTAATTCTAAGTTAACTTTGCTTAATTGTGATTAGAAGGTGATTAGGACATCATATATATTCATAATCATAACAGAATTTGGGAGGATTCTAGATCTAGATCTCAAAATTTTCTCTCCCTCCAAAATTTTCTCCTAATCATAATTCAAATTTTCACCACATAACATACCAATTTTATTGCATATTCTTGCTCCCTGGGGTGGATTTAGTACAAATCAAGCATTGGATCTTCAAGATTGGACCAGAATTATGCATGTGGATCTCAAGAACATAACCATGGCATTTGAGATTTAAGCAAGATCTACACAGTTCCAAGCCTCAAAATCTTCATAAAGCTTCATCACAAGTGATTAGGAGTGGATTTGCATGCTTGCTTGGCCTTGGATCTGCAGAATTCAACAACTGTTCTTCAAGATGTCACATTTTTTATCCTCTTAATTATCTGTTTTATGTGTATAGTCTTGTAGAACATTGAGTGCTGATGAATCTGAGCTAAATTTCACATGATTTGGTGCATTATTGAGTGAGTTATGTGTAATTGAAGTTTTGAACATCAAACTTTTTTTGCTTCGATTTGCACGTTTGATGAGGAATTGGCATGAATTAATGGTGGATTTGAGTTCCTTAGGACAAGACGAATCCAATGGCGTATGAATTTTTGAATTCTGGAAATTTCTGGAAAAAAGTTTCTGGACTGTGTTACTGTTCATCTTCATCTTCATGAGGAAGATGAAGATCTTCATCTTAGCGACGGCCTAGCGTCCGCTCTGGTTTGCTAGGGTTCTGGCATGAAGAACGCGCCCAGGACGCGTTTGATCCAAGGTCCTCCCTTCGATTCCATGCTCCAGCGTTTCTGCATCTTTTTTTTCATTTCTATTCCATTAATCCAAAACGACGTCGTTTTGGGACGCGTTTGGAATTTCTTTAATTCATTTTTTATATTTTTTATGTTACTTCAATTTTTATTTCATTTCATACATGAACTTCCAAAAATCATAATTAATGGAATAATGATCCAAATGAAGCCGGGTTTTTTTCCACATGATCCTTGAAATGTCTAGTATTTTATCATGTGCTTTTCCTGATTTTATCATTTATGGATTTTGACTGATGAATTGTTATTTGATTAAGGTGCATTTGTGACATTGCTCCATTCTTCCTATCATAAAGTGCTCATACATGATCCAAATGCCTTGAAATTTTGCATGGTTATTCTTGACATGATGAGGGATTTATGTGATTTTATTTGGAATTTTTTGCTATTATCTTCACTGTTTTTGTCACATGTACTTTAAGTGTGACAATTTGTGTCACACAATGGGATGATCAACTTGTGCAATTTAATTTCCATATCAATTGATCTTGGATGCTTCTGATTTTTTGTATGATGATTGTATTGGATGTGTTGAATTCTCATGAAATTTTCCAGAATTATTTGATACATTTCTGTTTTAATGTGGAATTTTCATTCTCAATGTCCAAATGTATGCTTTGAAATTGTCTTTTACTTCTTTTGCTCACTACATGACTTTGCCATTTGATTTTGATTTGGTACTTTTTAGGGCTTGTTCATATGTGTTTGAAGTTGCTTCATGTTGAGTATCAAGTTCTGTTTTGACTTTTTGCCCCACTTTTGACCCTAGCCTTTGAGCTAGTGGTTTGGTCTCATCCTTTGGACTTTGTGTTTCAGGTTTTCAAGCAATTTGTCACCTTGGTTGATATGATCTCATCACTTGAGATACAAGCTATTTTGGTTGACTAACCTTGCTGTTTTGTAGGTCTTGTGGATGATGAATTAATTTAGTGTGCTTGCATCTCATGTCTTGCATTGATGTTGTATGATGATTGGTTGTCTCACTGTTGGATTTTCTGATTGTTTTGTCTGAATACCATACTGATTGGTTGGTTATCTATACAGGTGCTTTAGCTGCTTTAACTCATTATTTGAGTTGCTTTGCTTTACTTGTGGTTGGCATACCACTTAGGTAACTTCCTTGATCTCCATGTAGTCTGGAAGACCTGCTGTTATTGGCAGACACCTGTCTGAAGCCCTCCTTAAGAGGCAATGTTTGTGTTTGTTTATCTTTGTGCCTTGTACATATAAAGACCTCCTAAATGAAGAGGCATTGGCAGATAAAAGGGATGTGCAATCCATACCCTGCTATTCAGTTGTGTCTTTCATCTTGCTCACACCCTGTGTTGATGCACTTTGAATAAAAACCCAAAATCTTGTTGTGTCAAGTCATGTGGAATAGAGTCCCACATTCTGGACTCCCACACATTCTCTGATTCAAGCTCACCCAGGCATGGGTTAAGAGCTATGAGGCATAACCCTCATCTCCATTTCATCTGCTCACCCTAACTCTCAATGTTAGAGGTTAAGAGCCTGACCACCCCTTTCAGTATCTGGCTTGTTTGTCAAGGTCGATATGACCCATTGACTAAAGCCCAGCCTTGCTTGAGCCCCCTTGGTTGTGTATAGTGTGTGCTAATTGCTTTTGATGTTTATCTATTTTGCTTCTCATCTCCTTTCTATAGGAGTCGTATGATCAACTTTCAAGGAAGTTGACTGTACATAGAGATAGACTTGAGTTGACTCACTGCCTGTGTGAGTCAAACTCTTGTTAGAAACCGCAACCTAGGACTATTGTGGATTACATGATAACTATTAGGCTCGAGTCAGTCTCCCTTCTAGTTTGTCATTTCCCAGTCTCTGGTTAGGATAGAAATTTCTCCCCTGTTAAGGGGAACTATGTCGCCCTGATCCTCATACCAGATGAGGTACGTAGGCAGGAGATCGTGCGAGATCTCTCCGGGCACCCTTTTCCTTTTTTGCGTGTGTTGTTTGACAGTTATTAGGCTCGAGTTCCTGACTCCCTTTTAGCTTGTCTGTTTGTTACCCTCTTGTTTGTATGGAGTCTGACGTAAGTCCAGCGATTGGCAGTTGGTTTCCTGTGGATTGTTTGTATGGAGTCTGACGTAAGTCCAACGATTGGCAATTGGTTTCCTGTGGGTTATGTGTGTGGGGTCTGATGTAAGTCCAGTGATTGGCATTCGGTGTCCGGTTAACCTCTTGTTTGCTTGGAGTCTGACGTAAGTCCAGCGATTGGCAGTAGGTTTCCTGTGGGTGTTTCTTTTGTTCGGAGTTGGATGTAAGACCAGTGATTGGCAGTCTGTTTCCGCTTGTGCGTTTCTTTTGACGTCTCAGCGTCTGTGCATGTGTTTTGTTTCGGCGTGCGTTAGCCGAACTACGGTAGCTCTGATTCTCATTCCAGATGAGATACGTAGGCATAGGATACGACATCCTAGCGAGCATGTTTCCCATTTCCCCGAACTATGTTGACTCTGATGTTTGTTTCTGACAAACTACGTAGGCCCAGGATGCGATATCCTGTCGAGTCCTCTTCCACCTTCCTCCTTCTTCCATCTGTGTTTGATTCCAGTGTGTGTGTGCATTCTTTGAGCAGTTTCCTTCAGCAACCTTATTTTTTCCTTTTGAGCGTGGATCCCTTCGAGTACGACGGACGTGAGGGGTGCTAATACCTTCCCCTTGCATAACCGACTCCCGTACCTTGTAATCTCCGGTCGTAAGACTATTCCTTTCCAGGTTTACTTTGAGCGTTTCCTTTCCCTCCTTTGGGATAAATAACGCACGGTGGCGGCTCTGTTTGTTTGCTTTTTCCCGCTGGTTCTTTTTCGCGTTGCGACAGCTATATCTAGTTTTTGCATCGTTTAAAACCCTACTGAGGTAATAAATAGCTCTTTCGACACCATTATCATCCTCTTGTGCTAACATGCTCCCTAAGGTTTTATCAGATGCAGATATGTACAATCTCATACTTTTATTTCTACAAGGTGGTGTCAAAATTGGTGGGTGGCTCAAGTATGCTTTGATCTTATCGAACACCACTTGCTGAGCTTGCCCCAATTCGAACATTTCCTTGTCGAGTCAAAGCAAAGGCGAAAATGCTTGCGTTTTCCCACTAAGGTTTGAGATAAATCTCCTTAGGAAATTGATCTTGCCCAGCAGTGACTGCAAACCTTTCTTTGTTGATGGCAATTTTGCTTCCATGATGGCTTTGGTTTTATTCTAGTTTATTTTGATCCATTTTTTATGGACCACAAAGCCTAGAAAATCCCCAACCTGCACACAAAAAGCACATTTTAGATGGTTCATTTTTAAACCATATTTTCTCATTCATTCAAAATATATTCGAAGGTTTTCTATATGACTCTTCCCCGAAATAAACTTAACAACAATATCGTCTATATAGATTTGCATAAAAGTTTATATGAAATCATGGAAGATCGAGTTCATCGCCCTTTGGCAAGTTGCCCCTGCATTTTTCAAACCAAAAGGCATCACTACCCATTCATAGGTACCTAAGGCTCCAGGGCAACGAAATGCCGTTTTTGGGACATCTTTTTCGGTAATAGATATTTGATTGTACCCAGAATACCCGTTGAGCATGCTCATATATTCATAACCCGCGGCAGAATCGACCAACATTTCCACCACTGGCATTGAATATTCATCTTTTGGGGTTACAGTATTCAAATCTCTAAAATCTATGCAAACCCTTAACGTACCATTCTTTTTTACAACTGGTACAATGTTAGCTAACCATTTGACATACCTGGTAGTATGAATGAAGTTACAACGGAGAAGTCTTTCAACTTCCTCCTTGATTTTCGACAATATTGCTGGGGCAAATCGTATTGGATTTTGCTTCACTCGATTCTTCCCAGGTTTGATCGACAATTTTAATTCGACCAACTTCTTGCTTAAACCAGGAATTTCGCCATAGTCCCATGCGAAATAGTCTTTAAACTCTCTCAGCAACTGAACCACTTCGATCTTGAACTGAGGTTGGATGTTGGCACTGATATAAGTTGGCCTTTTTATTACCCCCTCTCCCAAGTCTACTTCTTCGAGGGGATCTTGAGCTAGCATCTTAACATTGGTCGCTAGCGGGTCCTTCTCGAAACCCAAAGGCTCGTCATCGTAGATCGCGTCAAGCCTCTGGTTTCGCTATTCGTCTTGACCTTCGTCAGGTGGTCTTGGGTCAAAATCTTTTCCAAGACCTACTAGTGGAGAAACTTCATTGGCTTCGACATTTATGTTTTTTTATTTCGGCCTCTAAGGCCAATTACTGTTTGTTTTCGGCTATGTAGGCCGAAATCCTCTTTAACGCTGCGAACTCAGTCATCATCACTGAATTCACTTCCCCATCCTGTGGGGTCAATTCCGGCTACTCCTAAATATCTGAAGTTGTCTTTTCCCACTACCTCTCTGTCCCACCGGAAACCCTAGTGGGGGTGGAGAGATAAGGAACAATAGGCGTTATCATCAGGGGTGAATGAAAACTCAGCCGAATCACAAGGGGCTATAATAGCTAAGTGCTTGTTGAATTGGCGTCTGTTGACATGATTAATAGGGGTTTTGAAATATCCCTGATCCGCCTCTATATTTTCAAAAATGCCATATGGACGCCAAATTATAATCCTCTGGTGCATCGAAGACGGGACTGCTCCGACTCCATGGATTCATTCTCTTCCCAACAACATGTTATAGTTTGCCTTTGTTTCTACAATCATGAACATTGTGGACCTAGAGACCATTCCTACAGTCAATTCAACTTAGATAGCCCCCAGGGTGGAGCCTACTTTGCCTTCATAATTGGTCAACACCATATTATGAGGTTTGGCATCAGTGTCATATTTGCCAATTTTTGGCAACATGCAATGGGGCATCAGATTCACAGTCGCTCCACAACCTACCAGTATTTTATTAACTGGGATGTTTTCGACTTTTCCGGTGATGAAGAAGGATTTTAAATGGCTCTTCATGGTGTCACTAGGTCTCTCGAAAAAAGCATTATGCTCTTCGACACAACCAGTGTTCATTATATAATAACAGACCGATTTGTGGACGGCCATTTCCCTTTCGGTGATACTGTCATTATCATTGACTTTGGTGATCCAATCGAATTCTCTGGGCATCATGGATACCACTCCGACTAGAATGTCTAAGGAATCCTCTAAACCAGAGTCAAAGTTGTCAGTTAATAACTCGTCTTCGGCAACCATCTGATTTTCTCCGGCCGTCTTGTTTGAAATCTTGGGATCTCTTTTGGTGAGGTTAGAGACATCCTTTTTCTTCACCATCACGTTGGTACTTGATTCAACTTGGTCCATTTCGCCAGCTTCTCTTTTGGCTTTTCGCCTTCTCTGTTCTCTTCTTCACTAGGACCTCATTATGGGATTCTTTTCCTTTATAGTTTTCGGACATATGTGCGGTCCTTTTGTCGGATCAGAATTCCTGGCGATAGGCCAGTGATGAACCTCTTTCAACCTCAAACTTCTGCCACTTGCCATGGCCACGTTTTCTCCCCTCAGCCTGCTTGACCCACTTCCCATCTGACCCATTGTTTACTAAGTATTATCATCGATTTTGGTGATCCGATCGAATTCTCTAGGCATCACAGATACCACTCCGACCAAAATGTCTAAGGAATCATCCGAACCAGAGTCAAAGTTGTCAGTTAATAACTCGTCTTTGGTAGCCATCTGATTTTCTCCGACCGTCTTGTTTGAAATCTTGGGATCTCTTTTGGTGAGGTTAGGGTCATCCTTTTTCTTCACCATCTGGTACTTGATTCAGCCTGGTCCATTTCGCCAACTTCTCTTTTGGATTTTTGCCTTCTTTATTCTCTTCTCCACTGGGACCTCGTCATGGGATTCTTTCCTTTATAGTTTTCGGACACATGTGCAATCCTTTTTTCTGATCGGAATTCCTGGCGATAGGCCAGCGATGAACCTCTTTCAACCTCGAACTTCTACCACTTGCCATGGCCATGTTTTCTCCCCTCGGCCTGCTTGACCAACTTACCATCTGACCCTTCAATGATTGGCTTAAGGGTTATGGGTTGGAAGTTTCGTCCAACTTGTTTGGTTTCATTCAACTTCACCATAGGGCGCCTAGGATCAGGATATCTCCTGGGATCAAAGACCCTTTCTGGCTTACCCTTTTGATTATTGTGGATGGCTTTATGGCTATTTTTGTGGTTCACTCTCCTAACCCCTCCAGATTCTGAGCTTCCTTTTTGTTGAAGACAACACTGCACCTAGGGCATAACATCACCTATGATTTCTTCTTTTGGCACCTTCGAAGGAAATCTGGCAATGTTTCTTCTGCTTGAGGAAAGGCGACCTTGTTGTATTCCTCTTGCTTACCTTCATCATCGACTTCCATTGAGACTTATCGAGATACCACCACCATATTAACTTCCATGCGAATGTCCTTAGTAATAGCCAGCTTTTGGAATTGTTTTTGAAGGCCGTCACTGGCCTTGTCCAGCTGAATGAAACTATCAGCGGTCTCTTTAGTGATCATTAATAACTTTGAATTTCTAGCATCCTCGATATCTGAGGCTTCAACATTTTCCTTCTCGATGTCCTCCGTACCCCTTAGGGTCAAACCATCACGAGGTGCCTGCTCGAAGTACTCATGTACTTTAACCATGACAGGCTCATGGACGAAGTCTTCAGTAACTTCGGTCATATAGAAATCAGCAGCAACTTCAATGAAATTGACCTCCTTTGCCTCAGTATAATGAGCTTCAGCAATTTGTAGAGGATCGTAGTCGATTTTCACCTGGCTCCGTGGCTTATCACCGAACTTGAGTCTTCCCTCCTGTATTGCATTCTGCACCAGATCCCTGAAAAGAAAACATTGAGACGTTTTATGACCCAAAAAACTATGGTATTTACAAAAAACTCATTTCTTTCTTTTTTCTAAAGGAGGTACTTTAGCATCCGGAGGTACTATCATTTGACCATCTTTAACCAGTAGGTCGAAAATTTCGTCACATTTCGTAACGTCGAAAGTATATGTTTTCTTAGGAAACCTGTCATTCTTTTCAGGTTCGACAGGGTTTCTCCCGTTCGAAGGGGCCAAAACTTTGCACGCATATGGTGGCCCCTGTGTCAATTCAGCAAGATCGATCTCAGTATCATCGAAGTCTGGAACTTCAAGGCCTGAATCTTCGTGATCTTTCCTAAAATCGACATAGGCTACCCTTTTACCTTTGTTTTTTCTAGCCTTTTCTTCTTTTAAACGTTCTACCTGTCGAACTTTGTCAGCCAACTGGGCCATATCCCTTAGGTATTGAGTATCAAATTTCTTTCTAATCGAGTAATCAAGGCCCCCAACGGCCATTTCTACCAACTCATGTTCCAGCACTTGCGTAAAACACCTGGCTTTGAGTAGTTGAAATCTATTAAGGTAGTCGTCAATTGGCTCAGTGAATTTTCGTCTGACACTAGCCAACTGTTTTAAACTTGTCTTCGTTTGCCCCATGTAGAACTGTTCATGAGACATTCTTTCTAGCTGATTCCATGAATGGGTCGAATTCTGGGGCAAAGTTGTGAACCATGTAAAAGCATTCTTGGTAACAGAACTTGGAAAAAATTTCATCCTAAGATTCTCGTTATTTGACATATCTCCAGCTTCAATTAGATATCTCGCCACGTGTTCGACAGTAGACTCAGTAGTATCCCCGACAAACTTGGTGAATTTGGGGATTTTGGTCCTCAGGGGCACATCTGTCTGTAAGACATATTCTGCCAAAGGTCATGTATAATTTGGTCTTCTAAGACCAAAATTTACCCCATTTCGAACCATAATTCTCTCGACTATAACTGCTAGATTATTATCCGCTACCACATCATGTCGAACTTGCCGTATGATATCATTGGCATTTTGATTCCTATTTACCATTAACACCCTTGGTTCCCTGGGTACATGTGGTTCGATCCTAGGAGGTACTACTATTCCCCCTTGATTTTGTGGGATCTGGTTAATGGTGAGGTCCTCCTCAAGCGTGGGCTCTTGATTCTCTCTTACCCAATCCCTGGGCAGGGGACACTGGTGCTGAGGTATACCAAGAAACTCAAACATTCGAGCCACATGTGATGTCCTCTGTTGATTCGACTGAGTTGTATTATGAAACAAAGGATTTAGCATAGTGGCCAAAGTTTGAGTTAACATCTAGACCATTTCATGATTGCTTTCGTCCATCTGTGCCTCCATGCCGTCGCAGAATTATTGGTAAGAGTGGGTAGTTATACTGGGTGTCTTAAACCTAACGCCTGATTGGTTCGATCCACGTTTATCCCGGACCCTTGTACTGGTGAATTTACGTTAGTCGCTGGTTCCGAAAAAGTAGAACCCATATTCTGTAGATTGGCCATCATTGTTGTTCTCGACCGTTAAATGGTATTGAAAAACTAGGGGGTACCAACGGCCTATTTGGAATGTCCCTAATCTATGAAGGAGTGTGGGGAGGTCCCCTAGGTCCAACATAAGTCAGAATTGGTTCAGAGTGAGAGATCAAATGCATAGGCATCGAACTCACCATAGACGAAACTATTTCGGACACATGTGTCGTGGCCGTATTTGCCCCCATCGAAGAAGAAAGAGGCACTATGCCGCTAGTTGATGGGTTTTGAGAATTCTGAGTCTCTGGCGGATTCATATTCGCCATCCCCGTATGTGATTCTCTCCCTGTTTTTCGTTCGTCGTTTATGGCTATTTTACCACTTCTTAAAAGCATACAACGATTCTTTTCTCAAACAAAACTTAGCAATCAAACAGAACGTTAGCAGTCGTCCCACTGGGCGTGCCAATTTGCTTACCTTGAAAAATGGTAAACAACCGCTGATCTTCCAAATTTCTAAATTTGGTCACTCACAGGATAGATCAGATTGATCCTAGGACATGTGCTAAATTTCTCGTAAACGTAACGTTAATAAATGATCGAACTAAATGTCAAATCAAAGCGTTAAATAAAAACTGAAGACAAAAGAGTGACTTGAACAAAAGAACAATCTTAAATCAGTATTTAGAACTATTAAAGAAGAAGTAAACAACGGGAATTGTAAAAGGGTTGAAAATAATCAAAAAGGTTTGTAAGCGCTGGAATCTTTAAGACTGTAAGGTAAAAGTTCAAGGTAAGGAAAGGAACTAAGGATCTTTAAACTTGTAAATGACGAAGTAAGAAATAAAGCGTTTGGGAGTAAAGAACAAGGAAAGACGTTTCTGAAGAGAAAGTAAAGATAACTTTATAATGCTTTGAAATGATTAAACAATGGTGTAGACAACGTACATTCTGCGTTTTACAGTTCTTCTTCACACGAATACTTAGTAAATTTGCAGTTTTTTGTACACAATTTGACACACACTTTTCTAACACTAAGACCCTATATTTATACTGGGTCGAAATAACTGCTATGATGGTTCTTCAATCACGTTGATACATGTGGCGCCCTGCATACGTATGTTTGCTCACTCTGCTTCCACGTGTATCCTCGCGGTTTCTAACAAAGGTAATCTTCCCTCTTTTATTTAAACTTCAAATCTCTGATCGAAACCGTTTTCTAACTACTCCCTAAGGAACTGCTCCGAAATTTTAGCTATAAGCTTGATCTTTATCCAATCAGCTAAGTCGGTCTACCCTTAGCTGGTCGAATTACTTCTTAGTTGAAACCAACTGTACATGCTTTCCAATTTTGGTAATTTGAAGTGGGCGTCGAAAATTTGAGCTAATAGATGGAAAATATGATATTGCTAAGGAAGTTTGGGATCATTTGAAACGTTTGTATGTTACATCTAATTTTGCCAAACAATATCAACTAGAGATTGGTATTCGGGCCCTAAAGCAAAACAATATGACTATTCAGGAACTTTATTCGACCATGTTAAATTTGTGGGATCAATTGGCACTCACTGAATCAGGTGCATTGCGAGATTTCAAAGCATACATTGATCGTAGATAAAAATAACGGTTAGTTCAATTTGTATGTCTCTTCAAGATGATTTTGAAGGGCTTTGTGGGACTATTTTTCACTGCACGCCTCTTCCAAGTGTTGATTCAATAGTTAATGAGTTATTGACATAAGAAGTAAGACTCAAGTCTCACTCTCATTCAAATTATGAGAGGGGAAATCTCTTGCCTTCTCTATTTGTCTTTGTTGCTACTTTTAACAAAGGAAAACCACAATGAAGAGTTGATATTAATGAATGTTCTTTTTACAAGGAAAAGGGGCATTGTAAAGCATAATGTCTAAATTGAAGTCGAGGAGAAAGAATTTTAAGACTTCACAGTCCCATGTTGTTATTGTTGCTTCTTCTACAGTTGCTCATCTTGGTTATGGTATTGGTCATGTATATCCATCTGAGACTACTTCACAGGTATTCATCAGCGATCTTATACTGACACTCCTCAACAAAATGGTATTCTAGAACGAAAGCATCATCATATTGTTGAAACTAGTTGTTCTCTTTTGTTATCTGCTTCAGTTCCAAGAGAATTTTGGGTTGAATCAATTTGTACCTCTGTCCATGTCATTAATGGAATTCCATAGGTCACCTCAGATTTATACTCCTGATTATTCTTACTTAAAAGTATTTGGTTCTACTTGTTTTGTTCTTCTTCCACAAGTAGAACATAGCAAATTGTCTCCTCGTTCTGCAATATGTGTTTTTCTTGATTATGGTGATGGTCAAAAGGGTTATTGTTGTTATGATCCTACTAAAAAAAAGTATGTTTCTCTTCATGCTGTATTTCTTAAACACATCATGTTTTAATCCTTTTCTTTTGATTTGCATACTCATATTAGGTCCAAGCTTATTCAGATTGATCCTTTTTTCCTTTTATGAGGATATTTCTAGTGATTTTAATGTTGAGAACTGCAGGATTGATACTATTGTTACTCCAGATGTAGATGTCTTTCTTGTCCCCACGACTTCCAAATAACCTCTTGCAGTTGTTGATCATACTCCACATACAACAACAACACCTATTCCTCCCCATCTACCTCACCATTATCCTTCTCGTGATTGTAAGTCTACTAAATTTCATGATTATGTTTATTCCACTTATTCTACTTATTTTGCTTCTTTTATAACCTATATTCATAGTTTGTCTGAGTCATCTTCCTATAAAGAAGTTATACTTGATCTTCTTTGGCAACAAGTTATGGCAGAGGAACTTTCTCCTTTGCATAAAACAGATACTTGGGACTTAGTACCTTTTCCACCAGGAAAATGTGATATTCAGTCTTGTTTGGTATATAAGATCAAAACCAAATATGATGGGTCAGTTGTGCGATATAAAGCTTGTTTTGTTGCTAAGGGGTTTTCTCAATAGTATGGTATGGATTATGAAGAAACTTTTGCTCATGTGGCCAAGATGACCATTATTTGCACCCTTATTATTGTTGCATTTATTCGTTAGTGGAATATTTCTCAAATGGATGTCAAAAATGAATTTTTGAATGGTGATTTTCTTGAAAAAGTTTATATGATTCCTCCTCAAGGTGTTTCTCATAATCAAGGGGAAGTGTGTAAGTTAAAGAAATCCTTATATGGTTTGAAACAAGCTCCATGATTTTGGTTTGATAATTTTTCTACTATGGTTACATCTCTTGAATTCCACCCTAATGATCATGACTCTTCTTTATTTGTCAGGTCCATTTCTCATGGTCGTATTGTACTCTCCTTGTATGTTGATGATATGATTATTACAGGTGATGATGTTAATGGGATTAATAAGTTGAAGTTACAGTTATCTAATTCATTATTTTTTTGGGATTGAAATTTCCTACTCTCATAGAGGTTATCTTCTTTCTCAATCCAATTACATTGCTAATATTCTTAAGCAAGCTCTCTTATCTGATACTCGAGCACCAGATAGCCCTATTGAGCTAAATGTGAAATATGCTTCTTCAGATGGAGTTATTCTACCAGATCCCACCTTGTATCATACTTTGGTAGGAAGTTTTGTGTACCTTACTATTATAAGACTTGATATTGCTTATGCAGTTCATTTTGTGAGTCAGATTGTGGCTTCTCCTACTACAGTACATTGGACATTTGTTCTTCGTATTTTCCGTTATCTCTGAGGAACACGGTTTCAAAGTCTCTTGTTCCCGTCAACCTCTTCCTTAGTATTACATGCTTACTGATGTTGATTGAGGTGGTGATCCTACTGATTGTAAGTCTACTATGGGATTTTGTATATTTCTTGGAGCCTTTTTTATCTCTTGGAAGAGTAAAAAGTTGGATATTGTCTCACGCTCTTCTACAGAAGCAGAGTATCATGCAATGGCTTCAACCACCACTGAAATAGTTTGGCTGCTTTGATTACTGTCATACCCCAAAATTTGCCTGTTAATTTTTATGATAAATTGATTCATGCATGACATTCATTTCACATTTGCATTCATTCATTAGCATACATTCTCATATAAATTATAAATTTTAATTTATTTATTATGTGATACAGATATAAAAAATAATAATGATTTTGGTTATCTGTATGATATAAATAAATTATATATATATATATATAAATAAAATAGTTTTAATTTAATAATAAATAAAAATAGATTTGAATTTTAATTGTATAATTAAAATTTTAAATTTATTTATTTGTTAAAGCTCATTAAATTATAATAACTATTTTTTATAATTTAGTGACTCATGTTCCATTTATTCATTATTTATAAATAATATTTATTTAGTAATTCACGTTTTTTACTTAATAAAATTTATTTATAAGAGTAACATTTTTTTAAAAAAAGCCCATAAATTATAAAATAATTTTGATTGATATAAGTAAGAATAATTTTGATTTTTTTAAATGATGAAAGTAAAAATAGAAATAGGTTTAAATTTTAATTCAATTATGTAACTAAAATTTAAATTAATTTTTATTTATTAAAAGTCATTTAAATTATTCATTATTTATAATAATATTTGTATTTAATAAATATTTATTTATGATAATAGATATTTAAGACCAAATCCAAACCAAAAATATATAAATAATCATAGTATTATTTATCATATGATGGTTTTGTTTTATAAAAAATAATTTTGGCTCTAATTTAATAACAAAAATTTAAATTTAAATTGTGCAATTAAAGCTTTAAATTAATTTTATTTTGGGTTTATTATTAAATTGCATTTTATTATAATTTAGAAAAGTGAAGTTTGAATGAGTATTCCATGCCTCACGTGGAATTTGAACTTTTGAAATACCAGCCCATGCAAAATGTTTGAGCTAACTCTCTTAAATTATAGGGTGAGATCCTAAAGTATAGGAAGGGATCCAAATATTTAGCAAAGTTAAACCCTAATCCACACCATTATAAATACTTCATATGGCTGCAGCAAAAGGGGGAGAGGAAAAAGAGGAGAGATACAGGAGAAGAAGATACACAAGGCAAGGCAGAAGCCAGAAGATTCACGGGCAGGGAAAAGAGAAGCAACCATAAAGCACACATCTAGGATATAATTTAATCTAGTTTATTAATTAAATTTTCATATATCACTTAATTAATTAAAATGGGCTATTTTGAATAATAAAAATCTAATTATATATATTTTTCTTCCTCTTTTCTTTTAAAATTTCTATCAATTTAGTCTAAGTTTTTCCATAAGTTCATAAAAAAAAAGTTTCTATTATTATAGACTAAAAATATTCTTAATTCATTCTTAAATTTAGTTTATTTATTTCATTTGTCATGAACTTTCTATGTAATAGATTTAATTAGGATTTTTTTTATTTCTTTCTTTTTAGTTTAATTAGGTTTTATTATTTTGTATGCCCTTTTAATTTTGTATTCGTTAATTAAGATTTAGATATTTTATATCCCCTTTTAAATTATGTACCCCCCATCCCGAAGCCATGTAATAGCGTAGTCTTATTTTCCGCACTTTAATTTTTCCATACTGTGAATATAACTGTCTAGATGTATGCTAATAGGATTGCATGGAAAGATAAATAATCGAACTTAGATAAATTAATTCAAGATAATATATCATTTCCACACTTGCACCTCTAGGGTAACCCTCTCTTTGTTGCCTTACGATATTACGGTCATGTCCCGCGAATGTGGGGATACCCTTAGCAAAGACCCTTTCGATTAAATCATCATCATCCCTAAACAGATAAGTCATAGTCCCTTCGATCAAAAGGTCAATGTCCCTACAAGATAAATCATAGTCCCTCGAACGTTGCCTTCGAATATATGACCTTGTCCCTCGAACGTTGCCTTCGAATATATGACTTTGTCCCTCGATGATCCTTCGTTGTAGCCTACAATTAAATGATGATCGTCCCTTCGAATGCTAAGGTATCCTTACAAATGTTGCCTTCAATGACCAATCGACGACCCCACGATGTCCCTTTACATCCAAAGGATAAGACTACTTACTTCTCAATAGTAAGGACAGTTTTACCCTCCTAAGGATAGGAAATACCTATAAAGACCTTGGTTAGGTATAACTCTTAAATGCTTGCTCACAGCTTAAAATACTTTTCACACCTCACACTTTTCAAAACATCTTTTAGAAAATCACCACTTGGTATACATTCGCACCAGAATCATCGTCGAGTTATATTTTTCTAAACATCTTTCAAAATCAAACGAGATAAACACTTTGTATACATTCGTACAAGAATCATTACAAAGTTAAACTCTCCTTTCAAAATATTTTCTAAACACACCATATTTCTCAAACACTTTCTCAAACAAGGAAAACATAAGTGAGTTAAGCAATTAAGAGCCCATGGATAACCATGGATACAAAGGGTGCTAACACCTTCCCTTTGTATAATGTACCTCCCGAACTCAAAATCTAATCAAGGTCTTTCCTGTTCTTTTCCGCCTTTCCTTATTGGATAAAAGAAAAGTCGGTGGCGACTCTTGCTATCCACAACATTGCTTTCCAAAGCAAAAACACAAAGTCAGTTCACCGTATCACAGAACTGGCGACTCTGCTGGGGAATCTTAAAAAGAGAGGTTACCTTAAAGATAAGATCACTTATGTTCTCGAATTGTTTCTTTGTCTGATTTACCTTTAAGGGATTGTTTGGGTATTCTATGCTTGAGTGAAAGATCCTACACCCGAATCTAGTGTACCTTAGGTAAGTAGCAAGAGATCATCGCGACTGTCTGGCGTATACTGGAATGGTTACAATGATGGCTATGGTTAATGTGACACTTTGGATGTCCTGATGTTCCTCATGTTTACTTGAGGAAAAATTTGGCATCTGCGTGGTGTCATCAAAGCATTAACCAGACCTTTAGAACCCTAATTGACTCATCCTAGCCATTAGAAAGTAGTGAGATAACTGACTTCGGTTCCGACTGGGGTTGGTTGATACTCGATACTACACTCTTTGAGATTGGACTTTAGGAAAATTTTGGTCAACCGCTTGGTGTTGCACTGAAGTGGACTTAAGGAAAGGTCAATGATTTGAGATCCTTCTAGAACCCGGTTACTATTCTAGGACAGGTTGAACCAACCAAACTTCAGTGGGGAGGGTACTTACCTATGGAACTCATGCAAGCCTTAAAACCTAGGAATGATTGTGGTATGACTTGTTTGTGCTTGTTACTTACTTGATATCATAACATCATAACATCATGACATCATGGCATTGTACTAACCATTTCGAGGACTTAGGGATTTAACTTTGCTCTGTTTTGTAGGGCTATGGATTCCCGGAAGACCATCCGGATCAATTTTGTAGCGACTTCTCCTCAACTCAAGGATTTAGTGTCGGAACTTCCCGATCATGCTCAGTTCATCAAGAAACATAGTTATCTCCTCAATTTAGTTACCACCGGTTTCAAGGAAGATATGATGAGAGTTCTATTCCAGTTCTTCTATCCTAAACATCATTGTTTCACCTTCCCATATTATCAGTTGGTACCCACATTAGAAGAATTTTCCAGGTTGCTTGGGATACCTATCCTTGATCAAACACCTTTCAGTGGTTTAGAAAAGATTCTGAGGTCTGAAGAGGTTGCCGCGGCTTTACACATGACAAAGTCCGACATTGAAACTAATTGGGTAACAAGAAGTGAAGTTAAGGGTTTACTTGCCAAATTTTTGATAAATAAGGCCCGAGAATTCCTAAAAGCTATGAGTGTCCACGCTTTCGAAGATGTTCTAGCATTACTAATCTATGGTTTGGTGCTATTTCCTAATCCGGATCAATTCATAGACATGAATGCTGTTAAGATATTTCTCACTCATAACCCTGTGCCCACCTTGCTTGGAGACATTTTGCATTCCCTTCACACTCGTACTATGAAAAGGCAAGGGACTCTCATGTGCTGTGTACCTTTATTATCTAGGTGGTTTATTTCGCACCTTCCTCAATCAGTCTTGAAGAATGAGCAAAATTTGAAATGGTCTCAAAGGATAATGTCGCTCTCCCATTCAGACATCCATTGGTGTCCCCAACCCAAAGAAAATGTTATCATCATTGACCGTTGTGGAGAATTCTCTAACATACCACTCCTGAGGATAAGAGGAGGTATTACTTATAATCCTGCTTTAGCCCTACATCAGTTTGGTTATGCTCGAAGAGATGGTCCACATGAAATAATTATCCAAGGCACTGTGTTTGACTATGACAACAATTCTCAAGGTCTCTGTCAAAGGTTTGTACGAGCTTGGGGCATGGTGAAAAGAAGTACTTTAGGACAGAAAAACTCTATTCCTATGGAACCTTATCTCAGATGGGTACGCGCCAGAGCTCGTGAGCTTATCATGCCATATCTTGCAATCGGACCTCTGATTGTTGAACCAAAAGTTGAAGGAGGTACCCCTCAGATCATTCCTTATCCAGATATGCCTACCAATGTTGAAGAATTGAAGAAATCTTGGATCCAGTTGAGAGAGGAAAGGGATACTTTTGAAGCTCAGTTATGTGCTGAAAGGAAGAAAGTATTAGAGCTCACCAGCCAGCTTAATGAGGAACGAAGTCTCAATGCATATCTCCGCCCAAAAAGAAGCCGTCCCTGGGAGACTTGAGCTTTCATTTTTTCTTGTAATGAACATTGATTAAAGAAATTATTAATAAAAGTTCCCCTTTTTGGTGGTTTACGCAAAGTTAAATTCCAAAAGTCCTTGAAAACATTTCATACATTGCATAGCATAACATAACATTGCATAACAGGTACTCTAAAGGATCAATGTTCTCACGGTCTTCCTCTCAAACAGAAAAATGGCCCTCGAACAAACTGTCAAGGATCTCCAGGCTCAGAATGCTCAATTCCAGGAGATGATCTTGAACTTATCCAAGGGGCAGGAGGAATTGAAGACTCTATTGCTCGAGAAGAAGAAAGACAAGAAATCTGTGAGTTACATTAACCCGGGAAGAAGGCTTAAAGGACAGGCTCCATGATTCAAGATTGGAATTCCGAAGGATAAAGAAGATGAGACAGAAAATGATTCGGAAGATGAGAATGCTGATCCCTTCAACCCTGAGGACGACTATGAAAATTATGAAAATGAACAGTACTCTCCGAAAGATGATAAATATAAGTTGGTGGAAGAACGTATGCTAGCTATGGAGGGTCAGAAGGCGCCCGGTCTGGATTTCGAAAGCTTAGGTCTGGTCTCTGATGTGGTCATTCCTCACAAATTCAAGGTCCCCGCTTTCACTAAGTATGATGGTGCGTCTTGTCCTCAGATGCATCTGAGAGCTTATGTGAGAAAGATCCAGCCGTATACCACTGATAGGAAGCTATGGATTCATTTCTTCCAAGATAGTCTGTCTGGCACACAGTTAGAGTGGTATTATCAGCTCGAGAGCTCTAACATCCGCACCTGGACTGATTTAGCGACAGCTTTCTACAAGCACTACCAGTATAATTCTGAATTAGCGCCTACTCGGCTACAGCTGCAGAATATGACTATGGGCTCTAAAGAAAGCTTCAAAGAATATGCTCAAAAATGGAGAGACTTGGCTGGCAGAGTCAAACCCCCTATGACTGATCGAGAATTAGTGGACATGTTCATGGGTACACTGACTGGCCCATTCTACAGCCATCTATTGGGAAGTTCCTCATCGGGTTTCACTGAACTTATATTGACAGGTGAACGTGTTGAAAGCGGCATTCGAAGTGGAAAGATACAGGCGGCTACCTCTGCAAGCACCAAAAAGTCCTATTAGGGGAAGAATGAATCAAATGATGTGTACGGTCAAAGGGGTCATAACAAGAAAAATCGTGACCATACTGTTGGAGCAGTTACGATTGCAGCACCGCCATCTCAAAACTTCCAACACATACAAGACAGGCCAAGAAGGCAGTTTACCAAGATCAATATGACTTTAGCACAAGCACTGCAGGGTATGCTAAAAGCAAATTTAATTACCCTCAGAGATCCTCCTGCAAATCCCAACACTACTTCTCCTCGTTATAATCCCAATGCCAGGTGTGCATATCACTCCGATAGCCTCGGGCATGATACAAACGATTGTTGGTTGTTGAAGAATAAGATTCAGGATATGATCGACGCTGGAGAAATTGAATTTGATCCTCCGAAGACTCCTAATGTTATCACTGCTCTTATGCCTAATCATGACAAGACTGTTAATGCTGTGGATGACAATTCTCACAATACTAATGTAGCTGACTTAGCATCTCCTCTCCTGATCATCAAGAAGAATTTATTGCAAGCTGGTTTATTTCCAGGTTGTGCTGAAAATTGCGATCTCTGTATACTCCGACCCAATGATTGCTTGAAGTTGAGGAATGGTATTCAACGGCTGATGGATGATCATACAATTCTCTTTGAAAAGATTCCTAAGGTGGAAAACCCTATTGAAGAAATATTTGTGATTGCTAGGTCCAAATTTCCAGTGAAGATTACCGCTACTAGAGTGCCTGTGAAGATTACTACTGAGCCCAAGGTAGCTCCCCTAATTATTACTGCACCTGGCCCAGTACGGTATTCCTCAAGCAAAGCCATTCCGTGGAATTATGGAGGTGATGTTTACATCCACGGCATAAATCAAGATGATGATTCTGCTAATCCAAATGACGTTGACATTGTTGGGACTAGTAAAATTACTCGAAGTGGAAGGATCTTCTCTCCAAAAATATCACCTCCCGCCCCTGAAACTCGAGGAAAGGGACCAGTAATCAATCCTTCTCAGTCAAAGACACCAGTCGAAGTTACTATCGAAGATGTTGCCAAGCAGGAAATGGAAGAAATGCTGAAAATCATCCGTAAGAGTGATTTTGATGTGGTAGAACAGCTGGGGCATACTCCGTCTAAAATTTCGATGTTATCCTTGTTGTTATCTTCTGAATCTCATGCCAATGCGTTGATAAAATTCTTGAAGACCGCTCATGTACCTCAGGAGACATCTGTCGATCAGTTAGAAAATTATGTTGCTAACTTGGCTGTTGATAATGGCATAGGCTTTTCTGACGCTGACATGACACTAGCAGGAAGGAATCACAATAAAGCTCTGCATATCTCCATTGAGTGTAAGGGGATCACCTTGTCTCATGTGTTGATCGACAATGGCTCTTCTTTGAATGTGCTACCGAAAGCTGTGCTCGATAAGCTTGACTGTAAAAGCATTGAACTGAAACCTAGTGACGTTGTGGTGCATGCTTACGATGGTGCGAAGAGTGTTGTCCATGGTGAAGTGGTTCTCCCTATCAAGATAGGACCTCAAGTCTTCAACACTACCTGTTACGTAATGAACATTCGTCCTGCCTATTCCTGCTTGCTGGGACGCCATTGGATCCATGGGGCAAGTGTTGTAGCTTCGTCTCTCCATCAAAAGCCGAGGTATCCAATAGAGGGCAAGATTGTCACTGTGTGTGGAGAAGAAGAGTATATTGTCAGTAGTGTGCATACCTTCAGATACATCGAGATGGATGGTGAATTCTTTGAGACTCCTTCTCAGTCATTTGAAGTAGTTCCTCCGACCAATCCTGTCCTTAAGCCAACTTCCCGTGTGCCCAAGGTTATTCGTGCTCCTCCTGCTATGATTTCTCTGAAAGATGCTCAAGCCGTGGTTGAAGATGGTGGTCGTACTGGCTGGGGTCAACTGATCGATGTACCGTACAAGTCTGATAAATTTGGCCTAGGGTTTAGCTCTGAAAAGATAGTCGAAGATCAGATTAATGTTGTAGAAGATGCTGATAGCGATTGCGACTTGGATAGTGTTAGATGCCCAAAAGTGCTTATTTGAGCTATCATATGTGGGCATCTTTCACTCTATTTCCTTGCTAAAATGTCGAAACCACCTTTGTTTCAGATGAAATGCAATACAATGATGATCTATCTTGGTCCCTTTGATTTGTGTGTTATTATGCAGGAATTAGGCATGAAATAATAGAAAGTGAAGACACAAAGAATTTGGCAAAGGGACCAAATAAAACAAGCATTCATCAGCTTGCTCGCTAGGCGAGATCTATGGCGAAGCACTCGCTAGGCGAGCGTCCAGCGAGAGTCCAACGAAATGCTCCAGGATTTTACAGTGGCAAACATGACCAAACTCGCTAGGCGAGCTGCTAGCGAGGTGGGTAGCGAACACTTCCAGACTTGGTGAAAAGCGCAACCAGCACTCACTCGCTAGGCGAGGCTCTAACGAGTTCCCAGCGAGCATTCCAGTAGCAAAACCTCTCAACCTCGCTGGGGCGAAGGTTGAAGTGTGTCCTTCGCTAGGCGAAGGTTTTGTTCGCTAGGCGAACATGACAGTCTGAGATATGCTATTTCTCTGGGCGCAGGTGCCTCATGTGCCTCAATTAGACCCTCGCTAGGCGAGCAATTCTGCTCGCCTAGCGAGCATGACAGCCCTGTACAGCTCTATAAGTAGCAAGTGCCACTTTTTGGAGCCATACCTAGTTTTTCCATACTTTTGTACTTTTTCCTGATATTTTTACAGCATTGTTCTTAGAAGCTTTTGTGCCCTAAATTTCATTTATCTTCATCTCTTAACCATCTTTTACAAAAAGAAGGTGGATTCCCATCCAATCTCGATTATTCGACTCGGATGTTGATCAACCTTCTTCCGAAACTTGCCGACCAAGCTACCATGAAAATGAGTAGCTAAGTCCTCCATTTGTCAAGGTTAGATGTAGATGATCATTAGCTTTGTGTGTAAATGTAAGGATCTCCATGTGTAAACTCTTTAATGGTGAATATATGATGAAAACTTTGTTCTTATTCAAAACTCTTTGTGTTGGTTTATGATCGAGAGATGTTTACCAACTCTTAACCTAGGTTTTCATCCAATCTTGTTTGTTAGCTAGAGATAGTAATGAATGATTTTGTTCACCATAAGGTTGAACCAAAAAGTTGTCATTTTGATAGGTTGTGTTAGAGATAAACAATCGATCAAAATGGGAAAACTCACAATGTGTGTTCGAGAGAAACATATTGGGAGGACTTTGTGAAATAATTTATCATCTAAAGGAGTTTATAAGATTGTTGACCGAACAAATACATGCAAAGTGATCGTTGAACCCTAACTTTGGAAATATTTCTCAAATATTCAAATCAAACTTTTACCGCATTGTATTACCTTTTATGCAAGATAACGTGACAAACGCCAAAACCCTATTGTTACTTAAGCTAAGATTAATACAACCATCCAACGGCGGTGATATCTTACAATCCCTGTGGATACGACAACAAAAACCCGACACTTAAAATTACAATCAACAGATAGCTGGATTTTCCCAACAATTGGTGACGGACTCAATAATTGGAAGGCTGAAGACACTATCCCGATTTCCTTTAGTCAGGAGTAATTGTTATTGCTTATTTTAGTGTTTCAAATTTTGTAATTTTTATTATGAACAATTGAACTTCTTAAAGCATTGTGTCTATGCCCGGGGCACAATAGCTAATTTGTTAAGGGTTTTGTCATTTTCATAAGCATATTCACATTCAATAAATCAATGGACTTTTTGCATTCAAATATTGCGCTCTTTATCTTTCCCGTCATCTTTCAAATAAGCTATGTTTTCTTACACACACTCACGTAACAAATTGCATATCCATATCCACTATGGATCCTGTTGATAATAATTCTGCTACTGTTAATTATAGCTTTAAAAATCCGATCTACCAAGCCGAGGATGGAAGTGAGGGAGATTGCGAAGTGCCTGGAGAGCTTTCCAGACTGTTACTGCAAGAAGAAAAGACTATACAGCCGCATGAGGAATCAATTGAAATTGTAAATCTGGGTACTGAAGTAGACAAGAAAGAAGTCAAAATAGGAGTAGGCTTGGAAAATAGTGTCAAAGAAAGATTGATTCAGATGTTACATGACTATGTAGAGATTTTTGCTTGGTCTTATGAAGACATGCCAGGACTGGATACTGATATAGTAGTACATCGTTTGCCGATGAAGGAAGATTGTCATCCTGTTAAGCAAAAGGTTCGTCGCATGCGTCCTGAAATGTCTGAGAAAATCAAAGCCGAGGTTATGAAACAATTTAATGCAGGTTTTCTAGTTGTTACTTCTTATCCTCAATGGGTTGCTAATGTGGTACTAGTGCCAAAGAAGGATGGTAAGGTGCGAATATGTGTAGATTACAGAGATTTGAATAAAGCAAGTCCCAAAGATGCCTTTCCACTTCCGTACATTGATGTTCTGGTAGATAACACCGCTCAACATAATGTATTCTCATTCATGGATGGATTCTTAGGTTATAACCAGATTAAGATGGCACCTGAAGACATGGAGAAAACTACGTTTGTGACGCAATGGGGCACTTTCTGTTACAAAGTAATGCCATTCGGTTTAAAGAATGCAGGGGCAACATACCAGCGTGTTATGGTGGTTTTGTTCCATGATATGATCCATCATGAAATAGAGGTATATGTGGATGACATGATATCCAGATCTCATACTGAAGAAGAACATCTCAATCATTTATACAAACTCTTTGAGAGGTTGAAGAAATACAAGTTGGGATTGAACCCGAACAAATGCACCTTTGGAGTAAGATCCGGTAAACTCTTGGGCTTTATTGTCAGTGGTAAAGGAATTGAGGTTGACCCGGCTAAGGTGAGAGCTATTCAAGAAATGCCAATTCCCCGTACAGATAAAGAAGTCAGAGGTTTCTTGGGACGCTTGAATTACATTGCCCGATTTATCTCCCATTTGACTGCTACTTGCAAACCCATCTTCAAATTACTGAGGAAAAATCAAGAGATAATATGGAATGATGAATGTCAAGAAGCTTTTGACAAAATCAAGAAGTATCTCCAAGAACCTCCAATTCTGATGCCACCAGTTGAAGGAAGACCTCTAATCATGTATTTGACCGTGTTAGAAAATTCAATGGGGTGTGTGCTGGGGCAACATGACGAGTCTGGTCGAAAAGAGCATGCAATATACTACCTTAGCAAAAAGTTTACCGATTGTGAAACAAGATACTCACTGCTTGAGAAAACTTGCTGTGCTTTGGCTTGGGCTGCTCGCCGATTAAGACAGTATATGTTGAATCATACCACTTTATTGATTTCTAAGATGGATCATATCAAATATATATTTGAGAAACCTGCTCTCTCCGGAAGAATAGCAAGATGGCAGATGATTTTAACAGAGTATGATATCCAGTATACTACCCAAAAAGCAATCAAAGGAAGCGTGTTAATTGATCATTTGGCTCATCAAGCAGTTGATGATTACCAATCTATGAATTTTGAGTTCCCTGATGAGGATGTTATGCTTGTTACTGATTATGAAGAACCTGGACCGGAGGAAGGACCCGAACTGGGATCCCGATGGACTATGGTTTTTGATGGATCTTCTAATGCATTGGGCAATGGTGTTGGTGTTGTAATTATTTCTCCCAAGGGTTGCCATACGCCTTTCACTTCTAGACTATGTTTTGATTGTACCAATAATATGGCTGAGTATGAAGCATGTATTTTGGGACTCAGAGCTGCTATAGACCTGAGAATCAAGTTTTTGAGTGTGTACGGAGACTCAGCCTTAGTAATCAGTCAGATCAAAGGAGAATGTGACACTAAACATTCGAATCTCATCCCTTATCGAGAGCGGGTGTTGACATTAACCCCATACTTTGAAGAGATTACATTCGAACATATTCCACGAGAAGAGAATCAGTTGGCAGACGCATTAGCTACCATGTCATCTATGTTCAGAGTCAGATGGGACAATGAAGCTCCCATGATCACCATTGAACGATTAGATGAACCAGCATATTATTATGAACTTAATGCTGATGAAGTAGAAGAGAAACCTTGGTTCCACGAAGTAAAAAGATATTTAGAAACTCAGGAATACCCTGAAGGGGCATCCATCAATGACAGAAAATTTCTGAGGAAGTTCTCCGCTAAATTCTTTTTGAGTAATGGAGTATTATACAAACGTAATCATGATTCGACTTTGCTTCGCTGTATGGATAAAAAGGAAGCAGAAAAGATTATGGAAGACATGCATGACGGTATTTTTGGGACTCATTCTAGTGGACATACGATGGCCAAGAAGATTCTGAGATCAGGGTATTATTGGTCTACCATGAAAGCTGATTGCCACCATCACTCCAGAACTTGTCACAAGTGCCAGATCTATGCGGACAAAGTACATATACCTCCTGCTCCATTGAACGTGTTGACAACCCCTTGGCCCTTTGCAATGTGGGGCATTGATATGATTGGAGAGATTAAACCTACTGCTTCTAATGGACATCGTTTCATTCTTGTTGCTATTGATTACTTTACGAAGTGGGTAGAGGCAGCCTCATTTGCTTCTGTCACCAAGAATGTGGTGGCACAGTTCATCAAGAATAGTCTTATTTATCGGTATGGTATCCCTGAAAGAGTTATCACTGATAATGGTACTAATTTGAACAACAAGATGATTACTGAACTCTCCACGCAGCTCAAAATAAAACACCATAACTCTTCTCCGTACCGGCCAAAGATGAATGGCGCCGTAGAAGCTGCTAATAAGAATATTAAGAAGATTATACAAAAGATGACAGTAACATATAAAGACTGGCATGAGATGTTACCATTTCCTCTTCATGGTTATCGCACTTCAGTACGCACTTCGACAGGGGCAACTCCTTTCTCTTTAGTCTACGGAATGGAAGCCGTTTTACCAGTGGAAGTTCAGATTCCCTCTCTAAGAATTATGAAAGATGCAGGCTTAGATGAAGATGAATGGATTCAGACTCGACTCGATCAGATAAATTTGATTGATGAAAAGAGACTTGCGGCTGTTTGTCATGGACAGATATATCAGAAGCGCATGGCCCAGGCATTTAATAAAAAAGTCAAGAGACAGGTGATCAAATTGGCGACTTGGTGATAAAGCGTATCATTCTACCACAAGGTGATCCTAAAGGCAAATGGACTCCCACATACGAAGGGCCATTTGTAGTTAAGAAGGTGTTCTCTGGTGGAGCCATGATGCTTGCTACAATGGATGGCGAAGATTTCCCGCATCCCGTGAACGCGGACATAGTTAAAAAATACTACGCATAAAAGAGACCCGCTAGGTCGACATATCTAGGCAAAAGTAAGGGCATCCCGGCGAACCAAAAGGGTTCGGGCAAAAATTAGGGATAAACATATAAAAATGTACACCCGGCAAGTCGAAAACCTGAAAAGGCGGCTTGAGCAAAAAAGGGTATCCTGGTGGACTGAAAACCTGAAAAGGCGGTCCAGGCAAAAATTAGGGATTAAAGTGTAACACCCTTCTAAAATACCCCAATAATTTAAATTAAATATCAAAATACAACATCAGAGTAATTATGCAGTTAAGGGTGTCACATAAACACTTCACACCATGTTCCAAAATAACAGTCATGCTCTTTATTTAATCAAATAAACATTCGCATAAATCGCAGCGGATATAAATCAAATCGATCAAAACATGTAACACATTACATGTAAAATGGTTCACAACCAACAGTAAAACATTTAAAACATCCCTTCCCGATGTTACATCTATCAGAGCATGACCCACTAAGGAACTACTCTAGACTCCAAGTACTAGCTCCTACTCAATCACTACTCGTTACCTGAAAAACAGTTGTAAGGGTGAGTTCCTCAATCGATATAATAAGTATTATAAAATATCATGTCATGTTAAGTAATTTAACACACTTCATCACCCTAATCCAAACATATATTCAGTAACAGCACATCAACTCAACATAATACTCAACACCAACACAAACACACGTATAATATTGGAATACATCCATTCATATTATACGCCATACATATATTATGCAATGAGACTCCATGCATGCGGTACCGACTATTTGTGAACATATAGTTCAACCTCACCGTCCAAATCCAGGCACGGCTACCAAGCTCACTAGTCCCACTCATTTGAGACATAGTGACTCACTCACTAATTCCTCACCATGGGAATTAGCTACCACCCCAAGGGCTATGCTATGCACGCTAATCACCTAGCATGCAAATATCAACAACAATCAAAATGATTTACTCACTAATTCCTCACCATGGGAATTAGCTACCACCATAAAGGCCACAATATGCATGCTAATCACCTAGCAATGCAACAACAACAACCATTCAAGAATAGACATGTGCTCACACTCTAAGCCATAAAACAGTCTATTCACAAATGCATACATAACTGATACACTCACAGCATCATGCATACCATCACACATCATCAACACATTTTATCACAAAAGCATATCATATCATGCCGCATAATCAAACACAGTATTAGCACACTCTACTAATACCTATACTACTCAAGACAACGGGAAATGATCCCTACTACGTCATACATCAGCTAAGTTACATCACTCAGCCTAAACAACCAAAAACTGCACAACAACAGTTCAGAAAAACCACAAGTCTGCCCATACGCGTATTGCCTATGCCCATACGCGTATTGCCCATTCCTGACCAAGTCCATACGCGTATTGCCCAAGCCCATACGCGTATGCTACGCGTACCACGTTCTCATACGCGTACCAACAGAGACAATTTCACGTTCAAAACATCATCTCCCTCACCCATACGCGTAAGGCCTCATCCATACGCGTACCAGCCATATCATACGCGTATTGCCTAGTGCCATACGCGTATGACCAGAAACCAGAATTTCCAGATCTGCAATGGCTTTCTCTGCTACGAGATCTATCCAATTCAACCTTCCACAGTCCAAATTTTACACACAATTCATTCATCTCATCTAACACGAATCATACACTTTCGATTTCGCAAATTGCTAACCTTTCTACCTCTAATTCCTACGAATTTCTTCCATTTTAATCCAAATTTCGTTCATCCCAAAAGTTCACAAATTCATCATACATCATTCAATCAGAGGCAAATCAATGGTTTCTCACTACCCATCACATATTATCCCATAATACCCATTAATCGGTGATAAACCCCCCTTACCTGAGATAATCCGGAAATCTCTAAGCTTCGAGCTTTTCCGTTCTTCAACCTTTGCTCTCTAGCTCTTCCTCTTTGCCCTTTCTCCACTTTTCACCTTTCAGCCGCTTCTCTGTTTCACGTGAAAACTCTTTACCAATACTGAAAACCCTTTTTTTTTTTCTTATTCCAACTTATATATTTTCCAATAATTATTATTCCAAATAATAGTAATAATAATAATAATCCAATAATTCAATTTATTTAATTAAATTAATAAATATATTATTAACTTAATTTAAATAATTCTCTTATTTTATTCGGGGTGTTACAACTCTCCCCCACTAAAAGAGTTTTCGTCCTCGAAAACATACCTCAAGCAAATAAATCTGGATAAGACTCTTTCATCTGACTCTCCAGTTCCCAAGTCACATTGCCACCTGCTGGTCCTCCCCAAGCTACCTTCACTAAGGCAATCTCTTTACCCCGCAACTGCTTCAACTCTCGATCCTCAATCCTCATAGGCGATATTTCAACAGTCAGGTTATCTCTCACCTGTACATCATCTACTTGGATCACATGCGACGGATCATGAATGTACCTCCTCAACTGAGACACATGAAAAACCTCATGCAAATTCGCAAGTGACGGCGGTAAAGCGATACGATAGGCTACTTCTCCTATCCTCTCCAAAATCTGATAAGGACCAATAAATCGAGGTGTCAACTTCTTTGACTTCAAAGCTCGACCAACCCCAGTTATCGGAGTAACACGAAGAAACACGTGATCTCCCTCTCGGAACTCAAGTGATTTCCTCCTCTTGTCATGATAACTCTTCTGACGACTCTGAGCAATCCTCATCTTCTCCTGAATCATCTTAATCTTTTCCGTAGTTTGTTGAACAATCTCCGGTCCAACCACAACACTCTCACCGGACTCGTACCAACATAAAGGTGTCCGACATCTCCTACCATACAAAGCTTCAAACGGTGCCATACCAATGCTCGAATGAAAACTATTGTTGTAGGTAAACTCAATCAAAGGTAAATAACAATCCCAAGCACCTCCCTTTTCCAAAACACAAGCTCTCAAAAGATCCTCTAACGACTGAATCGTCCTCTCAGTCTGACCATCAGTCTGCGGATGATATGCAGAACTCAATCTCAGCTTAGTTCCCAAAGCCCTCTGCAAACTTTCCCAGAACTTCGATGTAAATCTAGGATCTCTGTCCGAAACAATACTCGACGGAATACCATGCAAACTTACAATTTTCTCAATATACAACTCGGCTAATCTCTCTAACGGATAATCCATTCTGATCGGAATGAAATGAGCCGATTTTGTCAATCTGTCAACAATCACCCAAATGGCTTCAAAATTCTTACTTGTCCTCGGTAAACCAGAAACAAAATCCATACTGATACTATCCCACTTCCACTCTGGAATAACCAACGGTTGCATTAGCCCAGACGGCTTCTGATGCTCAATCTTCGACTTCTGACAAGTCAAACAAGAATAAACAAAACTCGCAATTTCTCTTTTCATTCCCGGCCACCAAAATAACTTTTTCAAATCATGATACATCTTCGTAGCTCCAGGATGAATACTCAAGCCACTACGATGTCCTTCCTCCAGGATACTCTTCTTAAGTTCGGTAACATCCGGAATACACACCCGCTTACCAAATTTCAAAACATCATTCTCATCAACTCTGAATTCACCACCTTGACCTTGATTCACTAGAGTCAACTTATCAACCAAAAGCACATCGGATTTCTGACCCTCTCTAATCTCATCCAGAATACCACTTGTTAACTTCAACATTCCCAATTTAACACTGTTGTGAGTACTCTCACACACCAAAATCAAGTCTCTAAACTGCTCAATTAAATCCAATTCCTTAACCATTAACATAGACATATGCAATGATTTCCGACTCAATGCATCAGCCACTACGTTTGCTTTACCCGGATGGTAATTCAAACCAAAGTCATAATCCTTCAGAAATTCTAACCATCTCCTCTGTCTCATATTAAGCTCTTTCTGATCAAACAAATACTTTAAACTTTTATGGTCACTGAAAACCTCAAATCTTGACCCATACAAGTAATGCCTCCATAATTTCAGAACAAATACCACAGCTGCCAACTCTAAATCATGTGTCGGATAGTTCCTTTCATGAATCCTCAGTTGTCTCGAAGCATAAGCTATAACCTGCTTATTCTGCATCAACACACCACCCAAACCCAACAATGAAGCATCACAGTAAACCTCAAATGATTCCGACGAACTCGGTAATATCAGAATAGGAGTAGTAGTCAACCTTCTCTTTAACTCTTGGAAACCTTCTTCACATTTTGAATCCCAAACAAACGCTTGCCCCTTTCTAGTCAACATCGTCAACGGTAACGCCAACTTAGAAAATCCCTCAATAAATTTCCTATAATAACCTGCAAGTCCAAGAAAACTCCTTATCTCAGAAACTGACTTCGGAGCTTCCCACTTAGATACCGCTTCTATCTTAGAAGGATCAACGACAACACCACCTCTTGAAATCACATGACCAAGAAAACTAACCTCTTCTAACCAAAATTCACACTTGGATAATTTAGCAAATAACTTCTTTTCTCGTAGAACTCCTAAAACCACTCTCAAATGCTCAGCATGCTCTTCTTCAGATTTCGAATACACCACAATATCATCAATAAACACCACAACAAACTGATCTAGGTACGGATGGAAAATCCTATTCATATACTCCATAAACACTCCAGGCGCATTAGTCACACCAAAAGGCATTACAGAATACTCATAATGTCCATATCTTGTTCTGAAAGCAGTCTTCTGAATATCCTCAGTTCTCACACGTATCTGATGATATCCCGACCTCAAATCTATCTTGCTGAACACACTCGCACCAACCAACTGATCCATCAAATCATCAATCCTCGGCAAAGGATACCGATTCTTGATCGTCACTTTATTCAGTTGCCTGTAGTCCACACACAACCTCATAGTACCTTCTTTCTTCTTAACCAATAACACTGGTGCACCCCACGGTGACACACTCGGACGAATAAATTTCTTATCCAACAGATCTTCTAACTGACTCTTCAATTCAGTTAACTCAACAGCAGACATACGGTACGGAGCCATCGATATCAGCCTAGTACCAGGTACCAAATCAATCAAGAACTCAACTTCACGCTCTGGCGGTAATTCGTTCACTTCTTCCGGAAACACATCAGGAAAATCACACACCACAGCTAGATCGCAAATCACCAGTTTATCTTTAGCCTCCAAAGTCGCTAACAGCATAAACAACTCTGCCCCATCTGCTACTGCCTCATCCACCTGCCTCGCTGATAGAAACAAATCCTTTCCTTCCTCAATCTCAGGAAATATCACAGTCTTATCAAAACAGTTGATAGAAACTCGGTTAAACACCAACCAGTTCATGCCCAAGATAACATCGATCTGCACTAGTGGAAGACACACAAGGTCCATCCCAAAGTCTCTACCAAAAATACTCAAAGGACAATTCAAACAAACCGAAGTAGTAGTCACTGAACCCTTCGCAGGAGTATCAATCACCATACTACCACGCATCTCAGATATCTCTAACTTAAGTTTCACAGCACAATCCAAAGATATAAAGGAATGAGTAGCACCGGTGTCAATAATAGCTACAAGAGGAAAGCCATTAATATAACACGTACCTCGGATCAAACGATCATCTGCAGAAGTCTCAGAACCCGATAAAGCAAAGACCTTGCCTCCCGACTGATTCTCCTTCTTCGGCTTAGGACACTGTGGGCTAATATGACCCAACTCTCCACAGTTGAAACAAGTCACAGTCTTCAACCGGCAGTCTGCAGCCAAGTGACCACCTTTTCCACACTTGAAACACTTCTTCTCATTACTGGTACATTCATGGATACGATGCCCAGCCTGACCACATCTGTAACACTTAGCAGGGGCACTGGAGTCTCCCCCACTAGGCCTCTTCATCCCACTCTGTCTCTGGAAACCTTTGCCAGCTGCATACGGTTTTCCACGATCATTCTGACTCTTGCCTTTCCTATCAACCCTTTGCTGATAGCTCTCTGCTCTAGCCTTGGAATCCTGTTCAAAAATCCTGCAACAGTCAACCAAGTCAGAAAACACTCTGATCCGCTGATACCCAATAGCCTGCTTGATCTCGGGACGTAACCCGTTCTCAAACTTCACACACTTTGAAAATTCGCCAGTAGCCTCGTTATAGGGAGTATAATACTTCGACAGCTCTGTGAACTTAGCAGCATACTCAGTAACAGACCGGTTACCCTGTTTCAATTCCAAGAACTCTATCTCTTTCTTTCCTCTAACATCCTCTGGAAAATACTTCCTCAGAAATCTCTCTCGGAACACTGCCCAAGTAATCTCGGCATTCCCAGCAGCTTCCAACTTAGTGCGGGTAGCAACCCACCAATCATCTGCTTCCTCTGACAGCATATGCGTACCGAACCTGACCTTCTGGTTATCGGCGCACTCAGTCACTCGGAAGATCCTCTCGATCTCCTTCAACCACTTCTGAGCACCATCTGGATCGTATGCTCCCTTGAACATTGGAGGATTGTTCTTCTGGAACTCACTCAGTTGACGAGCAGCTCCCATTCCCACAACATTCGGATTTCCTCCAAGTACTCCAGCTAGCATACCCAGAGCCTCAGCAATCGCAGCATCATCTCTGCCTCTTCCAGCCATCTCTATTCTGAAACCCCAACAAGCTAAAACAATAAGTACTGATAGGGTTACACAACACCTATCCCGTACAGGGAAACAGAATAATTACGACTCGACTCGACCGACTATGCTCTGATACCACTAATGTAACACCCTTCTAAAATACCCCAATAATTTAAATTAAATATCAAAATACAACATCAGAGTAATTATGCAGTTAAGGGTGTCACATAAACACTTCACACCATGTTCCAAAATAACAGTCATGCTCTTTATTTAATCAAATAAACATTCGCATAAATCGCAGCGGATATAAATCAAATCGATCAAAACATGTAACACATTACATGTAAAATGGTTCACAACCAACAGTAAAACATTTAAAACATCCCTTCCCGATGTTACATCTATCAGAGCATGACCCACTAAGGAACTACTCTAGACTCCAAGTACTAGCTCCTACTCAATCACTACTCGTTACCTGAAAAACAGTTGTAAGGGTGAGTTCCTCAATCGATATAATAAGTATTATAAAATATCATGTCATGTTAAGTAATTTAACACACTTCATCACCCTAATCCAAACATATATTCAGTAACAGCACATCAACTCAACATAATACTCAACACCAACACAAACACACGTATAATATTGGAATACATCCATTCATATTATACGCCATACATATATTATGCAATGAGACTCCATGCATGCGGTACCGACTATTTGTGAACATATAGTTCAACCTCACCGTCCAAATCCAGGCACGGCTACCAAGCTCACTAGTCCCACTCATTTGAGACATAGTGACTCACTCACTAATTCCTCACCATGGGAATTAGCTACCACCCCAAGGGCTATGCTATGCACGCTAATCACCTAGCATGCAAACATCAACAACAATCAAAATGATTTACTCACTAATTCCTCACCATGGGAATTAGCTACCACCATAAAGGCCACAATATGCATGCTAATCACCTAGCAATGCAACAACAACAACCATTCAAGAATAGACATGTGCTCACACTCTAAGCCATAAAACAGTCTATTCACAAATGCATACATAACTGATACACTCACAGCATCATGCATACCATCACACATCATCAACACATTTTATCACAAAAGCATATCATATCATGCCGCATAATCAAACACAGTATTAGCACACTCTACTAATACCTATACTACTCAAGACAACGGGAAATGATCCCTACTACGTCATACATCAGCTAAGTTACATCACTCAGCCTAAACAACCAAAAACTGCACAACAACAGTTCAGAAAAACCACAAGTCTGCCCATACGCGTATTGCCTATGCCCATACGCGTATTGCCCATTCCTGACCAAGTCCATACGCGTATTGCCCAAGCCCATACGCGTATGCTACGCGTACCACGTTCTCATACGCGTACCAACAGAGACAATTTCACGTTCAAAACATCATCTCCCTCACCCATACGCGTAAGGCCTCATCCATACGCGTACCAGCCATATCATACGCGTATTGCCTAGTGCCATACGCGTATGACCAGAAACCAGAATTTCCAGATCTGCAATGGCTTTCTCTGCTACGAGATCTATCCAATTCAACCTTCCACAGTCCAAATTTTACACACAATTCATTCATCTCATCTAACACGAATCATACACTTTCGATTTCGCAAATTGCTAACCTTTCTACCTCTAATTCCTACGAATTTCTTCCATTTTAATCCAAATTTCGTTCATCCCAAAAGTTCACAAATTCATCATACATCATTCAATCAGAGGAAAATCAATGGTTTCTCACTACCCATCACATATTATCCCATAATACCCATTAATCGGTGATAAACCCCCCTTACCTGAGATAATCCGGAAATCTCTAAGCTTCGAGCTTTTCCGTTCTTCAACCTTTGCTCTCTAGCTCTTCCTCTTTGCCCTTTCTCCACTTTTCACCTTTCAGCCGCTTCTCTGTTTCACGTGAAAACTCTTTACCAATACTGAAAACCCTTTTTTTTTTCTTATTCCAACTTATATATTTTCCAATAATTATTATTCCAAATAATAGTAATAATAATAATAATCCAATAATTCAATTTATTTAATTAAATTAATAAATATATTATTAACTTAATTTAAATAATTCTCTTATTTTATTCGGGGTGTTACATAAAGCGTATGACTATGTTCCGTTCTCGGTCAGCTTCACCAAAGTCAAAGAGACTGAACAAGCCAATCACTTTTATCCGAAAGCAAGAGATGAGATGCTTGAAGACATAATAGCAGTAGTAGAATTAAAATCAATAGGACTTTTTTTTCATAGCTGTTTTTTCTTTGCTTTCTTGACAATTTCCTTTTACTAGGATTTCTGTCTCCTTGTATTAAAATTGCTTGTTTATAGGCCCTCTTTCAAAATCAATACAATTTTATTTCCAAAAAGATACTTTTGTTTTACTTTCTCCGTTTTGTTTGCATAAACGTCCATTGATTTAATTCGAATTAATATATGCATTTGAATATGATTGATGTTTACCGAAAATACATGCATAAAATAGAAATAGCAATTACTAAAAGACTTTAGGATCAAGGATAAGGTTTAACCATGCGTTCTAACAAATCCGGTTGCAAATCCTATTCCCCAGCAAAACCAGTTATTCCCAGAAGAAATTGGCACTACTAGACAGACTGGTCATCTCTTTTATCCCCAGTCAGGTTCTGTTGAATATTTCTACCATCAGACAGAAATCAAATATCCCCAGCTAAGAAAGGGTCATCAATACAAATATCTCCAACCAGAATATCGGGATTTATTTTCCCATGGCAAAAATTTTCAGACGCATAATTCATTCATGCATCATTTCACAGCATATACATGCATGCAATGTTCGCATTTATTTTCAAGCGCATAAAACATCTCATGCATCATGACATGGCATGAGGCTAACTCTTTTTTTTCCAGGTTAATTATCCTCCTGATACAGTCAAAATAAAGATTCATTCAGACGGATATCTTTATCGATTACATTCAAGATTCAGATACATCTTTTAGATATAATCCATATGAATATTCATTCTGACAAGCATTATGATATCCTCCTAATGATGGCATCTTTAAGCCCATCCCAGACATTTATTGCAAATACAACATATACAAATATTATCAGATATAGCCTAACGTACGGCTCATTCTGATTCAGCCTAACGTATGGTTCCTTCAACTGTTCCAATACGGTCTAGCGTACGACCCATTTGGATATTCATCCCCTCAGATACTACCTAGCGTACGGTACATTCTGAAATATAGTTTAGCGTATGACTACCCCTTTTATCATCAGATACAGCCTAATGGACGACTCATTCTGCTACTCAGATACGATCTAGCGTATGATCCATTCTGATCTTTTATCCTCAGATACAACCTAATGGACGGCTCATTCTGCAACTCGGATACGGTCTAGTGTACGACCCAGTCTGGCTCTTCTCATCAGATACTACCTAGCATACGATACATTCTGAAATGTAGTCTAGCGTACGACTACTTTTTATCGCCAGATACAGCCTAACGGACGACTCATTCTACTACTCAGATACGATCTAGCGTACGATCCATTCTGATCTTTATTTCTCCAGATACAGCCTAACGGACGGCTCACTCTGCTACTCAGATACGGTCTAGCGTATGACCCATTCTGATCCTTATCTCATCAGGTTCAGCTCACCCTAATATCACCTAATGGATGACTCATTATACGGTCTAGCGTACGACCCAGTGTGACACCCATGTCTTCAGATATGGTCTAATGTATGATGCACTCTGAAGCTCTTATCATCAAACTTTCTGGATGGCATCTTTAAGCCCATCTCCATCAAGACTATCTTTTAATTAACAAGTGCAAATTTTTGGGGCATTCTAAGTGTTCAATAATCTTCCACCTCCAGATCACGAATGGCGTACATACCATTCTAATTCTCTCGGTTTAAGAATATTGAACAGGTGCAGCTGTCATACCCCAAAATTTGCCTGTTAATTTTTATGATAAATTGATTCATGCATGGCATTCATTTCACATTTGCATTCATTCATTAGCATACATTCTCATATAAATTATAAATTTTAATTTATTTATTATGTGATACAGATATAAAAAATAATAATGATTTTGGTTATCTGTATGATATAAATAAATTATATATATATATATATATATATATATATATATATAAATAAAATAGTTTTAATTTAATGATAAATAAAAATAGATTTGAATTTTAATTGTATAATTAAAATTTTAAATTAATTTTATTTGTTAAAGCTCATTAAATTATAATAACTATGTTTTAGCTTTTCAGTTTAGCTTTTCAGTGTTTTACTATGTTTACTCCATTTCCACTATAATTAATTCACCACTATTTTTCTATTATTAAAATAAAACCCATTAATTAATTTTCTAATTAATATATTATATTAGTTATTTAAACTAGGATATAATTTAATCTAGTTTATTAATTAAATTTTCATATATCACTTAATTAATTAAAATGGGCTATTTTGAATAATAAAAATCTAATTTTATATATATATATATATATATATATATATATATATATATATATATATATATATATATATATATATATATATATATATATATATATATATATATATATATATATATATATATATATATATATATATATATATATATATATATATATATATATATATATATATATATATATATATATATATATATATATATATATATATATATATATATATATATATATATATATATATATATATATATATATATATATATCTTCCTCTTTTCTTTTAAAATTTCTATCAATTTAGTCTAAGTTTTTCCATAAGTTCATAAAAAAATGTTTATATTATTATAGACTAAAAATATTCTTAATTCATTCTTAAATTTAGTTTATTTATTTTATTTGTCATGAACTTTCTATGTAATAGATTTAATTAGGATTTTTTTTATTTCTTTCTTTTTAGTTTAATTAGGTTTTATTATTTTGTATGCCCTTTTAATTTTGTATTCGTTAATTAAGATTTAGATATTTTATATCCCCTTTTAAATTATGTACCCCCCATCCCGAAGCCATATAATAGCGTAGTCATATTTTCCGCACTTTAATTTTTCCATACTGTGAATATAACTGTCTAGATGTATGCTAATAGGATTGCATGGAAAGATAAATAATCGAACTTAGATAAATTAATTCAAGATAATATATCATTTCCAGACTTGCACCTCTAGGGTAACCCTCTCTTTGTTGCCTTACGATATTACGGTCATGTCCCGCGAATGTGGGGATACCCTTAGCAAAGACCCTTTCGATTAAATCATCATCATCCCTAAACAGATAAGTCATAGTCCCTTCGATCAAAAGGTCAATGTCCCTACAAGATAAATCATAGTCCCTCGAACGTTGCCTTCGAATATATGACCTTGTCCCTCGAACGTTGCCTTCGAATATATGACTTTGTCCCTCGATGATCCTTCGTTGTAGCCTACGATTAAATGATGATCGTCCCTTCGAATGCTAAGGTATCCTTACAAATGTTGCCTTCAATGGCCAATCGACGACCCCACGATATCCCTTTACATCCAAAGGATAAGACTACTTACTTCTCAATAGTAAGGACAGTTTTACCCTCCTAAGGATAGGAAATACCTATAAAGACCTTGGTTAGGTATAACTCTTAAATGCTTGCTCACAGCTTAAAATACTTTTCACACCTCACACTTTTCAAAACATCTTTTAGAAAATCACCACTTGGTATACATTCGCACCAGAATCATCGCCGAGTTATATTTTTCTAAACATCTTTCAAAATCAAACGAGATAAACACTTTGTATACATTCGTACAAGAATCATTACAAAGTTAAAGTCTCCTTTCAAAATATTTTCTAAACACACCACATTTCTCAAACACTTTCTCAAACACTTTCTCAAACAAGGAAAACATAAGTGAGTTAAGCAATTAAGAGCCCATGGATAACCATGGATACAAAGGGTGCTAACACCTTCCCTTTGTATAATGTACCTCCCGAACTCAAAATCTAATCAAGGTCTTTCCTGTTCTTTTTCGCCTTTCCTTATTGGATAAAAGAAAAGTCGGTGGCGACTCTTGCTATCCGCAACATTGCTTTCCAAAGCAAAAACACAAAGTCAGTTCACCGTATCACAGTTACTCTTTGATATGGGTGTCTCTCTTTTTGAACCGACTCCTATGTATTATGATAATAAGAGTGTCATTCAAATTGCTCATAACTCAATCTTTCATGAACGTATAAAACATATCGAGATTGATTGTCATCTCACTCATCATCATTTTCAACATGGCACCATTACTTTTCCATTTGTTTCTTCCGCTCCCTCAGATTCGTGATTTGTTCACAAAAACTCATTTCATAAAACATTTTCATTTCATGATTGACAAAATCTCGATGCTTCATGCATCGTGAGTTTGAAGGAAGATGTTAGATAATCTGCAATGAGTTTTTATTATAATTGGGCTAAGGGCATTATTTGCTTATACCTTACTATATATTAACTTGGTAATCATTGTATTTGATACTTTTTATTATACTGGAAACCCTAGTCGCTTTCTCTTTTCACTATTTCTAAAGTTTACAAAATTGTCCATAGCCAACCACAAGAACAATAATGCATCCATCAATAATTTAGAAGTGTAAATGAGACAATTGGAAACAAAACTAAATGTGAAACAAGGAGGAACTTTTACTCAAACACCTAGCAAATCCTAAAGGCGAGATGTAATGCAATAATAACATGGGGAAAAGAGTTTGTAGAGGAAAAAGTTGTTGAAAAAGAGAATGTTGATGAAAATATTATTATTGAAAGCGAACTTGACAAATTTATTGAATTCTTTTTCGGATAAAGTAAAAATAAATGTAGTTGATAAGGAAGAAGGTGATGTGGAAAAAGAATAAAGTAATAAAAAATATTTGAAAAGAACTTTTTTGGAGGCAAGATAGAGATAGAGTTAGTAAAATAAATAGTGTACCCACTTATCCAATAAAAAAATTAAAACAAGTTATAATTGGGGAAGGTGGAGAAGATAAAATAAATTAGGATATAGAAGTTGGAAACAAATGACTAGGTCAACATATATTGCCTCAATGGACAAGTGAATATGTGAAAGCCATAGTTCATATATATATATATATATATATATATATATATATATATATATATATATATATATAATGTGAAAATAGAAAAATCATTAATTGATCTTGGATCAAGTGTGAATTTGATATGACTCTCCACTGCCAATAAAATTAGTAATGTGTAAATAAAGCCAACAAAAACATTGGTGCAAAAGATAAAAGAATTTGGGAGTAGAAGTTGGAGACAAAGGACTAGGCCAATAGATACTGCCTCTATAGTAAAGTGATTCAGTGAAAGTTATAATTCATGTGTATATAAGTAATATGAAAATAGAAAAATCATTAATTGATATTGGATCAATTATGAAATTGATACCACTCTCTGTTGGCAACAAAATTAGTAATGTGTAAATGAAGCATGTGAAAAAGATGTCATATATCTAGTTTAGTTTGGATGAAGACAAGAATTATCAAAGAAGAAAAATATTAATAGTTTGATGACAAGTGTTGATCATTAATGAAGCTAATCAAGAAGGTTTAACATTGACAATCAAGTAAAAAATTAATGTGATTGATGATGATCAAGGTATACATTGAAAATCATATTATATCCCTTTAGATGCTTGAAAAATTCTATCAAAATTCATCTCTAATTCTATTAAACTTTATACATTCAAGCATATGAAGTCTAGTTATAAAAAGACGCAATTTTCAATTTTGGTTCACTCATAATCGGTTACAGCAAAAACGTAATCGATTTCGAATTTTCAAAATTCAAAATTTTTGAAGCACTACAAAGCTGTAATCAATTACAGTTAAGACGTAATCAATTAAGAGTTTAAATTTTACACATTTTCATAAAATAAAATGTTTGTAAAACATTGAAAGACTTTGTGGAAACATTTTAAATTCATATATCTATTCATAGAGGTTCCTAAGGATGTACATAAGACTCTATAAATCATAAAAACAATTCACCTCTTTCAAAAATAATTATTACATATTTCAAATATTCTTTTAAAAGTGTTTATATTATTCTTTCAAATTTTGAAACTGTGCATATTTTTCAAAAAAGTTTTAAAATAGAATCTAAGTACTCAAGTGGTATTATTTTGAATTGTGATATTAGAAACATAAATCCATTTATCAAGTCTGAAAATTGGAATTCATGCCATCAACAAATTATCTATAAAATATGTGTATTGCTTCTTCATCATTGTATGCTAGTGAAAAGTTTTTCTAAATATAAAATGGTATACTTTCTTGTTTGGTGAATACCATCAAAATATTTGTTGATTGTGAAAAGGTTTTATGAGTTGGAGAGATTCAAATTTTACCATAGGGTTTGATGTTTATTATAAAAAGGAAACTAGTGTTCTTTCTTTTATTTATGTATAAGAAGATTATAAAAAGGTATCGGTGAAGACTTGTACAAGAATACACTAGTTCAAAAAGAAGAATATAATTTTAAAATTTACACCCATTATACTAAAAAACGGTGTAAATAAGAAACGTAGTGCCAATTTTGTAAAAAAAATGTCATTTTAATAATAATTATTACTCTCTGACAATAGACACCCTATTTTTTAAAATTGGGTGTAAATTCAAAATATTATTATAATCAAATCTCTATTACCCACATTAAATTTAAAATGGGTGTAAATTTAGATGGATTGTAAATTTTTTTTTAATTTTATAATCTAAAATATTAATTCTAGTAGCTAATTAAGTGAATAACAAATGTGTATTTTCTTAAGTGAACATTGTGTAAATTAATTAATCTAAACCCATTAACAAACCACATATTTTGTATTCTCTTCCATTAAAACACTTGTTTCTCTCCCAAACCTAGAATCTCTATCGCACAACTCAATTCTCTCACGAACATCGCACAACTCCATTCTCTCATCACATAAACTTAATCCATTCTCACAACATTCTCTCATCGCATGATCTTCGATCCATTCTCACAAGGACATCACACAACTCGATGAAGGAAGACGACGTGCACGACGAAGTTTAATCTTTAGGTTAAAAATTAGGTTTGAAATTATTTTGAAATAACATTGATTATAAATAAATAAAAATAATTTAATAAACTAATTATATAAATACCTCGTAACCACCGCGCTTAAATCTCAAAACAAACCTAACCATGACTGTCTTCTTGTTCCACATTTTCACTACCCTATTCTCTTCGTAATAAAAGTCACCTTCAACACTTTAACTCTCTTCATTTCACTTCTTCCTCCATGGACAAGATCAAGGTCAAGTACCAGCTAAAAAACGAAGATTGGAAACCCTCACCAATTATAGCTCTAGCCACAAATATCGATGGTTCACGAGTCGCTGTATCACGCGAGGACGGTTCCTTGGAGCTCTAGCCACAAGATCAAGGTGATTAGTTGGATGTCTTGTAGATAAGCCCAAACAAGCGTATCTAAATAGGTACCTATTTAAAAGCAAAGGTTTTTTGTTTAATCTCGTGATGCTTACTAGTTACTAGATGTTAGGTATATAGTTGGGTTTGTCTAGTAGTGTGAGAGACTATTATGTTTTTAACTAAGTGGTGTTTTCATTTTATTTGACTCTTTTAACTAGTGGTGTTAATGTTTTTGTTATTTTGTTTGTTTAACATAACACTGTTACAAATGATGCTTGAATCTAATGGTGTCTTAATTTGGCAAATGGTTGTGGCTCTGTCTAAATGTGATGATGGCGAAAACAATGGTGTTCATATTGAAAATGGTTTTTCAAAGAGATTTCTTAATGGTTTTTAGGAATATGAGGATAGTGAATTTCTATAGCATATTCTCTAAAGTTTCTATTTCATTAGGTTAATTTCTATATGTGATATGTGGTTACTTAATATTTACTGTATGTTTGTATGGTTTTTGGATATTTTTCTTTATTTTTTATTTGTATGTTTGTGTGAATAATAGTTTTTTTCTTGAATACTCATACCTTATAGTGGAGCTTTAATTAATTGTTTTTTTGATTGATGAATGTGTTCTTTTTTCCAAAATAAGCTCCCTAGTTAAATTTAACCATTTTGATTGTTGATGAATGAATGATGCATGCGTTTTTCTATATTTAAATATACGTTTCCTATCATATTTCAGTTAGAAAAGACTTATATTTATATACGGGACACAAATCCAATTTGTAAAGAGAGTATGACATATATTATGTTGTTCTTGTTTGCTAGCTCTGAACTTTGATAGATTTGAGGTTTTTAATGTATACTTATTTGTACTTGTTCTTCTTTTTTTTCTGTGTTAGGAAATATTTTTTGAGATCTTAAAATTTTTGGTCGTAAAGAACATTCTTCAAGATTAAAGGAACAAGAATCAGGAGTTGTAACAGTCTGTGGATGTTTGCAACATGCGCTTCTCTATGATATAGAAAGAAGTTATGTTTTAGCTTGAAATATATTGTCATTAAAACTCCTTTTCTTTAGTAAATGTTTAATGTTTTGCATGTAAAAGGTGAACTAGACATATCTTACATATGTTAGGTACTAGAGTTCTTTAGCTTATAATCAGTGCAACTGAATACACCATAGCCATGTTTAAAAAAAATTACAACCTTATATTAAGTGTCTCTTGCTACGTTTGTTACAAGAATCATATTATTTAGTTATTTATTTCAACTCAAAATAAAAAATGCATGTGCTCATTTGTTGCAATGAATTTTCTATACACAATCAACGTTTAATTATGAAATATTTTACACATGTGATAACTAAAATAAAATGTAATATACCATATTTTTACACTTTATTTAAAGGAAATAATGTATACATTTGTTGACAATCAAAGTAAATATTATTCATTTTACGCTCATTTTTTATCAAATGAGGTGTAAGTTCGTATGATTTAAATGTATATATGTAGCGGGTGTAAATTAGTCAGTCACTTTTCACTCTTTGATTTTACACCCTCTATTAATGGATTTAAATGTATAAAAAAATAGGTGTAAACTCCTATTTATGCACTAGTGATATGAGTAGCAGAGGTATTAGATTTACCCTTGGTTGACAATGGGGACTAGTATAATTTGTGGAACTATGTGCTTGCAGGTTTAATCAGGAAGTAATCAAAGTTAGAATTCTCAAATGGGCTAGTCCGGCCCAACCTGTTTTGGCCTGGTGGGCCAAAAATTATAAATGGGTTTAAGTGGGTTGGCCTGACTTGACCCATGAAAAACATAGGCTCAGTGGGATGGGACAAAAATATAGGGCCATGTTTTTCAAGGTTCTGGGTCAACCCAATGGGTCAGACCCATTTTGACTCTAATTAAATTTAAGCAAGTCATGCATAAACCTATCAAAATCATATTTTTGATGATGACAACTTATGAATATGTAACATGACTTTGATGACAACAATAATACATGCAAGTGTTAAATATATTTTAAACGGTCAAAGATGTACAAGATAGTTGATCAAGTTATTCCTCCGAATAAAGCCGAAAAGTTAGGGTTTAATGATCAACATGATATCCTCTGATGATGATGTCTGACTTGAAGACATCTCAAGCCTCATATCTAATAATATTCAAGTAAAGTTATTATGTTATTCGTTTATCCAGCAAGAGACTTGAAGCTTCATATTATGGAAGTTTGAAAGCTCACATGGTTGTGTTTGAGTGATCATTGTTTTGTAAAAACACAAGGGCGTTCTTGTAAAATAATATGGCTAAATCACACACTCACTAAAAACTCTTTTTGAATCCTCTGTTTTTTAAAGAAAAACACCTAAAATTATTTTGGAGTCTAGCTAGATGAATTAAGAACTGTCAGATAGATTAGGACAAGTTTTCAAACTATCTAATCGATTAGACCAAATTCCTAATAAATTAGATAAGAGAAAACGGAGTCTAAATTGATTGTGACAATGCCTTAATGAAGGGTAAGGAATCTCTATCAAAACTTTCCAAAATGGACACAAATAATCAATTATTTATGTCATCTAATTGATTAGACATTTAATTTTACCCATGGATAATTTCCTTTTTTGAACCATCATTTGGCCTATGAATAAAGGTTTTCCCTTTCATTTTTTAACATCAAGAAATATGAGATATCGCACCTTCCTCCTTCTATTTTTCTCTCTAAAATATTTTCAAATTCTCTCACATAAATTTAGTCATAGCGCTTTGAGAAAGGTTCTTGTGTTTAAGTGAGGAAGTTGTTTTGGAAAGGGTAATATTATAAATTAGCCAAGAGCTCTCTTTCCTATTGATTGAATCTTTATTTCTTAGAAAGTGTTCATTGGGGTTTGAAGTTAAACCTGTTAAAAGATTTGGTTTGGGGATTAGTGTTAAGTCTCTGTTTGATTCGTGAGTTCAGTCACTTAAGAAAAAACTCTCTTGTGGAATTCTTGAAGATAACAAATGAAAAATATTCATATTGGTTCTTGAGCTAAGTATGGTGTAAAAGCTCAGTTGGTTCGAGATTATCCTGGTGTAAAATCTTGGTTTGGTTCATGGTTAGCCTGCTACAAAACCTCGGTTCAGTTCGGAGGAAAGCCAATTCAACACTCCAAATTTGGTTTGAGATAAGGCCTTGCAAAATATCAGTTTGGAATAGAGACTAACCAATCGAAGATTTGTTCGTGTTTGGTGTGAAAACTAACGATATCATTCCACTATTAGCTGTTTGGTTGTAAGTAAACCTGAAACTTCATTTTTTCTTGTTAAGGAGGTTTGTGAGTTTAACCTTCTAAAAACTCATAAGCATTATTGGAAACTCTCAAGATAAATTATTTGTGAAAGGAGTAGGTTACATCTCTTATATAAAATCTTTGGTGTCATCTGTCTTCCCTTAACTCTTTATTTTTTACTTACTTTTTTTACATTGATTTTTCATTGCAATATTCAAATGTTTCTTAAAAAAATGCTTTCAAACTATGATTCTAAAATTAATTTTGTTTTAAACTATTGTTTTTCAAAGCCCCACAATTCACCCCTCCTCCATCTTGCGTGTGGAGTAATATGTTCAACAAGTGGAATCATAGCCTAACTCTTGTTCAAAGATTAAATGTTTCAAGATGAGGATGATTTCCAACACTATTTTTAAGAAGAGATCATGCCTAAACACTCATCCATCATTTAATGGTGATAGGTTTTAGCTATGAAAGATAGATTTAAAATACTCATTCAAAGTTTTAATTTTTGAAATATGGGAAACTATAGATGTGTTTGGCCCTACTCGCCACAAATAGAGAAGTAGTAGATAAACCTGATTTTCTTTGGACCATAGAGGAAAAGAGAAAGTTTGAAGTTGATTTCAAAACAAATAATTTCTTGATTATGTCTTTAGATGATAAGAAATTATTTTATGTTTATAATATTAAGTCTGCCAAGAAAATGTGGGATACTCTTAAAATGATATATGGATCTTCTTCAAGTATTGAACAAGAGCGTATGAACATACGAGGCGAACAAGATGAATGTTTTATTCATAAATGCTTCTCTAAATTTAGAAATGCTGGAAATAATGTTAGGATATTTGTCACTAACAATGTCTACTAATTAAGAATTGGAATAAAAAAATATTTCTTCCTTAGGAAGTATTTATTTGGGTTTGAAGTTCAACTTATTAAAAGCTTTGGTTGGGGGATTAGTGTTAAGTCTTCGTTTGGTTCGTGAGTTCAGCCACTTATGGAAAAACTCTCTTGCGTGGTTCTTGAAAATGACCTGTGAAAAATCTTCTTATCGTTTCTTTAGCTAAGTCTAGTGTAAAAGCTCAGTTGGTTCGAGATTTGCGTGGTGTAAAATCTCATTTTAGTTTGTGGTCAGCCTGGTTCAAAACCTTGGTTCGATTCAGGGGAGAGCCAGTTCAAAACTCCAAATTTGGTTTGAGATAAGTCTGTTCAAAATTTCAGTTTGGTATAGGTACTAGCCAATCGAAGCTTTGTTCGTGTTTGGTGTAAAGACTAACTGTTTCATTCCAATATTACTTGTTTGGTTGTAAGTAATCGTGAAACTTTACTTTTCCTTGTATAAGGGAGTTCATGGGCTTAACCTTCTAAAGCTCATAAGCATTATTGGAAACTATTAAGATAAACTATTGAGGATATGAGTAAGTCACATATCTTATATCAAACCTCTATAAATCTTTGTGTCATTTGTCTTCCCTTATATCTTTATTTTCTACTTATTTTCTTTACATTGATTTTTCATTACAATATTCAAACGTTTCTTAAAAAATGTTTTCAAAAACTATGATTCTGAAAAATAATTTTGTTTTAAACTATTGTTTTTCAAACTCCCACAATCCAACCCCTTTATCTTGTGTGTGGAGTCATATGTTCAAAATGTGACATCATAGCCTAACTTTTGTTCAAAGACTAATTGTCTCAAGAGGAGGATGACTTCATCATTATTTTTAACAATAGATCTTTCCTAAATACACCTCCAACGTTTAATGGTGATATGTTTTAACTATGAAAGGTAGATTTAAAATCTTCATTCAAAATTTTAATTTTGAATTGTTAGAAACTATAGATAACGGTTCATTTGTCCCTACTCACCACAAATGGAAAAGTAGTAGATAAACTAAATTTCCTTTGGACCATAGAGGAAAAGAGAAATTTTGAATTTTATTTCAAAACAAATAATTTCTTAGTTATGTCTTTAGATGATAAGCAATTCTTTTATGTTCATAATGGTAAACCCGCCAAGAAAATGTGGTTCACTCTTAAAATGGTATATGAAGCTTCTCCAAGTATCATACAAGAGCGTATGAACACACGAGGAGAACAAGATGAATGTTTTATTCATAAATGCTTCTCTAAATTTTGAAATGTTGGAAATAATGTTATAATTCTTGTCACAAACAAATGTCTAATGATTACGAATTGGAACTAGAAATATGATCCAATCCTTAAATCAAGAGATGAAATTATTTATGAAATTCAAGAAAAATCCAAAAAAGGAAGAAATCGTCAAGAAGTTGAATGAAGTAAGTCAAATACTAAATGATTAACACATGACTATAATGCTAGAAGAATCTTCAGCAACTTCATCAAAAATTTAATGTGAAAGCAAGTAAACTCTTATGATCCCCTTCAAAAGAATAGTCTTAGTAGTCAAACGATCCTCGAAGGATTCAATGACAATCTAAGGAATTTCATATATAAAAGGGTGTGAAGAAGAAGCTAGCCTCATCTAGTGGAATCTTCGAGAGTACAAATGAGAATAAATCCTATACAAATAAAAAAGAATCAACCCCGGCTAGAACCGGCGAAGAATCTTCATCCCATAAAAAAGATGAAGTTTGCTTTGAAGTATCTCACTAAGAATATGACCACGAGGTAACAAAGCTATCATATAAGCAGCTATTCAAATTAAATTCTAAGTTAATTTAATAAAATGATAATATGAATAGGCGTAAGTTATACCTTAAGGGTTATGTAGAATTTATAGAAAAGAGCAACAAAATACTTAAACATGAAATAACTAATATTAGGAACCTAATTGGAATGTATAAGACTTGTGTCTCAATGAAAAATGAAGTATCATATTTGCATGTAATGACGTAAATAGAAATGTAACTAGAAAGGGGAGGGGGGTGTTTGAATAATAACTTTTTTTAATAATAATTAATATTTTTCAATATTTTTGGTAGGCCAATATAATTTATAAACAAAAATTTCAATAATATCAAAAACTAATAAGTCTTACAAACATCTCAAACCAACAAGTACTTTAAAACACCAAAATAGTGTCACCTAAATAAATCTCTCTAAATTGACTATGTACCAAATAAGTTAAAAATATAAAAAAAATTGGTACAAGACTTTAAAAGAATATGACAACCACTATTTACATCTAATTTGTCATAAAATTACAAATCTAAAAACTAACAACCACCAAAATAAACATATGTGCGTGACACCCCTTCAAAGCAATAAACTACAACGACTTCCAACCAAATGCAACTAGATAATAGAAATTGTCAAAGTCAGTCAAATAGGACAGCAAAGAATCCACAATATAGTAGATGATAAAAGACTTGTCCAAGGTAAAATCAACTTTTAATATTTATCTCTTTGATTTTTGATAGTGTATGGACTTGGAGAATATGTTTCATCGCAGGAATTAGATGCATTTGAAACCTATTGTAAATAAAAGAAAATAAATTACAAATGCTAAATAAAATTTGTCAAGCATTTATTTAAAACGCCTTTAAGTTCTCTCTTGTTTATCATTTTATTGATTACAATTTCTTTTAACCTATAGTAAATAAAATGGAATGAATGGTTTGTCAAGAATCTGCAACCTATAGTAATAAAATGAAATGAATGCTTTGTCAAGAATCTTTAAGCTATAGTAATAAAATGAAATGAAAGCTTTATATATTTTGAAAATTTTATCTCATATCCCTACAATTATCCTTCCACCCCTATATTTTATAAAAAATACTAATTTTATCCTTATATATTTTTAATTAATTTATTATTTTATTTTTTAAATATTTTTAAAATTTTATTTTTGTGTACCGGAAGACTTTGCAAAAGAGTTCCGGTAGTCATTTTTCAAGTATTTTTTTAATATTTTTTTTTATGTATCGGAAGACTTTGCAAAAGAGTTCCGGTAATCAATTTTTGTGTATCGGAAGACTTTGCAAAAGACTTCCGGTAGTCATTTTTCAAATATTTTTTTAACATTTTTTTGTGTGTACCGGAAGACTTTACAAAAGAGTTCCGGTAGTCAAATTTTATGTACCGGAAGACTTTACAAAAGAGTTCCGGTAATCATTTTCAAATATTTTTTTAACATTTTTTTTGTAACAGAAGACTTTGCAAAAGAGTTCCGATAGTCAATTTTTGTGAACCGGAAGACTTTACAAAAGAGTTCCGGTATTCATTTTTCAAACATTTTTTGATTTTTTTTTATACCGGAAGACTTTGTAAAAGAGTTCCGGTAGTCAATTTTTGTGTACCGGAACTCTTTTGTAAAGTCTTCCGGTACATAAAAAAAGTTTAAAAAATACGTGAAAATGACTACCGGAATTCTTTTACAAAGTCTTTCGGTATGCAAAATAAAATTTAAGAAATATTTAAAAAATAAAATAATAAATTATTTAAAAATATATAAGGATAAAATTGGTATTTTTTATAAAATGTAGAGGTATAAGGATAAATGTAGGGGTATAAGGTAAAATTTTCAGGATTTTTTTTTCAATTATTTTTCATTTTATTGATTACAATTATTAGATTTTATTAAAAAGGGGAAATTTTATCAATTCACAAAATTTAACTTCTATCATTTAGATTTTTCTTATATCTCTTTTTTATCAAACAATACCTTAAATCTATCTAATTTATCTTATACTTCTCTCTTTTAACTCATTTTATCGACTCTTTCTCTCTTCCTATAATCGCTTCTCACAACCAAACACACTCTAAATATGAATTTGAAAAGTAAAATAAAATATACATGTCTAGCAGCTCGTAAATTGTCATTCACATCTTCTCCGGTATATCAATTTTGAATAAATGACAACATATTTGCCAACATCACATTTGTACTCTCTTGTTTTTCTTCCATTTGCTTATGTTTTTCTTCCATTTTCTTAACTTTATCGCATACCTCTTGATTTTCAAATAAAATAACTTTCAATTTTTTGGGTTTGGGAATCTTCCCCATACAATGCACACGTCCTTTCTTTTCAGGCCCTTTTACTTGGGAATATATATTATCCTTCCAAGGAATATGACTTTGTTTCGCTTGGGCCAATTGAGATGTTCTCATCCTGTTATCATGTTTTTTTAGTTCTTCCCGAAACATTTAAGTCATTTGAAATAAAAACAAGCAATAACAACTTCCATCAAATCACGACACTGATTACAAAACAACACAAATATATTGACACTAGTTGGAACTAATTGCAATTGAATCAAATCAAGTCAAGGCATTGTATAAATTGAATATGGTAGAAAATAACACTAGAAAGTAATATACACCACTAATAAGCACAACTAATATACACCACTAATAAGCACAACCAATAACCGAGGTATATATCATGGGAGCGTCATAATCATTTAAAAAAATATATATACAATCTATTTCGTCGATTATTCACAAAACCAAGGGAATATATCTATCAGGGCCCTCGCTTTGAATCCTAGATACTGTATTTTCTGTTTTTATTTTTATTTTTCATTTGGCTTAAGGACCAAACATTACTCTTTATCGGATGATGTCTTACCCTTTTCCATTTTATTTATTTATTTTAAATTACAAAATTAATATTTTCAAATTCATTTATTTAGGGACCAAGCGTTAATTTTTTCAATATTTAAATTTGTATAATCCCTCGGTTACTTTTCCCATTTGAAAATAATATCTTTTGAATGAATTTCCTTGGATATGACCCATATATATATATATATATATATATATATATATATATATATATATATATATATATATATATATATATATATATATATATATATATATATATATATATATATATATATATATATATTATATATATATATATATATATATATATATATATATATATATATATATATATATATATATATATTCTCTCGGTTTTTCCAAAAACGGACGTGTAAGTCCTTTTGCATGAATTTTTTAGAGTATGACGCTTTTCAAATTTTTTTAATTACTCTATTTTCTCAGTTTTGCTCAAAATTCGACGTGTATATTCTTTTGCATTAATACTTCACATATTTAGACTCTAATTTTTCAGTTACCAACCAACACTCCTCATTTATCGTCATTCTCTTAAAAAAACTTTGACGATTTTCATCTTCATCAAACTCAGATTCAATCATTTATTCCAACATCAAGTCTTCCAACTATCTCGAACGAATCTTCGTCATCACGTTTTAGGTACATAACCCACTTTATCACTAGAATGTTGTTGCTGACCACTGAGATGTTGATAGTTTAAGAAAATGATGTCATTGACCACTGAAATATTGATAAAAATGTTATTTTTCTTAAATAGTGCTAGTTTGAGAAAATGATGCTACGTAATGACCATTCAAATGTTGATATATGTTGAATAAATGTTACATGTATGTTCTTAGGTAGCATATGTTGAATATATTTGTCCTTAGGAAGTATATATGTTGAATGTATGTTCATAGGTAGTATATATGTTGAATGTATGTTCTTAGGTAGTATACGTTGAATATATGTTCTTAGGTAGTATATGTTGAATGTACGATCGAAACTCAGATTCCACCATGAATCGTGTTAGTTTAAGAATATGTTAAATGTATATTCTTAATTTACATAGACATGGTTGATTCGACCAACGCCTCTCATACAACCTATGTTACAACCTCTGTTAATACTAAAAGTAAAAGAAAAACTAGAGATTCCACGAAGTTGCCCAAGGTGACAAAAACCCCCGAAAGCGGTGTTCACTTCCAGGTTAATATTTGTCTAAGAACTAGTAAGGCTTATGGTGAACACGTTGATAATTATAGGGGTTGCATGGCAGTACAATGTTGAAGTAGTTAGTATTTTGATAAATAATTGGCACGACATTGACAATGATTTTAAAGATAAATTATGTAGTGATATTACGATAGTTATTATAAATTTTATGATTTTTTTACAAGTATAGATGACCATTTATTTGTTTGGTTTAATATAAATATCAACTCTATTATGTAAACATATGAAGTGTTTATTATTTCAGAGGATATTATGCTGAAAAAGAAATGACTTGGATATGCTGGTGGGCGTTGGAAGGGCTTTAAGATACAATTCACACATGATTATATTACATATCCAAATGATAACTTAGAGCCTTCATACGTGAAGTATCCATATATTGATAAGAAATTTGGGAGGATTTTGTCAAGTTTCGCATCACTCCTTATTTCTTGGCTAAGAGCCAAAAAGGAAAGGAGAATAGAGCTAAAAATATTTATCCATATAGATTGTCTCGTGGAGGATATGATAAATTGGAAGAGAAAATGATTAATGAAAAAAGAAAACAAAGAGAGCTAGAGTTGGGAGATCCTTCTAGAAGCCTTGATCACAACTCATCTCCACCATCACGCCATAAGAAATGGAAGATGGCATGTTAAATACTAAGAGGCAAGTTCACATTATAGGCTACATGCGAAGTGGCTGAAAAGATTGTAAGTAGATATTTTTTCAACATTACTTATTTTAGTTAATTCAATTTGGTAAATATGAACTTTTATATGTGTTGTAGGATTTACTGGTTGAAAAATCCAAAGATGGGATCTTTGTTCCACAGGAATGTCATGACATCTTAGTAAAAGTGATTGAAACCGAGGAGCATGGTGGGTTTTCTGTTCTCTTTTAAGATGCGTCAAATTGAGGTTATATTTTGGACCATCACAAACAAGTAATGAAGTAATACATAAGAAATAAATTGAAGAGATATTTGATCAATGGGTGGGGGATAAAATACAAAAAGTATTAGAAATGGAGTGGGAGAATTGGACTCAAGAGGCACTGAAGAAGTAGACTAAATAGGAACGTGAGAGGGTGCATCTTGAGGAGTGGCAGAGGTTGTTGGAGAAGGTGCAAAAGAGGTTATAGGAGAAGCGATGAGGTGACTGAGGAGGAGCAAGAGAAGTTATCCGAGGAAATATGAGAGAAGTGTACTCGCAATGTGATTGAGGTAAGTATAAGTTTAAAAAAAACTGTTGTACGTTGTTGTTATTGTTTGTGTATTAAAATTTTTGTTTTATGTTTCAGTTGTTTTTATGACGCATCAATTGAAATCTATGAGTGTACTCATCAATCCAAATTCAGATTATTTTGACATACCCGAGAAAGTATCTAAGAAAGTATTTATGGTTGGTTCAAGAACGAAAAGTAGTTATTTTCCCCCACAATGTAGTTGTTCTGCCCCAAAGCACAATATTGACACCACACTACTTCAACCAGATAATTCGGAAAGACTATCAAGGATGATAGAGGAGATGTTAGACATCTACAAGCTTACATTAAAACATGAACAAAAACAACCTTATATACTTCATAAGAGTTGTTTTATGGAATGTTTGAAGGGAGGTGATTGGTTGGACATAACCGTACTACAATTGTGGTGCTCGTAAGTACAATTTTTGTGGTGATTTCAATTTATATTCATTGTTCTCATTATTTAACATCAAGATTTGACTTTTGAATTAACTTATAGGTCCTTGCATGAGATGTGTGTTGAAAGGGATCTAAGAAACTATTGTTTCTTAGATCCATTAAAATATTCAATTTCAACAAAAGGGAGTAAACACTATCAAGATGTACATAGAAAAAAAGTTGGTTGATGAGAACAAAGAATGTTACTTAGGACCGTTTTACCATGTGTAAGTATATATTAATTTATTTTTTTATAAATAAATTTTATACACATTATTAATTAGTGTGAATGCTTATGCAGTTCACATTAGCAACTAGTTGTTATATGTCAGAAGCAAAATGTTTTAATTATGTTATGTTCGTTATATCATAATCTTACTGAAACAATGCATGACGTTTTGAGAGGGTAAGTGGTATTATTTGTAGTACTCATATTTTACATTTAGTTTTGAATAATTTTTGTTCATGTTTAATTTTTACCGACATATAGAGTTATTGAGGGATACAATTTTGTGAAATGTAATCTAAAAGGTAGAAAACCAAGGTTCCTTTTCCCAAAAGTAAGTATTACTTGTGCTTTTTGATATTCTTTTATTTTTGCTAATGTATTACTTGTGCTTTGTGTGTATTGATTAGTAACCATATGAAAATTATTTGTAGTCACGAAAACAATCCGACAACTTTTCGTGGGGATACTATATTGTGAGACATATGTTAAATATTGTCTCCGGAGGTGTTATCAATTCATGACTTAAGGTACTAACTTTATCCATATACATTTAATTTATTTATATTTATTAATTTAATGTTGTTGTTATTGTTAGCTTATAATAATTTAAATTTTGTTTAAATTATAGGTGTTTAGCGAACAAGCACCATTCTCACAACAAGATGTAGACGACATCCAATAACGATGAGTCGGTGCCTTATTATCTGTTTATAAATCTCAGCAACACTAGTTACTCTTGGTTGTTGTATGTATTGTATAAAGGTTTTGTCATTATAGATTCAAATATGTATAGGTTCAAATATATACATGTTCTCTTGCTAGAGGTTTTCTGTATCCTAAATGTCATTATGGGTTTTGTAAGCATTATATGATTCTATTTTCAAATATGTATAAGTTCTCTTGGTGTACAATTTTGGATATGTGTACATTTGATTTTGTAAATAATAAAATTTTGTATTATGTGTATATTTAGTTATGTTCTGATTCTATCACAAAATTTGTAATATTTGTGTAAAAAAATATAGGCCAATCAAATTGATATTTAAACAAATTATAAATGACAAAACAAATAGGTTATACCCCTCGATATATATATATATATATATATATATATATATATATATATATATATATATATATATATATATATATATATATATATATATATATATATATATATAACCGACATAAATACATTCCATTTACCTCGAATATTTAAAAAAATCGAGAGGTATGTGGCGCACGCTTTATAGTTTTAAAAATAAAAAATGTTATTGTTGGAGATCGAACTAATGACCTTTACACCCATCCCCTCGGTGGAACAAAAACCGAGGGTTTAAAATGGCACGTTTTCTTGTCGCCATTCGTAACCTCGCATGTGAAGCCGAGGTAAAATCTCTTTTGCCACCGAGGTAAAATGTATTTTTTTGTAGTAGTGAAACTTTCATAATGATTAGGATATGCATTTAATATTATCATTTTTTAAACCCCCTCAATTCAACATCCCTCCCTCCTGTATATGGATTCACATATTCAACAAGTAGCATCAGATCCTATCTTCTGTTCAAAGACTAATCGTCTCAGGAGGAGGATTACTTCCAACACTATTTCTAACAAGTGATATTTCCTAAACGTACCTCCATTGTTAAATGGTGATAGGTTTGAACTATGGAAATGTAGATTTAAAATCTTCATTCAAAGTTTTGATTTTGAATTGTACGAAATGATAATCAGCGGTCAATTTATCCCTACTCACCATATAACAGGAGAAGTAGTAGATAAACTCAATTTTCTTTGGACCATAGAGGAAAATAGAAAGTTTTAAATTGATTTCAAAACTAATATTTTTTTAGTTATGTATTTAGATGATAATTGATTCCTTTATGTTCATAATTTAAAATTTTCCAAGGAAATGTGAGACACTTTTGAGATGATATATGGAGTTTCTCCAAGTATCAAACAAGGGAAAATGAACACATGGGGCGAAGAAGATGAATGTTTTATTCATAAATGCGTCTATAAATTTATAAATGTTATAAATAATTTTAGAACATTTGTCACTAACAAATATCTAAGAGTTAAGAATTAGAATAAAAAATATGATTCTATCCTTAAATCAATAGATGAGAGCATCTATGACTATCATAAAAAATCAAAGAATGAAGAAATTATAGAGAATTTGAACGAACAGTTCAATTACTTAAAGATGAAGGAATGATCCTAAAGCTAAAAGAATCCTCAAAAACTTCATCAAACTCCTACAAGTCAACTCCATTGGTTTCCTTTGAAAGAACAATCTCAGTAGTTGAACGATCTTCGAAGAATTTAACATAAAATGAAGGAACTTCATTTATAAGAGGATCTGAAGAACAAGAACCCTCATCTAGTGGAATCTTTAAGAGAAGGAGGGTTAATAAAATCTTTGCAAACAATGAAGTGTCAACCTCAGGAAGAACCTTAGAAGAATCTTCTTCCAACAAATAAGATGAATTTTGCTCGAAAGTATTTCATGAAAAAGATGATCATGAGGTAACAAAGTTATCATATAAGCAGTTGTTTAAATTAAGTTCTAAGTTAATTGAGCAAAATGATAATATTAAAAAGCATAAGTTAGACCTTAAGGATTATCTTGAGTTTCTAGAAAAGACCAATGAAACACTGAGTTCGAAATAGATGATATTGGAAACTAAGCTAGAACAGTGAGACGTGTGTCTCGATGAAAAAGGAAGTAACAAATTTGCATGAAACCCTAAGTAAAATTAAGAAGAGGGAAAAAAACATTGAATTGATTCTATCGATTATCCTTAAGGGCTAATCAATTATCCTATGTAAAATAGGCCTCAAATTGATTTAAACAGTTCCCTAATCCATTAGCTAGCATATAGGTCCATAATATTGAATGTGAAAAATAAGATTTTGCTTGTATATTTCTGATTTGAACCATATAAGATCCTTACTTGAATCATGGAGGTCTTTATTCGAATCTAAGTTTGGATCGAATCGAATAAAAAATTGTGTGCAGATTTTAGATTTTAGTTATGTATTTTTTATTTGAAACATAGATTTGTCTGAATTAAATCATGAAATAGTTTGATTTGAATCATAGAAGAAATTTAATGTTTTTAATACTTGATTCAAATTATTCACTCTCTTGACTCAACCCATACCATTTACTCTTGACTCGAATCAAATGGATATTTTCTCTTATTTTTGTTCTCGAGCACATATATAAATCATTACTCTCAATCTATCTCATAACATGCATATTATTTTGGGAATCATAGCACACACAACATATTTTTCTTTCAAACTTTCAAAAATTATTTTGAGTTTTTGTTTTGAGATTGCATCTGAAATTTTTCTTCATCTTCAACCTCTAGCTTTTACCATTGTTATTTGTTTACCTTCTCAACCTTTTGTATGATATCTCTGTGAGGAGGTTCGTTTAACTTAACATTTTGTGAAGGTTTGAAGGTTTTAGGTTTGCATATTCTTATGCGGTTGTGGCTTGGATTGACAATCGAGCAGTGAAAAAAAGAGAGTTTTGTTTCTCCAAGATTGCTTCGGTAGAACTGTGTGGAAGTTGCTTTGGATGGAGCTGGAGTTACTATTGCCTTCATACATATCAAATCTTAGACAAGGAACAGGTAGGAAAAAGGAGAAGTTGTTGCAAAACAGGCGCTTGGACATATCAAATCTTGTGATTTTTTAAAAGACTCCGTAAAACAATTGTCAAGTCATAGTAGAAGAATGCAAATTTTCAATGGGAAACCGTTGGAGAGTAAATTAGGCACAAAGCAATGATGAACACGTTGAACCACTATAAATATTGTGTATCATATCTCTTTCCCTATCTCTTTTATTTTTCATTTAGAATCATATGATTATGATTTATCATTTTCTTAGAAATTGCATATTGTTGGGTTTTACTGCCTTCATAGCGATTTCTTGTATAAATTTAGGTATGTGTTAGATAAAGATTCAAAACAATCTTACTTGTGAAATTTAAGAAATAATTGAAACTTAATAGGTAAATGAAAAAAAAATTATTATCAAACTAAGTCAATATCAAGTGGTTCAAATTTTTCTAGAAAATAACTCTCAAAGTTTGGTCAATTATCTGGTTTCATCAAAGAAACATTCTACCATAAGTATAAGTTTAACTCCTAATAAATTCTCCACTACATCTCTTATAATAACACAAGTCAATTTAAAAGTCATTTTTAATGGATTGTAATTGAGCCACATTGTTAAAGGTTGAATACACAACATAGTTTTCTTTACTTGTGAGATACTTCAACAATTTTTTTTATATCTTTTTCTCGTTTTTACTCATGGAACACTACTATAAATAATACTTTTTATAATAAAACTTTTACCTCGACTAAACAAAAATAGAGGTATATGTCGTGGGAGCGTCATATTTAAATTTTAAAATAATATATACAACCTATACCGTCGATTTTGCCCAAAACCGAGGGGATATAACTACCAAAGACCTAGTTTTGAATCTTTTATGTTTTTTTTTTCAATTAGTTTAGGGTCATTATTTCTCAATTGGCATATTTTTATTTTCCATTTATTTATTTATTTCAAATGACAAAGTTAATATTTTTAATTTTCTTTTTTCTACTATCTTTTTTATTTTTAATTTGTACTATCCCTCTGTTACATGGTCCAACCGAGGGTAAATATCTTTTGCACCAATATTTTTAAATTAATATTTTCAAATGTCTTTTATTTTTTTTATTTTATATTATTTTTAATTATTAAATAATCTACTCCATCGGTTTTGTCTAAAAACCGACGTGATAGTTCTTTTACATGAATTTCTAAAATATGTCGCTTTTCTATATTTTTTTAATTTTTAATTAGTTTATTCCCTAGGTTTTGCCTAAAAACTGGCGTGTATATTTTTTTGCATTAATACTTCACATAACTAGACTCTAACTCTTCATTTATCTATCGCGCTTCATCGCCATTCTCTTAGTAAAACCTAGGCGATTTTCATCAAAACTCAAATTCCATTATGTCTTTTCAACATCAACTCTTCCAACCTTACTCATTGAAGTTTTTTCATCACATTTGAGGTATGTAACTCACCACTAAGATTTTGTTTATCACTTAAATGGTGTTAGTTTAAGAAATGTTCATAGAAATGGCGTTAGTTTTAGAAATATTCATAAAAATATTGTTAGAAATGTTGTTACGCACTATGGTGTTACATACTAACTGATGGTTTAGAAATATTCATGAAATAGTAATACCACTAAAATGTATTATCCATATATGTTATTTTTCTTGAAATTATTCATCATAACTTGTTATTTTAATCTTTAATCATGTTCATGCAATGTATTTGTAACTTATTTTAGAAATAGTTGGTGTAACTTATGTTATAAATGTGTTAGAAATAGTAGCATTGTGTCTTCTTATTACCTTATTACATGTATTTAAATTTGTATTAAAAATAAATCATGTATTGTGTTATTAATTATGTGTTAGAACTTAGAAATATTCAACATTATGTCTTCTTATAACTTAAATTTGTGAATCATTTTGGATGAAATATTGTGTATATTTCTATGGTCTCTCTCCATACACTACATATTTCTAGTTATTATGTTTATATGGTCTGAATCATTTTGGATAAAGTGTTGTGTGATGGGGCATTGAAGGTCATATTGGTGTCTCTGTTATATGTTGTTATTTTCTTAATTTACATAGACATTAACGATTCGACAAACACCTCTCATACAATCTTTGCTGCAACCTCAGTTAATACAAAAAGTAAAAGAAAAAATAGAGGTGCCACGATGTTGACCAAGGTGAAAAAAGCCCACAAAAGTGGTGTTCGCTTCCCGATTAATTTTGATATAAGAACTGATAAGGCTTATGGTGAACATGTTGGTAATTTTAGAGGTTACTTATAGCACTACAAGGTAGAAGCAAAGTGAGTATTTTGATAGGTAATTGACACGATGTTGCTCGTGATTTGAAAGATAGCATATGAACCGATATAACAATATTTATCATGAATTTTATGATTTATTTTACAAGTATATGACCATTTATATTGCTGGTTTAATACTAATATCAACTCTATTATGTAAACATAAGAAATGTTTATTGTTCCAGGGGATAAAATATTGAAAAAGAGATGACTTGGATATGTTGGTGAGCATTTAAGGGACTTTAAGACACAACTCAAACATGATTATGTTAAATATCCAAGTGATGACTCAGAGCCTCCATACGTGAAGTGTCCATTTATTGAAAATTAGAAAGTTTGGGAAGATTTTGAAAAGTCTCGTACCACTCCCGATTTCTTGGCTAAGAGCCAAAAAGGAAAGGAGGCCTAGAAATACCTATCCAGATAAATTGCCTTTTGGAGGATATGATAAACTTGAATAGAAAATTATTAATGAAAAAAGAAAGAAAATGAAACTAGAGCTGGGAGATCCTTCTAGAAGCCTTGATCGTAGTCTATCTCCACTATCACGCCATGAGAAATGGAAGAAGGCACGTCAAAGACTAGATGGTGAGTTCGAATTAGAGGTTACACTCGAAGTGTCTGGAAAGATTGTAAGTAGATACTTTTTTCAACATTAGTTACTTTAATTAATTCAATTTGGTTAAAATAGATTTTTATATGTGTTATAGGATATACTGGTATCTAAAGTTGGTATCTTTGTTCCACGAGATCATCATGATATCTTGGTAGAAGCGATTGGAATCAAGGAACATATTGGAAGTGTTTGTGGTCTTGGAAGAGGTGTCGAATTGAATTTACATTTTAGACCATCACAATCAATTAATCAAGTAAACCTTAAGAGATAAATTGAATAGATAGTTGCTGAAAAGTTGGGGGATGTATTAGAATAGGAGCAGGAGAAGTGGACTCAGGCGGCGATGGAGAAATGGACTTAGAAGGAATGTGGGAGGGTGGATCTAAAGGAGAGGGAGAGGATGTTGCAAGAGGAACGAGAAAGGGTTTTGTAGGAGGTGCGAGAGAGGGTCTATGAGATGCGAGAGAGGTTGGCTGATGAGGAGTGAGAGAAGTTGTCAGCGGAAGTGTAGGAGAAGTGTACTCGCGATGTGATTGAGGTATAAGTATAAGTTAACAAAATTGTGTTATATGTTGTTGTTATTTTTTGTGTATTTTAATTTTTGTATTATATTTAAGTTATTTTAGTGATGAAGCAATTGAAATCAATAAGTCCACTCAACCATCCAATTTCATATCAGTTGGACATACTTGAGAAAATAGTTGAGAATATTGTTATGGATGGTGCAAGCATAAAAGGTAGTTGTTCTTCCCCACAACACAATATTGAAACCATACAACCTCAACTAGATAACACTCAGACACTGTCAAGGATGATAGAGAAGATTCCAGACATCTACCAGTTTATTTCATTAAACATGAACCAGAACAAGCTTATTTACTTCATACGATTTGTATTATTGAAGTTTTGAAGACAAATGATTGGTTGGGCATAATCGTACTACAATTGTGGTACTTGTAAGTATAATTTTTTAAGGTGATTTTAGTTTATATTAATTATTCTTATACTTTAACATAAAAATTTGATTTTTGCATTAACTTTTAATTAGGTTCATACATGAGATGTGTGTTGAAAGAAAATAAAGAAAATATTATTTCTTAGATACATTGAACATTAACTTTCAAGATATGGTAGCAAAGAGTATTAAGACGTGCATACAAAACAAGTTGATTGTTGAGAATAAAGAGTACTACACAAAACCGTTTTACCACGCGTAAGTATATATTAATTTTTATTTTCATTTTATATATATATATATATATATATATATAATATATATATATATATATATATATATATATATATATCAATTTTTATTCACATTATTGATTATTCTCAATGTTTATTCAGTTCGCATTGACAACTAGTTATTATATGTCTTAAGCAAAATATTTAAGTTATGTTATACTCGTTACACTATAAACTTAATGAAGATATGCATAATATTTTGAGCGGGTAAGTGATATTATTTGTAATACTCAAAATTTACCTTTAGTTTTGAATAGTTTTTATTCATGTTTAATTTTTTTACCAATATGTAGAGCTATGAAGAGATACAATTTTGTGAAACATAATCTACAAGATAGAAAGTCAATATTCCTTTTCCAAAAATTATTATTTGTGCCTTTTGACATTCTTTTATTTTTGCTAATGTATTACTTGTGCTTTGTGTGTATTAATTAGTAATTTTATGAAAATTATTTTTAGTCGCGAAAACAACCTAATAGCTTTTCTTGTGGATACTATGTTATGAGATATATGTTAAATATTGTCTCTAGAGGCATTACCAATCCATGGCTTAACGTATTAACTTTATCCATATACATAGAATTTATTTATATTAGTTAAGTTAGTGTTGTTGTTGTTGTTAGTTTATCATAATTTAAATTTTACTCAAATTAAAGGTGTTTAGCAACGAAACACCATTCTCACAAGAGGATATAAATGACATATGATCATGTTGGGTCGGTGTATTCTTATCTTATTATGAATCTCAACAACACTAATTTTTCATGGTTGTTATAAGAATTGTATAGAGGTTTTATCATTATAGGTGATAATATGTATAACTTTAAATATATATATAGGTTCTTTTGGTAGAGGTTTTGTGTATCCTAAATGTCATTATTTGTATTGTAAGCATTATATGATTTTATCTTCAAATACGTATAGGTTCTCTTGGTGTACCATTTTGGATATGTGTACATTTGGTTTTGTAAACAATGTCAATTTTGTATTTTATGTTTATATTTTTTATAATATAAAATGATTTGATTCAGTCAAAAAATTTGAAGTTTCTGCGTAAAAAATGATACAGGCCAGTTAAAATGAGATTTAAAACAAATTATTAATGACAAAAAAAATCGGTAATACCCCTCAGTTATTATACCACACCGACGTAAATACTGGTCTTTTACCCTCGATTATTAACAAAAACTGAGAGATATATGGTGCATGCTACATAGTTTTGAAAAAAAAATTATCGATGGTGATCGAACCAATAACCATTTCAACTATCTACTCGGTTATTCTGAAACCGAAGGGTAAAGTGACAATTTTTTATGTCACCATTCGTTACCTCACTTGCATAACCGAGGTAAAATCCTCTTCACATTCAACATAAAATATGTTTTTTGTAGTTGTGGAATCTGAAAGTTTTTTTCTTACCCATTATCTCATTCTCATTCAAAAAGTTATTCATAAATAAATTTTTATCACTTGAGATTGAGTATGAGAAAAAAAAACTAAACTTTTAGACTCAAATTGGTCAACTAATACAAAAAAAAAAAATTAGAGCTAATTTTGATGCCACAGAAAACTCATAGAGTGCTCTTTAATTTTCACAAACATTACATATGTAGAAATTAGTTTCAAATTGTTTTTTATTAAAGTTTTAGAGAATGAGATCAAAAATGAATTATTTATTGCTCAATTAAAGAAAATATGCCAAACAAGGGATTAGACAGCGCTTTTTTTGACATTAGACAGCGCTTAAAAGCGCTGGCTATACTGGCGCTGGTATAGGTCTTAGACAGCGCTTAATTTACTAAAAAAGCGCTGGCATAGGGGGGGTTTAGACAGCGCTTTTTCAGTAAAAGCGCTGTCTAAAACCCCCCTATGCCAGCGCTTTTTTAGTTAATTTCATGTTGAAATTAACTAAAAAAGCGCTGGCATAGGTGGTTAATTCAACAAAATATAGTGTAAAAAAGCGCTGGCATATGGTGGGCTATACCAGCGCTTTTACAGAAAAAGCGCTGGTATAGCCCACCCTATGCCAGCGCTTTTTTACACTATATTTTGTTGAATTAACCACCTATGCCAGCGCTTTTTTGATAAAAGCGCTGTCTAAGGTCAAAATTAAAATGCCTTTACCAGCGCTTTTTGCCTAGAAGCGCTGTCTAAGACTCCAAATTTTGGAGGATCTTTTTATACGTTTTCACCACATTATTTAGCACCTGTAAATTGCAAATTTCAGCAGATTTTCATAAATTGGAGCTTGAATCCAATCTATATGCACCTTATAGTTCAACACATTGTAGTTCTATCTTCTGAATATGCACATATACTTGAAAATCTATATGCATTATAAACACATTATAGTTCAACACAATATACTTCTAATTTCAGCAGTTTTTTGAGTATTTATATATATACTTGAAAATGTTTGCCTTTACAAAAAATCTACACATTTCTAATAACCTCCAAAAATGCTAATCAAAATGTATTTCAACACATTCTAGTTCTATCTTCTAAATATGCTATATAACCTGAAACAACACCAAATAAAGATTGTAGTAAGCAAATGGAATTCACTCAAAGTTATTCAGATCACATTCAAAATTAAAGTAAGAGTTCAATACCTCACAAAACCTGTAGCTCGATAATGAATTGACACAATTCCTCTTTAATTTCATCCAACTGATCTTTTGAGTAATAAGCACATCTATATTCATCAAAGTACTACATAATAATATAACATAGTATGATTTAGTTAAATCTATTTAATTATGAGAAATATGTGTTAAATATGAAAATAACTCATAAGTTAGAAATCCATACATCAGATGGAATATCTGTTCGATCCATAAGAAGAGTTTCTTTCATAAACCTCAACGTGTAATATCCACAATCTATATTATTACGCTGTCGAGGACACTACACATGGAAAAACAATATGGATAAATATCCTAAGTTTTATCATGTGTCATCACTAATATAATCAAAATTGTGATAATTAATATACCTCCACTCTATTCCATGTAATGTTATTGGCTTTTCTCTTTGGTACTTGAATTTTTCTTTGTGCTCGAACAGTTTGTATAATGCTATAATGAAATATAACGAATATTTAGAACAATTCACATAAATAAATAAGTATACACACGAATATTGGGTTATTTGCACTTACGTGTCAACTATCGTCTTCATAGCAGGGTATGTTGTCCAATCCTTGTGTAAAGAATCCAAATAATACACAATTTCTTTAAAAGGATTTATCGCGACCAACAACCAATGTCCACTGTAATAAAACAAATGTTAGATGGAAACTTTCTACACGACGTCAAAATATGAAAAATTATAACAGATGAATTTAGATTGAAGAACTAACCCGTCGCCGGTATTAAACGGTAAAAAGAACAACTTTTCTCTATCTGTGTCGGCCATAAAGCGCTCGACTACATACGTCCTGACTTCATCTGGTTTTCTTATCATTTCGGTTAAGTTCGTTTTCATGGATTTAAGAATGAGAATCTTTGCTCCAACCCACGCGGACCCATCAATTTGTCATATAAATACCTTATATAAAAACATCATTAACATTTAGACTATTCATATGAAACGAGTAAATAACTTGTTCAAGAATTTAAACAAAGTAGATCGGATATACCTCATGTATGTGTTGATAACACCAACGCTTAATTGCGTATGATACAAAATTTGATCAAAATCCTCTTTACCCAATGGCTCGGCATACTCAAAACCAAAAATAGCTCCATCCATAGGTATTAAACGAACACATCCATCCGAAATATCTGTCGTTTCTAAATATGTATGGAGGCACGCTCTATACTTGGAAGGATTTTTCTTTTTAGCCCCGGTCCTCTTGGAAATTTCAGTCTTCTTAGCAACAGGAATCTAAATATCATATAATTAGTAAGGTGAAGTGTAAGATGACGAATTAACAGGAATCTAAATAGCATATAATTGTGATGTACCTCTTTTTGCGATGCAACTGACTCGATTTCCCGCGCAATCCCCTTATCTTTTGCTTTGGATTTTGTGGGAGTCTAATTAACATTAACATGTAAAAAATGTGTACGTAAAATGCGCGTAAAAAATTTGAATACCTAAAGGTTCATAATGGTTTTAAGCATACCTCATATCCTACGATAATGAGGTCTGTCGGCCATGCAACAAATGAACCTATGGCATCTCCCAATAAAGTTGCATCCGAAACATCGTCAGGATGTGGTAATAACGCATCCTTCTCCAAAGCAATATCAACCGAGACTTTCAAAGATCCAGTAGGGAGCGGTTTAGTGTGAAGTAATTCACCCAAATTGTTATGAACTTTCCCCTTGCCAACCATCCGATAAGTCGGTCTCGCTAAGTAGAGGTGACAAGGTGAAATGCCCTAAAACCAATAATAAATATGACATTTTTAATGTGTATATATGACAATTAAATAAATTAAGCTAATTTAATTTCATAATAAGATATATAATTACCTCTGGAATAGTCGGTTGAAAATTACAATTGATACTATCTTTGTCACTAGTATCTTTAAAACCCGCTGCTCGATCTCTTTCTCTTTCCTTTCTTAATTCAAGAACTTCAGCTTTTAATGCTTCCAAAGTTTGCTGCAGTTCTTTATTGCTAGGAGTCTTTTGTTTTTAATATTCAAGGATTTTTGAGTGATCCCAAATCCCTTGCCCCTCACCCGACCAGAATACTCGGGAACATCTAATGCTCGACTCAGTATGCTCCTGCAATCAGTGTCTTCATATGGAACTATAGATTGAGATAGAGTCTCCTGAAAATCATATGAACATACACACAATAGTAATGTTATTGTCTTAAGTAAGTGTCAAAGTCAAAGTGTTCGAAATTGGACGATTCAAAAGTGTCAAAGTCAAAGTGTTATTGTCTTAAATAATGCTATACTTACACATTTCTCAAATATTTGTTGAACGTCTTCTTTAATCTTTCCATCCTTACCGACACGGGCTTCCTTCCACAAAACATGTGCCGGAAGAGATGTTTCAGAACTATTCTCCTTTGTTAACTACACATTAAGCATAATATGATCAAATATAACTCATGACAAAATATGATCAAATATAACAAGTATATCAATGCAATTTATAGATACTTACTATAGACTGCTCTAAGCGTCCATATCCAACACGCCCTTTTCTATAGGGATACGCCGGACTTGATGCTCTTTGCCGGTTTGTTTCACTTACACTCTTAAATTCTTGGGTTTTTCGTTTGGATTTAAACGTTTCCCATTCTTTAGGTGAAATCAAACTTGCATATTTAGATGGAAGCTCTGCATCAACAAAAGTACCTTCCGTATCCCTAAGAAAGGTGGTTGATAAAAAGGTTCTAAACCCTCTTAGTAACTTTCCGGCCAATTTGAGACAATGATCTCTTCTGTTTTCTTCGATGTCGAAACACCTCTACGAAAAACATACACACATTGCGTTAGTACAATTAATTTAAAGACATAATCGTCATTAAAAACAAATAACATCACATATGGTACCTTTATCTCACTCCATATTTTGTCTTTAGCTTCGTTCAATTGTTTATTTCTCCAATTATCACAAGTAATTGGAACTTCATTCCTTACCAATGCACCAATAAAACTTGTCAATGTTGAACCGTTAGGCTCAATTAGTTGTCCACCTTCGTTCCAATGCACTTTTATTAAAACGCCTCGATCTCTATCTCGAATAACTTTCTTCATAACCGTTATTCCACGTTTAATTTCCCTTTCCGCACCACCAACGGTCTCATCACCATGTGGGTGATCCTCGTTACTAGCCATCTGTAATAAAGAAAAACATAAACACAATATTAAGCAAATATGAATACAATTCAAGTAAGTGTCAAATATAACTTATAATCAAAGCAATTGAAAACAAAAATATAATGAAATCATGCATTATCAGATATAACTTATAATCAAAGCAATTGAAAACAAAAATATAATGAAATCATGCATTATCAGATATAACTTATAATCAAAGCAATTGAAAACAAAAGAATAAAGAAACCATGGATAATTTACCTAAGTCACTAACATCTCTTTCTTTTCTTTGTTGGAATATTAATCACTTGTTTCTTAGCAATGCGTACGGATGAATTGATCCAAATTCCCTCATTATGATCGTTTCTTATATATGACTCATCCGGTATAAGATCATCAACTTCATCATTTCTATTCAACTCATTCCGTCTAATGCATGACTCATTCTCAACATCAATATCACATTGATCGACACCGCTATCATCAGTGACTTTGTTAGAGAAAAGCACTATAGACCATTTTGTACTCTTCGGGTCATTCACATAGAACACTTGTTTAGCTTGAGATGCTAGAATAAAAGGTTCATCTTTGTACCCCACCCTAGTAAGATCAACTTGCAAAAATCCAGACTTATCCATTCGTATGCCACTACTATTCACCCACTTGCAACCAAAGATGGGAATCTGAAACTTCTCGTAATCAAACACCCAAATGTGCTCAATAACTCCAAAATATGACAAATTTGCATATTTGGGGTTTAAGTCCTTCATACTTGATATATGCATTGCTTCAGCTAGCACGGTGACACCACTATTTTGCATAGTACTCTTATCATCTTGTTCTTTGGTATAAAATGTGTATCCATTAATTGAATATGCGCTATGAGAAAACACATGCAAACTTGGACCATATGCCAAACATCTCAACCTTTCTGTTACCGAAGAAGGATCTGAAGAGCGCTTCAAATAAATATGATCCTTCAACCATTGTATGAAACTTTGATTGTGCTCTATAACTATCCAATTTTCATTTCTGTTCGGATTTAACCTTCGGAGTACATCCTTGTGCATTTCAACATATGGCTCAACCTCATTATTATTGTGCAGAACATACAAATGAACTTGATCCCGTTCATCCCTTGATATTGTCACAATTTTATTCCCAATTAATTTTTTACCTTCCATTTTGTCGAAAATCTGAGCTCTGGGGAGTCCAATCGATTGAACGTTAGACAAATATTCAGTACAAAACTCAACAGCTTCTTCAACAATGTATCGTTCAACAATACAACCCTCTGGTCGACTTCGGGATTTCACGTACCCTTTTAATATTTTCATATACAGTTCAGCAGGGTACATCCATCTCATATAAGCTGGTCCACACAACTGTGTCTCTTTCACAAGATGAACAACTAAATGAACCATTATGTCAAAAAAAGACGGAGGAAAATACATTTCAAGCTCACACAAGGTAATTACAATCTCTTTTTGTAGTGTTGGTAAGATCTCGGGATCGATCACCTTACTACAAATTGACCTAAAGAAAAAACACAATTTAGTTATGGCACTTCTTACTTTTTCTGGCAAAATAGAACGTATACCTATCGGTAGAAAATGTTCCATTATAACATGGCAATCATGTGTCTTCAAATTCTTCAACTTGAGGTCTTTCATAGAAACAAGTCTTCTGATATCAGATGAGTAACCTTCTGGAACCTTAACTTCACTCAGAGACTTACACAAATTTTTTTTCTCCTTTCTAGATAAAGTAAAAGCGGCAGGTGGTAGATATGTTCGTCTTCCTTTCTTCACGGGTGCTAATTCAGTTCTCATTCCCATTTTTAACATGTCCTGCCTTGCTTTAAGGCCATCCTTAGACTTGCCTTTTATATTGAGTAATGTACCGATAACACTTTCAAATACGTTTTTTTCAATATGCATAACATCGAGAAAATGTCTCACGTACAAAGACTTCCAATATGGCAATTCAAAAAATATCGACCTTTTCTTCCACCCACCTTTCACAATCTTATGTGCAAAAGGCTTGCCAAACTCAGTACGCACATCTTTCACCTTTTCAAAAACTTGTTCACCTGACAATGCGGGTGGAGCTCTACGATGTTCGGTGTCTCCATTGAATGCTTTTCTCCACCCACGGTAGTGATGTTTAGAATGTAAGAATCTACGATGACCGAGAAACACATTCTTCTGGCAAAGTTCCAATCGAATCGTATCGGTTCCGTCTTCACAAACAGGACACGCACGTTGACCTTTAATGCTATACCCAGATAGATTCCCGTATGCTGGAAAATCATTAATTGTGCCAAACAACATCGCCCTCAAATTGAAACTTTCTTTCCTATATCCATCATAAACCTCCACACCGTTCTCCCACAAAATCTTTAAATCTTCGATCAGAGGTGTCAAGTATACGTCTATGTCATTCCCTGGTTGTTTAGGCCCAGAGATTAACATAGATAACATCATGTACTTACGCTTCATACATAGCCACGGAGGTAGGTTATAAATCATAAGAATCACAGGCCATGTGGTATGTGAGATACTTTGAAGACCATGTGGGTTCATTCCATCAGTAGATAATGCCAATCGAAGGTTTCTTGCTTCTGATCCAAACTCAGGATAATCATTATCAATCTTCGACCACTGTGGTGAATCAGCCGGATGCCGATACTTTCCATCAATAATTCTTTCATCTGCATGCCAAGTAAGATGTCTTGCATCGGTTTCACTACGAAACATGCGCCTAAATCTCGGAATTATCGGAAAATACCATAAGACTTTTGCGGGAGATAATCTTTTCTTATATCGAGACAAACCGCATTTAGGGCACTCAGTTAACATTGCATATTCGTTACGAAACAAAATGCAATCGTTAGGACAAGCATGTATCTTATCATAGCTCATGCCAATAGAGCACAACATTTTTTTTGCCTCATAGGTTCGATTAGGAAGAACATTATCATCCGGTAGCATTTCTCTCATAAGGGCCAACAACTCTGTGAAACTTTTATCCGACCATCCATTGCCCGCCTTTAAGTTGTACAACTTTAATACCGCAGAAAGTCTTGAGAATTTAGTGCAACCTTTGTACAACGGTTTCTCTGCATCGCTTACCATCCTCTCAAACATTTCAGGACAATCATGAAGATCTTCATCCAGTGCTTCTACAATCTCTTCAACTCGATCACAATCGTATGTTTCCGTGTCTTTGTCGTATGAAGCATAGGTCGTATTACTTTTCTCCCTCTGTTCAACATTCTCGTTAATTTTCTCACCATGAAATATCCAACACGTATAACTTCGATCAATTCCACGCATCAGTAAATGCGATTTCAATCCATCTGCGTCAACCCGACCCATATAACAACAACCCAAGCAAGGACATTTCATTCGACTGGGGTCTTTGACATGTTCAACAGCAAACTTAACGAATTCCAATACCCCATTCTCGTACTCTTTCGACAATCGATCGGCAGACATCCATTTTTTATCCATGGTTTTCCTAAATTATTCACGCAACTATTTCAAAACAACATAAAAGAAGAATTTCCTAAGATAAACACTTTCGCGTCACAAAAAGAAGATTATTACAAACTAATAAATTATATATATATATATATATATATATATATATATATATATATATATATATATATATATATATATATATATATATATATATATATATATATATATATATATCTATTCTCTACTAACTATGAAGTGAAGTAACTATAACTATGTTGTAGTTATGCTATTAAAATCATGACAATTTGGATATTTATTATGATTGAATGTCAAATGATTGGAAATAATTTAGAGGACTAACACCCTATATGAATAAACAACTTATTTCCGCGTTTATCATATAATTGCTTATATTATAAGTCATTTCTATGAAAAAAAGAAGAAGAGGCAATAAGTTACTACCTTTTAATTGTGGATGTCAACAAAGCTTGTTAGCAATAGTCCTCAATTGAGTCCTAAGGAAATGAACACCCTATAAAATAAACAACAGCTTATTAGACATTAAACAGATCAAGCAATGTATCAATCAGTCAGTAAAGTAATCAACTAAAGTACAAGCAATTCAAGTAGGGTAATATGTCAATCCAAAACTAGTTCAGCATTGTCAAAAACCAATTTAATACCAATCCAACTTAGCAAAATATTTTCCAAACCAGTCCAACACATTCAAGCAAATAACAAGTGTAGTTCAAATGTGCAATATAGTTCAGCAGTCCAACATAATTCAAGTTTAATCGGTTCAGTTTCATGGCATCAGAAAAAAAACAATTCAACAAGGTAAAATCACAAGCCAAGTCAATGCAGTTCCATTCAATTAACTTTGACTCACATCATTCCCATTCTAACAAGCTAGCCTTTCTTTAACTGTCTAACAGCTGACCTGCATTTTCTAAACTTGCATTTCAGTTTTTCATTCTAACACTAACCACACTAATTAACTATTTCATTAACACTAACACCATCTCCCTTTAACAGTTCTATCTAATCCTATCCAACTTACACGCCAATGCTAACAATCACATTTAACACTTGCTACAATTCATCATCAGTATAATAGAAACCTAATGGAAGCTAACACAAACCATCTCCCTTTGACATGGTGATTAATATAAAAAATATATACATTTGTTAACATACCACAAAAGAATCAACTGCCCTAACACACAAAAGAATCAACTGCCCTAACACAAGAGAATCAACTGCCCTAACACATGAACCACAAAAGAATCAACCCAGAAGCAAACCTTTATCACTAATAAACTGCCCTAAATAAAGAAAGATGAAACGAACAGAAAATGCACTTACAAAAATGTAAACGGTGATGAACGAAGTGAGTGATGAACGCAGGAATCAAGAATGGAGGTTTTGGGAGAAGCAGTGATGATGAACGCAACGAGTATGAACGCAGTGAGAAGAAGGTTGTGGGAGCGAGGGAAACAAAATGGGTCTTAACGTACTGAATGAATTCATATATTATAATTTACTAAAAAAAAAATTTGGTAAATAAGGCCTTAGACAGCGCTTTTATGAAAAGCGCTGGCTAAGCTCACAAATTAAAATGGCCTTAGACAGCGCTTTGAAGGAAAGCGCTGGCACAGGAGGGGTCAATAGCAGCGCTTCTAAAAGCGCTGTATAAGGTAGGCCTTATACAGCGCTTTTTTAAAAATTTAAAAGGCCTTAGACAGCGCTTTTGGGAGAAGCGCTGTATAAGGTGACCTTGTCAAAAGCGCTGTATAAGGTAGGCCTTATACAGCGCTTTTGTTGTGATTAATTTAAATAATTTTAAGGCCTTATACAGCGCTTCTCCCAAAAGCGCTGTCTAAGGTGACCTTCTAAAAAGCGCTGTATAAGGTAGGCCTTAGACAGCGCTTTTGTTGTGATTAATTTAAATAATTTTAAGGCCTTAGACAGCGCTTTTGGGAGAAGCGCTGTATAAGGTGGACCTTCTCAAAAGCGCTGTCTAAGGTAGGCCATTTAGCAGCGCTTTTAAAAAGCGCTGTCTAAGACCATCCATTTAGCAGCGCTTTAAGCCATCTACGTATTCAGTTTCCTTATTTTTATTTTTTTTTACCGTGTAGCAGCGCTTTTGGAGAAAAGCGCTGTCTAAGGGGCGCTGCCAAAAACCTGTTTTGGCGTAGTGAAGTTTTTTTCTTACCCATTATCTCATTCTCATTCAAAAAGTTATTCATAAATAAATTTTTATCACTTGAGATTGAGTATGAGAAAAAAAAACTAAACTTTTAGACTCAAATTGGTCAACTAATACAAAAAAAAAAATTAGAGCTAATTTTGATGCCACAGAAAACTCATAGAGTGCTCTTTAATTTTCACAAACATTACATATGTAGAAATTAGTTTCAAATTGTTTTTTATTAAAGTTTTAGAGAATGAGATCAAAAATGAATTATTTATTGCTCAATTAAAGAAAATATGCGAGGGATTTTTCTATGATATCAACTCCTATTAAATCCCAAAACACATTGTATATAATGTGTATTGAATAAAGTGTATTTAGAAAGTTTTCTCAAAAAGTCAAAACATAAAGAGTGGAATTTTGTTTGATCAGAGATAAGATGTCCCAGACAATGTTGAATCAATGTGTGAGATAACATGGTCTGAAATAATAGATGAATGATTGAACAAAGTAATAAATAAAAGACATAAGAAATTTGTAACCTAGTTCAATGTAATTTTCACCTATGTTGGGAGGGTAGTAGCCCGATCAAAAAGAAAATTCATTAATAATTGTGAGTGCAACTTTTCATTAGATGTATTTTGTATGACGTCAAAACTAAGATACTTTATTGTTTATGTATATTTGACGATATCCTCCGAGTCTTAATGTACATCTTAGAATTAGGAAGCATAAAAATATTTTGAAATGAGTTAGAAAAGGTTTCATGCATTAAAAACAAGTTTTTATGGGAAAAACAGTCTCTGTGTCGATACATATGTGTTATAGGTCGACAGATAGAAGAAAATTCTTTCTACAGGTCGACGCATGTAAGTCATTTTTAAAGCTGGTAGCTTCTGTTTGTTGTGCCTACACATGAACTATACAGGTCGACACATGACCTATACAGGTCGACACATGACTTGCATAGGCCGACACATGCAATGTATTTTTCCAAAAATTCATGACATTTTCAAATCTTTTGCATTCCTTTTGCCTCAAACATGCATGCATATAAATACTTCATACATGAATCATTTTTAGTAAGGTTCTAGAGTAAACCTACACGAGACCGAGATTTCAAAGAGTTATCATCATCTTCAACCTACATTCTATACATACACACAAATAAACTACACATAATCATTCTTTGTTTGGGTGTCATATAGAATTAGAGTTGATAACGTCCAATTTAGGTTGTTGAATTGTAAATTGGGTTGAGATCTTTGAGGGTTTCAAATAAGAAAATCAAGTTGGGGTTTTCCTTCAAGATTAATTAGGGATTTGAAGGTTTTAGACAAGCTTGTGCAATTTGGATCCGATCGAGTGAAGGTTTTGAAGAACTGGAGGTTCTTGTAAAGGAGTAGCGCGAGACAGTTGATCATATTGGTAAATCTTAGGTTACAATAATTCGCAATTTGGATTCAATCAAGTGAAGACTTTGAAGAATGAGAGGTTCTTGTAAAGGAGTAGTGTGAGACGATAAATCAAATTGTCATTGTTAGGTTACTTGATCAAGCTCAGAGCAAGGAAAGAGAAAGTTTCAGAATCAATATCAAACTTAGGGTTTGTAGGTTGGATTGCTACATTTCTATTGTATACTACTTTTGCAAAGTAATGTTAATTTCATTATCTCAATTCAAGTTCGAATTGAGGGAAGACGTACCCATAGCAAGGCCGATTGGTGAACTACCTAAAAAATTCATGTGTACTCTCTCTCCTCTCTCTCTCTCTCTCTCTCTCTCTCTCTTACATTTCATTTGCAACTTGTTGAATTCATTGATTGTGTGATCAATGCGTTTGGTTAATCCTTTTGAAAACCATTTGAAAAAGGTTTTGTTGAGTTGATCACAATCCTTTATATTGTGGTTGGATTTGAAGATCAACAAAATTATACAAATTTTTAAACAAAATCGATTGCACACAAGGTGTTTGATAATTTGACTCAATATCATTTTTGTGTATTTTATCATTGGGAATAGTCTCATCTTTTAGTATCCGCACTCGGTTGGAATGATAATGATAAGAAATTGTGGTCACATGATTGGACGGCACAAAATGTTCTCATATCCGCACTCGATGTTGATGAATATTATCGTGTTTCCCATTGTGAAATCGCCAAAGCTATATGGAACGCATTATAAGTTGCCCATGAGGGAACTAATGAAGTCAAACAAGATAGGATAAATACCTTAAATCAAGAGTTTGAAATTTTCGCATGAAGCGTGATGAAACATTACCGACATGCAAAAGAGGTTCACACATCTTATAAATCGGTTGAATGCTTTAGGTAAGCATATTTACAATGATATTGCTACCAATAAAGTTTTGAGGTGTCTTAATAGGGAATGGCAACCCAAGATCACCGCAATCAAAGAAGCGAATGATCTTAAAACACTTGATCTCACAACTTTATTTGGCAAGCTAGAAGAACATGAGCAAGAACTCACTTGCTTGGAAAAACATGAAAAAAAAGCATGAGAAGAAGATGAAGAAGGAGAAAGGTAAAGACAAGGAGGTAGAAAAGAAGTCTATTGCTCTAAAGACTTCAAGTTCAAAGTCCTTAACCAATGAGCAAAGAGATTGTGAAAAAAAAGATGACAAGAATTTCGATGATGAAGATATGGGGTTGTTTGTCAAAAGGTACAGTAGAAACATATGGAAAAATGGAGTCAAGCACTCCGACAAGAACCTAAACAACTTTAGAAGGCTGTCTAATTGCTCAAACGAAGATGAAAATAAGAAGGGTAAATTTTTTGAAAACTTTTTAATGTTATTAAAAACTTCAAATGATATGATATTTTATATTGATCTATTTATTTTTATTAGAAATGCGAGTAACAAGTACGAGTATGGGTACTTACATACCCATAGGATACAGATACAGGTGGTAACGTTGGTGCCAAAGCAGACATGTGCTCAAGTACTGAGATGTTTTTTCAACCGCGGGTATGAGTATGTGTATTATAATACCCTACCCAAATCCTACTCATTGTCATCCCTATTATGCTTTCTCTTTTTATATATAGTCAATTCTACTAACAGACCCATTATATTTTCACAAACAAATCATAGCATATCCAATCTTGAATAAAATATATTTTTCAAAATAAATCATGCAAGAAAAAAAATGAATCTTTCCAAAATGAATCAGGCAAAATATGAAACAAAATAACATACGATCCAGATATGACTCATTCCTAAAAGATTGTACATAAATATGAAATTAGGCAAAAATCGTTCCAAAAACAACTCACTAGTGGATAACGGAGCCAAATGTCTCAATAATTTACGTGACATATTCTTTAATATTTTCCTGATAAAAATAAATCAATCCATATATAATAACAAATTCTCTTTAGTTTTTTTTAAGACAAAACAAGGATTTGAGCACTTCTAGAACAACAATAATCAAATAAGGCTAACACCAAGGTAAATTGACCAAAATACAATTCAGTCATTCAATTAACGGAACCAAACAAAAATCACAATCACATTAGTGCCTCATCTCCCTCTATTTGTCTCAAAGAGCCTCAAGGGCAAACAAAAATCGACAGTTAGAACTGAAGGAGGGTATAAAACCAACAAACAACCGAATAAATATTCGAAAGAATTTTTGGGTACTTGAAGAGTACAACATGTCATGGTATCGTGTTTAGTAGTGGACATGATGTTCGTTTAGTTGTAAGATATGTTTATTCAGACTATGTTGTTAATATGGATGATAAGAAGTTTACAACGATACATGTTTTTATTCTTATAGGATGATCTATTTTCTAAAATTCATTAATTCAATTCATAATGATCATGTCTACAACCGAAGCAACATAGATGAAAGTAGTTGATGTTGCCAAAGAGACCTTAATCTTACAAAATTAATGATGGAATTAGATGTTGATCAAACTGAAGTTCAATTGCATTGTGATAATTAAAGTGTCATTTATTTGTCAAAATATTAGGTTTGTCATGCCACGATCAAACATATTGATGTGAGGTTTCTCAAGACCAAATTACTGCTTGCATCTGACCCGATATTATCCAAAGAGGTTCATACTTCAAATAAAAGAGCTAATGTGTTGACCAAGTTAATTATAGTGACAAATTCAAACACAATTTAGATTTGTTACATGTTTCTCTATCTACTCTCCAATCGTAAGGATACCAGCGTCGCAGAGTAGTTTTTTCTATGGATTTGATATTTGATAAGGTGGGATAGAGTTCAATATAAATGATAGGCAAAATAGGCTTGCACCTTGTAGTTTTGCCCTACACTTTCAAAATTGTATAACCCTTTAAATCAGTTATTGTGAATGGCAATCAATTAAAACCCTACAACAAACAAATTCTGGATCCACTAAGTAATGAGCTACTTGCATACAACTTTTTCTACGAATCCATTATGAAAACACCAATTAATTCCCATGAAATACACCTCATTCATAAGTTTATTATAAACAGCACAGAATCACAAAAGTATGAACTTTACAAAGTGTACATTTTTTTCTCTCCAAGAGATAATAACAAGGTTCATGATCCTACCAATCTTACACCAACAACAATAAACACAACATTTGAATTTGAATACCATATCACAACATTGAATGAAACTTAATTTTTTAATCTCTTCAAAAGAATCTAGCTTTTCTGTCCCAACTTCTTAACTATATTAGCCATGTATCTACCTTGATACTCAGCAAGTGCAAGCTCAGCTTCAGTCGCTTGTCTTGAACCATCCCCAGCAAAAACTCCAGCACCATATGGAGATCCACCTCTAACTGAATCCATTTCAAACATTCCAGCACCAAAAGTATAACCAATTGGAACATACAGCATTCCATGATGAACTAGCTGTGTTATTGCTGTCCACCTACAATACAATAGTAGTTACATAAAAGTCATGATATTAACTATCACAATAATACATTAATGCATGTCTGCAAATTCTAGCTCAACTGTTCAAAATGTTAATAATATTATGTTTGACGTCAACAGCAGAGTTCGAACCCTCACTCTCACATTAAGTATGTGAGTTTTAATAATTATTACGACTTCGTCTACCACAAAAAATCATAATAATATCAATTTATTTCTACCACATATTAATTTATTGGCTTGTCTAGATATTTTGCTCCAAAATAAGATCCTCTATATTTCAAAAAAGTTCTTCAATCATACCCCACCCTAAATTATATTGGTTTGCACAAAACCAAAAGCACACGTGGTATTGTACAAAATTTTGTCCCCTAGTTTTCATGAACTATTATTGTTTCTAATGGAATAAGAACAATTTCCAACAAAAAGAACATTTTGCAACAAGTTTTAAGCAATCAAATTATGATTAAATATGTATTTTTAGTTCCTGTATTTAGTCCCTCCAAAATAGAACAAAATTTATGCAATACTAAGTTTAGAAAAATTAATTTTTTAATCAGTAATAATTACTAAAAATTCACATGAACACAATCGTGCGTTCAATCTAATAAGATCGATTTTTCTTTCTGTTCAATTAGAATTACGAACTCAAAAATAAAATTTCATAGAAAAACTTACGCAGTGGTTTCTTGGCCACCACCCTGAGTACCAGTGCTAACAAAAAACCCAGCAGGTAAACCAGCAAGCTTCTGTTCCCTCCACAACTGCCCGGTCGAATCGAAAAACGCCTTCATCTGCGCCGCCATACTGCCATACCTCGTCGGAAACCCGAACAACAACCCATCAGCCTCCACCAAATTCTCAGCAGATATCAAAGGAACCCCATCATCAACCTTCTCAGGTGCTTTCATGAGTTCCAACACTTCCTTAGGAAGTGTCTCCACCACACGGTACAAAACCCCTTCCACACCATCAACAGAATCAACCCCTTTTTTCAACGATCTTGCCAATGATTCAACATGACCATACATTGAATAAAAAACAACATAAACTTTCAGCTTCTTGGATGTTTCCGATGTTGTTGCTACATCTATGCTTCTACTTGTTGTTTCATTTTTCGGAACTTCACTTTCAACGACAGCACTAAGTGGTTCATTCTCTTCTGGATCATTATTAACTGGTGCTTTTTTCTTGCTTGGTATGCAACCACTTCCTTTCCCCATATTGATGAAATCTTGAAACTAACTCAATTGGTCAAAAGGAAATTTGGTAAGAAAAGATAGTTTTTTTTGTAAATGATGTAAAAAGTGAAGTAATAATTAGTTCTTCATATCTTGGCTTTCTTGCTAAACAAGATATTATGATGGAAATTGGTAGAAGAATGAAAGAGATTGATTAATGTTGATTTTAGGAAGGTTAATTTGGATTATGTGATATAGTTTTATTTTATGTAGTGATAATAATAATAAAAAAAGGAAAAAGACAGAGAGGTGGGTGGGTGGAATATAATGTAACATGAATGAGGTGGATTAGACTTCACTTATATGAGCTGTTTTAATGATTTTATTAATTAAGATAAAATTATGATTAGAAAATGGTTATTAGCTGGCATGATATCTTGGGAATTAAAAAGACAACTTCATATTATTTATTTATTTGGGAATGAAAGTCTTTAGAACAACATGGTGTGAGCATCTTTTAAGGATATTATTATCAATATTGTTATATCACTATTGAAAATTTATAAATTATTTGTAAGGTTTAATTTTTAATTTACAATACCACAAAATAATAAGTTGGCCATTTTTTCATGATTATTTGAGTTTGAATTTAAGACGACAAAAAAGTTTACATATGTGATATTTGTCTCTTTGTGTACTCATCAAAATTAAAATTTAATTGTTAAGAAAACTTTATAAGAAAAAAACATGAAATTTTCTCTAATTTTATCACTAAACTTTGTGATGAAAAATTTAAAGAGAAAACTGATTTGTGATGTATTGATGTGTTGCCCGATGATTTTGATGCAAATTTAAAGAGAAAAAACTAGTTGATTTATTGTTGGATGGTTATTTTGATGATTTTGTTGTAGACGATAATGGTATTGGCAAGGAGGAGGTTCAGTTTGATGCAGGAAATAAGAAAAGAGAAATAGTTCTAGGAAGAGAAGGCTCAGTTTGATGAGTGCTATATTTTTTTTTTATATATTATGGACTATTTGCATGAGCTTTTAACCTCTGAAAAGAAAATTTCTCTGGTTTAAATAGGATATCAGTTTTTTAATAAATATGATGACTCATATTTTGATCAATTACCTTGGTGTCTTGCCATGTTTGCCTAAGTTAACATATTTTTTTCCACAAAATTTAACAGAAACGCAAAAGTGTTTTGAAAGGATTAACATATAACATTTTTTAAATAAGAGACTAAAATAAAATGTTAAGTTAAGTTAATGAATTTTGTGACTAATTATACCTATTAAATACTAATCAATTAAGAAATCATTTTGAAAATCATTTTTGCAAGAAAATTCTACAATCTTTCAACTGAATTTTTTTTGTTGCTGTTGTTGTTTCTGATCATTCTTGTCCAATTTTATTCTTTGAATTTCACTGATAAGATCACATCTATTTTCTTGTAGGTTGAGTTTCTCTATGGTCAAGCAACAAGGTTATATTTGGGGATGAGCATATCATGTCAGTCACTTGAATGGAACAAAGTGACTCGTTAAAGCCTTTTCTTTTGTGCTATACCCACTTATTCATCATATTAGAAGCAATTGTAATATTTTCTTCATGCCTGGTATCTTGATGATGACACCATCATATGGGATTCACAAAAGATGGATAAAGTCATTTACATCATTCGGGAGATCAGGTCCATGGTTAGGTCTCGAATTGAAAATTCATAAAACTGAGAACTTTTGGCCTTCGTGTGATGGTAGTAAACTTCGTGGGAAGTTGTTTCCTTTGGATATTGGGAGGTCGGTGTTGGAGATGAGGTTGCTTGGAGGGGTTGTTAGTCGAGATGAATGCTTATTAGAGGGGTCATTCATGAAGAGAACTGTCAGGATTGTTGAGTTAATGCATCATCTGCCACAATTAAGTGATCCTCAAAGTGAGCTTCTTCTACTTCGATCTTTCATGGGCATCAACAAAACTCTTTTTTGGCCTTAGAACGTGTCAACCTAATCATATAGAGAAAGCAACTATTTGGTTTGATAAAGAGTTGCGAAAGGCGGTTGAAGACATCATGGTTGGTGAAAGTCCTTTCTTTGGGGACCTTCAATGGAAGATGACTTCTTTACATATTATAGTTTATATATTAGGTTTGTACTCGGCATTAGAGGCTGCCGCATACGCATTTGTGGCTTATAGGATCCAATCTTGGGTCTTACGGGATCATATATTGAGAGATAGTGGGATATATAGTATGAACCTCAATTTCAACGGAGCTTTGGATTGTCTTAGTGTTAGGATTCTAGATTTTGACCTAAGCAGTTTTACTAGGAAGAACAGTGTCCCTCCTAAAGCATAACATGTTTTGAAAAGTGTCATCTTTAGTAAAAATGTTAAGGACATAGATGTGAAGTTTGATATGACCACAATAAAGAAAGTAGTTTTTGGTTGTTTGCAAGCAACACATGCTCAAAATTTTCTCCTTGCTATCATATCATCGTTAAATACCACCATATGATTCCCTTATTTTCTGTTAATGAGGTTTTCCATGTTTGCCGCAAGACGTGCTTGGATACATCCAGAAAACATGTTATTCATTGTAAGGAATTTCTAGGATTTAAATACCAAAATGACTTTGTTATGGATGTATTATTTGATATATTTTGACATCCGGAGTATCTGTGAAGAAAGTGTCACTTGTGAGTTTCTTGACTGATCAACAGGAAGGAAAATTGACATTTAGGTCAACAGATAGTCTGGTGTACGGGTGGGTATGAGAAAAACATGCATGTGTAGACTTGACTGGGGTTTCCTCATTGGTGGGATTAAGGACTTGACATTTTATTATGAGACACACAAATCTCAAAGTTGCTTCAAATAAAGTGACAAAGAATGAGAAAACGTGTTCCAAGAATCAACATACTTTCATAACACTCGTCTTTAACACTTTTGATTTTTTAGCATCAGAAGTAATGAATCTTTTACAAAGAGTGCAAAGTTCGCATGCATAACAATGTGTTTTCTAAGACAATGAATATAGTTTTAAAGAGGATTAGTTTTGCAATCTAAAACTGGATAGCGACGTAATTTATTATCTGATTGTCTGCTATTTCTATATAATTTTTATTATATTAATATTTAATGTTTTAATGAAAAAAAAATATTTCTTCAGTTTTATTATTAGTTTTTTGGTTTAAAAATTTAATATGAGAGATGGTAAAACAAAATAATAACATCTTCTCAAATAAAATAGACTTCAAAGCAACTAATTAAAAACATCAAAATTAATAAAAATGGATTAACTTGGTAAGGAGTTAAGTTGATTTAAAAAAATATATATGTGAGTTCAACTTCTATTGCATTTTAGAATTTCACTTATTCAAATTGTAAATAGCTTTATAATTTTTTTTTAGTCATGAAATTTGATTAACTCTAATGAATTTTTATATTTCAACTCACCTAAACTAATAATTAAAAAAAACTATAACATGATAATAATAATAAGATATTGGTTGTGTTGACCGATAGAGGTTAGGTAATGCCCTTCATATAACATCACTCACTTGAAATTTCCCTTTCTTTGACAGCTTCAAACTACTATTATATTATATATCTTTAAAAGTACTATTTCTATGAAATGATTAA